>NW_026647120.1:0-600000 GCF_950295315.1 Erinaceus europaeus | reverse complement strand
CTCCTCCTCCTCCGCCTCCTCCTCCTCCTCTTCTTCCTCCTTCTCTTTCTCCTCTTCCTCCTCCTCCTCCTACACCCCCTCCTCCTCTTCCTCATCCTCAGCGGGACTCACTCAGGGCCCTTAGCCTAGGCAATCCAGGGCTGCTGCTCTGGCTTCTGCAGCTTCTATCCAGTGGGGGGGGTGTAGGAATCTGTTCCTGTCAGTCCCTGATTCCTGGGACCTTCCATGCCTCCAGCTGCCCCCACTCTCTAGTCCTGACCCCTCCTCAAGGATGCCCCCTTTCCCCTTACCCTCTGACCCGCAGCTCCCAACTAACATCTACTGTGTTCCTCCCTGCGCTACTTTACTGCCACCCTGCTTCTGCCCTTCAGCCCTGAGGGCCCAGGGCCAGCCCAGCTGCCATCTCACCATCCAGCACTGGGACCCACCCTAACCCCCTGCCACCACACCCACACACACAGACCTGCACACACTCCTGGTTCCCCTGCCTGCAGCCTGCCTCTCAAACAGTCTCCTTCTGCCCCCTAGCACCTTACAGCCTCTGCCACGGACCCCCACAGACACCGGGGCATGAGCAGTGCAGACATGCAAACAGCTCCCCTCGCCCCCACTCCAGTTGCTCCAAGGTTGGAAAGAGTCTTTTTTTCATGCTGTAGGGGAGGGAGTTGAGACAGTCCAATGTCCTGTGGAGCAAGAACTGCAAACAGTCCATCTACAATGTAACATTTGGGTCTCAGGCCGCCCAATCCCTAGTGTGCTGTGCAGACCTTTGACTGGCAAAAACACCCCATCTGAGCGTGAGATATGGCTGGGCTAGTGGCTCTTTCTGTGGACTAAGAGACAGACAGACAGAGTTTTCAGGTTCAAAACCTATGCTTCCCAGAAGATGGTCATTCACTTCGGTAAAAAAAAAAAAAAAAAAAAAGGCTTTTTATTTTTTTTCCCCTGCCTGGGTAACCTGTCTCCTGCCTGTTTCAAAGTTAAAAAAGGGAAAAATCTTTTTTGGAGGGAAAAGGACCAAAATGTAGGCAGGTGGACTCCGTGGAAGGTGGATGGGGAGTTGCTCCTGCCCGGGCACTAGAGCCCCAGCTGCTGTTCCAGGTGCTCTCTGATAACAGAGATCTCCATGTGTCGTGTCATGACACTGTCTCCAGGACTGACCCTCAGGATAATGAGGATTCAAAACGAGGCAGGTGATACTGCCTTCAAAAGTAAATCCAGGGAGGTTTGGCGGTATGTCAGAGGGTTAAGGGCTTGTGGCGATCACGAATAGAGGGGACAGGTGGAAGGATTTGGGGTCTGGCCCCCAGACTGCCACCTGCAGGGGAGTCGCTTTACAGGGGGTGAAGCAGGTCTTTAGGAGCTCTATCTTTCTCTCCCACCCTGTATTTCCTCTGCTCTCTCCTTTTGTGTCTGTCAGATGCAAGGTCAGTAACAACAACAACAACAAAAACAATAACCACCACAGTGACCAAGCAACAAGGGCAGCGAAAGGGGAACAAATGGAGTGCAGGGGCTGTGGATTATTCGTGGTGTAGGCACTCAGCTGTGGCAATAACCTCTTGAGGCAATCAATCCATACATGAAGAAGTAATACAGGTAACAGAGACGTATATGTCCCTGTGTGTTTCCACTGAGATAATGTAAATGCACTTTTATTTACTTCTTCATTTATTTATTACCTTGCCACGAGAATTTCTTTTCATTGCTAAAAAAAAGTGTCCCATCAAGGGTACCAGGTGTGCCACACCCAGTTAAGCACTCATGTTACAATGCAGGAGGACTGGGCTTCAACACCCGGGTTCGCACCTGCCAGGGGAAATCTTTACAAGTGGTGCGGAAGTGCTGCAGTTGTCTCTCTCTGTGTCTCAAACTCTCTCTACCTCCCTTCCCTCTCAATTCCTGTCTATTTATTCCAGTGAATAATCAAGAAAATAGAAAGTAAAAAAAGAAAAAGGAAAAGGAAATATTCCACGACTTCAAATGGGCTACTCAGGACAATGCTTTCCTTGTTAAGATCCTCACAGCATTCCATATGCAGAAAGGCAAAGACGCCATGTATTTTTTAACCCAGTTTTTATATTTATTTATTTATTAATTTAGGTGCTTATTCATTTTTGTTATTGATGAATTAATGTTTTACATTTGACATTGACTAAGGATCTGACACCAGCGGACTCCAGTACCCCTATATGGTAATCTGCCTCTACAAAACCGATCCATTCACCTTTCCATCCATACATCCATCCACCCATACATCTATCCATCCATTCATCCATACATCCATCCATCCATCCATCCATCCACCAGTCAACCAAGCTAAGTACAAAAGGAGATCTCTCAATGAATGGTGAGGAGAAACAACGATGCATAGGTAGGTTGCAAAGGCCCAGTTTGGCTGAATAGGGCAGAGGGGCTGAACCAGGGAATGTGTTGGGGCGTGTGGGTTTGGGTGGGGTGAGCCGGAGACCCTGTGAGCTGGGTCACATTAGGGGCAGGCAGGGGGTGGAAGGGGTTGCGAACAGCTGTCACTGGAGAACCAGCACAAGTGCTGGAGCTGGTGAGCAGGACACCTGGAAGAGAGGACAGACAAAGGAGAGAAGCAAAGTGCGGAGGAAAGGAGAGGGGTCAGGATGGTGAGGACAGGAGAGGACAGGATTGGAGGGGACCTGAGAAACCTACCTGGACAAAGGCAGCATACAGACATCCAGGAAGGCCGGCAGGCATGCAGGCAGCTCTGGCCTGGGCTCCCTGGATCCCGGGCGCACCTCCACCTGTCTTCTCTTGGCTGCCAGCCCTGAGGTCCCTCGTCGGTCAGCACTGTCTTGCCATCCTTCCGTCCCTCTGTGCCAGGGCCCAGGCGTCTGGGCGCTGTTGCCTGACCTAGTGGCAGGGCAGTTGGGCTGCCCAGTGCCAGTGTGGCCAGCACAGATTGCCAGGGGCTAGGACATCACAGAGGGCTCCTGTGGTTGCTAGGCCACGGGGACCCTGCCCATCCAGTTGACCAGCAGCCATGACCCCCACGCTGAACTTGACTTGAGGGGTGGTGGCCAGCCACCAGAGACAGAGCCCCAGGCCAAAGCAGGTGCTGGTCGGCCGGGCCAAGGGGCTATGGGCGGATTGGTGTGTGTCTGGGCATGGGGCTGGCATCTGACAGTCCAGGGCGGGGGACCAAGGTCCGCCAGGCCCCTGTCCCACCATGTGCACTGACACACAGTCTTGCTGACTGACTGACAGTCCCCGCCCCAGAGATACCCACACCAAGTCCCTGGGTGCCCTGAGCTGCCCCTGAGTGTTGGTGGGTGCCTGCCTGGACACATGCCTCCGTAATGGAGGCCTCTATTAATCCCGTTGCCTACTGACAGCTGCCCTCCTGCCCCTCCTCCTCCTCCTCCGCCTCCTCCTCCTCCTCTTCTTCCTCCTTCTCTTTCTCCTCTTCCTCCTCCTCCTCCTACACCCCCTCCTCCTCTTCCTCATCCTCAGAGGGACTCACTCAGGGCCCTTGGCCTAGGCAATCCAGGGCTGCTGCTCTGGCTTCTGCAGCTTCTATCCAGTGGGGGGGTGTAGGAATCTGTTCCTGTCAGTCCCTGATTCCTGGGACCTTCCATGCCTCCAGCTGCCCCCACTCTCTAGTCCTGACCCCTCCTCAAGGATGCCCCCTTTCCCCTTACCCTCTGTCCCGCAGCTCCCAACTAACATCTACTGTGTTCCTCCCTGCGCTACTTTACTGCCACCCTGCTTCTGCCCTTCAGCCCTGAGGGCCCAGGGCCAGCCCAGCTGCAATCTGACCATCCAGCACTGGGACCTGCCCTAACCCCCTGCCACCACACCCACACACACAGACCTGCACACACTCCTGGTTCCCCTGCCTGCAGCCTGCCTCTCAAACAGTCTCCTTCTGCCCCCTAGCACCTTACAGCCTCTGCCACGGACCCCCACAGACACCTGGGCATGAGCAGTGCAGACATGCAAACAGCTCCCCTCGCCCCCACTCCAGTTGCTCCAATGTTGGAAAGAGTCTTTTTTTCATGCTGTAGGGGAGGAAGTTGAGACAGTCCAATGTCCTGGGGAGCAAGAACTGCAAACAGTCCATCTACAATGTAACATTTGGGTCTCAGGCCGCCCAATCCCTAGTGCGCTGTGCAGACCTTTAACTGGCAAAAACACCCCATCTGAGCGTGAGATCTGGCTGGGCTAGTGACTCTTTCTGTGGACTAAGAGACAGACAGACAGACAGAGTTTTCAGGTTCAAAACCTATACTTCCCAGAAGATGGTCATTCA
Source organism: Erinaceus europaeus (assembly GCF_950295315.1). Lineage (NCBI taxonomy): Eukaryota > Metazoa > Chordata > Mammalia > Eulipotyphla > Erinaceidae > Erinaceus > Erinaceus europaeus. Next base: position 595,718 of record NW_026647120.1, on the reverse strand, counting down.
CTTCGGTAAAAAAAAAAAAAAAAAAAAAAAAAAAGGCTTTTTATTTTTTTTCCCCTGCCTGGGTAACCTGTCTCCTGCCTGTTTCAAAGTTAAAAAAGGGAAAAATCTTTTTTGGAGGGAAAAGGACCAAAATGCAGGCAGGTGGACTCCGTGGAAGGTGGATGGGGAGTTGCTCCTGCCCGGGCACTAGAGCCCCAGCTGCTGTTCCAGGTGCTCTCTGATAACAGAGATCTCCATGTGTCGTGTCATGACACTGTCTCCAGGACTGACCCTCAGGATAATGAGGATTCAAAACGAGGCAGGTGATACTGCCTTCAAAAGTAAATCCAGGGAGGTTTGGCGGTATGTCAGAGGGTTAAGGGCTTGTGGCGATCACGAATAGAGGGGACAGGTGGAAGGATTTGGGGTCTGGCCCCCAGACTGCCACCTGCAGGGGAGTCGCTTTACAGGGGGTGAAGCAGGTCTTTAGGAGCTCTATCTTTCTCTCCCACCCTGTATTTCCTCTGCTCTCTCCTTTTGTGTCTGTCCGATGCAAGGTCAGTAACAACAACAACAACAAAAACAATAACCACCACAGTGACCAAGCAACAAGGGCAGCGAAAGGGGAACAAATGGAGTGCAGGGGCTGTGGATTATTCGTGGTGTAGGCACTCAGCTGTGGCAATAACCTCTTGAGGCAATCAATCCATACATGAAGAAGTAATACAGGTAACAGAGACATATATGTCCCTGTGTGTTTCCACTGAGATAATGTAAATGCACTTTTATTTACTTCTTCATTTATTTATTACCTTGCCACGAGAATTTCTTTTCATTGCTAAAAAAAAGTGTCCCATCAAGGGTACCAGGTGTGCCACACCCAGTTAAGCACTCATGTTACAATGCAGGAGGACTGGGCTTCAACACCCGGGTTCGCACCTGCCAGGGGAAATCTTTACAAGTGGTGCGGAAGTGCTGCAGTTGTCTCTCTCTGTGTCTCAAACTCTCTCTACCTCCCTTCCCTCTCAATTCCTGTCTATTTATTCCAGTGAATAATCAAGAAAATAGAAAGTAAAAAAAGAAAAAGGAAAAGGAAATATTCCACGACTTCAAATGGGCTACTCAGGACAATGCTTTCCTTGTTAAGATCCTCACAGCATTCCATATGCAGAAAGGCAAAGACGCCATGTATTTTTTAACCCAGTTTTTATATTTATTTATTTATTTATTTATTTAGGTGCTTATTCATTTTTGTTATTGATGAATTAATGTTTTACATTTGACATTGACTAAGGATCTGACACCAGCGGACTCCAGTACCCCTATATGGTAATCTGCCTCTACAAAACCGATCCATTCACCTTTCCATCCATCCATCCATCCACCCATACATCTATCCATCCATTCATCCATACATCCATCCATCCATCCATCCATCCATCCACCAGTCAACCAAGCTAAGTACAAAAGGAGATCTCTCCATGAATGGTGAGGAGAAACAACGATGCATAGGTAGGTTGCAAAGGCCCAGTTTGGCTGAATAGGGCAGAGGGGCTGAACCAGGGAATGTGTTGGGGCGTGTGGGTTTGGGTGGGGTGAGCCGGAGACCCTGTGAGCTGGGTCACATTAGGGGCAGGCAGGGGGTGGAAGGGGTTGCGAACAGCTGTCTCTGGAGAACCAGCACAAGTGCTGGAGCTGGTGAGCAGGACACCTGGAAGAGAGGACAGACAAAGGAGAGAAGCAAAGTGCGGAGGAAAGGAGAGGGGTCAGGATGGTGAGGACAGGAGAGGACAGGATTGGAGGGGACCTGAGAAACCTACCTGGACAAAGGCAGCATACAGACATCCAGGAAGGCCGGCAGGCATGCAGGCAGCTCTGGCCTGGGCTCCCTGGATCCCGGGCGCACCTCCACCTGTCTTCTCTTGGCTGCCAGCCCTGAGGTCCCTCGTCGGTCAGCACTGTCTTGCCATCCTTCCGTCCCTCTGTGCCAGGGCCCAGGCGTCTGGGCGCTGTTGCCTGACCTAGTGGCAGGGCAGTTGGGCTGCCCAGTGCCAGTGTGGCCAGCACAGATTGCCAGGGGCTAGGACATCACAGAGGGCTCCTGTGGTTGCTAGGCCACGGGGACCCCGCCCATCCAGTTGACCAGCAGCCATGACCCCATGCTGAACTTGACTTGAGGGGTGGTGGCCAGCCACCAGAGCCAGAGCCCCAGGCCAAAGCAGGTGCTGGTCGGCCGGGCCAAGGGGCTATGGGCGGATTGGTGTGTGTCTGGGCATGGGGCTGGCATCTGACAGTCCAGGGCGGGGGACCAAGGTCCGCCAGGCCCCTGTCCCACCATGTGCACTGACACAGAGTCTTGCTGACTGACTGACAGTCCCCGCCCCAGAGATACCCACACCAAGTCCCTGGGTGCCCTGAGCTGCCCCTGAGTGTTGGTGGGTGCCTGCCTGGACACATGCCTCCGTAATGGAGGCCTCTATTAATCCCGTTGCCTACTGACAGCTGCCCTCCTGCCCCTCCTCCTCCTCCTCCGCCTCCTCCTCCTCCTCTTCTTCCTCCTTCTCTTTCTCCTCTTCCTCCTCCTCCTCCTACACCCCCTCCTCCTCTTCCTCATCCTCAGCGGGACTCACTCAGGGCCCTTGGCCTAGGCAATCCAGGGCTGCTGCTCTGGCTTCTGCAGCTTCTATCCAGTGGGTGGGTGTAGGAATCTGTTCCTGTCAGTCCCTGATTCCTGGGACCTTCCATGCCTCCAGCTGCCCCCACTCTCTAGTCCTGACCCCTCCTCAAGGATGCCCCCTTTCCCCTTACCCTCTGTCCCGCAGCTCCCAACTAACATCTACTGTGTTCCTCCCTGCGCTACTTTACTGCCACCCTGCTTCTGCCCTTCAGCCCTGAGGGCCCAGGGCCAGCCCAGCTGCCATCTGACCATCCAGCACGGGGACCTGCCCTAACCCCCTGCCACCACACCCACACACACAGACCTGCACACACTCCTGGTTCCCCTGCCTGCAGCCTGCCTCTCAAACAGTCTCCTTCTGCCCCCTAGCACCTTACAGCCTCTGCCACGGACCCCCACAGACACCTGGGCATGAGCAGTGCAGACATGCAAACAGCTCCCCTCGCCCCCACTCCAGTTGCTCCAAGGTTGGAAAGAGTCTTTTTTTCATGCTGTAGGGGAGGGAGTTGAGACAGTCCAATGTCCTGGGGAGCAAGAACTGCAAACACTCCATCTACAATGTAACATTTGGGTCTCAGGCCGCCCAATCCCTAGTGTGCTGTGCAGACCTTTGACTGGCAAAAACACCCCATCTGAGCGTGAAATCTGGCTGGGCTAGTGGCTCTTTCTGTGGACTAAGAGACAGACAGACAGAGTTTTCAGGTTCAAAACCTATACTTCCCAGAAGATGGTCATTCACTTCGGTAAAAAAAAAAAAAAAAAAAAGGCTTTTTATTTTTTTTCCCCTGCCTGGGTAACCTGTCTCCTGCCTGTTTCAAAGTTAAAAAAGGGAAAAATCTTTTTTGGAGGGAAAAGGACCAAAATGCAGGCAGGTGGACTCCGTGGAAGGTGGATGGGGAGTTGCTCCTGCCCGGGCACTAGAGCCCCAGCTGCTGTTCCAGGTGCTCTCTGATAACAGAGATCTCCATGTGTCGTGTCATGACACTGTCTCCAGGACTGACCCTCAGGATAATGAGGATTCAAAACGAGGCAGGTGATACTGCCTTCAAAAGTAAATCCAGGGAGGTTTGGCGGTATGTCAGAGGGTTAAGGGCTTGTGGCGATCACGAATAGAGGGGACAGGTGGAAGGATTTGGGGTCTGGCCCCCAGACTGCCACCTGCAGGGGAGTCGCTTTACAGGGGGTGAAGCAGGTCTTTAGGAGCTCTATCTTTCTCTCCCACCCTGTATTTCCTCTGCTCTCTCCTTTTGTGTCTGTCAGATGCAAGGTCAGTAACAACAACAACAACAAAAACAATAACCACCACAGTGACCAAGCAACAAGGGCAGCGAAAGGGGAACAAATGGAGTGCAGGGGCTGTGGATTATTCGTGGTGTAGGCACTCAGCTGTGGCAATAACCTCTTGAGGCAATCAATCCATACATGAAGAAGTAATACAGGTAACAGAGACGTATATGTCCCTGTGTGTTTCCACTGAGATAATGTAAATGCACTTTTATTTACTTCTTCATTTATTTATTACCTTGCCACGAGAATTTCTTTTCATTGCTAAAAAAAAGTGTCCCATCAAGGGTACCAGGTGTGCCACACCCAGTTAAGCACTCATGTTACAATGCAGGAGGACTGGGCTTCAACACCCGGGTTCGCACCTGCCAGGGGAAATCTTTACAAGTGGTGCGGAAGTGCTGCAGTTGTCTCTCTCTGTGTCTCAAACTCTCTCTACCTCCCTTCCCTCTCAATTCCTGTCTATTTATTCCAGTGAATAATCAAGAAAATAGAAAGTAAAAAAAGAAAAAGGAAAAGGAAATATTCCACGACTTCAAATGGGCTACTCAGGACAATGCTTTCCTTGTTAAGATCCTCACAGCATTCCATATGCAGAAAGGCAAAGACGCCATGTATTTTTTAACCCAGTTTTTATATTTATTTATTTATTTATTTAGGTGCTTATTCATGTTTGTTATTGATAAATTAATGTTTTACATTTGACATTGACTAAGGATCTGACACCAGCGGACTCCAGTACCCCTATATGGAAATCTGCCTCTACAAAACCGATCCATTGACCTATCCATCCATCCATCCATCCACCCATACATCTATCCATCCATTCATCCATACATCCATACATCCATCCATCCATCCACCAGTCAACCAAGCTAAGTACAAAAGGAGATCTCTCCATGAATGGTGAGGAGAAACAACGATGCATAGGTAGGTTGCAAAGGCCCAGTTTGGCTGAATAGGGCAGAGGGGCTGAACCAGGGAATGTGTTGGGGCGTGTGGGTTTGGGTGGGGTGAGCCGGAGACCCTGTGAGCTGGGTCACATTAGGGGCAGGCAGGGGGTGGAAGGGGTTGCGAACAGCTGTCACTGGAGAACCATCACAAGTGCTGGAGCTGGTGAGCAGGACACCTGGAAGAGAGGACAGACAAAGGAGAGAAGCAAAGTGCGGAGGAAAGGAGAGGGGTCAGGATGGTGAGGACAGGAGAGGACAGGATTGGAGGGGACCTGAGAAACCTACCTGGACAAAGGCAGCATACAGACATCCAGGAAGGCCGGCAGGCATGCAGGCAGCTCTGGCCTGGGCTCCCTGGATCCCGGGCGCACCTCCACCTGTCTTCTCTTGGCTGCCAGCCCTGAGGTCCCTCGTCGGTCAGCACTGTCTTGCCATCCTTCCGTCCCTCTGTGCCAGGGCCCAGGCGTCTGGGCGCTGTTGCCTGACCTAGTGGCAGGGCAGTTGGGCTGCCCAGTGCCAGTGTGGCCAGCACAGATTGCCAGGGGCTAGGACATCACAGAGGGCTCCTGTGGTTGCTAGGCCACGGGGACCCCGCCCATCCAGTTGACCAGCAGCCATGACCCCATGCTGAACTTGACTTGAGGGGTGGTGGCCAGCCACCAGAGCCAGAGCCCCAGGCCAAAGCAGGTGCTGGTCGGCCGGGCCAAGGGGCTATGGGCGGATTGGTGTGTGTCTGGGCATGGGGCTGGCATCTGACAGTCCAGGGCGGGGGACCAAGGTCCGCCAGGCCCCTGTCCCACCATGTGCACTGACACACAGTCTTGCTGACTGACTGACAGTCCCCGCCCCAGAGATACCCACACCAAGTCCCTGGGTGCCCTGAGCTGCCCCTGAGTGTTGGTGGGTGCCTGCCTGGACACATGCCTCCGTAATGGAGGCCTCTATTAATCCCGTTGCCTACTGACAGCTGCCCTCCTGCCCCTCCTCCTCCTCCTCCGCCTCCTCCTCCTCCTCTTCTTCCTCCTTCTCTTTCTCCTCTTCCTCCTCCTCCTCCTACACCCCCTCCTCCTCTTCCTCATCCTCAGCGGGACTCACTCAGGGCCCGTGGCCTAGGCAATCCAGGGCTGCTGCTCTGGCTTCTGCAGCTTCTATCCAGTGGGGGGGTGTAGGTATCTGTTCCTGTCAGTCCCTGATTCCTGGGACCTTCCATGCCTCCAGCTGCCCCCACTCTCTAGTCCTGACCCCTCCTCAAGGATGCCCCCTTTCCCCTTACCCTCTGTCCCGCAGCTCCCAACTAACATCTACTGTGTTCCTCCCTGCGCTACTTTACTGCCACCCTGCTTCTGCCCTTCAGCCCTGAGGGCCCAGGGCCAGCCCAGCTGCCATCTCACCATCCAGCACGGGGACCTGCCCTGACCCCCTGCCACCACACCCACACACACAGACCTGCACACACTCCTGGTTCCCCTGCCTGCAGCCTGCCTCTCAAACAGTCTCCTTCTGCCCCCTAGCACCTTACAGCCTCTGCCACGGACCCCCACAGACACCTGGGCATGAGCAGTGCAGACATGCAAACAGCTCCCCTCGCCCCCACTCCAGTTGCTCCAAGGTTGGAAAGAGTCTTTTTTTCATGCTGTAGGGGAGGGAGTTGAGACAGTCCAATGTCCTGGGGAGCAAGAACTGCAAACAGTCCATCTACAATGTAACATTTGGGTCTCAGGCCGCCCAATCCCTAGTGTGCTGTGCAGACCTTTGACTGGCAAAAACACCCCATCTGAGCGTGAAATCTGGCTGGGCTAGTGGCTCTTTCTGTGGACTAAGAGACAGACAGACAGAGTTTTCAGGTTCAAAACCTATACTTCCCAGAAGATGGTCATTCACTTCGGTAAAAAAAAAAAAAAAAGGCTTTTTATTTTTTTTCCCCTGCCTGGGTAACCTGTCTCCTGCCTGTTTCAAAGTGAAAAAAGGGAAAAATCTTTTTTGGAGGGAAAAGGACCAAAATGCAGGCAGGTGGACTCCGTGGAAGGTGGATGGGGAGTTGCTCCTGCCCGGGCACTAGAGCCCCAGCTGCTGTTCCAGGTGCTCTCTGATAACAGAGATCTCCATGTGTCGTGTCATGACACTGTCTCCAGGACTGACCCTCAGGATAATGAGGATTCAAAACGAGGCAGGTGATACCGCCTTCAAAAGTAAATCCAGGGAGGTTTGGCGGTATGTCAGAGGGTTAAGGGCTTGTGGCGATCACGAATAGAGGGGACAGGTGGAAGGATTTGGGGTCTGGCCCCCAGACTGCCACCTGCAGGGGAGTCGCTTTACAGGGGGTGAAGCAGGTCTTTAGGAGCTCTATCTTTCTCTCCCACCCTGTATTTCCTCTGCTCTCTCCTTTTGTGTCTGTCAGATGCAAGGTCAGTAACAACAACAACAACAAAAACAATAACCACCACAGTGACCAAGCAACAAGGGCAGCGAAAGGGGAACAAATGGAGTGCAGGGGCTGTGGATTATTCGTGGTGTAGGCACTCAGCTGTGGCAATAACCTCTTGAGGCAATCAATCCATACATGAAGAAGTAATACAGGTAACAGAGACGTATATGTCCCTGTGTGTTTCCACTGAGATAATGTAAATGCACTTTTATTTACTTCTTCATTTATTTATTACCTTGCCACGAGAATTTCTTTTCATTGCTAAAAAAAAGTGTCCCATCAAGGGTACCAGGTGTGCCACACCCAGTTAAGCACTCATGTTACAATGCAGGAGGACTGGGCTTCAACACCCGGGTTCGCACCTGCCAGGGGAAATCTTTACAAGTGGTGCGGAAGTGCTGCAGTTGTCTCTCTCTGTGTCTCAAACTCTCTCTACCTCCCTTCCCTCTCAATTCCTGTCTATTTATTCCAGTGAATAATCAAGAAAATAGAAAGTAAAAAAAGAAAAAGGAAAAGGAAATATTCCACGACTTCAAATGGGCTACTCAGGACAATGCTTTCCTTGTTAAGATCCTCACAGCATTCCATATGCAGAAAGGCAAAGACGCCATGTATTTTTTAACCCAGTTTTTATATTTATTTATTTATTTTATTATTTAGGTGCTTATTCATTTTTGTTATTGATGAATTAATGTTTTACATTTGACATTGACTAAGGATCTGACACCAGCGGACTCCAGTACCCCTATATGGTAATCTGCCTCTACAAAACCGATCGATTCACCTTTCCATCCATCCATCCATCCACCCATACATCTATCCATCCATTCATCCATACATCCATCCATCCATCCATCCATCCACCAGTCAACCAAGCTAAGTACAAAAGGAGATCTCTCCATGAATGGTGAGGAAAAACAACGATGCATAGGTAGGTTGCAAAGGCCCAGTTTGGCTGAATAGGGCAGAGGGGCTGAACCAGGGAATGTGTTGGGGCGTGTGGGTTTGGGTGGGGTGAGCCGGAGACCCTGTGAGCTGGGTCACATTAGGGGCAGGCAGGGGGTGGAAGGGGTTGCGAACAGCTGTCACTGGAGAACCATCACAAGTGCTGGAGCTGGTGAGCAGGACACCTGGAAGAGAGGACAGACAAAGGAGAGAAGCAAAGTGCGGAGGAAAGGAGAGGGGTCAGGATGGTGAGGACAGTAGAGGACAGGATTGGAGGGGACCTGAGAAACCTACCTGGACAAAGGCAGCATACAGACATCCAGGAAGGCCGGCAGGCATGCAGGCAGCTCTGGCCTGGGCTCCCTGGATCCCGGGCGCACCTCCACCTGTCTTCTCTTGGCTGCCAGCCCTGAGGTCCCTCGTCGGTCAGCACTGTCTTGCCATCCTTCCGTCCCTCTGTGCCAGGGCCCAGGCGTCTGGGCGCTGTTGCCTGACCTAGTGGCAGGGCAGTTGGGCTGCCCAGTGCCAGTGTGGCCAGCACAGATTGCCAGGGGCTAGGACATCACAGAGGGCTCCTGTGGTTGCTAGGCCACGGGGACCCCGCCCATCCAGTTGACCAGCAGCCATGACCCCATGCTGAACTTGACTTGAGGGGTGGTGGCCAGCCACCAGAGACAGAGCCCCAGGCCAAAGCAGGTGCTGGTCGGCCGAGCCAAGGGGCTATGGGCGGATTGGTGTGTGTCTGGGCATGGGGCTGGCATCTGACAGTCCAGGGCGGGGGACCAAGGTCCGCCAGGCCCCTGTCCCACCATGTGCACTGACACACAGTCTTGCTGACTGACTGACAGTCCCCGCCCCAGAGATACCCACACCAAGTCCCTGGGTGCCCTGAGCTGCCCCTGAGTGTTGGTGGGTGCCTGCCTGGACACATGCCTCCGTAATGGAGGCCTCTATTAATCCCGTTGCCTACTGACAGCTGCCCTCCTGCCCCTCCTCCTCCTCCTCCGCCTCCTCCTCCTCCTCTTCTTCCTCCTTCTCTTTCTCCTCTTCCTCCTCCTCCTCCTACACCCCCTCCTCCTCTTCCTCATCCTCAGCGGGACTCACTCAGGGCCCGTGGCCTAGGCAATCCAGGGCTGCTGCTCTGGCTTCTGCAGCTTCTATCCAGTGGGGGGGTGTAGGAATCTGTTCCTGTCAGTCCCTGATTCCTGGGACCTTCCATGCCTCCAGCTGCCCCCACTCTCTAGTCCTGACCCCTCCTCAAGGATGCCCCCTTTACCCTTACCCTCTGTCCCGCAGCTCCCAACTAACATCTACTGTGTTCCTCCCTGCGCTACTTTACTGCCACCCTGCTTCTGCCCTTCAGCCCTGAGGGCCCAGGGCCAGCCCAGCTGCCATCTCACCATCCAGCACGGGGACCTGCCCTGACCCCCTGCCACCACACCCACACACACAGACCTGCACACACTCCTGGTTCCCCTGCCTGCAGCCTGCCTCTCAAACAGTCTCCTTCTGCCCCCTAGCACCTTACAGCCTCTGCCACGGACCCCCACAGACACCTGGGCATGAGCAGTGCAGACATGCAAACAGCTCCCCTCGCCCCCACTCCAGTTGCTCCAAGGTTGGAAAGAGTCTTTTTTTCATGCTGTAGGGGAGGGAGTTGAGACAGTCCAATGTCCTGGGGAGCAAGAACTGCAAACAGTCCATCTACAATGTAACATTTGGGTCTCAGGCCGCCCAATCCCTAGTGTGCTGTGCAGACCTTTGACTGGCAAAAACACCCCATCTGAGCGTGAAATCTGGCTGGGCTAGTGGCTCTTTCTGTGGACTAAGAGACAGACAGACAGAGTTTTCAGGTTCAAAACCTATACTTCCCAGAAGATGGTCATTCACTTCGGTAAAAAAAAAAAAAAAAAAGGCTTTTTATTTTTTTTCCCCTGCCTGGGTAACCTGTCTCCTGCCTGTTTCAAAGTTAAAAAAGGGAAAAATCTTTTTTGGAGGGAAAAGGACCAAAATGCAGGCAGGTGGACTCCGTGGAAGGTGGATGGGGAGTTGCTCCTGCACGGGCACTAGAGCCCCAGCTGCTGTTCCAGGTGCTCTCTGATAACAGAGATCTCCATGTGTCGTGTCATGACACTGTCTCCAGGACTGACCCTCAGGATAATGAGGATTCAAAACGAGGCAGGTGATACTGCCTTCAAAAGTAAATCCAGGGAGGTTTGGCGGTATGTCAGAGGGTTAAGGGCTTGTGGCGATCACGAATAGAGGGGACAGGTGGAAGGATTTGGGGTCTGGCCCCCAGACTGCCACCTGCAGGGGAGTCGCTTTACAGGGGGTGAAGCAGGTCTTTAGGAGCTCTATCTTTCTCTCCCACCCTGTATTTCCTCTGCTCTCTCCTTTTGTGTCTGTCAGATGCAAGGTCAGTAACAACAACAACAACAACAAAAACAATAACCACCACAGTGACCAAGCAACAAGGGCAGCGAAAGGGGAACAAATGGAGTGCAGGGGCTGTGGATTATTCGTGGTGTAGGCACTCAGCTGTGGCAATAACCTCTTGAGGCAATCAATCCATACATGAAGAAGTAATACAGGTAACAGAGACGTATATGTCCCTGTGTGTTTCCACTGAGATAATGTAAATGCACTTTTATTTACTTCTTCATTTATTTATTACCTTGCCACGAGAATTTCTTTTCATTGCTAAAAAAAAGTGTCCCATCAAGGGTACCAGGTGTGCCACACCCAGTTAAGCACTCATGTTACAATGCAGGAGGACTGGGCTTCAACACCCGGGTTCGCACCTGCCAGGGGAAATCTTTACAAGTGGTGCGGAAGTGCTGCAGTTGTCTCTCTCTGTGTCTCAAACTCTCTCTACCTCCCTTCCCTCTCAATTCCTGTCTATTTATTCCAGTGAATAATCAAGAAAATAGAAAGTAAAAAAAGAAAAAGGAAAAGGAAATATTCCACGACTTCAAATGGGCTACTCAGGACAATGCTTTCCTTGTTAAGATCCTCACAGCATTCCATATGCAGAAAGGCAAAGACGCCATGTATTTTTTAACCCAGTTTTTATATTTATTTATTTATTTATTTATTTAGGTGCTTATTCATTTTTGTTATTGATGAATTAATGTTTTACATTTGACATTGACTAAGGATCTGACACCAGCGGACTCCAGTACCCCTATATGGTAATCTGCCTCTACAAAACCGATCCATTCACCTTTCCATCCATCCATCCATCCACCCATACATCTATCCATCCATTCATCCATACATACATCCATCCATCCATCCATCCACCAGTCAACCAAGCTAAGTACAAAAGGAGATCTCTCCATGAATGGTGAGGAGAAACAACGATGCATAGGTAGGTTGCAAAGGCCCAGTTTGGCTGAATAGGGCAGAGGGGCTGAACCAGGGAATGTGTTGGGGCGTGTGGGTTTGGGTGGGGTGAGCCGGAGACCCTGTGAGCTGGGTCACATTAGGGGCAGGCAGGGGGTGGAAGGGGTTGCGAACAGCTGTCACTGGAGAACCATCACAAGTGCTGGAGCTGGTGAGCAGGACACCTGGAAGAGAGGACAGACAAAGGAGAGAAGCAAAGTGCGGAGGAAAGGAGAGGGGTCAGGATGGTGAGGACAGGGGAGGACAGGATTGGAGGGGACCTGAGAAACCTACCTGGACAAAGGCAGCATACAGACATCCAGGAAGGCCGGCAGGCATGCAGGCAGCTCTGGCCTGGGCTCCCTGGATCCCGGGCGCACCTCCACCTGTCTTCTCTTGGCTGCCAGCCCTGAGGTCCCTCGTCGGTCAGCACTGTCTTGCCATCCTTTCGTCCCTCTGTGCCAGGGCCCAGGCGTCTGGGCGCTGTTGCCTGACCTAGTGGCAGGGCAGTTGGGCTGCCCAGTGCCAGTGTGGCCAGCACAGATTGCCAGGGGCTAGGACATCACAGAGGACTCCTGTGGTTGCTAGGCCACGGGGACCCCGCCCATCCAGTTGACCAGCAGCCATGACCCCATGCTGAACTTGACTTGAGGGGTGGTGGCCAGCCACCAGAGACAGAGCCCCAGGCCAAAGCAGGTGCTGGTTGGCCGGGCCAAGGGGCTATGGGCGGATTGTTGTGTGTCTGGGCATGGGGCTGGCATCTGACAGTCCAGGGCGGGGGACCAAGGTCCGCCAGGCCCCTGTCCCACCATGTGCACTGACACACAGTCTTGCTGACTGACTGACAGTCCCCGCCCCAGAGATACCCACACCAAGTCCCTGGGTGCCCTGAGCTGCCCCTGAGGGTTGGTGGGTGCCTGCCTGGACACATGCCTCCGTAATGGAGGCCTCTATTAATCCCGTTGCCTACTGACAGCTGCCCTCCTGCCCCTCCTCCTCCTCCGCCTCCTCCTCCTCCTCTTCTTCCTCCTTCTCTTTCTCCTCTTCCTCCTCCTCCTCCTACACCCCCTCCTCCTCTTCCTCATCCTCAGCGGGACTCACTCAGGGCCCTTAGCCTAGGCAATCCAGGGCTGCTGCTCTGGCTTCTGCAGCTTCTATCCAGTGGGGGGGGTGTAGGAATCTGTTCCTGTCAGTCCCTGATTCCTGGGACCTTCCATGCCTCCAGCTGCCCCCACTCTCTAGTCCTGACCCCTCCTCAAGGATGCCCCCTTTCCCCTTACCCTCTGACCCGCAGCTCCCAACTAACATCTACTGTGTTCCTCCCTGCGCTACTTTACTGCCACCCTGCTTCTGCCCTTCAGCCCTGAGGGCCCAGGGCCAGCCCAGCTGCCATCTCACCATCCAGCACTGGGACCCACCCTAACCCCCTGCCACCACACCCACACACACAGACCTGCACACACTCCTGGTTCCCCTGCCTGCAGCCTGCCTCTCAAACAGTCTCCTTCTGCCCCCTAGCACCTTACAGCCTCTGCCACGGACCCCCACAGACACCGGGGCATGAGCAGTGCAGACATGCAAACAGCTCCCCTCGCCCCCACTCCAGTTGCTCCAAGGTTGGAAAGAGTCTTTTTTTCATGCTGTAGGGGAGGGAGTTGAGACAGTCCAATGTCCTGTGGAGCAAGAACTGCAAACAGTCCATCTACAATGTAACATTTGGGTCTCAGGCCGCCCGATCCCTAGTGTGCTGTGCAGACCTTTGACTGGCAAAAACACCCCATCTGAGCGTGAGATATGGCTGGGCTAGTGGCTCTTTCTGTGGACTAAGAGACAGACAGACAGAGTTTTCAGGTTCAAAACCTATGCTTCCCAGAAGATGGTCATTCACTTCGGTAAAAAAAAAAAAAAAAAAAAGGCTTTTTATTTTTTTTCCCCTGCCTGGGTAACCTGTCTCCTGCCTGTTTCAAAGTTAAAAAAGGGAAAAATCTTTTTTGGAGGGAAAAGGACCAAAATGCAGGCAGGTGGACTCCGTGGAAGGTGGATGGGGAGTTGCTCCTGCCCGGGCACTAGAGCCCCAGCTGCTGTTCCAGGTGCTCTCTGATAACAGAGATCTCCATGTGTCGTGTCATGACACTGTCTCCAGGACTGACCCTCAGGATAATGAGGATTCAAAACGAGGCAGGTGATACTGCCTTCAAAAGTAAATCCAGGGAGGTTTGGCGGTATGTCAGAGGGTTAAGGGCTTGTGGCGATCACGAATAGAGGGGACAGGTGGAAGGATTTGGGGTCTGGCCCCCAGACTGCCACCTGCAGGGGAGTCGCTTTACAGGGGGTGAAGCAGGTCTTTAGGAGCTCTATCTTTCTCTCCCACCCTGTATTTCCTCTGCTCTCTCCTTTTGTGTCTGTCCGATGCAAGGTCAGTAACAACAACAACAACAAAAACAATAACCACCACAGTGACCAAGCAACAAGGGCAGCGAAAGGGGAACAAATGGAGTGCAGGGGCTGTGGATTATTCGTGGTGTAGGCACTCAGCTGTGGCAATAACCTCTTGAGGCAATCAATCCATACATGAAGAAGTAATACAGGTAACAGAGACATATATGTCCCTGTGTGTTTCCACTGAGATAATGTAAATGCACTTTTATTTACTTCTTCATTTATTTATTACCTTGCCACGAGAATTTCTTTTCATTGCTAAAAAAAAGTGTCCCATCAAGGGTACCAGGTGTGCCACACCCAGTTAAGCACTCATGTTACAATGCAGGAGGACTGGGCTTCAACACCCGGGTTCGCACCTGCCAGGGGAAATCTTTACAAGTGGTGCGGAAGTGCTGCAGTTGTCTCTCTCTGTGTCTCAAACTCTCTCTACCTCCCTTCCCTCTCAATTCCTGTCTATTTATTCCAGTGAATAATCAAGAAAATAGAAAGTAAAAAAAGAAAAAGGAAAAGGAAATATTCCACGACTTCAAATGGGCTACTCAGGACAATGCTTTCCTTGTTAAGATCCTCACAGCATTCCATATGCAGAAAGGCAAAGACGCCATGTATTTTTTAACCCAGTTTTTATATTTATTTATTTATTTATTTATTTAGGTGCTTATTCATTTTTGTTATTGATGAATTAATGTTTTACATTTGACATTGACTAAGGATCTGACACCAGCGGACTCCAGTACCCCTATATGGTAATCTGCCTCTACAAAACCGATCCATTCACCTTTCCATCCATCCATCCATCCACCCATACATCTATCCATCCATTCATCCATACATCCATCCATCCATCCATCCATCCATCCATCCACCAGTCAACCAAGCTAAGTACAAAAGGAGATCTCTCCATGAATGGTGAGGAGAAACAACGATGCATAGGTAGGTTGCAAAGGCCCAGTTTGGCTGAATAGGGCAGAGGGGCTGAACCAGGGAATGTGTTGGGGCGTGTGGGTTTGGGTGGGGTGAGCCGGAGACCCTGTGAGCTGGGTCACATTAGGGGCAGGCAGGGGGTGGAAGGGGTTGCGAACAGCTGTCTCTGGAGAACCAGCACAAGTGCTGGAGCTGGTGAGCAGGACACCTGGAAGAGAGGACAGACAAAGGAGAGAAGCAAAGTGCGGAGGAAAGGAGAGGGGTCAGGATGGTGAGGACAGGAGAGGACAGGATTGGAGGGGACCTGAGAAACCTACCTGGACAAAGGCAGCATACAGACATCCAGGAAGGCCGGCAGGCATGCAGGCAGCTCTGGCCTGGGCTCCCTGGATCCCGGGCGCACCTCCACCTGTCTTCTCTTGGCTGCCAGCCCTGAGGTCCCTCGTCGGTCAGCACTGTCTTGCCATCCTTCCGTCCCTCTGTGCCAGGGCCCAGGCGTCTGGGCGCTGTTGCCTGACCTAGTGGCAGGGCAGTTGGGCTGCCCAGTGCCAGTGTGGCCAGCACAGATTGCCAGGGGCTAGGACATCACAGAGTGCTCCTGTGGTTGCTAGGCCACGGGGACCCCGCCCATCCAGTTGACCAGCAGCCATGACCCCATGCTGAACTTGACTTGAGGGGTGGTGGCCAGCCACCAGAGCCAGAGCCCCAGGCCAAAGCAGGTGCTGGTCGGCCGGGCCAAGGGGCTATGGGCGGATTGGTGTGTGTCTGGGCATGGGGCTGGCATCTGACAGTCCAGGGCGGGGGACCAAGGTCCGCCAGGCCCCTGTCCCACCATGTGCACTGACACACAGTCTTGCTGACTGACTGACAGTCCCCGCCCCAGAGATACCCACACCAAGTCCCTGGGTGCCCTGAGCTGCCCCTGAGTGTTGGTGGGTGCCTGCCTGGACACATGCCTCCGTAATGGAGGCCTCTATTAATCCCGTTGCCTACTGACAGCTGCCCTCCTGCCCCTCCTCCTCCTCCTCCGCCTCCTCCTCCTCCTCTTCTTCCTCCTTCTCTTTCTCCTCTTCCTCCTCCTCCTCCTACACCCTCTCCTCCTCTTCCTCATCCTCAGCGGGACTCACTCAGGGCCCTTGGCCTAGGCAATCCAGGGCTGCTGCTCTGGCTTCTGCAGCTTCTATCCAGTGGGTGGGTGTAGGAATCTGTTCCTGTCAGTCCCTGATTCCTGGGACCTTCCATGCCTCCAGCTGCCCCCACTCTCTAGTCCTGACCCCTCCTCAAGGATGCCCCCTTTCCCCTTACCCTCTGTCCCGCAGCTCCCAACTAACATCTACTGTGTTCCTCCCTGCGCTACTTTACTGCCACCCTGCTTCTGCCCTTCAGCCCTGAGGGCCCAGGGCCAGCCCAGCTGCCATCTCACCATCCAGCACGGGGACCTGCCCTAACCCCCTGCCACCACACCCACACACACAGACCTGCACACACTCCTGGTTCCCCTGCCTGCAGCCTGCCTCTCAAACAGTCTCCTTCTGCCCCCTAGCACCTTACAGCCTCTGCCACGGACCCCCACAGACACCTGGGCATGAGCAGTGCAGACATGCAAACAGCTCCCCTCGCCCCCACTCCAGTTGCTCCAAGGTTGGAAAGAGTCTTTTTTTCATGCTGTAGGGGAGGGAGTTGAGACAGTCCAATGTCCTGGGGAGCAAGAACTGCAAACACTCCATCTACAATGTAACATTTGGGTCTCAGGCCGCCCAATCCCTAGTGTGCTGTGCAGACCTTTGACTGGCAAAAACACCCCATCTGAGCGTGAAATCTGGCTGGGCTAGTGGCTCTTTCTGTGGACTAAGAGACAGACAGACAGAGTTTTCAGGTTCAAAACCTATACTTCCCAGAAGATGGTCATTCACTTCGGTAAAAAAAAAAAAAAAAAAAGGCTTTTTATTTTTTTTCCCCTGCCTGGGTAACCTGTCTCCTGCCTGTTTCAAAGTGAAAAAAGGGAAAAATCTTTTTTGGAGGGAAAAGGACCAAAATGCAGGCAGGTGGACTCCGTGGAAGGTGGATGGGGAGTTGCTCCTGCCCGGGCACTAGAGCCCCAGCTGCTGTTCCAGGTGCTCTCTGATAACAGAGATCTCCATGTGTCGTGTCATGACACTGTCTCCAGGACTGAGCCTCAGGATAATGAGGATTCAAAACGAGGCAGGTGATACTGCCTTCAAAAGTAAATCCAGGGAGGTTTGGCGGTATGTCAGAGGGTTAAGGGCTTGTGGCGATCACGAATAGAGGGGACAGGTGGAAGGATTTGGGGTCTGGCCCCCAGACTGCCACCTGCAGGGGAGTCGCTTTACAGGGGGTGAAGCAGGTCTTTAGGAGCTCTATCTTTCTCTCCCACCCTGTATTTCCTCTGCTCTCTCCTTTTGTGTCTGTCAGATGCAAGGTCAGTAACAACAACAACAACAAAAACAATAACCACCACAGTGACCAAGCAACAAGGGCAGCGAAAGGGGAACAAATGGAGTGCAGGGGCTGTGGATTATTCGTGGTGTAGGCACTCAGCTGTGGCAATAACCTCTTGAGGCAATCAATCCATACATGAAGAAGTAATACAGGTAACAGAGACGTATATGTCCCTGTGTGTTTCCACTGAGATAATGTAAATGCACTTTTATTTACTTCTTCATTTATTTATTACCTTGCCACGAGAATTTCTTTTCATTGCTAAAAAAAAGTGTCCCATCAAGGGTACCAGGTGTGCCACACCCAGTTAAGCACTCATGTTACAATGCAGGAGGACTGGGCTTCAACACCCGGGTTCGCACCTGCCAGGGGAAATCTTTACAAGTGGTGCGGAAGTGCTGCAGTTGTCTCTCTCTGTGTCTCAAACTCTCTCTACCTCCCTTCCCTCTCAATTCCTGTCTATTTATTCCAGTGAATAATCAAGAAAATAGAAAGTAAAAAAAGAAAAAGGAAAAGGAAATATTCCACGACTTCAAATGGGCTACTCAGGACAATGCTTTCCTTGTTAAGACCCTCACAGCATTCCATATGCAGAAAGGCAAAGACGCCATGTATTTTTTAACCCAGTTTTTATATTTATTTATTTATTTATTTATTTAGGTGCTTATTCTTTTTTTTTATTGATGAATTAATGTTTTACATTTGACATTGACTAAGGATCTGACACCAGCGGACTCCAGTACATCTATATGGTAATCTGCCTCTACAAAACCGATCCATTGACCTTTCCATCCATCCATCCATCCACCCATACATCTATCCATCCATTCATCCATACATCCATCCATCCATCCATCCATCCATCCAGCAGTCAACCAAGCTAAGTACAAAAGGAGATCTCTCCATGAATGGTGAGGAGAAACAACGATGCATAGGTAGGTTGCAAAGGCCCAGTTTGGCTGAATAGGGCAGAGGGGCTGAACCAGGGAATGTGTTGGGGCGTGTGGGTTTGGGTGGGGTGAGCCGGAGACCCTGTGAGCTGGGTCACATTAGGGGCAGGCAGGGGGTGGAAGGGGTTGCGAACAGCTGTCACTGGAGAACCATCACAAGTGCTGGAGCTGGTGAGCAGGACACCTGGAAGAGAGGACAGACAAAGCAGAGAAGCAAAGTGCGGAGGAAAGGAGAGGGGTCAGGATGGTGAGGACAGGAGAGGACAGGATTGGAGGGGACCTGAGAAACCTACCTGGACAAAGGTAGCATACAGGCATCCAGGAAGGCCGGCAGGCATGCAGGCAGCTCTGGCCTGGGCTCCCTGGATCCCGGGCGCACCTCCACCTGTCTTCTCTTGGCTGCCAGCCCTGAGGTCCCTCGTCGGTCAGCACTGTCTTGCCATCCTTCCGTCCCTCTGTGCCAGGGCCCAGGCGTCTGGGCGCTGTTGCCTGACCTAGTGGCAGGGCAGTTGGGCTCCCCAGTGCCAGTGTGGCCAGCACAGATTGCCAGGGGCTAGGACATCACAGAGGGCTCCTGTGGTTGCTAGGCCAAGGGGACCCCGCCCATCCAGTTGACCAGCAGCCATGACCCCATGCTGAACTTGACTTGAGGGGTGGTGGCCAGCCACCAGAGCCAGAGCCCCAGGCCAAAGCAGGTGCTGGTCGGCCGGGCCAAGGGGCTATGGGCGGATTGGTGTGTGTCTGGGCATGGGGCTGGCATCTGACAGTCCAGGGCGGGGGACCAAGGTCCGCCAGGCCCCTGTCCCACCATGTGCACTGACACACAGTCTTGCTGACTGACTGACAGTCCCCGCCCCAGAGATACCCACACCAAGTCCCTGGGTGCCCTGAGCTGCCCCTGAGTGTTGGTGGGTGCCTGCCTGGACACATGCCTCCGTAATGGAGGCCTCTATTAATCCCGTTGCCTACTGACAGCTGCCCTCCTGCCCCTCCTCCTCCTCCTCCGCCTCCTCCTCCTCCTCTTCTTCCTCCTTCTCTTTCTCCTCTTCCTCCTCCTCCTCCTACACCCCCTCCTCCTCTTCCTCATCCTCAGCGGGACTCACTCAGGGCCCTTGGCCTAGGCAATCCAGGGCTGCTGCTCTGGCTTCTGCAGCTTCTATCCAGTGGGGGGGTGTAGGAATCTGTTCCTGTCAGTCCCTGATTCCTGGGACCTTCCATGCCTCCAGCTTCCCCCACTCTCTAGTCCTGACCCCTCCTCAAGGATGCCCCCTTTCCCCTTACCCTCTGTCCCGCAGCTCCCAACTAACATCTACTGTGTTCCTCCCTGCGCTACTTTACTGCCACCCTGCTTCTGCCCTTCAGCCCTGAGGGCCCAGGGCCAGCCCAGCTGCCATCTCACCATCCAGCACGGGGACCTGCCCTAACCCCCTGCCACCACACCCACACACACAGACCTGCACACACTCCTGGTTCCCCTGCCTGCAGCCTGCCTCTCAAACAGTCTCCTTCTGCCCCCTAGCACCTTACAGCCTCTGCCACGGATCCCCACAGACACCTGGGCATGAGCAGTGCAGACATGCAAACAGCTCCCCTCGCCCCCACTCCAGTTGCTCCAAGGTTGGAAAGAGTCTTTTTTTCATGCTGTAGGGGAGGGAGTTGAGACAGTCCAATGTCCTGGGGAGCAAGAACTGCAAACAGTCCATCTACAATGTAACATTTGGGTCTCAGGCCGCCCAATCCCTAGTGTGCTGTGCAGACCTTTGACTGGCAAAAACACCCCATCTGAGCGTGAAATCTGGCTGGGCTAGTGGCTCTTTCTGTGGACTAAGAGACAGACAGACAGAGTTTTCAGGTTCAAAACCTATACTTCCCAGAAGATGGTCATTCACTTCGGTAAAAAAAAAAAAAAAAAAAAAAAAAAAAAGGCTTTTTATTTTTTTTCCCCTGCCTGGGTAACCTGTCTCCTGCCTGTTTCAAAGTTAAAAAAGGGAAAAATCTTTTTTGGAGGGAAAAGGACCAAAATGCAGGCAGGTGGACTCCGTGGAAGGTGGATGGGGAGTTGCTCCTGCCCGGGCACTAGAGCCCCAGCTGCTGTTCCAGGTGCTCTCTGATAACAGAGATCTCCATGTGTCGTGTCATGACACTGTCTCCAGGACTGACCCTCAGGATAATGAGGATTCAAAACGAGGCAGGTGATACTGCCTTCAAAAGTAAATCCAGGGAGGTTTGGCGGTATGTCAGAGGGTTAAGGGCTTGTGGCGATCACGAATAGAGGGGACAGGTGGAAGGATTTGGGGTCTGGCCCCCAGACTGCCACCTGCAGGGGAGTCGCTTTACAGGGGGTGAAGCAGGTCTTTAGGAGCTCTATCTTTCTCTCCCACCCTGTATTTCCTCTGCTCTCTCCTTTTGTGTCTGTCAGATGCAAGGTCAGTAACAACAACAACAACAAAAACAATAACCACCACAGTGACCAAGCAACAAGGGCAGCGAAAGGGGAACAAATGGAGTGCAGGGGCTGTGGATTATTCGTGGTGTAGGCACTCAGCTGTGGCAATAACCTCTTGAGGCAATCAATCCATACATGAAGAAGTAATACAGGTAACAGAGACGTATATGTCCCTGTGTGTTTCCACTGAGATAATGTAAATGCACTTTTATTTACTTCTTCATTTATTTATTACCTTGCCACGAGAATTTCTTTTCATTGCTAAAAAAAAGTGTCCCATCAAGGGTACCAGGTGTGCCACACCCAGTTAAGCACTCATGTTACAATGCAGGAGGACTGGGCTTCAACACCCGGGTTCGCACCTGCCAGGGGAAATCTTTACAAGTGGTGCGGAAGTGCTGCAGTTGTCTCTCTCTGTGTCTCAAACTCTCTCTACCTCCCTTCCCTCTCAATTCCTGTCTATTTATTCCAGTGAATAATCAAGAAAATAGAAAGTAAAAAAAGAAAAAGGAAAAGGAAATATTCCACGACTTCAAATGGGCTACTCAGGACAATGCTTTCCTTGTTAAGATCCTCACAGCATTCCATATGCAGAAAGGCAAAGACGCCATGTATTTTTTAACCCAGTTTTTATATTTATTTATTTATTTATTTAGGTGCTTATTCATGTTTGTTATTGATAAATTAATGTTTTACATTTGACATTGACTAAGGATCTGACACCAGCGGACTCCAGTACCCCTATATGGAAATCTGCCTCTACAAAACCGATCCATTGACCTATCCATCCATCCATCCATCCACCCATACATCTATCCATCCATTCATCCATACATCCATACATCCATCCATCCATCCACCAGTCAACCAAGCTAAGTACAAAAGGAGTTCTCTCCATGAATGGTGAGGAGAAACAACGATGCATAGGTAGGTTGCAAAGGCCCAGTTTGGCTGAATAGGGCAGAGGGGCTGAACCAGGGAATGTGTTGGGGCGTGTGGGTTTGGGTGGGCTGAGCCGGAGACCCTGTGAGCTGGGTCACATTAGGGGCAGGCAGGGGGTGGAAGGGGTTGCGAACAGCTGTCACTGGAGAACCATCACAAGTGCTGGAGCTGGTGAGCAGGACACCTGGAAGAGAGGACAGACAAAGGAGAGAAGCAAAGTGCGGAGGAAAGGAGAGGGGTCAGGATGGTGAGGACAGGAGAGGACAGGATTGGAGGGGACCTGAGAAACCTACCTGGACAAAGGCAGCATACAGACATCCAGGAAGGCCGGCAGGCATGCAGGCAGCTCTGGCCTGGGCTCCCTGGATCCCGGGCGCACCTCCACCTGTCTTCTCTTGGCTGCCAGCCCTGAGGTCCCTCGTCGGTCAGCACTGTCTTGCCATCCTTCCGTCCCTCTGTGCCAGGGCCCAGGCGTCTGGGCGCTGTTGCCTGACCTAGTGGCAGGGCAGTTGGGCTGCCCAGTGCCAGTGTGGCCAGCACAGATTGCCAGGGGCTAGGACATCACAGAGGGCTCCTGTGGTTGCTAGGCCACGGGGACCCCGCCCATCCAGTTGACCAGCAGCCATGACCCCATGCTGAACTTGACTTGAGGGGTGGTGGCCAGCCACCAGAGCCAGAGCCCCAGGCCAAAGCAGGTGCTGGTCGGCCGGGCCAAGGGGCTATGGGCGGATTGGTGTGTGTCTGGGCATGGGGCTGGCATCTGACAGTCCAGGGCGGGGGACCAAGGTCCGCCAGGCCCCTGTCCCACCATGTGCACTGACACACAGTCTTGCTGACTGACTGACAGTCCCCGCCCCAGAGATACCCACACCAAGTCCCTGGGTGCCCTGAGCTGCCCCTGAGTGTTGGTGGGTGCCTGCCTGGACACATGCCTCCGTAATGGAGGCCTCTATTAATCCCGTTGCCTACTGACAGCTGCCCTCCTGCCCCTCCTCCTGCTCCTCCGCCTCCTCCTCCTCCTCTTCTTCCTCCTTCTCTTTCTCCTCTTCCTCCTCCTCCTCCTACACCCCCTCCTCCTCTTCCTCATCCTCAGCGGGACTCACTCAGGGCCCTTGGCCTAGGCAATCCAGGGCTGCTGCTCTGGCTTCTGCAGCTTCTATCCAGTGGGGGGGTGTAGGAATCTGTTCCTGTCAGTCCCTGATTCCTGGGACCTTCCATGCCTCCAGCTGCCCCCACTCTCTAATCCTGACCCCTCCTCAAGGATGCCCCCTTTCCCCTTACCCTCTGTCCCGCAGCTCCCAACTAACATCTACTGTGTTCCTCCCTGCACTACTTTACTGCCACCCTGCTTCTGCCCTTCAGCCCTGAGGGCCCAGGGCCAGCCCAGCTGCCATCTCACCATCCAGCACGGGGACCTGCCCTAACCCCCTGCCACCACACCCACACACACAGACCTGCACACACTCCTGGTTCCCCTGCCTGCAGCCTGCCTCTCAAACAGTCTCCTTCTGCCACCTAGCACCTTACAGCCTCTGCCACGGACCCCCACAGACACCTGGGCATGAGCAGTGCAGACATGCAAACAGCTCCCCTCGCCCCCACTCCAGTTGCTCCAAGGTTAGAAAGAGTCTTTTTTTCATGCTGTAGGGGAGGGAGTTGAGACAGTCCAATGTCCTGGGGAGCAAGAACTGCAAACAGTCCATCTACAATGTAACATTTGGGTCTCAGGCCGCCCAATCCCTAGTGTGCTGTGCAGACCTTTGACTGGCAAAAACACCCCATCTGAGCGTGAGATCTGGCTGGGCTAGTGGCTCTTTCTGTGGACTAAGAGACAGACAGACAGAGTTTTCAGGTTCAAAACCTATACTTCCCAGAAGATGGTCATTCACTTCGGTAAAAAAAAAAAAAAGGCTTTTTATTTTTTTTCCCCTGCCTGGGTAACCTGTCTCCTGCCTGTTTCAAAGTGAAAAAAGGGAAAAATCTTTTTTGGAGGGAAAAGGACCAAAATGCAGGCAGGTGGACTCCGTGGAAGGTGGATGGGGAGTTGCTCCTGCCCGGGCACTAGAGCCCCAGCTGCTGTTCCAGGTGCTCTCTGATAACAGAGATCTCCATGTGTCGTGTCATGACACTGTCTCCAGGACTGACCCTCAGGATAATGAGGATTCAAAACGAGGCAGGTGATACTGCCTTCAAAAGTAAATCCAGGGAGGTTTGGCGGTATGTCAGAGGGTTAAGGGCTTGTGGCGATCACGAATAGAGGGGACAGGTGGAAGGATTTGGGGTCTGGCCCCCAGACTGCCACCTGCAGGGGAGTCGCTTTACAGGGGGTGAAGCAGGTCTTTAGGAGCTCTATCTTTCTCTCCCACCCTGTATTTCCTCTGCTCTCTCCTTTTGTGTCTGTCAGATGCAAGGTCAGTAACAACAACAACAACAAAAACAATAACCACCACAGTGACCAAGCAACAAGGGCAGCGAAAGGGGAACAAATGGAGTGCAGGGGCTGTGGATTATTCGTGGTGTAGGCACTCAGCTGTGGCAATAACCTCTTGAGGCAATCAATCCATACATGAAGAAGTAATACAGGTAACAGAGATGTATATGTCCCTGTGTGTTTCCACTGAGATAATGTAAATGCACTTTTATTTACTTCTTCATTTATTTATTACCTTGCCACGAGAATTTCTTTTCATTGCTAAAAAAAAGTGTCCCATCAAGGGTACCAGGTGTGCCACACCCAGTTAAGCACTCATGTTACAATGCAGGAGGACTGGGCTTCAACACCCGGGTTCGCACCTGCCAGGGGAAATCTTTACAAGTGGTGCTGAAGTGCTGCAGTTGTCTCTCTCTGTGTCTCAAACTCTCTCTACCTCCCTTCCCTCTCAATTCCTGTCTATTTATTCCAGTGAATAATCAAGAAAATAGAAAGTAAAAAAAGAAAAAGGAAAAGGAAATATTCCACGACTTCAAATGGGCTACTCAGGACAATGCTTTCCTTGTTAAGACCCTCACAGCATTCCATATGCAGAAAGGCAAAGACGCCATGTATTTTTTAACACAGTTTTTATATTTATTTATTTATTTATTTAGGTGCTTATTCATTTTTTTTATTGATGAATTAATGTTTTACATTTGACATTGACTAAGGATCTGACACCAGCGGACTCCAGTACATCTATATGGTAATCTGCCTCTACAAAACCGATCCATTGACCTTTCCATCCATCCATCCATCCACCCATACATCTATCCATCCATTCATCCATACATCCATCCATCCATCCATCCATCCAGCAGTCAACCAAGCTAAGTACAAAAGGAGATCTCTCCATGAATGGTGAGGAGAAACAACGATGCATAGGTAGGTTGCAAAGGCCCAGTTTGGCTGAATAGGGCAGAGGGGCTGAACCAGGGAATGTGTTGGGGCGTGTGGGTTTGGGTGGGGTGAGCCGGAGACCCTGTGAGCTGGGTCACATTAGGGGCAGGCAGGGGGTGGAAGGGGTTGCGAACAGCTGTCACTGGAGAACCATCACAAGTGCTGGAGCTGGTGAGCAGGACACCTGGAAGAGAGGACAGACAAAGGAGAGAAGCAAAGTGCGGAGGAAAGGAGAGGGGTCAGGATGGTGAGGACAGGAGAGGACAGGATTGGAGGGGACCTGAGAAACCTACCTGGACAAAGGCAGCATACAGACATCCAGGAAGGCCGGCAGGCATGCAGGCAGCTCTGGCCTGGGCTCCCTGGATCCCGGGCGCACCTCCACCTGTCTTCTCTTGGCTGCCAGCCCTGAGGTCCCTCGTCGGTCAGCACTGTCTTGCCATCCTTCCGTCCCTCTGTGCCAGGGCCCAGGCGTCTGGGCGCTGTTGCCTGACCTAGTGGCAGGGCAGTTGGGCTGCCCAGTGCCAGTGTGGCCAGCACAGATTGCCAGGGGCTAGGACATCACAGAGGGCTCTTGTGGTTGCTAGGCCACGGGGACCCCGCCCATCCAGTTGACCAGCAGCCATGACCCCATGCTGAACTTGACTTGAGGGGTGGTGGCCAGCCACCAGAGACAGAGCCCCAGGCCAAAGCAGGTGCTGGTCGGCCGGGCCAAGGGGCTATGGGCGGATTGGTGTGTGTCTGGGCATGGGGCTGGCATCTGACAGTCCAGGGCGGGGGACCAAGGTCCGCCAGGCCCCTGTCCCACCATGTGCACTGACACACAGTCTTGCTGACTGACTGACAGTCCCCGCCCCAGAGATACCCACACCAAGTCCCTGGGTGCCCTGAGCTGCCCCTGAGTGTTGGTGGGTGCCTGCCTGGACACATGCCTCCGTAATGGAGGCCTCTATTAATCCCGTTGCCTACTGACAGCTGCCCTCCTGCCCCTCCTCCTCCTCCTCCGCCTCCTCCTCCTCCTCTTCTTCCTCCTCCTCTTTCTCCTCTTCCTCCTCCTCCTCCTACACCCCCTCCTCCTCTTCCTCATCCTCAGCGGGACTCACTCAGGGCCCTTGGCCTAGGCAATCCAGGGCTGCTGCTCTGGCTTCTGCAGCTTCTATCCAGTGGGGGGGTGTAGGAATCTGTTCCTGTCAGTCCCTGATTCCTGGGACCTTCCATGCCTCCAGCTGCCCCCACTCTCTAGTCCTGACACCTCCTCAAGAATGCCCCCTTTCCCCTTACCCTCTAGCCCGCAGCTCCCAACTAACATCTACTGTGTTCCTCCCTGCGCTACTTTACTGCCACCCTGCTTCTGCCCTTCAGCCCTGAGGGCCCAGGGCCAGCCCAGCTGCCATCTCACCATCCAGCACGGGGACCTGCCCTAACCCCCTGCCACCACACCCACACACACAGACCTGCACACACTCCTGGTTCCCCTGCCTGCAGCCTGCCTCTCAAACAGTCTCCTTCTGCCCCCTAGCACCTTACAGCCTCTGCCACGGACCCCCACAGACACCTGGGCATGAGCAGTGCAGACATGCAAACAGCTCCCCTCGCCCCCACTCCAGTTGCTCCAAGGTTGGAAAGAGTCTTTTTTTCATGCTGTAGGGGAGGGAGTTGAGACAGTCCAATGTCCTGGGGAGCAAGAACTGCAAACAGTCCATCTACAATGTAACATTTGGGTCTCAGGCCGCCCAATCCCTAGTGTGCTGTGCAGACCTTTGACTGGCAAAAACACCCCATCTGAGCGTGAAATCTGGCTGGGCTAGTGGCTCTTTCTGTGGACTAAGAGACAGACAGACAGAGTTTTCAGGTTCAAAACCTATACTTCCCAGAAGATGGTCATTCACTTCGGTAAAAAAAAAAAAAAAAAAGGCTTTTTATTTTTTTTCCCCTGCCTGGGTAACCTGTCTCCTGCCTGTTTCAAAGTTAAAAAAGGGAAAAATCTTTTTTGGAGGGAAAAGGACCAAAATGCAGGCAGGTGGACTCCGTGGAAGGTGGATGGGGAGTTGCTCCTGCACGGGCACTAGAGCCCCAGCTGCTGTTCCAGGTGCTCTCTGATAACAGAGATCTCCATGTGTCGTGTCATGACACTGTCTCCAGGACTGACCCTCAGGATAATGAGGATTCAAAACGAGGCAGGTGATACTGCCTTCAAAAGTAAATCCAGGGAGGTTTGGCGGTATGTCAGAGGGTTAAGGGCTTGTGGCGATCACGAATAGAGGGGACAGGTGGAAGGATTTGGGGTCTGGCCCCCAGACTGCCACCTGCAGGGGAGTCGCTTTACAGGGGGTGAAGCAGGTCTTTAGGAGCTCTATCTTTCTCTCCCACCCTGTATTTCCTCTGCTCTCTCCTTTTGTGTCTGTCAGATGCAAGGTCAGTAACAACAACAACAACAACAAAAACAATAACCACCACAGTGACCAAGCAACAAGGGCAGCGAAAGGGGAACAAATGGAGTGCAGGGGCTGTGGATTATTCGTGGTGTAGGCACTCAGCTGTGGCAATAACCTCTTGAGTCAATCAATCCATACATGAAGAAGTAATACAGGTAACAGAGACGTATATGTCCCTGTGTGTTTCCACTGAGATAATGTAAATGCACTTTTATTTACTTCTTCATTTATTTATTACCTTGCCACGAGAATTTCTTTTCATTGCTAAAAAAAAGTGTCCCATCAAGGGTACCAGGTGTGCCACACCCAGTTAAGCACTCATGTTACAATGCAGGAGGACTGGGCTTCAACACCCGGGTTCGCACCTGCCAGGGGAAATCTTTACAAGTGGTGCGGAAGTGCTGCAGTTGTCTCTCTCTGTGTCTCAAACTCTCTCTACCTCCCTTCCCTCTCAATTCCTGTCTATTTATTCCAGTGAATAATCAAGAAAATAGAAAGTAAAAAAAGAAAAAGGAAAAGGAAATATTCCACGACTTCAAATGGGCTACTCAGGACAATGCTTTCCTTGTTAAGATCCTCACAGCATTCCATATGCAGAAAGGCAAAGACGCCATGTATTTTTTAACCCAGTTTTTATATTTATTTATTTATTTATTTAGGTGCTTATTCATTTTTGTTATTGATGAATTAATGTTTTACATTTGACATTGACTAAGGATCTGACACCAGCGGACTCCAGTACCCCTATATGGTAATCTGCCTCTACAAAACCGATCCATTGACCTTTCCATCCATCCATCCATCCACCCATACATCTATCCATCCATTCATCCATACATCCATCCATCCATCCATCCATCCATACATCCATCCACCAGTCAACCAAGCTAAGTACAAAAGGAGATCTCTCCATGAATGGTGAGGAGAAACAACGATGCATAGGTAGGTTGCAAAGGCCCAGTTTGGCTGAATAGGGCAGAGGGGCTGAACCAGGGAATGTGTTGGGGCGTGTGGGTTTGGGTGGGGTGAGCCGGAGACCCTGTGAGCTGGGTCACATTAGGGGCAGGCAGGGGGTGGAAGGGGTTGCGAACAGCTGTCACTGGAGAACCATCACAAGTGCTGGAGCTGGTGAGCAGGACACCTGGAAGAGAGGACAGACAAAGGAGAGAAGCAAAGTGCGGAGGAAAGGAGAGGGGTCAGGATGGTGAGGACAGGAGAGGACAGGATTGGAGGGGACCTGAGAAACCTACCTGGACAAAGGCAGCATACAGACATCCAGGAAGGCCGGCAGGCATGCAGGCAGCTCTGGCCTGGGCTCCCTGGATCCCGGGCGCACCTCCACCTGTCTTCTCTTGGCTGCCAGCCCTGAGGTCCCTCGTCGGTCAGCACTGTCTTGCCATCCTTCCGTCCCTCTGTGCCAGGGCCCAGGCGTCTGGGCGCTGTTGCCTGACCTAGTGGCAGGGCAGTTGGGCTGCCCAGTGCCAGTGTGGCCAGCACAGATTGCCAGGGGCTAGGACATCACAGAGGGTTCCTGTGGTTGCTAGGCCACGGGGACCCCGCCCATCCAGTTGACCAGCAGCCATGACCCCATGCTGAACTTGACTTGAGGGGTGGTGGCCAGCCACCAGAGACAGAGCCCCAGGCCAAATCAGGTGCTGGTCGGCCGGGCCAAGGGGCTACGGGCGGATTGGTGTGTGTCTGGGCATGGGGCTGGCATCTGACAGTCCAGGGCGGGGGACCAAGGTCCGCCAGGCCCCTGTCCCACCATGTGCATTGACACACAGTCTTGCTGACTGACTGACAGTCCCCGCCCCAGAGATACCCACACCAAGTCCCTGGGTGCCCTGAGCTGCCCCTGAGTGTTGGGGGGTGCCTGGCTGGACACATGCCTCCGTTAAGGAGGCCTCTATTAATCCCGTTGCCTACTGACAGATGCCCTCCTGCCCCTCCTCCTCCTCCTCCTCCTCCTCCGCCTCCTCCTCCTCCTCTTCTTCCTCCTTCTCTTTCTCCTTCCTCCTCCTCCTCCTACACCCCCTCCTCCTCTTCCTCATCCTCAGCGGGACTCTCTCAGGGCCCGTGGCCTAGGCAATCCAGGGCTGCTGCTCTGGCTTCTGCAGCTTCTATCCAGTGGGGGGGTGTAGGAATCTGTTCCTGTCAGTCCCTGATTCCTGGGACCTTCCATGCCTCCAGCTGCCCCCACTCTCTAGTCCTGACCCCTCCTCAAGGATGCCCCCTTTCCCCTTACCCTCTGTCCCGCAGCTCCCAACTAACATCTACTGTGTTCCTCCCTGCGCTACTTTACTGCCACCCTGCTTCTGCCCTTCAGCCCTGAGGGCCCAGGGCCAGCCCAGCTGCCATCTCACCATCCAGCACGGGGACCTGCCCTGACCCCCTGCCACCACACCCACACACACAGACCTGCACACACTCCTGGTTCCCCTGCCTGCAGCCTGCCTCTCAAACAGTCTCCTTCTGCCCCCTAGCACCTTACAGCCTCTGCCACGGACCCCCACAGACACCTGGGCATGAGCAGTGCAGACATGCAAACAGCTCCCCTCGCCCCCACTCCAGTTGCTCCAAGGTTGGAAAGAGTCTTTTTTTCATGCTGTAGGGGAGGGAGTTGAGACAGTCCAATGTCCTGGGGAGCAAGAACTGCAAACAGTCCATCTACAATGTAACATTTGTGTCTCAGGCCGCCCAATCCCTAGTGTGCTGTGCAGACCTTTGACTGGCAAAAACACCCCATCTGAGCGTGAAATCTGGCTGGGCTAGTGGCTCTTTCTGTGGACTAAGAGACAGACAGACAGAGTTTTCAGGTTCAAAACCTATACTTCCCAGAAGATGGTCATTCACTTCGGTAAAAAAAAAAAAAAAAAAAAAAAAAGGCTTTTTATTTTTTTTCCCCTGCCTGGGTAACCTGTCTCCTGCCTGTTTCAAAGTGAAAAAAGGGAAAAATCTTTTTTGGAGGGAAAAGGACCAAAATGCAGGCAGGTGGACTCCGTGGAAGGTGGATGGGGAGTTGCTCCTGCCCGGGCACTAGAGCCCCAGCTGCTGTTCCAGGTGCTCTCTGATAACAGAGATCTCCATGTGTCGTGTCATGACACTGTCTCCAGGACTGACCCTCAGGATAATGAGGATTCAAAACGAGGCAGGTGATACTGCCTTCAAAAGTAAATCCAGGGAGGTTTGGCGGTATGTCAGAGGGTTAAGGGCTTGTGGCGATCACGAATAGAGGGGACAGGTGGAAGGATTTGGGGTCTGGCCCCCAGACTGCCACCTGCAGGGGAGTCGCTTTACAGGGGGTGAAGCAGGTCTTTAGGAGCTCTATCTTTCTCTCCCACCCTGTATTTCCTCTGCTCTCTCCTTTTGTGTCTGTCAGATGCAAGGTCAGTAACAACAACAACAACAAAAACAATAACCACCACAGTGACCAAGCAACAAGGGCAGCGAAAGGGGAACAAATGGAGTGCAGGGGCTGTGGATTATTCGTGGTGTAGGCACTCAGCTGTGGCAATAACCTCTTGAGGCAATCAATCCATACATGAAGAAGTAATACAGGTAACAGAGACGTATATGTCCCTGTGTGTTTCCACTGAGATAATGTAAATGCACTTTTATTTACTTCTTCATTTATTTATTACCTTGCCACGAGAATTTCTTTTCATTGCTAAAAAAAAGTGTCCCATCAAGGGTACCAGGTGTGCCACACCCAGTTAAGCACTCATGTTACAATGCAGGAGGACTGGGCTTCAACACCCGGGTTCGCACCTGCCAGGGGAAATCTTTACAAGTGGTGCGGAAGTGCTGCAGTTGTCTCTCTCTGTGTCTCAAACTCTCTCTACCTCCCTTCCCTCTCAATTCCTGTCTATTTATTCCAGTGAATAATCAAGAAAATAGAAAGTAAAAAAAGAAAAAGGAAAAGGAAATATCCCACGACTTCAAATGGGCTACTCAGGACAATGCTTTCCTTGTTAAGATCCTCACAGCATTCCATATGCAGAAAGGCAAAGATGCCATGTATTTTTTAACCCAGTTTTTATATTTATTTATTTATTTATTTATTTAGGTGCTTATTCATTTTTGTTATTGATGAATTAATGTTTTACATTTGACATTGACTAAGGATCTGACACCAGCGGACTCCAGTACCCCTATATGGTAATCTGCCTCTACAAAACCGATCCATTCACCTTTCCATCCATCCATCCATCCACCCATACATCTATCCATCCATTCATCCATACATCCATCCATCCATCCATCCATCCATCCACCAGTCAACCAAGCTAAGTACAAAAGGAGATCTCTCCATGAATGGTGAGGAAAAACAACGATGCATAGGTAGGTTGCAAAGGCCCAGTTTGGCTGAATAGGGCAGAGGGGCTGAACCAGGGAATGTGTTGGGGCGTGTGGGTTTGGGTGGGGTGAGCCGGAGACCCTGTGAGCTGGGTCACATTAGGGGCAGGCAGGGGGTGGAAGGGGTTGCGAACAGCTGTCACTGGAGAACCATCACAAGTGCTGGAGCTGGTGAGCAGGACACCTGGAAGAGAGGACAGACAAAGGAGAGAAGCAATGTGCGGAGGAAAGGAGAGGGGTCAGGATGGTGAGGACAGTAGAGGACAGGATTGGAGGGGACCTGAGAAACCTACCTGGACAAAGGCAGCATACAGACATCCAGGAAGGCCGGCAGGCATGCAGGCAGCTCTGGCCTGGGCTCCCTGGATCCCGGGCGCACCTCCACCTGTCTTCTCTTGGCTGCCAGCCCTGAGGTCCCTCGTCGGTCAGCACTGTCTTGCCATCCTTCCGTCCCTCTGTGCCAGGGCCCAGGCGTCTGGGCGCTGTTGCCTGACCTAGTGGCAGGGCAGTTGGGCTGCCCAGTGCCAGTGTGGCCAGCACAGATTGCCAGGGGCTAGGACATCACAGAGGGCTCCTGTGGTTGCTAGGCCACGGGGACCCCGCCCATCCAGTTGACCAGCAGCCATGACCCCATGCTGAACTTGACTTGAGGGGTGGTGGCCAGCCACCAGAGACAGAGCCCCAGGCCAAAGCAGGTGCTGGTCGGCCGAGCCAAGGGGCTATGGGCGGATTGGTGTGTGTCTGGGCATGGGGCTGGCATCTGACAGTCCAGGGCGGGGGACCAAGGTCCGCCAGGCCCCTGTCCCACCATGTGCACTGACACACAGTCTTGCTGACTGACTGACAGTCCCCGCCCCAGAGATACCCACACCAAGTCCCTGGGTGCCCTGAGCTGCCCCTGAGTGTTGGTGGGTGCCTGCCTGGACACATGCCTCCATAATGGAGGCCTCTATTAATCCCGTTGCCTACTGACAGCTGCCCTCCTGCCCCTCCTCCTCCTCCTCCGCCTCCTCCTCCTCCTCTTCTTCCTCCTTCTCTTTCTCCTCTTCCTCCTCCTCCTCCTACACCCCCTCCTCCTCTTCCTCATCCTCAGCGGGACTCACTCAGGGCCCGTGGCCTAGGCAATCCAGGGCTGCTGCTCTGGCTTCTGCAGCTTCTATCCAGTGGGGGGGTGTAGGTATCTGTTCCTGTCAGTCCCTGATTCCTGGGACCTTCCATGCCTCCAGCTGCCCCCACTCTCTAGTCCTGACCCCTCCTCAAGGATGCCCCCTTTCCCCTTACCCTCTGTCCCGCAGCTCCCAACTAACATCTACTGTGTTCCTCCCTGCGCTACTTTACTGCCACCCTGCTTCTGCCCTTCAGCCCTGAGGGCCCAGGGCCAGCCCAGCTGCCATCTCACCATCCAGCACGGGGACCTGCCCTGACCCCCTGCCACCACACCCACACACACAGACCTGCACACACTCCTGGTTCCCCTGCCTGCAGCCTGCCTCTCAAACAGTCTCCTTCTGCCCCCTAGCACCTTACAGCCTCTGCCACGGACCCCCACAGACACCTGGGCATGAGCAGTGCAGACATGCAAACAGCTCCCCTCGCCCCCACTCCAGTTGCTCCAAGGTTGGAAAGAGTCTTTTTTTCATGCTGTAGGGGAGGGAGTTGAGACAGTCCAATGTCCTGGGGAGCAAGAACTGCAAACAGTCCATCTACAATGTAACATTTGGGTCTCAGGCCGCCCAATCCCTAGTGTGCTGTGCAGACCTTTGACTGGCAAAAACACCCCATCTGAGCGTGAAATCTGGCTGGGCTAGTGGCTCTTTCTGTGGAGTAAGAGACAGACAGACAGAGTTTTCAGGTTCAAAACCTATACTTCCCAGAAGATGGTCATTCACTTCGGTAAAAAAAAAAAAAAAAAAGGCTTTTTATTTTTTTTCCCCTGCCTGGGTAACCTGTCTCCTGCCTGTTTCAAAGTTAAAAAAGGGAAAAATCTTTTTTGGAGGGAAAAGGACCAAAATGCAGGCAGGTGGACTCCGTGGAAGGTGGATGGGGAGTTGCTCCTGCCCGGGCACTAGAGCCCCAGCTGCTGTTCCAGGTGCTCTCTGATAACAGAGATCTCCATGTGTCGTGTCATGACACTGTCTCCAGGACTGACCCTCAGGATAATGAGGATTCAAAACGAGGCAGGTGATACTGCCTTCAAAAGTAAATCCAGGGAGGTTTGGCGGTATGTCAGAGGGTTAAGGGCTTGTGGCGATCACGAATAGAGGGGACAGGTGGAAGGATTTGGGGTCTGGCCCCCAGACTGCCACCTGCAGGGGAGTCGCTTTACAGGGGGTGAAGCAGGTCTTTAGGAGCTCTATCTTTCTCTCCCACCCTGTATTTCCTCTGCTCTCTCCTTTTGTGTCTGTCAGATGCAAGGTCAGTAACAACAACAACAACAAAAACAATAACCACCACAGTGACCAAGCAACAAGGGCAGCGAAAGGGGAACAAATGGAGTGCAGGGGCTGTGGATTATTCGTGGTGTAGGCACTCAGCTGTGGCAATAACCTCTTGAGGCAATCAATCCATACATGAAGAAGTAATACAGGTAACAGAGACGTATATGTCCCTGTGTGTTTCCACTGAGATAATGTAAATGCACTTTTATTTACTTCTTCATTTATTTATTACCTTGCCACGAGAATTTCTTTTCATTGCTAAAAAAAAGTGTCCCATCAAGGGTACCAGGTGTGCCACACCCAGTTAAGCACTCATGTTACAATGCAGGAGGACTGGGCTTCAACACCCGGGTTCGCACCTGCCAGGGGAAATCTTTACAAGTGGTGCGGAAGTGCTGCAGTTGTCTCTCTCTGTGTCTCAAACTCTCTCTACCTCCCTTCCCTCTCAATTCCTGTCTATTTATTCCAGTGAATAATCAAGAAAATAGAAAGTAAAAAAAGAAAAAGGAAAAGGAAATATTCCACGACTTCAAATGGGCTACTCAGGACAATGCTTTCCTTGTTAAGATCCTCACAGCATTCCATATGCAGAAAGGCAAAGACGCCATGTATTTTTTAACCCAGTTTTTATATTTATTTATTTATTTATTTAGGTGCTTATTCATGTTTGTTATTGATAAATTAATGTTTTACATTTGACATTGACTAAGGATCTGACACCAGCGGACTCCAGTACCCCTATATGGAAATCTGCCTCTACAAAACCGATCCATTGACCTATCCATCCATCCATCCATCCACCCATACATCTATCCATCCATTCATCCATACATCCATACATCCATCCATCCATCCACCAGTCAACCAAGCTAAGTACAAAAGGAGTTCTCTCCATGAATGGTGAGGAGAAACAACGATGCATAGGTAGGTTGCAAAGGCCCAGTTTGGCTGAATAGGGCAGAGGGGCTGAACCAGGGAATGTGTTGGGGCGTGTGGGTTTGGGTGGGGTGAGCCGGAGACCCTGTGAGCTGGGTCACATTAGGGGCAGGCAGGGGGTGGAAGGGGTTGCGAACAGCTGTCACTGGAGAACCATCACAAGTGCTGGAGCTGGTGAGCAGGACACCTGGAAGAGAGGACAGACAAAGGAGAGAAGCAAAGTGCGGAGGAAAGGAGAGGGGTCAGGATGGTGAGGAGAGGAGAGGACAGGATTGGAGGGGACCTGAGAAACCTACCTGGACAAAGGCAGCATACAGACATCCAGGAAGGCCGGCAGGCATGCAGGCAGCTCTGGCCTGGGCTCCCTGGATCCCGGGCGCACCTCCACCTGTCTTCTCTTGGCTGCCAGCCCTGAGGTCCCTCGTCGGTCAGCACTGTCTTGCCATCCTTCCGTCCCTCTGTGCCAGGGCCCAGGCGTCTGGGCGCTGTTGCCTGACCTAGTGGCAGGGCAGTTGGGCTGCCCAGTGCCAGTGTGGCCAGCACAGATTGCCAGGGGCTAGGACATCACAGAGGGCTCCTGTGGTTGCTAGGCCACGGGGACCCCGCCCATCCAGTTGACCAGCAGCCATGACCCCATGCTGAACTTGACTTGAGGGGTGGTGGCCAGCCACCAGAGCCAGAGCCCCAGGCCAAAGCAGGTGCTGGTCGGCCGGGCCAAGGGGCTATGGGCGGATTGGTGTGTGTCTGGGCATGGGGCTGGCATCTGACAGTCCAGGGCGGGGGACCAAGGTCCGCCAGGCCCCTGTCCCACCATGTGCACTGACACACAGTCTTGCTGATTGACTGACAGTCCCCGCCCCAGAGATACCCACACCAAGTCCCTGGGTGCCCTGAGCTGCCCCTGAGTGTTGGTGGGTGCCTGCCTGGACACATGCCTCCGTAATGGAGGCCTCTATTAATCCCGTTGCCTACTGACAGCTGCCCTCCTGCCCCTCCTCCTGCTCCTCCGCCTCCTCCTCCTCCTCTTCTTCCTCCTTCTCTTTCTCCTCTTCCTCCTCCTCCTCCTACACCCCCTCCTCCTCTTCCTCATCCTCAGCGGGACTCACTCAGGGCCCTTGGCCTAGGCAATCCAGGGCTGCTGCTCTGGCTTCTGCAGCTTCTATCCAGTGGGGGGGTGTAGGAATCTGTTCCTGTCAGTCCCTGATTCCTGGGACCTTCCATGCCTCCAGCTGCCCCCACTCTCTAATCCTGACCCCTCCTCAAGGATGCCCCCTTTCCCCTTACCCTCTGTCCCGCAGCTCCCAACTAACATCTACTGTGTTCCTCCCTGCACTACTTTACTGCCACCCTGCTTCTGCCCTTCAGCCCTGAGGGCCCAGGGCCAGCCCAGCTGCCATCTCACCATCCAGCACGGGGACCTGCCCTAACCCCCTGCCACCACACCCACACACACAGCCCTGCACACACTCCTGGTTCCCCTGCCTGCAGCCTGCCTCTCAAACAGTCTCCTTCTGCCACCTAGCACCTTACAGCCTCTGCCACGGACCCCCACAGACACCTGGGCATGAGCAGTGCAGACATGCAAACAGCTCCCCTCGCCCCCACTCCAGTTGCTCCAAGGTTAGAAAGAGTCTTTTTTTCATGCTGTAGGGGAGGGAGTTGAGACAGTCCAATGTCCTGGGGAGCAAGAACTGCAAACAGTCCATCTACAATGTAACATTTGGGTCTCAGGCCGCCCAATCCCTAGTGTGCTGTGCAGACCTTTGACTGGCAAAAACACCCCATCTGAGCGTGAGATCTGGCTGGGCTAGTGGCTCTTTCTGTGGACTAAGAGACAGACAGACAGAGTTTTCAGGTTCAAAACCTATACTTCCCAGAAGATGGTCATTCACTTCGGTAAAAAAAAAAAAAAGGCTTTTTATTTTTTTTCCCCTGCCTGGGTAACCTGTCTCCTGCCTGTTTCAAAGTGAAAAAAGGGAAAAATCTTTTTTGGAGGGAAAAGGACCAAAATGCAGGCAGGTGGACTCCGTGGAAGGTGGATGGGGAGTTGCTCCTGCCCGGGCACTAGAGCCCCAGCTGCTGTTCCAGGTGCTCTCTGATAACAGAGATCTCCATGTGTCGTGTCATGACACTGTCTCCAGGACTGACCCTCAGGATAATGAGGATTCAAAACGAGGCAGGTGATACTGCCTTCAAAAGTAAATCCAGGGAGGTTTGGCGGTATGTCAGAGGGTTAAGGGCTTGTGGCGATCACGAATAGAGGGGACAGGTGGAAGGATTTGGGGTCTGGCCCCCAGACTGCCACCTGCAGGGGAGTCGCTTTACAGGGGGTGAAGCAGGTCTTTAGGAGCTCTATCTTTCTCTCCCACCCTGTATTTCCTCTGCTCTCTCCTTTTGTGTCTGTCAGATGCAAGGTCAGTAACAACAACAACAACAAAAACAATAACCACCACAGTGACCAAGCAACAAGGGCAGCGAAAGGGGAACAAATGGAGTGCAGGGGCTGTGGATTATTCGTGGTGTAGGCACTCAGCTGTGGCAATAACCTCTTGAGGCAATCAATCCATACATGAAGAAGTAATACAGGTAACAGAGATGTATATGTCCCTGTGTGTTTCCACTGAGATAATGTAAATGCACTTTTATTTACTTCTTCATTTATTTATTACCTTGCCACGAGAATTTCTTTTCATTGCTAAAAAAAAGTGTCCCATCAAGGGTACCAGGTGTGCCACACCCAGTTAAGCACTCATGTTACAATGCAGGAGGACTGGGCTTCAACACCCGGGTTCGCACCTGCCAGGGGAAATCTTTACAAGTGGTGCTGAAGTGCTGCAGTTGTCTCTCTCTGTGTCTCAAACTCTCTCTACCTCCCTTCCCTCTCAATTCCTGTCTATTTATTCCAGTGAATAATCAAGAAAATAGAAAGTAAAAAAAGAAAAAGGAAAAGGAAATATTCCACGACTTCAAATGGGCTACTCAGGACAATGCTTTCCTTGTTAAGACCCTCACAGCATTCCATATGCAGAAAGGCAAAGACGCCATGTATTTTTTAACCCAGTTTTTATATTTATTTATTTATTTATTTAGGTGCTTATTCATTTTTTTTATTGATGAATTAATGTTTTACATTTGACATTGACTAAGGATCTGACACCAGCGGACTCCAGTACATCTATATGGTAATCTGCCTCTACAAAACCGATCCATTGACCTTTCCATCCATCCATCCATCCACCCATACATCTATCCATCCATTCATCCATACATCCATCCATCCATCCATCCATCCATCCAGCAGTCAACCAAGCTAAGTACAAAAGGAGATCTCTCCATGAATGGTGAGGAGAAACAACGATGCATAGGTAGGTTGCAAAGGCCCAGTTTGGCTGAATAGGGCAGAGGGGCTGAACCAGGGAATGTGTTGGGGCGTGTGGGTTTGGGTGGGGTGAGCCGGAGACCCTGTGAGCTGGGTCACATTAGGGGCAGGCAGGGGGTGGAAGGGGTTGCGAACAGCTGTCACTGGAGAACCATCACAAGTGCTGGAGCTGGTGAGCAGGACACCTGGAAGAGAGGACAGACAAAGGAGAGAAGCAAAGTGCGGAGGAAAGGAGAGGGGTCAGGATGGTGAGGAGAGGAGAGGACAGGATTGGAGGGGACCTGAGAAACCTACCTGGACAAAGGCAGCATACAGACATCCAGGAAGGCCGGCAGGCATGCAGGCAGCTCTGGCCTGGGCTCCCTGGATCCCGGGCGCACCTCCACCTGTCTTCTCTTGGCTGCCAGCCCTGAGGTCCCTCGTCGGTCAGCACTGTCTTGCCATCCTTCCGTCCCTCTGTGCCAGGGCCCAGGCGTCTGGGCGCTGTTGCCTGACCTAGTGGCAGGGCAGTTGGGCTGCCCAGTGCCAGTGTGGCCAGCACAGATTGCCAGGGGCTAGGACATCACAGAGGGCTCTTGTGGTTGCTAGGCCACGGGGACCCCGCCCATCCAGTTGACCAGCAGCCATGACCCCATGCTGAACTTGACTTGAGGGGTGGTGGCCAGCCACCAGAGACAGAGCCCCAGGCCAAAGCAGGTGCTGGTCGGCCGGGCCAAGGGGCTATGGGCGGATTGGTGTGTGTCTGGGCATGGGGCTGGCATCTGACAGTCCAGGGCGGGGGACCAAGGTCCGCCAGGCCCCTGTCCCACCATGTGCACTGACACACAGTCTTGCTGACTGACTGACAGTCCCCGCCCCAGAGATACCCACACCAAGTCCCTGGGTGCCCTGAGCTGCCCCTGAGTGTTGGTGGGTGCCTGCCTGGACACATGCCTCCGTAATGGAGGCCTCTATTAATCCCGTTGCCTACTGACAGCTGCCCTCCTGCCCCTCCTCCTCCTCCTCCGCCTCCTCCTCCTCCTCTTCTTCCTCCTCCTCTTTCTCCTCTTCCTCCTCCTCCTCCTACACCCCCTCCTCCTCTTCCTCATCCTCAGCGGGACTCACTCAGGGCCCTTGGCCTAGGCAATCCAGGGCTGCTGCTCTGGCTTCTGCAGCTTCTATCCAGTGGGGGGGTGTAGGAATCTGTTCCTGTCAGTCCCTGATTCCTGGGACCTTCCATGCCTCCAGCTGCCCCCACTCTCTAGTCCTGACCCCTCCTCAAGAATGCCCCCTTTCCCCTTACCCTCTGTCCCGCAGCTCCCAACTAACATCTACTGTGTTCCTCCCTGCGCTACTTTACTGCCACCCTGCTTCTGCCCTTCAGCCCTGAGGGCCCAGGGCCAGCCCAGCTGCCATCTCACCATCCAGCACGGGGACCTGCCCTAACCCCCTGCCACCACACCCACACACACAGACCTGCACACACTCCTGGTTCCCCTGCCTGCAGCCTGCCTCTCAAACAGTCTCCTTCTGCCCCCTAGCACCTTACAGCCTCTGCCACGGACCCCCACAGACACCTGGGCATGAGCAGTGCAGACATGCAAACAGCTCCCCTCGCCCCCACTCCAGTTGCTCCAAGGTTGGAAAGAGTCTTTTTTTCATGCTGTAGGGGAGGGAGTTGAGACAGTCCAATGTCCTGGGGAGCAAGAACTGCAAACAGTCCATCTACAATGTAACATTTGGGTCTCAGGCCGCCCAATCCCTAGTGTGCTGTGCAGACCTTTGACTGGCAAAAACACCCCATCTGAGCGTGAAATCTGGCTGGGCTAGTGGCTCTTTCTGTGGACTAAGAGACAGACAGACAGAGTTTTCAGGTTCAAAACCTATACTTCCCAGAAGATGGTCATTCACTTCGGTAAAAAAAAAAAAAAAAAAGGCTTTTTATTTTTTTTCCCCTGCCTGGGTAACCTGTCTCCTGCCTGTTTCAAAGTGAAAAAAGGGAAAAATCTTTTTTGGAGGGAAAAGGACCAAAATGCAGGCAGGTGGACTCCGTGGAAGGTGGATGGGGAGTTGCTCCTGCACGGGCACTAGAGCCCCAGCTGCTGTTCCAGGTGCTCTCTGATAACAGAGATCTCCATGTGTCGTGTCATGACACTGTCTCCAGGACTGACCCTCAGGATAATGAGGATTCAAAACGAGGCAGGTGATACTGCCTTCAAAAGTAAATCCAGGGAGGTTTGGCGGTATGTCAGAGGGTTAAGGGCTTGTGGCGATCACGAATAGAGGGGACAGGTGGAAGGATTTGGGGTCTGGCCCCCAGACTGCCACCTGCAGGGGAGTCGCTTTACAGGGGGTGAAGCAGGTCTTTAGGAGCTCTATCTTTCTCTCCCACCCTGTATTTCCTCTGCTCTCTCCTTTTGTGTCTGTCAGATGCAAGGTCAGTAACAACAACAACAACAACAAAAACAATAACCACCACAGTGACCAAGCAACAAGGGCAGCGAAAGGGGAACAAATGGAGTGCAGGGGCTGTGGATTATTCGTGGTGTAGGCACTCAGCTGTGGCAATAACCTCTTGAGTCAATCAATCCATACATGAAGAAGTAATACAGGTAACAGAGACGTATATGTCCCTGTGTGTTTCCACTGAGATAATGTAAATGCACTTTTATTTACTTCTTCATTTATTTATTACCTTGCCACGAGAATTTCTTTTCATTGCTAAAAAAAAGTGTCCCATCAAGGGTACCAGGTGTGCCACACCCAGTTAAGCACTCATGTTACAATGCAGGAGGACTGGGCTTCAACACCCGGGTTCGCACCTGCCAGGGGAAATCTTTACAAGTGGTGCGGAAGTGCTGCAGTTGTCTCTCTCTGTGTCTCAAACTCTCTCTACCTCCCTTCCCTCTCAATTCCTGTCTATTTATTCCAGTGAATAATCAAGAAAATAGAAAGTAAAAAAAGAAAAAGGAAAAGGAAATATTCCACGACTTCAAATGGGCTACTCAGGACAATGCTTTCCTTGTTAAGATCCTCACAGCATTCCATATGCAGAAAGGCAAAGACGCCATGTATTTTTTAACCCAGTTTTTATATTTATTTATTTATTTATTTAGGTGCTTATTCATTTTTGTTATTGATGAATTAATGTTTTACATTTGACATTGACTAAGGATCTGACACCAGCGGACTCCAGTACCCCTATATGGTAATCTGCCTCTACAAAACCGATCCATTGACCTTTCCATCCATCCATCCATCCACCCATACATCTATCCATCCATTCATCCATACATCCATCCATCCATCCATCCATCCATCCATCCATCCACCAGTCAACCAAGCTAAGTACAAAAGGAGATCTCTCCATGAATGGTGAGGAGAAACAACGATGCATAGGTAGGTTGCAAAGGCCCAGTTTGGCTGAATAGGGCAGAGGGGCTGAACCAGGGAATGTGTTGGGGCGTGTGGGTTTGGGTGGGGTGAGCCGGAGACCCTGTGAGCTGGGTCACATTAGGGGCAGGCAGGGGGTGGAAGGGGTTGCGAACAGCTGTCACTGGAGAACCATCACAAGTGCTGGAGCTGGTGAGCAGGACACCTGGAAGAGAGGACAGACAAAGGAGAGAAGCAAAGTGCGGAGGAAAGGAGAGGGGTCAGGATGGTGAGGACAGGAGAGGACAGGATTGGAGGGGACCTGAGAAACCTACCTGGACAAAGGCAGCATACAGACATCCAGGAAGGCCGGCAGGCATGCAGGCAGCTCTGGCCTGGGCTCCCTGGATCCCGGGCGCACCTCCACCTGTCTTCTCTTGGCTGCCAGCCCTGAGGTCCCTCGTCGGTCAGCACTGTCTTGCCATCCTTCCGTCCCTCTGTGCCAGGGCCCAGGCGTCTGGGCGCTGTTGCCTGACCTAGTGGCAGGGCAGTTGGGCTGCCCAGTGCCAGTGTGGCCAGCACAGATTGCCAGGGGCTAGGACATCACAGAGGGTTCCTGTGGTTGCTAGGCCACGGGGACCCCGCCCATCCAGTTGACCAGCAGCCATGACCCCATGCTGAACTTGACTTGAGGGGTGGTGGCCAGCCACCAGAGACAGAGCCCCAGGCCAAATCAGGTGCTGGTCGGCCGGGCCAAGGGGCTACGGGCGGATTGGTGTGTGTCTGGGCATGGGGCTGGCATCTGACAGTCCAGGGCGGGGGACCAAGGTCCGCCAGGCCCCTGTCCCACCATGTGCATTGACACACAGTCTTGCTGACTGACTGACAGTCCCCGCCCCAGAGATACCCACACCAAGTCCCTGGGTGCCCTGAGCTGCCCCTGAGTGTTGGGGGGTGCCTGGCTGGACACATGCCTCCGTTAAGGAGGCCTCTATTAATCCCGTTGCCTACTGACAGATGCCCTCCTGCCCCTCCTCCTCCTCCTCCTCCTCCTCCGCCTCCTCCTCCTCCTCTTCTTCCTCCTTCTCTTTCTCCTTCCTCCTCCTCCTCCTACACCCCCTCCTCCTCTTCCTCATCCTCAGCGGGACTCTCTCAGGGCCCGTGGCCTAGGCAATCCAGGGCTGCTGCTCTGGCTTCTGCAGCTTCTATCCAGTGGGGGGGTGTAGGAATCTGTTCCTGTCAGTCCCTGATTCCTGGGACCTTCCATGCCTCCAGCTGCCCCCACTCTCTAGTCCTGACCCCTCCTCAAGGATGCCCCCTTTCCCCTTACCCTCTGTCCCGCAGCTCCCAACTAACATCTACTGTGTTCCTCCCTGCGCTACTTTACTGCCACCCTGCTTCTGCCCTTCAGCCCTGAGGGCCCAGGGCCAGCCC
The DNA here is from genome assembly GCF_950295315.1 of Erinaceus europaeus. Lineage (NCBI taxonomy): Eukaryota > Metazoa > Chordata > Mammalia > Eulipotyphla > Erinaceidae > Erinaceus > Erinaceus europaeus. The sequence goes on along the minus strand of NW_026647120.1, from coordinate 552,205 downwards.
AGCTGCCATCTCACCATCCAGCACGGGGACCTGCCCTGACCCCCTGCCACCACACCCACACACACAGACCTGCACACACTCCTGGTTCCCCTGCCTGCAGCCTGCCTCTCAAACAGTCTCCTTCTGCCCCCTAGCACCTTACAGCCTCTGCCACGGACCCCCACAGACACCTGGGCATGAGCAGTGCAGACATGCAAACAGCTCCCCTCGCCCCCACTCCAGTTGCTCCAAGGTTGGAAAGAGTCTTTTTTTCATGCTGTAGGGGAGGGAGTTGAGACAGTCCAATGTCCTGGGGAGCAAGAACTGCAAACAGTCCATCTACAATGTAACATTTGGGTCTCAGGCCGCCCAATCCCTAGTGTGCTGTGCAGACCTTTGACTGGCAAAAACACCCCATCTGAGCGTGAAATCTGGCTGGGCTAGTGGCTCTTTCTGTGGACTAAGAGACAGACAGACAGAGTTTTCAGGTTCAAAACCTATACTTCCCAGAAGATGGTCATTCACTTCGGTAAAAAAAAAAAAAAAAAAAAAAAAAGGCTTTTTATTTTTTTTCCCCTGCCTGGGTAACCTGTCTCCTGCCTGTTTCAAAGTGAAAAAAGGGAAAAATCTTTTTTGGAGGGAAAAGGACCAAAATGCAGGCAGGTGGACTCCGTGGAAGGTGGATGGGGAGTTGCTCCTGCCCGGGCACTAGAGCCCCAGCTGCTGTTCCAGGTGCTCTCTGATAACAGAGATCTCCATGTGTCGTGTCATGACACTGTCTCCAGGACTGACCCTCAGGATAATGAGGATTCAAAACGAGGCAGGTGATACTGCCTTCAAAAGTAAATCCAGGGAGGTTTGGCGGTATGTCAGAGGGTTAAGGGCTTGTGGCGATCACGAATAGAGGGGACAGGTGGAAGGATTTGGGGTCTGGCCCCCAGACTGCCACCTGCAGGGGAGTCGCTTTACAGGGGGTGAAGCAGGTCTTTAGGAGCTCTATCTTTCTCTCCCACCCTGTATTTCCTCTGCTCTCTCCTTTTGTGTCTGTCAGATGCAAGGTCAGTAACAACAACAACAACAAAAACAATAACCACCACAGTGACCAAGCAACAAGGGCAGCGAAAGGGGAACAAATGGAGTGCAGGGGCTGTGGATTATTCGTGGTGTAGGCACTCAGCTGTGGCAATAACCTCTTGAGGCAATCAATCCATACATGAAGAAGTAATACAGGTAACAGAGACGTATATGTCCCTGTGTGTTTCCACTGAGATAATGTAAATGCACTTTTATTTACTTCTTCATTTATTTATTACCTTGCCACGAGAATTTCTTTTCATTGCTAAAAAAAAGTGTCCCATCAAGGGTACCAGGTGTGCCACACCCAGTTAAGCACTCATGTTACAATGCAGGAGGACTGGGCTTCAACACCCGGGTTCGCACCTGCCAGGGGAAATCTTTACAAGTGGTGCGGAAGTGCTGCAGTTGTCTCTCTCTGTGTCTCAAACTCTCTCTACCTCCCTTCCCTCTCAATTCCTGTCTATTTATTCCAGTGAATAATCAAGAAAATAGAAAGTAAAAAAAGAAAAAGGAAAAGGAAATATCCCACGACTTCAAATGGGCTACTCAGGACAATGCTTTCCTTGTTAAGATCCTCACAGCATTCCATATGCAGAAAGGCAAAGACGCCATGTATTTTTTAACCCAGTTTTTATATTTATTTATTTATTTATTTATTTAGGTGCTTATTCATTTTTGTTATTGATGAATTAATGTTTTACATTTGACATTGACTAAGGATCTGACACCAGCGGACTCCAGTACCCCTATATGGTAATCTGCCTCTACAAAACCGATCCATTCACCTTTCCATCCATCCATCCATCCACCCATACATCTATCCATCCATTCATCCATACATCCATCCATCCATCCATCCATCCATCCACCAGTCAACCAAGCTAAGTACAAAAGGAGATCTCTCCATGAATGGTGAGGAAAAACAACGATGCATAGGTAGGTTGCAAAGGCCCAGTTTGGCTGAATAGGGCAGAGGGGCTGAACCAGGGAATGTGTTGGGGCGTGTGGGTTTGGGTGGGGTGAGCCGGAGACCCTGTGAGCTGGGTCACATTAGGGGCAGGCAGGGGGTGGAAGGGGTTGCGAACAGCTGTCACTGGAGAACCATCACAAGTGCTGGAGCTGGTGAGCAGGACACCTGGAAGAGAGGACAGACAAAGGAGAGAAGCAAAGTGCGGAGGAAAGGAGAGGGGTCAGGATGGTGAGGACAGTAGAGGACAGGATTGGAGGGGACCTGAGAAACCTACCTGGACAAAGGCAGCATACAGACATCCAGGAAGGCCGGCAGGCATGCAGGCAGCTCTGGCCTGGGCTCCCTGGATCCCGGGCGCACCTCCACCTGTCTTCTCTTGGCTGCCAGCCCTGAGGTCCCTCGTCGGTCAGCACTGTCTTGCCATCCTTCCGTCCCTCTGTGCCAGGGCCCAGGCGTCTGGGCGCTGTTGCCTGACCTAGTGGCAGGGCAGTTGGGCTGCCCAGTGCCAGTGTGGCCAGCACAGATTGCCAGGGGCTAGGACATCACAGAGGGCTCCTGTGGTTGCTAGGCCACGGGGACCCCGCCCATCCAGTTGACCAGCAGCCATGACCCCATGCTGAACTTGACTTGAGGGGTGGTGGCCAGCCACCAGAGACAGAGCCCCAGGCCAAAGCAGGTGCTGGTCGGCCGAGCCAAGGGGCTATGGGCGGATTGGTGTGTGTCTGGGCATGGGGCTGGCATCTGACAGTCCAGGGCGGGGGACCAAGGTCCGCCAGGCCCCTGTCCCACCATGTGCACTGACACACAGTCTTGCTGACTGACTGACAGTCCCCGCCCCAGAGATACCCACACGAAGTCCCTGGGTGCCCTGAGCTGCCCCTGAGTGTTGGTGGGTGCCTGCCTGGACACATGCCTCCGTAATGGAGGCCTCTATTAATCCCGTTGCCTACTGACAGCTGCCCTCCTACCCCTCCTCCTCCTCCTCCGCCTCCTCCTCCTCCTCTTCTTCCTCCTTCTCTTTCTCCTCTTCCTCCTCCTCCTCCTACACCCCCTCCTCCTCTTCCTCATCCTCAGCGGGACTCACTCAGGGCCCGTGGCCTAGGCAATCCAGGGCTGCTGCTCTGGCTTCTGCAGCTTCTATCCAGTGGGGGGGTGTAGGTATCTGTTCCTGTCAGTCCCTGATTCCTGGGACCTTCCATGCCTCCAGCTGCCCCCACTCTCTAGTCCTGACCCCTCCTCAAGGATGCCCCCTTTCCCCTTACCCTCTGTCCCGCAGCTCCCAACTAACATCTACTGTGTTCCTCCCTGCGCTACTTTACTGCCACCCTGCTTCTGCCCTTCAGCCCTGAGGGCCCAGGGCCAGCCCAGCTGCCATCTCACCATCCAGCACGGGGACCTGCCCTGACCCCCTGCCACCACACCCACACACACAGACCTGCACACACTCCTGGTTCCCCTGCCTGCAGCCTGCCTCTCAAACAGTCTCCTTCTGCCCCCTAGCACCTTACAGCCTCTGCCACGGACCCCCACAGACACCTGGGCATGAGCAGTGCAGACATGCAAACAGCTCCCCTCGCCCCCACTCCAGTTGCTCCAAGGTTGGAAAGAGTCTTTTTTTCATGCTGTAGGGGAGGGAGTTGAGACAGTCCAATGTCCTGGGGAGCAAGAACTGCAAACAGTCCATCTACAATGTAACATTTGGGTCTCAGGCCGCCCAATCCCTAGTGTGCTGTGCAGACCTTTGACTGGCAAAAACACCCCATCTGAGCGTGAAATCTGGCTGGGCTAGTGGCTCTTTCTGTGGACTAAGAGACAGACAGACAGAGTTTTCAGGTTCAAAACCTATACTTCCCAGAAGATGGTCATTCACTTCGGTAAAAAAAAAAAAAAAAAAGGCTTTTTATTTTTTTTCCCCTGCCTGGGTAACCTGTCTCCTGCCTGTTTCAAAGTTAAAAAAGGGAAAAATCTTTTTTGGAGGGAAAAGGACCAAAATGCAGGCAGGTGGACTCCGTGGAAGGTGGATGGGGAGTTGCTCCTGCACGGGCACTAGAGCCCCAGCTGCTGTTCCAGGTGCTCTCTGATAACAGAGATCTCCATGTGTCGTGTCATGACACTGTCTCCAGGACTGACCCTCAGGATAATGAGGATTCAAAACGAGGCAGGTGATACTGCCTTCAAAAGTAAATCCAGGGAGGTTTGGCGGTATGTCAGAGGGTTAAGGGCTTGTGGCGATCACGAATAGAGGGGACAGGTGGAAGGATTTGGGGTCTGGCCCCCAGACTGCCACCTGCAGGGGAGTCGCTTTACAGGGGGTGAAGCAGGTCTTTAGGAGCTCTATCTTTCTCTCCCACCCTGTATTTCCTCTGCTCTCTCCTTTTGTGTCTGTCAGATGCAAGGTCAGTAACAACAACAACAACAAAAACAATAACCACCACAGTGACCAAGCAACAAGGGCAGCGAAAGGGGAACAAATGGAGTGCAGGGGCTGTGGATTATTCGTGGTGTAGGCACTCAGCTGTGGCAATAACCTCTTGAGGCAATCAATCCATACATGAAGAAGTAATACAGGTAACAGAGACGTATATGTCCCTGTGTGTTTCCACTGAGATAATGTAAATGCACTTTTATTTACTTCTTCATTTATTTATTACCTTGCCACGAGAATTTCTTTTCATTGCTAAAAAAAAGTGTCCCATCAAGGGTACCAGGTGTGCCACACCCAGTTAAGCACTCATGTTACAATGCAGGAGGACTGGGCTTCAACACCCGGGTTCGCACCTGCCAGGGGAAATCTTTACAAGTGGTGCGGATGTGCTGCAGTTGTCTCTCTCTGTGTCTCAAACTCTCTCTACCTCCCTTCCCTCTCAATTCCTGTCTATTTATTCCAGTGAATAATCAAGAAAATAGAAAGTAAAAAAAGAAAAAGGAAAAGGAAATATTCCACGACTTCAAATGGGCTACTCAGGACAATGCTTTCCTTGTTAAGATCCTCACAGCATTCCATATGCAGAAAGGCAAAGACGCCATGTATTTTTTAACCCAGTTTTTATATTTATTTATTTATTTATTTATTTAGGTGCTTATTCATTTTTGTTATTGATGAATTAATGTTTTACATTTGACATTGACTAAGGATCTGACACCAGCGGACTCCAGTACCCCTATATGGTAATCTGCCTCTACAAAACCGATCCATTCACCTTTCCATCCATCCATCCATCCACCCATACATCTATCCATCCATTCATCCATACATACATCCATCCATCCATCCATCCACCAGTCAACCAAGCTAAGTACAAAAGGAGATCTCTCCATGAATGGTGAGGAGAAACAACGATGCATAGGTAGGTTGCAAAGGCCCAGTTTGGCTGAATAGGGCAGAGGGGCTGAACCAGGGAATGTGTTGGGGCGTGTGGGTTTGGGTGGGGTGAGCCGGAGACCCTGTGAGCTGGGTCACATTAGGGGCAGGCAGGGGGTGGAAGGGTTTGCGAACAGCTGTCACTGGAGAACCATCACAAGTGCTGGAGCTGGTGAGCAGGACACCTGGAAGAGAGGACAGACAAAGGAGAGAAGCAAAGTGCGGAGGAAAGGAGAGGGGTCAGGATGGTGAGGACAGGGGAGGACAGGATTGGAGGGGACCTGAGAAACCTACCTGGACAAAGGCAGCATACAGACATCCAGGAAGGCCGGCAGGCATGCAGGCAGCTCTGGCCTGGGCTCCCTGGATCCCGGGCGCACCTCCACCTGTCTTCTCTTGGCTGCCAGCCCTGAGGTCCCTCGTCGGTCAGCACTGTCTTGCCATCCTTCCGTCCCTCTGTGCCAGGGCCCAGGCGTCTGGGCGCTGTTGCCTGACCTAGTGGCAGGGCAGTTGGGCTGCCCAGTGCCAGTGTGGCCAGCACAGATTGCCAGGGGCTAGGACATCACAGAGGACTCCTGTGGTTGCTAGGCCACGGGGACCCCGCCCATCCAGTTGACCAGCAGCCATGACCCCATGCTGAACTTGACTTGAGGGGTGGTGGCCAGCCACCAGAGACAGAGCCCCAGGCCAAAGCAGGTGCTGGTTGGCCGGGCCAAGGGGCTATGGGCGGATTGTTGTGTGTCTGGGCATGGGGCTGGCATCTGACAGTCCAGGGCGGGGGACCAAGGTCCGCCAGGCCCCTGTCCCACCATGTGCACTGACACACAGTCTTGCTGACTGACTGACAGTCCCCGCCCCAGAGATACCCACACCAAGTCCCTGGGTGCCCTGAGCTGCCCCTGAGGGTTGGTGGGTGCCTGCCTGGACACATGCCTCCGTAATGGAGGCCTCTATTAATCCCGTTGCCTACTGACAGCTGCCCTCCTGCCCCTCCTCCTCCTCCTCCGCCTCCTCCTCCTCCTCTTCTTCCTCCTTCTCTTTCTCCTCTTCCTCCTCCTCCTCCTACACCCCCTCCTCCTCTTCCTCATCCTCAGCGGGACTCACTCAGGGCCCTTAGCCTAGGCAATCCAGGGCTGCTGCTCTGGCTTCTGCAGCTTCTATCCAGTGGGGGGGGTGTAGGAATCTGTTCCTGTCAGTCCCTGATTCCTGGGACCTTCCATGCCTCCAGCTGCCCCCACTCTCTAGTCCTGACCCCTCCTCAAGGATGCCCCCTTTCCCCTTACCCTCTGACCCGCAGCTCCCAACTAACATCTACTGTGTTCCTCCCTGCGCTACTTTACTGCCACCCTGCTTCTGCCCTTCAGCCCTGAGGGCCCAGGGCCAGCCCAGCTGCCATCTCACCATCCAGCACTGGGACCCACCCTAACCCCCTGCCACCACACCCACACACACAGACCTGCACACACTCCTGGTTCCCCTGCCTGCAGCCTGCCTCTCAAACAGTCTCCTTCTGCCCCCTAGCACCTTACAGCCTCTGCCACGGACCCCCACAGACACCGGGGCATGAGCAGTGCAGACATGCAAACAGCTCCCCTCGCCCCCACTCCAGTTGCTCCAAGGTTGGAAAGAGTCTTTTTTTCATGCTGTAGGGGAGGGAGTTGAGACAGTCCAATGTCCTGTGGAGCAAGAACTGCAAACAGTCCATATACAATGTAACATTTGGGTCTCAGGCCGCCCAATCCCTAGTGTGCTGTGCAGACCTTTGACTGGCAAAAACACCCCATCTGAGCGTGAGATATGGCTGGGCTAGTGGCTCTTTCTGTGGACTAAGAGACAGACAGACAGAGTTTTCAGGTTCAAAACCTATGCTTCCCAGAAGATGGTCATTCACTTCGGTAAAAAAAAAAAAAAAAAAAAGGCTTTTTATTTTTTTTCCCCTGCCTGGGTAACCTGTCTCCTGCCTGTTTCAAAGTTAAAAAAGGGAAAAATCTTTTTTGGAGGGAAAAGGACCAAAATGTAGGCAGGTGGACTCCGTGGAAGGTGGATGGGGAGTTGCTCCTGCCCGGGCACTAGAGCCCCAGCTGCTGTTCCAGGTGCTCTCTGATAACAGAGATCTCCATGTGTCGTGTCATGACACTGTCTCCAGGACTGACCCTCAGGATAATGAGGATTCAAAACGAGGCAGGTGATACTGCCTTCAAAAGTAAATCCAGGGAGGTTTGGCGGTATGTCAGAGGGTTAAGGGCTTGTGGCGATCACGAATAGAGGGGACAGGTGGAAGGATTTGGGGTCTGGCCCCCAGACTGCCACCTGCAGGGGAGTCGCTTTACAGGGGGTGAAGCAGGTCTTTAGGAGCTCTATCTTTCTCTCCCACCCTGTATTTCCTCTGCTCTCTCCTTTTGTGTCTGTCAGATGCAAGGTCAGTAACAACAACAACAACAAAAACAATAACCACCACAGTGACCAAGCAACAAGGGCAGCGAAAGGGGAACAAATGGAGTGCAGGGGCTGTGGATTATTCGTGGTGTAGGCACTCAGCTGTGGCAATAACCTCTTGAGGCAATCAATCCATACATGAAGAAGTAATACAGGTAACAGAGACGTATATGTCCCTGTGTGTTTCCACTGAGATAATGTAAATGCACTTTTATTTACTTCTTCATTTATTTATTACCTTGCCACGAGAATTTCTTTTCATTGCTAAAAAAAAGTGTCCCATCAAGGGTACCAGGTGTGCCACACCCAGTTAAGCACTCATGTTACAATGCAGGAGGACTGGGCTTCAACACCCGGGTTCGCACCTGCCAGGGGAAATCTTTACAAGTGGTGCGGAAGTGCTGCAGTTGTCTCTCTCTGTGTCTCAAACTCTCTCTACCTCCCTTCCCTCTCAATTCCTGTCTATTTATTCCAGTGAATAATCAAGAAAATAGAAAGTAAAAAAAGAAAAAGGAAAAGGAAATATTCCACGACTTCAAATGGGCTACTCAGGACAATGCTTTCCTTGTTAAGATCCTCACAGCATTCCATATGCAGAAAGGCAAAGACGCCATGTATTTTTTAACCCAGTTTTTATATTTATTTATTTATTAATTTAGGTGCTTATTCATTTTTGTTATTGATGAATTAATGTTTTACATTTGACATTGACTAAGGATCTGACACCAGCGGACTCCAGTACCCCTATATGGTAATCTGCCTCTACAAAACCGATCCATTCACCTTTCCATCCATACATCCATCCACCCATACATCTATCCATCCATTCATCCATACATCCATCCATCCATCCATCCATCCACCAGTCAACCAAGCTAAGTACAAAAGGAGATCTCTCAATGAATGGTGAGGAGAAACAACGATGCATAGGTAGGTTGCAAAGGCCCAGTTTGGCTGAATAGGGCAGAGGGGCTGAACCAGGGAATGTGTTGGGGCGTGTGGGTTTGGGTGGGGTGAGCCGGAGACCCTGTGAGCTGGGTCACATTAGGGGCAGGCAGGGGGTGGAAGGGGTTGCGAACAGCTGTCACTGGAGAACCAGCACAAGTGCTGGAGCTGGTGAGCAGGACACCTGGAAGAGAGGACAGACAAAGGAGAGAAGCAAAGTGCGGAGGAAAGGAGAGGGGTCAGGATGGTGAGGACAGGAGAGGACAGGATTGGAGGGGACCTGAGAAACCTACCTGGACAAAGGCAGCATACAGACATCCAGGAAGCCCGGCAGGCATGCAGGCAGCTCTGGCCTGGGCTCCCTGGATCCCGGGCGCACCTCCACCTGTCTTCTCTTGGCTGCCAGCCCTGAGGTCCCTCGTCGGTCAGCACTGTCTTGCCATCCTTCCGTCCCTCTGTGCCAGGGCCCAGGCGTCTGGGCGCTGTTGCCTGACCTAGTGGCAGGGCAGTTGGGCTGCCCAGTGCCAGTGTGGCCAGCACAGATTGCCAGGGGCTAGGACATCACAGAGGGCTCCTGTGGTTGCTAGGCCACGGGGACCCTGCCCATCCAGTTGACCAGCAGCCATGACCCCCACGCTGAACTTGACTTGAGGGGTGGTGGCCAGCCACCAGAGACAGAGCCCCAGGCCAAAGCAGGTGCTGGTCGGCCGGGCCAAGGGGCTATGGGCGGATTGGTGTGTGTCTGGGCATGGGGCTGGCATCTGACAGTCCAGGGCGGGGGACCAAGGTCCGCCAGGCCCCTGTCCCACCATGTGCACTGACACACAGTCTTGCTGACTGACTGACAGTCCCCGCCCCAGAGATACCCACACCAAGTCCCTGGGTGCCCTGAGCTGCCCCTGAGTGTTGGTGGGTGCCTGCCTGGACACATGCCTCCGTAATGGAGGCCTCTATTAATCCCGTTGCCTACTGACAGCTGCCCTCCTGCCCCTCCTCCTCCTCCTCCGCCTCCTCCTCCTCCTCTTCTTCCTCCTTCTCTTTCTCCTCTTCCTCCTCCTCCTCCTACACCCCCTCCTCCTCTTCCTCATCCTCAGAGGGACTCACTCAGGGCCCTTGGCCTAGGCAATCCAGGGCTGCTGCTCTGGCTTCTGCAGCTTCTATCCAGTGGGGGGGTGTAGGAATCTGTTCCTGTCAGTCCCTGATTCCTGGGACCTTCCATGCCTCCAGCTGCCCCCACTCTCTAGTCCTGTCCCCTCCTCAAGGATGCCCCCTTTCCCCTTACCCTCTGTCCCGCAGCTCCCAACTAACATCTACTGTGTTCCTCCCTGCGCTACTTTACTGCCACCCTGCTTCTGCCCTTCAGCCCTGAGGGCCCAGGGCCAGCCCAGCTGCCATCTGACCATCCAGCACTGGGACCTGCCCTAACCCCCTGCCACCACACCCACACACACAGACCTGCACACACTCCTGGTTCCCCTGCCTGCAGCCTGCCTCTCAAACAGTCTCCTTCTGCCCCCTAGCACCTTACAGCCTCTGCCACGGACCCCCACAGACACCTGGGCATGAGCAGTGCAGACATGCAAACAGCTCCCCTCGCCCCCACTCCAGTTGCTCCAATGTTGGAAAGAGTCTTTTTTTCATGCTGTAGGGGAGGAAGTTGAGACAGTCCAATGTCCTGGGGAGCAAGAACTGCAAACAGTCCATCTACAATGTAACATTTGGGTCTCAGGCCGCCCAATCCCTAGTGCGCTGTGCAGACCTTTAACTGGCAAAAACACCCCATCTGAGCGTGAGATCTGGCTGGGCTAGTGACTCTTTCTGTGGACTAAGAGACAGACAGACAGACAGAGTTTTCAGGTTCAAAACCTATACTTCCCAGAAGATGGTCATTCACTTCGGTAAAAAAAAAAAAAAAAAAAAAAAAAAAAAGGCTTTTTATTTTTTTTCCCCTGCCTGGGTAACCTGTCTCCTGCCTGTTTCAAAGTTAAAAAAGGGAAAAATCTTTTTTGGAGGGAAAAGGACCAAAATGCAGGCAGGTGGACTCCGTGGAAGGTGGATGGGGAGTTGCTCCTGCCCGGGCACTAGAGCCCCAGCTGCTGTTCCAGGTGCTCTCTGATAACAGAGATCTCCATGTGTCGTGTCATGACACTGTCTCCAGGACTGACCCTCAGGATAATGAGGATTCAAAACGAGGCAGGTGATACTGCCTTCAAAAGTAAATCCAGGGAGGTTTGGCGGTATGTCAGAGGGTTAAGGGCTTGTGGCGATCACGAATAGAGGGGACAGGTGGAAGGATTTGGGGTCTGGCCCCCAGACTGCCACCTGCAGGGGAGTCGCTTTACAGGGGGTGAAGCAGGTCTTTAGGAGCTCTATCTTTCTCTCCCACCCTGTATTTCCTCTGCTCTCTCCTTTTGTGTCTGTCAGATGCAAGGTCAGTAACAACAACAACAACAAAAACAATAACCACCACAGTGACCAAGCAACAAGGGCAGCGAAAGGGGAACAAATGGAGTGCAGGGGCTGTGGATTATTCGTGGTGTAGGCACTCAGCTGTGGCAATAACCTCTTGAGGCAATCAATCCATACATGAAGAAGTAATACAGGTAACAGAGACATATATGTCCCTGTGTGTTTCCACTGAGATAATGTAAATGCACTTTTATTTACTTCTTCATTTATTTATTACCTTGCCACGAGAATTTCTTTTCATTGCTAAAAAAAAGTGTCCCATCAAGGGTACCAGGTGTGCCACACCCAGTTAAGCACTCATGTTACAATGCAGGAGGACTGGGCTTCAACACCCGGGTTCGCACCTGCCAGGGGAAATCTTTACAAGTGGTGCGGAAGTGCTGCAGTTGTCTCTCTCTGTGTCTCAAACTCTCTCTACCTCCCTTCCCTCTCAATTCCTGTCTATTTATTCCAGTGAATAATCAAGAAAATAGAAAGTAAAAAAAGAAAAAGGAAAAGGAAATATTCCACGACTTCAAATGGGCTACTCAGGACAATGCTTTCCTTGTTAAGATCCTCACAGCATTCCATATGCAGAAAGGCAAAGACGCCATGTATTTTTTAACCCAGTTTTTATATTTATTTATTTATTTATTTATTTAGGTGCTTATTCATTTTTGTTATTGATGAATTAATGTTTTACATTTGACATTGACTAAGGATCTGACACCAGCGGACTCCAGTACCCCTATATGGTAATCTGCCTCTACAAAACCGATCCATTCACCTTTCCATCCATCCATCCATCCACCCATACATCTATCCATCCATTCATCCATACATCCATCCATCCATCCATCCATCCATCCATCCATCCACCAGTCAACCAAGCTAAGTACAAAAGGAGATCTCTCCATGAATGGTGAGGAGAAACAACGATGCATAGGTAGGTTGCAAAGGCCCAGTTTGGCTGAATAGGGCAGAGGGGCTGAACCAGGGAATGTGTTGGGGCGTGTGGGTTTGGGTGGGGTGAGCCGGAGACCCTGTGAGCTGGGTCACATTAGGGGCAGGCAGGGGGTGGAAGGGGTTGCGAACAGCTGTCTCTGGAGAACCAGCACAAGTGCTGGAGCTGGTGAGCAGGACACCTGGAAGAGAGGACAGACAAAGGAGAGAAGCAAAGTGCGGAGGAAAGGAGAGGGGTCAGGATGGTGAGGACAGGAGAGGACAGGATTGGAGGGGACCTGAGAAACCTACCTGGACAAAGGCAGCATACAGACATCCAGGAAGGCCGGCAGGCATGCAGGCAGCTCTGGCCTGGGCTCCCTGGATCCCGGGCGCACCTCCACCTGTCTTCTCTTGGCTGCCAGCCCTGAGGTCCCTCGTCGGTCAGCACTGTCTTGCCATCCTTCCGTCCCTCTGTGCCAGGGCCCAGGCGTCTGGGCGCTGTTGCCTGACCTAGTGGCAGGGCAGTTGGGCTGCCCAGTGCCAGTGTGGCCAGCACAGATTGCCAGGGGCTAGGACATCACAGAGGGCTCCTGTGGTTGCTAGGCCACGGGGACCCCGCCCATCCAGTTGACCAGCAGCCATGACCCCATGCTGAACTTGACTTGAGGGGTGGTGGCCAGCCACCAGAGACAGAGCCCCAGGCCAAAGCAGGTGCTGGTCGGCCGGGCCAAGGGGCTATGGGCGGATTGGTGTGTGTCTGGGCATGGGGCTGGCATCTGACAGTCCAGGGCGGGGGACCAAGGTCCGCCAGGCCCCTGTCCCACCATGTGCACTGACACACAGTCTTGCTGACTGACTGACAGTCCCCGCCCCAGAGATACCCACACCAAGTCCCTGGGTGCCCTGAGCTGCCCCTGAGTGTTGGTGGGTGCCTGCCTGGACACATGCCTCCGTAATGGAGGCCTCTATTAATCCCGTTGCCTACTGACAGCTGCCCTCCTGCCCCTCCTCCTCCTCCTCCGCCTCCTCCTCCTCCTCTTCTTCCTCCTTCTCTTTCTCCTCTTCCTCCTCCTCCTCCTACACCCCCTCCTCCTCTTCCTCATCCTCAGCGGGACTCACTCAGGGCCCTTGGCCTAGGCAATCCAGGGCTGCTGCTCTGGCTTCTGCAGCTTCTATCCAGTGGGTGGGTGTAGGAATCTGTTCCTGTCAGTCCCTGATTCCTGGGACCTTCCATGCCTCCAGCTGCCCCCACTCTCTAGTCCTGACCCCTCCTCAAGGATGCCCCCTTTCCCCTTACCCTCTGTCCCGCAGCTCCCAACTAACATCTACTGTGTTCCTCCCTGCGCTACTTTACTGCCACCCTGCTTCTGCCCTTCAGCCCTGAGGGCCCAGGGCCAGCCCAGCTGCCATCTCACCATCCAGCACGGGGACCTGCCCTAACCCCCTGCCACCACACCCACACACACAGACCTGCACACACTCCTGGTTCCCCTGCCTGCAGCCTGCCTCTCAAACAGTCTCCTTCTGCCCCCTAGCACCTTACAGCCTCTGCCACGGACCCCCACAGACACCTGGGCATGAGCAGTGCAGACATGCAAACAGCTCCCCTCGCCCCCACTCCAGTTGCTCCAAGGTTGGAAAGAGTCTTTTTTTCATGCTGTAGGGGAGGGAGTTGAGACAGTCCAATGTCCTGGGGAGCAAGAACTGCAAACACTCCATCTACAATGTAACATTTGGGTCTCAGGCCGCCCAATCCCTAGTGTGCTGTGCAGACCTTTGACTGGCAAAAACACCCCATCTGAGCGTGAAATCTGGCTGGGCTAGTGGCTCTTTCTGTGGACTAAGAGACAGACAGACAGAGTTTTCAGGTTCAAAACCTATACTTCCCAGAAGATGGTCATTCACTTCGGTAAAAAAAAAAAAAAAAAAAAAAAAAAAAAAAGGCTTTTTATTTTTTTTCCCCTGCCTGGGTAACCTGTCTCCTGCCTGTTTCAAAGTTAAAAAAGGGAAAAATCTTTTTTGGAGGGAAAAGGACCAAAATGCAGGCAGGTGGACTCCGTGGAAGGTGGATGGGGAGTTGCTCCTGCCCGGGCACTAGAGCCCCAGCTGCTGTTCCAGGTGCTCTCTGATAACAGAGATCTCCATGTGTCGTGTCATGACACTGTCTCCAGGACTGACCCTCAGGATAATGAGGATTCAAAACGAGGCAGGTGATACTGCCTTCAAAAGTAAATCCAGGGAGGTTTGGCGGTATGTCAGAGGGTTAAGGGCTTGTGGCGATCACGAATAGAGGGGACAGGTGGAAGGATTTGGGGTCTGGCCCCCAGACTGCCACCTGCAGGGGAGTCGCTTTACAGGGGGTGAAGCAGGTCTTTAGGAGCTCTATCTTTCTCTCCCACCCTGTATTTCCTCTTCTCTCTCCTTTTGTGTCTGTCAGATGCAAGGTCAGTAACAACAACAACAACAAAAACAATAACCACCACAGTGACCAAGCAACAAGGGCAGCGAAAGGGGAACAAATGGAGTGCAGGGGCTGTGGATTATTCGTGGTGTAGGCACTCAGCTGTGGCAATAACCTCTTGAGGCAATCAATCCATACATGAAGAAGTAATACAGGTAACAGAGATGTATATGTCCCTGTGTGTTTCCACTGAGATAATGTAAATGCACTTTTATTTACTTCTTCATTTATTTATTACCTTGCCACGAGAATTTCTTTTCATTGCTAAAAAAAAGTGTCCCATCAAGGGTACCAGGTGTGCCACACCCAGTTAAGCACTCATGTTACAATGCAGGAGGACTGGGCTTCAACACCCGGGTTCGCACCTGCCAGGGGAAATCTTTACAAGTGGTGCGGAAGTGCTGCAGTTGTCTCTCTCTGTGTCTCAAACTCTCTCTACCTCCCTTCCCTCTCAATTCCTGTCTATTTATTCCAGTGAATAATCAAGAAAATAGAAAGTAAAAAAAGAAAAAGGAAAAGGAAATATTCCACGACTTCAAATGGGCTACTCAGGACAATGCTTTCCTTGTTAAGATCCTCACAGCATTCCATATGCAGAAAGGCAAAGACGCCATGTATTTTTTAACCCAGTTTTTATATTTATTTATTTATTTATTTAGGTGCTTATTCATGTTTGTTATTGATAAATTAATGTTTTACATTTGACATTGACTAAGGATCTGACACCAGCGGACTCCAGTACCCCTATATGGAAATCTGCCTCTACAAAACCGATCCATTGACCTATCCATCCATCCATCCATCCACCCATACATCTATCCATCCATTCATCCATACATCCATACATCCATCCATCCATCCACCAGTCAACCAAGCTAAGTACAAAAGGAGATCTCTCCATGAATGGTGAGGAGAAACAACGATGCATAGGTAGGTTGCAAAGGCCCAGTTTGGCTGAATAGGGCAGAGGGGCTGAACCAGGGAATGTGTTGGGGCGTGTGGGTTTGGGTGGGGTGAGCCGGAGACCCTGTGAGCTGGGTCACATTAGGGGCAGGCAGGGGGTGGAAGGGGTTGCGAACAGCTGTCACTGGAGAACCATCACAAGTGCTGGAGCTGGTGAGCAGGACACCTGGAAGAGAGGACAGACAAAGGAGAGAAGCAAAGTGCGGAGGAAAGGAGAGGGGTCAGGATGGTGAGGACAGGAGAGGACAGGATTGGAGGGGACCTGAGAAACCTACCTGGACAAAGGCAGCATACAGACATCCAGGAAGGCCGGCAGGCATGCAGGCAGCTCTGGCCTGGGCTCCCTGGATCCCGGGCGCACCTCCACCTGTCTTCTCTTGGCTGCCAGCCCTGAGGTCCCTCGTCGGTCAGCACTGTCTTGCCATCCTTCCGTCCCTCTGTGCCAGGGCCCAGGCGTCTGGGCGCTGTTGCCTGACCTAGTGGCAGGGCAGTTGGGCTGCCCAGTGCCAGTGTGGCCAGCACAGATTGCCAGGGGCTAGGACATCACAGAGGGCTCCTGTGGTTGCTAGGCCATGGGGACCCCGCCCATCCAGTTGACCAGCAGCCATGACCCCATGCTGAACTTGACTTGAGGGGTGGTGGCCAGCCACCAGAGACAGAGCCCCAGGCCAAAGCAGGTGCTGGTCGGCCGGGCCAAGGGGCTATGGGCGGATTGGTGTGTGTCTGGGCATGGGGCTGGCATCTGACAGTCCAGGGCGGGGGACCAAGGTCCGCCAGGCCCCTGTCCCACCATGTGCACTGACACACAGTCTTGCTGACTGACTGACAGTCCCCGCCCCAGAGATACCCACACCAAGTCCCTGGGTGCCCTGAGCTGCCCCTGAGTGTTGGTGGGTGCCTGCCTGGACACATGCCTCCGTAATGGAGGCCTCTATTAATCCCGTTGCCTACTGACAGCTGCCCTCCTGCCCCTCCTCCTCCTCCTCCGCCTCCTCCTCCTCCTCTTCTTCCTCCTTCTCTTTCTCCTCTTCCTCCTCCTCCTCCTCCTACACCCCCTCCTCCTCTTCCTCATCCTCAGCGGGACTCACTCAGGGCCCTTGGCCTAGGCAATCCAGGGCTGCTGCTCTGGCTTCTGCAGCTTCTATCCAGTGGGGGGGTGTAGGAATCTGTTCCTGTCAGTCCCTGATTCCTGGGACCTTCCATGCCTCCAGCTGCCCCCACTCTCTAATCCTGACCCCTCCTCAAGGATGCCCCCTTTCCCCTTACCCTCTGTCCCGCAGCTCCCAACTAACATCTACTGTGTTCCTCCCTGCACTACTTTACTGCCACCCTGCTTCTGCCCTTCAGCCCTGAGGGCCCAGGGCCAGCCCAGCTGCCATCTCACCATCCAGCACGGGGACCTGCCCTAACCCCCTGCCACCACACCCACACACACAGACCTGCACACACTCCTGGTTCCCCTGCCTGCAGCCTGCCTCTCAAACAGTCTCCTTCTGCCACCTAGCACCTTACAGCCTCTGCCACGGACCCCCACAGACACCTGGGCATGAGCAGTGCAGACATGCAAACAGCTCCCCTCGCCCCCACTCCAGTTGCTCCAAGGTTAGAAAGAGTCTTTTTTTCATGCTGTAGGGGAGGGAGTTGAGACAGTCCAATGTCCTGGGGAGCAAGAACTGCAAACAGTCCATCTACAATGTAACATTTGGGTCTCAGGCCGCCCAATCCCTAGTGTGCTGTGCAGACCTTTGACTGGCAAAAACACCCCATCTGAGCGTGAAATCTGGCTGGGCTAGTGGCTCTTTCTGTGGACTAAGAGACAGACAGACAGAGTTTTCAGGTTCAAAACCTATACTTCCCAGAAGATGGTCATTCACTTCGTTAAAAAAAAAAAAAAAAAGGCTTTTTATTTTTTTTCCCCTGCCTGGGTAACCTGTCTCCTGCCTGTTTCAAAGTTAAAAAAGGGAAAAATCTTTTTTGGAGGGAAAAGGACCAAAATGCAGGCAGGTGGACTCCGTGGAAGGTGGATGGGGAGTTGCTCCTGCCCGGGCACTAGAGCCCCAGCTGCTGTTCCAGGTGCTCTCTGATAACAGAGATCTCCATGTGTCGTGTCATGACACTGTCTCCAGGACTGAGCCTCAGGATAATGAGGATTCAAAACGAGGCAGGTGATACTGCCTTCAAAAGTAAATCCAGGGAGGTTTGGCGGTATGTCAGAGGGTTAAGGGCTTGTGGCGATCACGAATAGAGGGGACAGGTGGAAGGATTTGGGGTCTGGCCCCCAGACTGCCACCTGCAGGGGAGTCGCTTTACAGGGGGTGATGCAGGTCTTTAGGAGCTCTATCTTTCTCTCCCACCCTGTATTTCCTCTGCTCTCTCCTTTTGTGTCTGTCAGATGCAAGGTCAGTAACAACAACAACAACAAAAACAATAACCACCACAGTGACCAAGCAACAAGGGCAGCGAAAGGGGAACAAATGGAGTGTAGGGGCTGTGGATTATTCGTGGTGTAGGCACTCAGCTGTGGCAATAACCTCTTGAGGCAATCAATCCATACATGAAGAAGTAATACAGGTAACAGAGACGTATATGTCCCTGTGTGTTTCCACTGAGATAATGTAAATGCACTTTTATTTACTTCTTCATTTATTTATTACCTTGCCACGAGAATTTCTTTTCATTGCTAAAAAAAAGTGTCCCATCAAGGGTACCAGGTGTGCCACACCCAGTTAAGCACTCATGTTTCAATGCAGGAGGACTGGGCTTCAACACCCGGGTTCGCACCTGCCAGGGGAAATCTTTACAAGTGGTGCGGAAGTGCTGCAGTTGTCTCTCTCTGTGTCTCAAACTCTCTCTACCTCCCTTCCCTCTCAATTCCTGTCTATTTATTCCAGTGAATAATCAAGAAAATAGAAAGTAAAAAAAGAAAAAGGAAAAGGAAATATTCCACGACTTCAAATGGGCTACTCAGGACAATGCTTTCCTTGTTAAGATCCTCACAGCATTCCATATGCAGAAAGGCAAAGACGCCATGTATTTTTTAACCCAGTTTTTATATTTATTTATTTATTTATTTAGGTGCTTATTCATTTTTGTTATTGATGAATTAATGTTTTACATTTGACATTGACTAAGGATCTGACACCAGCGGACTCCAGTACCCCTATATGGTAATCTGCCTCTACAAAACCGATCCATTGACCTTTCCATCCATCCATCCATCCACCCATACATCTATCCATCCATTCATCCATACATCCATCCATCCATCCATCAACCAGTCAACGAATCTAAGTACAAAAGGAGATCTCTCCTTGAATGGTGAGGAGAAACAACGATGCATAGGTAGGTTTCAAAGGCCCAGTTTGGCTGAATAGGGCAGAGGGGCTGAACCAGGGAATGTGTTGGGGCGTGTGGGTTTGGGTGGGGTGAGCCGGAGACCCTGTGAGCTGGGTCACATTAGGGGCAGGCAGGGGGTGGAAGGGGATGCGAACAGCTGTCACTGGAGAACCATCACAAGTGCTGGAGCTGGTGAGCAGGACACCTGGAAGAGAGGACAGACAAAGGAGAGAAGCAAAGTGCGGAGGAAAGGAGAGGGGTCAGGATGGTGAGGACAGGAGAGGACAGGATTGGAGGGGACCTGAGAAACCTACCTGGACAAAGGCAGCATACAGACATCCAGGAAGGCCGGCAGGCATGCAGGCAGCTCTGGCCTGGGCACCCTGGATCCCGGGCGCACCTCCACCTGTCTTCTCTTGGCTGCCAGCCCTGAGGTCCCTCGTTGGTCAGCACTGTCTTGCCATCCTTCCGTCCCTCTGTGCCAGGGCCCAGGCGTCTGGGCGCTGTTGCCTGACCTAGTGGCAGGGCAGTTGGGCTGCCCAGTGCCAGTGTGGCCAGCACAGATTGCCAGGGGCTAGGACATCACAGAGGGCTCCTGTGGTTGCTAGGCCACGGGGACCCCGCCCATCCAGTTGACCAGCAGCCATGACCCCATGCTGAACTTGACTTGAGGGGTGGTGGCCAGCCACCAGAGCCAGAGCCCCAGGCCAAAGCAGGTGCTGGTCGGCCGGGCCAAGGGGCTATGGGCGGATTGGTGTGTGTCTGGGCATGGGGCTGGCATCTGACAGTCCAGGGCGGGGGACCAAGGTCCGCCAGGCCCCTGTCCCACCATGTGCACTGACACACAGTCTTGCTGACTGACTGACAGTCCCCGCCCCAGAGATACCCACACCAAGTCCCTGGGTGCCCTGAGCTGCCCCTGAGTGTTGGTGGGTGCCTGGCTGGACACATGCCTCCTTAATGGAGGCCTCTATTAATCCCGTTGCCTACTGACAGCTGCCCTCCTGCCCCTCCTCCTCCTCCTCCGCCTCCTCCTCCTCCTCTTCTTCCTCCTCCTCTTTCTCCTCTTCCTCCTCCTCCTCCTACACCCCCTCCTCCTCTTCCTCATCCTCAGCGGGACTCACTCAGGGCCCTTGGCCTAGGCAATCCAGGGCTGCTGCTCTGGCTTCTGCAGCTTCTATCCAGTGGGGGGGTGTAGGAATCTGTTCCTGTCAGTCCCTGATTCCTGGGACCTTCCATGCCTCCAGCTGCCCCCACTCTCTAGTCCTGACCCCTCCTCAAGGATGCCCCCTTTCCCCTTACCCTCTGTCCCGCAGCTCCCAACTAACATCTACTGTGTTCCTCCCTGCGCTACTTTACTGCCACCCTGCTTCTGCCCTTCAGCCCTAAGGGCCCAGGGCCAGCCCAGCTGCCATCTCACCATCCAGCACGGGGACCTGCCCTAACCCCCTGCCACCACACCCACACACACAGACCTGCACACACTCCTGGTTCCCCTGCCTGCAGCCTGCCTCTCAAACAGTCTCCTTCTGCCCCCTAGCACCTTACAGCCTCTGCCACGGACCCCCACAGACACCTGGGCATGAGCAGTGCAGACATTCAAACAGCTCCCCTCGCCCCCACTCCAGTTGCTCCAAGGTTGGAAAGAGTCTTTTTTTCATGCTGTAGGGGAGGGAGTTGAGACAGTCCAATGTCCTGGGGAGCAAGAACTGCAAACAGTCCATCTACAATGTAACATTTGGGTCTCAGGCCGCCCAATCCCTAGTGTGCTGTGCAGACCTTTGACTGGCAAAAACACCCCATCTGAGCGTGAAATCTGGCTGGGCTAGTGGCTCTTTCTGTGGACTAAGAGACAGACAGACAGAGTTTTCAGGTTCAAAACCTATACTTCCCAGAAGATGGTCATTCACTTCGGTAAAAAAAAAAAAAAAAAAAAAAAAAAAGGCTTTTTATTTTTTTTCCCCTGCCTGGGTAACCTGTCTCCTGCCTGTTTCAAAGTGAAAAAAGGGAAAAATCTTTTTTGGAGGGAAAAGGACCAAAATGCAGGCAGGTGGACTCCGTGGAAGGTGGATGGGGAGTTGCTCCTGCACGGGCACTAGAGCCCCAGCTGCTGTTCCAGGTGCTCTCTGATAACAGAGATCTCCATGTGTCGTGTCATGACACTGTCTCCAGGACTGAGCCTCAGGATAATGAGGATTCAAAACGAGGCAGGTGATACTGCCTTCAAAAGTAAATCCAGGGAGGTTTGGCGGTATGTCAGAGGGTTAAGGGCTTGTGGCGATCACGAATAGAGGGGACAGGTGGAAGGATTTGGGGTCTGGCCCCCAGACTGCCACCTGCAGGGGAGTCGCTTTACAGGGGGTGAAGCAGGTCTTTAGGAGCTCTATCTTTCTCTCCCACCCTGTATTTCCTCTGCTCTCTCCTTTTGTGTCTGTCAGATGCAAGGTCAGTAACAACAACAACAACAACAAAAACAATAACCACCACAGTGACCAAGCAACAAGGGCAGCGAAAGGGGAACAAATGGAGTGCAGGGGCTGTGGATTATTCGTGGTGTAGGCACTCAGCTGTGGCAATAACCTCTTGAGTCAATCAATCCATACATGAAGAAGTAATACAGGTAACAGAGACGTATATGTCCCTGTGTGTTTCCACTGAGATAATGTAAATGCACTTTTATTTACTTCTTCATTTATTTATTACCTTGCCACGAGAATTTCTTTTCATTGCTAAAAAAAAGTGTCCCATCAAGGGTACCAGGTGTGCCACACCCAGTTAAGCACTCATGTTACAATGCAGGAGGACTGGGCTTCAACACCCGGGTTCGCACCTGCCAGGGGAAATCTTTACAAGTGGTGCGGAAGTGCTGCAGTTGTCTCTCTCTGTGTCTCAAACTCTCTCTACCTCCCTTCCCTCTCAATTCCTGTCTATTTATTCCAGTGAATAATCAAGAAAATAGAAAGTAAAAAAAGAAAAAGGAAAAGGAAATATTCCACGACTTCAAATGGGCTACTCAGGACAATGCTTTCCTTGTTAAGATCCTCACAGCATTCCATATGCAGAAAGGCAAAGACGCCATGTATTTTTTAACCCAGTTTTTATATTTATTTATTTATTTATTTAGGTGCTTATTCATTTTTGTTATTGATGAATTAATGTTTTACATTTGACATTGACTAAGGATCTGACACCAGCGGACTCCAGTACCCCTATATGGTAATCTGCCTCTACAAAACCGATCCATTGACCTTTCCATCCATCCATCCATCCACCCATACATCTATCCATCCATTCATCCATACATCCATCCATCCATCCATCAACCAGTCAACGAATCTAAGTACAAAAGGAGATCTCTCCTTGAATGGTGAGGAGAAACAACGATGCATAGGTAGGTTTCAAAGGCCCAGTTTGGCTGAATAGGGCAGAGGGGCTGAACCAGGGAATGTGTTGGGGCGTGTGGGTTTGGGTGGGGTGAGCCGGAGACCCTGTGAGCTGGGTCACATTAGGGGCAGGCAGGGGGTGGAAGGGGATGCGAACAGCTGTCACTGGAGAACCATCACAAGTGCTGGAGCTGGTGAGCAGGACACCTGGAAGAGAGGACAGACAAAGGAGAGAAGCAAAGTGCGGAGGAAAGGAGAGGGGTCAGGATGGTGAGGACAGGAGAGGACAGGATTGGAGGGGACCTGAGAAACCTACCTGGACAAAGGCAGCATACAGACATCCAGGAAGGCCGGCAGGCATGCAGGCAGCTCTGGCCTGGGCACCCTGGATCCCGGGCGCACCTCCACCTGTCTTCTCTTGGCTGCCAGCCCTGAGGTCCCTCGTTGGTCAGCACTGTCTTGCCATCCTTCCGTCCCTCTGTGCCAGGGCCCAGGCGTCTGGGCGCTGTTGCCTGACCTAGTGGCAGGGCAGTTGGGCTGCCCAGTGCCAGTGTGGCCAGCACAGATTGCCAGGGGCTAGGACATCACAGAGGGCTCCTGTGGTTGCTAGGCCACGGGGACCCCGCCCATCCAGTTGACCAGCAGCCATGACCCCATGCTGAACTTGACTTGAGGGGTGGTGGCCAGCCACCAGAGACAGAGCCCCAGGCCAAAGCAGGTGCTGGTCGGCCGGGCCAAGGGGCTATGGGCGGATTGGTGTGTGTCTGGGCATGGGGCTGGCATCTGACAGTCCAGGGCGGGGGACCAAGGTCCGCCAGGCCCCTGTCCCACCATGTGCACTGACACACAGTCTTGCTGACTGACTGACAGTCCCCGCCCCAGAGATACCCACACCAAGTCCCTGGGTGCCCTGAGCTGCCCCTGAGTGTTGGTGGGTGCCTGGCTGGACACATGCCTCCTTAATGGAGGCCTCTATTAATCCCGTTGCCTACTGACAGCTGCCCTCCTGCCCCTCCTCCTCCTCCTCCGCCTCCTCCTCCTCCTCTTCTTCCTCCTCCTCTTTCTCCTCTTCCTCCTCCTCCTCCTACACCCCCTCCTCCTCTTCCTCATCCTCAGCGGGACTCACTCAGGGCCCTTGGCCTAGGCAATCCAGGGCTGCTGCTCTGGCTTCTGCAGCTTCTATCCAGTGGGGGGGTGTAGGAATCTGTTCCTGTCAGTCCCTGATTCCTGGGACCTTCCATGCCTCCAGCTGCCCCCACTCTCTAGTCCTGACCCCTCCTCAAGGATGCCCCCTTTCCCCTTACCCTCTGTCCCGCAGCTCCCAACTAACATCTACTGTGTTCCTCCCTGCGCTACTTTACTGCCACCCTGCTTCTGCCCTTCAGCCCTGAGGGCCCAGGGCCAGCCCAGCTGCCATCTCACCATCCAGCACGGGGACCTGCCCTAACCCCCTGCCACCACACCCACACACACAGACCTGCACACACTCCTGGTTCCCCTGCCTGCAGCCTGCCTCTCAAACAGTCTCCTTCTGCCCCCTAGCACCTTACAGCCTCTGCCACGGACCCCCACAGACACCTGGGCATGAGCAGTGCAGACATTCAAACAGCTCCCCTCGCCCCCACTCCAGTTGCTCCAAGGTTGGAAAGAGTCTTTTTTTCATGCTGTAGGGGAGGGAGTTGAGACAGTCCAATGTCCTGGGGAGCAAGAACTGCAAACAGTCCATCTACAATGTAACATTTGGGTCTCAGGCCGCCCAATCCCTAGTGTGCTGTGCAGACCTTTGACTGGCAAAAACACCCCATCTGAGCGTGAAATCTGGCTGGGCTAGTGGCTCTTTCTGTGGACTAAGAGACAGACAGACAGAGTTTTCAGGTTCAAAACCTATACTTCCCAGAAGATGGTCATTCACTTCGGTAAAAAAAAAAAAAAAAAAAAAAAAAAAGGCTTTTTATTTTTTTTCCCCTGCCTGGGTAACCTGTCTCCTGCCTGTTTCAAAGTGAAAAAAGGGAAAAATCTTTTTTGGAGGGAAAAGGACCAAAATGCAGGCAGGTGGACTCCGTGGAAGGTGGATGGGGAGTTGCTCCTGCACGGGCACTAGAGCCCCAGCTGCTGTTCCAGGTGCTCTCTGATAACAGAGATCTCCATGTGTCGTGTCATGACACTGTCTCCAGGACTGAGCCTCAGGATAATGAGGATTCAAAACGAGGCAGGTGATACTGCCTTCAAAAGTAAATCCAGGGAGGTTTGGCGGTATGTCAGAGGGTTAAGGGCTTGTGGCGATCACGAATAGAGGGGACAGGTGGAAGGATTTGGGGTCTGGCCCCCAGACTGCCACCTGCAGGGGAGTCGCTTTACAGGGGGTGAAGCAGGTCTTTAGGAGCTCTATCTTTCTCTCCCACCCTGTATTTCCTCTGCTCTCTCCTTTTGTGTCTGTCAGATGCAAGGTCAGTAACAACAACAACAACAACAAAAACAATAACCACCACAGTGACCAAGCAACAAGGGCAGCGAAAGGGGAACAAATGGAGTGCAGGGGCTGTGGATTATTCGTGGTGTAGGCACTCAGCTGTGGCAATAACCTCTTGAGTCAATCAATCCATACATGAAGAAGTAATACAGGTAACAGAGACGTATATGTCCCTGTGTGTTTCCACTGAGATAATGTAAATGCACTTTTATTTACTTCTTCATTTATTTATTACCTTGCCACGAGAATTTCTTTTCATTGCTAAAAAAAAGTGTCCCATCAAGGGTACCAGGTGTGCCACACCCAGTTAAGCACTCATGTTACAATGCAGGAGGACTGGGCTTCAACACCCGGGTTCGCACCTGCCAGGGGAAATCTTTACAAGTGGTGCGGAAGTGCTGCAGTTGTCTCTCTCTGTGTCTCAAACTCTCTCTACCTCCCTTCCCTCTCAATTCCTGTCTATTTATTCCAGTGAATAATCAAGAAAATAGAAAGTAAAAAAAGAAAAAGGAAAAGGAAATATTCCACGACTTCAAATGGGCTACTCAGGACAATGCTTTCCTTGTTAAGATCCTCACAGCATTCCATATGCAGAAAGGCAAAGACGCCATGTATTTTTTAACCCAGTTTTTATATTTATTTATTTATTTATTTAGGTGCTTATTCATTTTTGTTATTGATGAATTAATGTTTTACATTTGACATTGACTAAGGATCTGACACCAGCGGACTCCAGTACCCCTATATGGTAATCTGCCTCTACAAAACCGATCCATTGACCTTTCCATCCATCCATCCATCCACCCATACATCTATCCATCCATTCATCCATACATCCATCCATCCATCCATCAACCAGTCAACGAATCTAAGTACAAAAGGAGATCTCTCCTTGAATGGTGAGGAGAAACAACGATGCATAGGTAGGTTTCAAAGGCCCAGTTTGGCTGAATAGGGCAGAGGGGCTGAACCAGGGAATGTGTTGGGGCGTGTGGGTTTGGGTGGGGTGAGCCGGAGACCCTGTGAGCTGGGTCACATTAGGGGCAGGCAGGGGGTGGAAGGGGATGCGAACAGCTGTCACTGGAGAACCATCACAAGTGCTGGAGCTGGTGAGCAGGACACCTGGAAGAGAGGACAGACAAAGGAGAGAAGCAAAGTGCGGAGGAAAGGAGAGGGGTCAGGATGGTGAGGACAGGAGAGGACAGGATTGGAGGGGACCTGAGAAACCTACCTGGACAAAGGCAGCATACAGACATCCAGGAAGGCCGGCAGGCATGCAGGCAGCTCTGGCCTGGGCACCCTGGATCCCGGGCGCACCTCCACCTGTCTTCTCTTGGCTGCCAGCCCTGAGGTCCCTCGTTGGTCAGCACTGTCTTGCCATCCTTCCGTCCCTCTGTGCCAGGGCCCAGGCGTCTGGGCGCTGTTGCCTGACCTAGTGGCAGGGCAGTTGGGCTGCCCAGTGCCAGTGTGGCCAGCACAGATTGCCAGGGGCTAGGACATCACAGAGGGCTCCTGTGGTTGCTAGGCCACGGGGACCCCGCCCATCCAGTTGACCAGCAGCCATGACCCCATGCTGAACTTGACTTGAGGGGTGGTGGCCAGCCACCAGAGACAGAGCCCCAGGCCAAAGCAGGTGCTGGTCGGCCGGGCCAAGGGGCTATGGGCGGATTGGTGTGTGTCTGGGCATGGGGCTGGCATCTGACAGTCCAGGGCGGGGGACCAAGGTCCGCCAGGCCCCTGTCCCACCATGTGCACTGACACACAGTCTTGCTGACTGACTGACAGTCCCCGCCCCAGAGATACCCACACCAAGTCCCTGGGTGCCCTGAGCTGCCCCTGAGTGTTGGTGGGTGCCTGGCTGGACACATGCCTCCTTAATGGAGGCCTCTATTAATCCCGTTGCCTACTGACAGCTGCCCTCCTGCCCCTCCTCCTCCTCCTCCGCCTCCTCCTCCTCCTCTTCTTCCTCCTCCTCTTTCTCCTCTTCCTCCTCCTCCTCCTACACCCCCTCCTCCTCTTCCTCATCCTCAGCGGGACTCACTCAGGGCCCTTGGCCTAGGCAATCCAGGGCTGCTGCTCTGGCTTCTGCAGCTTCTATCCAGTGGGGGGGTGTAGGAATCTGTTCCTGTCAGTCCCTGATTCCTGGGACCTTCCATGCCTCCAGCTGCCCCCACTCTCTAGTCCTGACCCCTCCTCAAGGATGCCCCCTTTCCCCTTACCCTCTGTCCCGCAGCTCCCAACTAACATCTACTGTGTTCCTCCCTGCGCTACTTTACTGCCACCCTGCTTCTGCCCTTCAGCCCTGAGGGCCCAGGGCCAGCCCAGCTGCCATCTCACCATCCAGCACGGGGACCTGCCCTAACCCCCTGCCACCACACCCACACACACAGACCTGCACACACTCCTGGTTCCCCTGCCTGCAGCCTGCCTCTCAAACAGTCTCCTTCTGCCCCCTAGCACCTTACAGCCTCTGCCACGGACCCCCACAGACACCTGGGCATGAGCAGTGCAGACATTCAAACAGCTCCCCTCGCCCCCACTCCAGTTGCTCCAAGGTTGGAAAGAGTCTTTTTTTCATGCTGTAGGGGAGGGAGTTGAGACAGTCCAATGTCCTGGGGAGCAAGAACTGCAAACAGTCCATCTACAATGTAACATTTGGGTCTCAGGCCGCCCAATCCCTAGTGTGCTGTGCAGACCTTTGACTGGCAAAAACACCCCATCTGAGCGTGAAATCTGGCTGGGCTAGTGGCTCTTTCTGTGGACTAAGAGACAGACAGACAGAGTTTTCAGGTTCAAAACCTATACTTCCCAGAAGATGGTCATTCACTTCGGTAAAAAAAAAAAAAAAAAAAAAAAAAAAAGGCTTTTTATTTTTTTTCCCCTGCCTGGGTAACCTGTCTCCTGCCTGTTTCAAAGTTAAAAAAGGGAAAAATCTTTTTTGGAGGGAAAAGGACCAAAATGCAGGCAGGTGGACTCCGTGGAAGGTGGATGGGGAGTTGCTCCTGCCCGGGCACTAGAGCCCCAGCTGCTGTTCCAGGTGCTCTCTGATAACAGAGATCTCCATGTGTCGTGTCATGACACTGTCTCCAGGACTGACCCTCAGGATAATGAGGATTCAAAACGAGGCAGGTGATACTGCCTTCAAAAGTAAATCCAGGGAGGTTTGGCGGTATGTCAGAGGGTTAAGGGCTTGTGGCGATCACGAATAGAGGGGACAGGTGGAAGGATTTGGGGTCTGGCCCCCAGACTGCCACCTGCAGGGGAGTCGCTTTACAGGGGGTGAAGCAGGTCTTTAGGAGCTCTATCTTTCTCTCCCACCCTGTATTTCCTCTGCTCTCTCCTTTTGTGTCTGTCAGATGCAAGGTCAGTAACAACAACAACAACAAAAACAATAACCACCACAGTGACCAAGCAACAAGGGCAGCGAAAGGGGAACAAATGGAGTGCAGGGGCTGTGGATTATTCGTGGTGTAGGCACTCAGCTGTGGCAATAACCTCTTGAGGCAATCAATCCATACATGAAGAAGTAATACAGGTAACAGAGACGTATATGTCCCTGTGTGTTTCCACTGAGATAATGTAAATGCACTTTTATTTACTTCTTCATTTATTTATTACCTTGCCACGAGAATTTCTTTTCATTGCTAAAAAAAAGTGTCCCATCAAGGGTACCAGGTGTGCCACACCCAGTTAAGCACTCATGTTACAATGCAGGAGGACTGGGCTTCAACACCCGGGTTCGCACCTGCCAGGGGAAATCTTTACAAGTGGTGCGGAAGTGCTGCAGTTGTCTCTCTCTGTGTCTCAAACTCTCTCTACCTCCCTTCCCTCTCAATTCCTGTCTATTTATTCCAGTGAATAATCAAGAAAATAGAAAGTAAAAAAAGAAAAAGGAAAAGGAAATATTCCACGACTTCAAATGGGCTACTCAGGACAATGCTTTCCTTGTTAAGATCCTCACAGCATTCCATATGCAGAAAGGCAAAGACGCCATGTATTTTTTAACCCAGTTTTTATATTTATTTATTTATTTATTTAGGTGCTTATTCATGTTTGTTATTGATAAATTAATGTTTTACATTTGACATTGACTAAGGATCTGACACCAGCGGACTCCAGTACCCCTATATGGAAATCTGCCTCTACAAAACCGATCCATTGACCTATCCATCCATCCATCCATCCACCCATACATCTATCCATCCATTCATCCATACATCCATACATCCATCCATCCATCCACCAGTCAACCAAGCTAAGTACAAAAGGAGTTCTCTCCATGAATGGTGAGGAGAAACAACGATGCATAGGTAGGTTGCAAAGGCCCAGTTTGGCTGAATAGGGCAGAGGGGCTGAACCAGGGAATGTGTTGGGGCGTGTGGGTTTGGGTGGGCTGAGCCGGAGACCCTGTGAGCTGGGTCACATTAGGGGCAGGCAGGGGGTGGAAGGGGTTGCGAACAGCTGTCACTGGAGAACCATCACAAGTGCTGGAGCTGGTGAGCAGGACACCTGGAAGAGAGGACAGACAAAGGAGAGAAGCAAAGTGCGGAGGAAAGGAGAGGGGTCAGGATGGTGAGGACAGGAGAGGACAGGATTGGAGGGGACCTGAGAAACCTACCTGGACAAAGGCAGCATACAGACATCCAGGAAGGCCGGCAGGCATGCAGGCAGCTCTGGCCTGGGCTCCCTGGATCCCGGGCGCACCTCCACCTGTCTTCTCTTGGCTGCCAGCCCTGAGGTCCCTCGTCGGTCAGCACTGTCTTGCCATCCTTCCGTCCCTCTGTGCCAGGGCCCAGGCGTCTGGGCGCTGTTGCCTGACCTAGTGGCAGGGCAGTTGGGCTGCCCAGTGCCAGTGTGGCCAGCACAGATTGCCAGGGGCTAGGACATCACAGAGGGCTCCTGTGGTTGCTAGGCCACGGGGACCCCGCCCATCCAGTTGACCAGCAGCCATGACCCCATGCTGAACTTGACTTGAGGGGTGGTGGCCAGCCACCAGAGCCAGAGCCCCAGGCCAAAGCAGGTGCTGGTCGGTCGGGCCAAGGGGCTATGGGCGGATTGGTGTGTGTCTGGGCATGGGGCTGGCATCTGACAGTCCAGGGCGGGGGACCAAGGTCCGCCAGGCCCCTGTCCCACCATGTGCACTGACACACAGTCTTGCTGACTGACTGACAGTCCCCGCCCCAGAGATACCCACACCAAGTCCCTGGGTGCCCTGAGCTGCCCCTGAGTGTTGGTGGGTGCCTGCCTGGACACATGCCTCCGTAATGGAGGCCTCTATTAATCCCGTTGCCTACTGACAGCTGCCCTCCTGCCCCTCCTCCTGCTCCTCCGCCTCCTCCTCCTCCTCTTCTTCCTCCTTCTCTTTCTCCTCTTCCTCCTCCTCCTCCTACACCCCCTCCTCCTCTTCCTCATCCTCAGCGGGACTCACTCAGGGCCCTTGGCCTAGGCAATCCAGGGCTGCTGCTCTGGCTTCTGCAGCTTCTATCCAGTGGGGGGGTGTAGGAATCTGTTCCTGTCAGTCCCTGATTCCTGGGACCTTCCATGCCTCCAGCTGCCCCCACTCTCTAATCCTGACCCCTCCTCAAGGATGCCCCCTTTCCCCTTACCCTCTGTCCCGCAGCTCCCAACTAACATCTACTGTGTTCCTCCCTGCACTACTTTACTGCCACCCTGCTTCTGCCCTTCAGCCCTGAGGGCCCAGGGCCAGCCCAGCTGCCATCTCACCATCCAGCACGGGGACCTGCCCTAACCCCCTGCCACCACACCCACACACACAGACCTGCACACACTCCTGGTTCCCCTGCCTGCAGCCTGCCTCTCAAACAGTCTCCTTCTGCCACCTAGCACCTTACAGCCTCTGCCACGGACCCCCACAGACACCTGGGCATGAGCAGTGCAGACATGCAAACAGCTCCCCTCGCCCCCACTCCAGTTGCTCCAAGGTTAGAAAGAGTCTTTTTTTCATGCTGTAGGGGAGGGAGTTGAGACAGTCCAATGTCCTGGGGAGCAAGAACTGCAAACAGTCCATCTACAATGTAACATTTGGGTCTCAGGCCGCCCAATCCCTAGTGTGCTGTGCAGACCTTTGACTGGCAAAAACACCCCATCTGAGCGTGAGATCTGGCTGGGCTAGTGGCTCTTTCTGTGGACTAAGAGACAGACAGACAGAGTTTTCAGGTTCAAAACCTATACTTCCCAGAAGATGGTCATTCACTTCGGTAAAAAAAAAAAAAAGGCTTTTTATTTTTTTTCCCCTGCCTGGGTAACCTGTCTCCTGCCTGTTTCAAAGTGAAAAAAGGGAAAAATCTTTTTTGGAGGGAAAAGGACCAAAATGCAGGCAGGTGGACTCCGTGGAAGGTGGATGGGGAGTTGCTCCTGCCCGGGCACTAGAGCCCCAGCTGCTGTTCCAGGTGCTCTCTGATAACAGAGATCTCCATGTGTCGTGTCATGACACTGTCTCCAGGACTGACCCTCAGGATAATGAGGATTCAAAACGAGGCAGGTGATACTGCCTTCAAAAGTAAATCCAGGGAGGTTTGGCGGTATGTCAGAGGGTTAAGGGCTTGTGGCGATCACGAATAGAGGGGACAGGTGGAAGGATTTGGGGTCTGGCCCCCAGACTGCCACCTGCAGGGGAGTCGCTTTACAGGGGGTGAAGCAGGTCTTTAGGAGCTCTATCTTTCTCTCCCACCCTGTATTTCCTCTGCTCTCTCCTTTTGTGTCTGTCAGATGCAAGGTCAGTAACAACAACAACAACAAAAACAATAACCACCACAGTGACCAAGCAACAAGGGCAGCGAAAGGGGAACAAATGGAGTGCAGGGGCTGTGGATTATTCGTGGTGTAGGCACTCAGCTGTGGCAATAACCTCTTGAGGCAATCAATCCATACATGAAGAAGTAATACAGGTAACAGAGATGTATATGTCCCTGTGTGTTTCCACTGAGATAATGTAAATGCACTTTTATTTACTTCTTCATTTATTTATTACCTTGCCACGAGAATTTCTTTTCATTGCTAAAAAAAAGTGTCCCATCAAGGGTACCAGGTGTGCCACACCCAGTTAAGCACTCATGTTACAATGCAGGAGGACTGGGCTTCAACACCCGGGTTCGCACCTGCCAGGGGAAATCTTTACAAGTGGTGCGGAAGTGCTGCAGTTGTCTCTCTCTGTGTCTCAAACTCTCTCTACCTCCCTTCCCTCTCAATTCCTGTCTATTTATTCCAGTGAATAATCAAGAAAATAGAAAGTAAAAAAAGAAAAAGGAAAAGGAAATATTCCACGACTTCAAATGGGCTACTCAGGACAATGCTTTCCTTGTTAAGACCCTCACAGCATTCCATATGCAGAAAGGCAAAGACGCCATGTATTTTTTAACCCAGTTTTTATATTTATTTATTTATTTATTTAGGTGCTTATTCATTTTTTTTATTGATGAATTAATGTTTTACATTTGACATTGACTAAGGATCTGACACCAGCGGACTCCAGTACATCTATATGGTAATCTGCCTCTACAAAACCGATCCATTGACCTTTCCATCCATCCATCCATCCACCCATACATCTATCCATCCATTCATCCATACATCCATCCATCCATCCATCCATCCATCCAGCAGTCAACCAAGCTAAGTACAAAAGGAGATCTCTCCATGAATGGTGAGGAGAAACAACGATGCATAGGTAGGTTGCAAAGGCCCAGTTTGGCTGAATAGGGCAGAGGGGCTGAACCAGGGAATGTGTTGGGGCGTGTGGGTTTGGGTGGGGTGAGCCGGAGACCCTGTGAGCTGGGTCACATTAGGGGCAGGCAGGGGGTGGAAGGGGTTGCGAACAGCTGTCACTGGAGAACCATCACAAGTGCTGGAGCTGGTGAGCAGGACACCTGGAAGAGAGGACAGACAAAGGAGAGAAGCAAAGTGCGGAGGAAAGGAGAGGGGTCAGGATGGTGAGGACAGGAGAGGACAGGATTGGAGGGGACCTGAGAAACCTACCTGGACAAAGGTAGCATACAGGCATCCAGGAAGGCCGGCAGGCATGCAGGCAGCTCTGGCCTGGGCTCCCTGGATCCCGGGCGCACCTCCACCTGTCTTCTCTTGGCTGCCAGCCCTGAGGTCCCTCGTCGGTCAGCACTGTCTTGCCATCCTTCCGTCCCTCTGTGCCAGGGCCCAGGCGTCTGGGCGCTGTTGCCTGACCTAGTGGCAGGGCAGTTGGGCTGCCCAGTGCCAGTGTGGCCAGCACAGATTGCCAGGGGCTAGGACATCACAGAGGGCTCCTGTGGTTGCTAGGCCACGGGGACCCCGCCCATCCAGTTGACCAGCAGCCATGACCCCATGCTGAACTTGACTTGAGGGGTGGTGGCCAGCCACCAGAGCCAGAGCCCCAGGCCAAAGCAGGTGCTGGTCGGCCGGGCCAAGGGGCTATGGGCGGATTGGTGTGTGTCTGGGCATGGGGCTGGCATCTGACAGTCCAGGGCGGGGGACCAAGGTCCGCCAGGCCCCTGTCCCACCATGTGCACTGACACACAGTCTTGCTGACTGACTGACAGTCCCCGCCCCAGAGATACCCACACCAAGTCCCTGGGTGCCCTGAGCTGCCCCTGAGTGTTGGTGCGTGCCTGCCTGGACACATGCCTCCGTAATGGAGGCCTCTATTAATCCCGTTGCCTACTGACAGCTGCCCTCCTGCCCCTCCTCCTCCTCCTCCGCCTCCTCCTCCTCCTCTTCTTCCTCCTTCTCTTTCTCCTCTTCCTCCTCCTCCTCCTACACCCCCTCCTCCTCTTCCTCATCCTCAGCGGGACTCACTCAGGGCCCTTGGCCTAGGCAATCCAGGGCTGCTGCTCTGGCTTCTGCAGCTTCTATCCAGTGGGGGGGTGTAGGAATCTGTTCCTGTCAGTCCCTGATTCCTGGGACCTTCCATGCCTCCAGCTGCCCCCACTCTCTAATCCTGACCCCTCCTCAAGGATGCCCCCTTTCCCCTTACCCTCTGTCCCGCAGCTCCCAACTAACATCTACTGTGTTCCTCCCTGCACTACTTTACTGCCACCCTGCTTCTGCCCTTCAGCCCTGAGGGCCCAGGGCCAGCCCAGCTGCCATCTCACCATCCAGCACGGGGACCTGCCCTAACCCCCTGCCACCACACCCACACACACAGACCTGCACACACTCCTGGTTCCCCTGCCTGCAGCCTGCCTCTCAAACAGTCTCCTTCTGCCACCTAGCACCTTACAGCCTCTGCCACGGACCCCCACAGACACCTGGGCATGAGCAGTGCAGACATGCAAACAGCTCCCCTCGCCCCCACTCCAGTTGCTCCAAGGTTAGAAAGAGTCTTTTTTTCATGCTGTAGGGGAGGGAGTTGAGACAGTCCAATGTCCTGGGGAGCAAGAACTGCAAACAGTCCATCTACAATGTAACATTTGGGTCTCAGGCCGCCCAATCCCTAGTGTGCTGTGCAGACCTTTGACTGGCAAAAACACCCCATCTGAGCGTGAAATCTGGCTGGGCTAGTGGCTCTTTCTGTGGACTAAGAGACAGACAGACAGAGTTTTCAGGTTCAAAACCTATACTTCCCAGAAGATGGTCATTCACTTCGTTAAAAAAAAAAAAAAAAAAAAGGCTTTTTATTTTTTTTCCCCTGCCTGGGTAACCTGTCTCCTGCCTGTTTCAAAGTTAAAAAAGGGAAAAATCTTTTTTGGAGGGAAAAGGACCAAAATGCAGGCAGGTGGACTCCGTGGAAGGTGGATGGGGAGTTGCTCCTGCCCGGGCACTAGAGCCCCAGCTGCTGTTCCAGGTGCTCTCTGATAACAGAGATCTCCATGTGTCGTGTCATGACACTGTCTCCAGGACTGAGCCTCAGGATAATGAGGATTCAAAACGAGGCAGGTGATACTGCCTTCAAAAGTAAATCCAGGGAGGTTTGGCGGTATGTCAGAGGGTTAAGGGCTTGTGGCGATCACGAATAGAGGGGACAGGTGGAAGGATTTGGGGTCTGGCCCCCAGACTGCCACCTGCAGGGGAGTCGCTTTACAGGGGGTGATGCAGGTCTTTAGGAGCTCTATCTTTCTCTCCCACCCTGTATTTCCTCTGCTCTCTCCTTTTGTGTCTGTCAGATGCAAGGTCAGTAACAACAACAACAACAAAAACAATAACCACCACAGTGACCAAGCAACAAGGGCAGCGAAAGGGGAACAAATGGAGTGTAGGGGCTGTGGATTATTCGTGGTGTAGGCACTCAGCTGTGGCAATAACCTCTTGAGGCAATCAATCCATACATGAAGAAGTAATACAGGTAACAGAGACGTATATGTCCCTGTGTGTTTCCACTGAGATAATGTAAATGCACTTTTATTTACTTCTTCATTTATTTATTACCTTGCCACGAGAATTTCTTTTCATTGCTAAAAAAAAGTGTCCCATCAAGGGTACCAGGTGTGCCACACCCAGTTAAGCACTCATGTTTCAATGCAGGAGGACTGGGCTTCAACACCCGGGTTCGCACCTGCCAGGGGAAATCTTTACAAGTGGTGCGGAAGTGCTGCAGTTGTCTCTCTCTGTGTCTCAAACTCTCTCTACCTCCCTTCCCTCTCAATTCCTGTCTATTTATTCCAGTGAATAATCAAGAAAATAGAAAGTAAAAAAAGAAAAAGGAAAAGGAAATATTCCACGACTTCAAATGGGCTACTCAGGACAATGCTTTCCTTGTTAAGATCCTCACAGCATTCCATATGCAGAAAGGCAAAGACGCCATGTATTTTTTAACCCAGTTTTTATATTTATTTATTTATTTATTTAGGTGCTTATTCATTTTTTTTATTGATGAATTAATGTTTTACATTTGACATTGACTAAGGATCTGACACCAGCGGACTCCAGTACCCCTATATGGTAATCTGCCTCTACAAAACCGATCCATTGACCTTTCCATCCATCCATCCATCCACCCATACATCTATCCATCCATTCATCCATACATCCATCCATCCATCCATCAACCAGTCAACGAATCTAAGTACAAAAGGAGATCTCTCCTTGAATGGTGAGGAGAAACAACGATGCATAGGTAGGTTTCAAAGGCCCAGTTTGGCTGAATAGGGCAGAGGGGCTGAACCAGGGAATGTGTTGGGGCGTGTGGGTTTGGGTGGGGTGAGCCGGAGACCCTGTGAGCTGGGTCACATTAGGGGCAGGCAGGGGGTGGAAGGGGATGCGAACAGCTGTCACTGGAGAACCATCACAAGTGCTGGAGCTGGTGAGCAGGACACCTGGAAGAGAGGACAGACAAAGGAGAGAAGCAAAGTGCGGAGGAAAGGAGAGGGGTCAGGATGGTGAGGACAGGAGAGGACAGGATTGGAGGGGACCTGAGAAACCTACCTGGACAAAGGCAGCATACAGACATCCAGGAAGGCCGGCAGGCATGCAGGCAGCTCTGGCCTGGGCACCCTGGATCCCGGGCGCACCTCCACCTGTCTTCTCTTGGCTGCCAGCCCTGAGGTCCCTCGTTGGTCAGCACTGTCTTCCATCCTTCCGTCCCTCTGTGCCAGGGCCCAGGCGTCTGGGCGCTGTTGCCTGACCTAGTGGCAGGGCAGTTGGGCTGCCCCGTGCCAGTGTGGCCAGCACAGATTGCCAGGGGCTAGGACATCACAGAGGGCTCCTGTGGTTGCTAGGCCACGGGGACCCCGCCCATCCAGTTGACCAGCAGCCATGACCCCATGCTGAACTTGACTTGAGGGGTGGTGGCCAGCCACCAGAGACAGAGCCCCAGGCCAAAGCAGGTGCTGGTCGGCCGGGCCAAGGGGCTATGGGCGGATTGGTGTGTGTCTGGGCATGGGGCTGGCATCTGACAGTCCAGGGCGGGGGACCAAGGTCCGCCAGGCCCCTGTCCCACCATGTGCACTGACACACAGTCTTGCTGACTGACTGACAGTCCCCGCCCCAGAGATACCCACACCAAGTCCCTGGGTGCCCTGAGCTGCCCCTGAGTGTTGGTGGGTGCCTGGCTGGACACATGCCTCCTTAATGGAGGCCTCTATTAATCCCGTTGCCTACTGACAGCTGCCCTCCTGCCCCTCCTCCTCCTCCTCCGCCTCCTCCTCCTCCTCTTCTTCCTCCTCCTCTTTCTCCTCTTCCTCCTCCTCCTCCTACACCCCCTCCTCCTCTTCCTCATCCTCAGCGGGACTCACTCAGGGCCCTTGGCCTAGGCAATCCAGGGCTGCTGCTCTGGCTTCTGCAGCTTCTATCCAGTGGGGGGGTGTAGGAATCTGTTCCTGTCAGTCCCTGATTCCTGGGACGTTCCATGCCTCCAGCTGCCCCCACTCTCTAGTCCTGACCCCTCCTCAAGGATGCCCCCTTTCCCCTTACCCTCTGTCCCGCAGCTCCCAACTAACATCTACTGTGTTCCTCCCTGCGCTACTTTACTGCCACCCTGCTTCTGCCCTTCAGCCCTGAGGGCCCAGGGCCAGCCCAGCTGCCATCTCACCATCCAGCACGGGGACCTGCCCTAACCCCCTGCCACCACACCCACACACACAGACCTGCACACACTCCTGGTTCCCCTGCCTGCAGCCTGCCTCTCAAACAGTCTCCTTCTGCCCCCTAGCACCTTACAGCCTCTGCCACGGACCCCCACAGAACCTGGGCATGAGCAGTGCAGACATTCAAACAGCTCCCCTCGCCCCCACTCCAGTTGCTCCAAGGTTGGAAAGAGTCTTTTTTTCATGCTGTAGGGGAGGGAGTTGAGACAGTCCAATGTCCTGGGGAGCAAGAACTGCAAACAGTCCATCTACAATGTAACATTTGGGTCTCAGGCCGCCCAATCCCTAGTGTGCTGTGCAGACCTTTGACTGGCAAAAACACCCCATCTGAGCGTGAGATCTGGCTGGGCTAGTGGCTCTTTCTGTGGACTAAGAGACAGACAGACAGAGTTTTCAGGTTCAAAACCTATACTTCCCAGAAGATGGTCATTCACTTCGGTAAAAAAAAAAAAAAGGCTTTTTATTTTTTTTCCCCTGCCTGGGTAACCTGTCTCCTGTCTGTTTCAAAGTGAAAAAAGGGAAAAATCTTTTTTGGAGGGAAAAGGACCAAAATGCAGGCAGGTGGACTCCGTGGAAGGTGGATGGGGAGTTGCTCCTGCCCGGGCACTAGAGCCCCAGCTGCTGTTCCAGGTGCTCTCTGATAACAGAGATCTCCATGTGTCGTGTCATGACACTGTCTCCAGGACTGACCCTCAGGATAATGAGGATTCAAAACGAGGCAGGTGATACTGCCTTCAAAAGTAAATCCAGGGAGGTTTGGCGGTATGTCAGAGGGTTAAGGGCTTGTGGCGATCACGAATAGAGGGGACAGGTGGAAGGATTTGGGGTCTGGCCCCCAGACTGCCACCTGCAGGGGAGTCGCTTTACAGGGGGTGAAGCAGGTCTTTAGGAGCTCTATCTTTCTCTCCCACCCTGTATTTCCTCTGCTCTCTCCTTTTGTGTCTGTCAGATGCAAGGTCAGTAACAACAACAACAACAAAAACAATAACCACCACAGTGACCAAGCAACAAGGGCAGCGAAAGGGGAACAAATGGAGTGCAGGGGCTGTGGATTATTCGTGGTGTAGGCACTCAGCTGTGGCAATAACCTCTTGAGGCAATCAATCCATACATGAAGAAGTAATACAGGTAACAGAGATGTATATGTCCCTGTGTGTTTCCACTGAGATAATGTAAATGCACTTTTATTTACTTCTTCATTTATTTATTACCTTGCCACGAGAATTTCTTTTCATTGCTAAAAAAAAGTGTCCCATCAAGGGTACCAGGTGTGCCACACCCAGTTAAGCACTCATGTTACAATGCAGGAGGACTGGGCTTCAACACCCGGGTTCGCACCTGCCAGGGGAAATCTTTACAAGTGGTGCGGAAGTGCTGCAGTTGTCTCTCTCTGTGTCTCAAACTCTCTCTACCTCCCTTCCCTCTCAATTCCTGTCTATTTATTCCAGTGAATAATCAAGAAAATAGAAAGTAAAAAAAGAAAAAGGAAAAGGAAATATTCCACGACTTCAAATGGGCTACTCAGGACAATGCTTTCCTTGTTAAGACCCTCACAGCATTCCATATGCAGAAAGGCAAAGACGCCATGTATTTTTTAACCCAGTTTTTATATTTATTTATTTATTTATTTAGGTGCTTATTCATTTTTTTTATTGATGAATTAATGTTTTACATTTGACATTGACTAAGGATCTGACACCAGCGGACTCCAGTACATCTATATGGTAATCTGCCTCTACAAAACCGATCCATTGACCTTTCCATCCATCCATCCATCCACCCATACATCTATCCATCCATTCATCCATACATCCATCCATCCATCCATCCATCCATCCAGCAGTCAACCAAGCTAAGTACAAAAGGAGATCTCTCCATGAATGGTGAGGAGAAACAACGATGCATAGGTAGGTTGCAAAGGCCCAGTTTGCCTGAATAGGGCAGAGGGGCTGAACCAGGGAATGTGTTGGGGCGTGTGGGTTTGGGTGGGGTGAGCCGGAGACCCTGTGAGCTGGGTCACATTAGGGGCAGGCAGGGGGTGGAAGGGGTTGCGAACAGCTGTCACTGGAGAACCATCACAAGTGCTGGAGCTGGTGAGCAGGACACCTGGAAGAGAGGACAGACAAAGCAGAGAAGCAAAGTGCGGAGGAAAGGAGAGGGGTCAGGATGGTGAGGACAGGAGAGGACAGGATTGGAGGGGACCTGAGAAACCTACCTGGACAAAGGTAGCATACAGGCATCCAGGAAGGCCGGCAGGCATGCAGGCAGCTCTGGCCTGGGCTCCCTGGATCCCGGGCGCACCTCCACCTGTCTTCTCTTGGCTGCCAGCCCTGAGGTCCCTCGTCGGTCAGCACTGTCTTGCCATCCTTCCGTCCCTCTGTGCCAGGGCCCAGGCGTCTGGGCGCTGTTGCCTGACCTAGTGGCAGGGCAGTTGGGCTGCCCAGTGCCAGTGTGGCCAGCACAGATTGCCAGGGGCTAGGACATCACAGAGGGCTCCTGTGGTTGCTAGGCCACGGGGACCCCGCCCATCCAGTTGACCAGCAGCCATGACCCCATGCTGAACTTGACTTGAGGGGTGGTGGCCAGCCACCAGAGACAGAGCCCCAGGCCAAAGCAGGTGCTGGTCGGCCGGGCCAAGGGGCTATGGGCGGATTGGTGTGTGTCTGGGCATGGGGCTGGCATCTGACAGTCCAGGGCGGGGGACCAAGGTCCGCCAGGCCCCTGTCCCACCATGTGCACTGACACACAGTCTTGCTGACTGACTGACAGTCCCCGCCCCAGAGATACCCACACCAAGTCCCTGGGTGCCCTGAGCTGCCCCTGAGTGTTGGTGCGTGCCTGCCTGGACACATGCCTCCGTAATGGAGGCCTCTATTAATCCCGTTGCCTACTGACAGCTGCCCTCCTGCCCCTCCTCCTCCTCCTCCGCCTCCTCCTCCTCCTCTTCTTCCTCCTTCTCTTTCTCCTCTTCCTCCTCCTCCTCCTACACCCCCTCCTCCTCTTCCTCATCCTCAGCGGGACTCACTCAGGGCCCTTGGCCTAGGCAATCCAGGGCTGCTGCTCTGGCTTCTGCAGCTTCTATCCAGTGGGGGGGTGTAGGAATCTGTTCCTGTCAGTCCCTGATTCCTGGGACCTTCCATGACTCCAGCTGCCCCCACTCTCTAGTCCTGACCCCTCCTCTAGGATGCCCCCTTTCCCCTTACCCTCTGTCCCGCAGCTCCCAACTAACATCTACTGTGTTCCTCCCTGCGCTACTTTACTGCCACCCTATTTCTGCCCTTCAGCCCTGAGGGCCCAGGGCCAGCCCAGCTGCCATCTCACCATCCAGCACGGGGACCTGCCCTAACCCCCTGCCACCACACCCACACACACAGACCTGCACACACTCCTGGTTCCCCTGCCTGCAGCCTGCCTCTCAAACAGTCTCCTTCTGCCCCCTAGCACCTTACAGCCTCTGCCACGGATCCCCACAGACACCTGGGCATGAGCAGTGCAGACATGCAAACAGCTCCCCTCGCCCCCACTCCAGTTGCTCCAAGGTTGGAAAGAGTCTTTTTTTCATGCTGTAGGGGAGGGAGTTGAGACAGTCCAATGTCCTGGGGAGCAAGAACTGCAAACAGTCCATCTACAATGTAACATTTGGGTCTCAGGCCGCCCAATCCCTAGTGTGCTGTGCAGACCTTTGACTGGCAAAAACACCCCATCTGAGCGTGAAATCTGGCTGGGCTAGTGGCTCTTTCTGTGGACTAAGAGACAGACAGACAGAGTTTTCAGGTTCAAAACCTATACTTCCCAGAAGATGGTCATTCACTTCGGTAAAAAAAAAAAAAAAAAAAAGGCTTTTTATTTTTTTTCCCCTGCCTGGGTAACCTGTCTCCTGCCTGTTTCAAAGTTAAAAAAGGGAAAAATCTTTTTTGGAGGGAAAAGGACCAAAATGCAGGCAGGTGGACTTCGTGGAAGGTGGATGGGGAGTTGCTCCTGCCCGGGCACTAGAGCCCCAGCTGCTGTTCCAGGTGCTCTCTGATAACAGAGATCTCCATGTGTCGTGTCATGACACTGTCTCCAGGACTGAGCCTCAGGATAATGAGGATTCAAAACGAGGCAGGTGATACTGCCTTCAAAAGTAAATCCAGGGAGGTTTGGCGGTATGTCAGAGGGTTAAGGGCTTGTGGCGATCACGAATAGAGGGGACAGGTGGAAGGATTTGGGGTCTGGCCCCCAGACTGCCACCTGCAGGGGAGTCGCTTTACAGGGGGTGATGCAGGTCTTTAGGAGCTCTATCTTTCTCTCCCACCCTGTATTTCCTCTGCTCTCTCCTTTTGTGTCTGTCAGATGCAAGGTCAGTAACAACAACAACAACAAAAACAATAACCACCACAGTGACCAAGCAACAAGGGCAGCGAAAGGGGAACAAATGGAGTGTAGGGGCTGTGGATTATTCGTGGTGTAGGCACTCAGCTGTGGCAATAACCTCTTGAGGCAATCAATCCATACATGAAGAAGTAATACAGGTAACAGAGACGTATATGTCCCTGTGTGTTTCCACTGAGATAATGTAAATGCACTTTTATTTACTTCTTCATTTATTTATTACCTTGCCACGAGAATTTCTTTTCATTGCTAAAAAAAAGTGTCCCATCAAGGGTACCAGGTGTGCCACACCCAGTTAAGCACTCATGTTTCAATGCAGGAGGACTGGGCTTCAACACCCGGGTTCGCACCTGCCAGGGGAAATCTTTACAAGTGGTGCGGAAGTGCTGCAGTTGTCTCTCTCTGTGTCTCAAACTCTCTCTACCTCCCTTCCCTCTCAATTCCTGTCTATTTATTCCAGTGAATAATCAAGAAAATAGAAAGTAAAAAAAGAAAAAGGAAAAGGAAATATTCCACGACTTCAAATGGGCTACTCAGGACAATGCTTTCCTTGTTAAGATCCTCACAGCATTCCATATGCAGAAAGGCAAAGACGCCATGTATTTTTTAACCCAGTTTTTATATTTATTTATTTATTTATTTAGGTGCTTATTCATTTTTGTTATTGATGAATTAATGTTTTACATTTGACATTGACTAAGGATCTGACACCAGCGGACTCCAGTACCCCTATATGGTAATCTGCCTCTACAAAACCGATCCATTGACCTTTCCATCCATCCATCCATCCACCCATACATCTATCCATCCATTCATCCATCCATCCATCCATCCATCCACCAGTCAACGAATCTAAGTACAAAAGGAGATCTCTCCTTGAATGGTGAGGAGAAACAACGATGCATAGGTAGGTTGCAAAGGCCCAGTTTGGCTGAATAGGGCAGAGGGGCTGAACCAGGGAATGTGTTGGGGCGTGTGGGTTTGGGTGGGGTGAGCCGGAGACCCTGTGAGCTGGGTCACATTAGGGGCAGGCAGGGGGTGGAAGGGGTTGCGAACAGCTGTCACTGGAGAACCATCACAAGTGCTGGAGCTGGTGAGCAGGACACCTGGAAGAGAGGACAGACAAAGGAGAGAAGCAAAGTGCGGAGGAAAGGAGAGGGGACAGGATGGTGAGGACAGGAGAGGACAGGATTGGAGGGGACCTGAGAAACCTATCTGGACAAAGGCAGCATACAGACATCCAGGAAGGCCGGCAGGCATGCAGGCAGCTCTGGCCTGGGCTCCCTGGATCCCGGGCGCACCTCCACCTGTCTTCTCTTGGCTGCCAGCCCTGAGGTCCCTCGTCGGTCAGCACTGTCTTGCCATCCTTCCGTCCCTCTGTGCCAGGGCCCAGGTGTCTGGGCGCTGTTGCCTGACCTAGTGGCAGGGCAGTTGGGCTGCCCAGTGCCAGTTTGGCCAGCACAGATTGCCAGGGGCTAGGACATCACAGAGGGCTCCTGTGGTTGCTAGGCCACGGGGACCCCGCCCATCCAGTTGACCAGCAGCCATGACCCCATGCTGAACTTGACTTGAGGGGTGGTGGCCAGCCACCAGAGACAGAGCCCCAGGCCAAAGCAGGTGCTGGTCGGCCGGGCCAAGGGGCTATGGGCGGATTGGTGTGTGTCTGGGCATGGGGCTGGCATCTGACAGTCCAGGGCGGGGGACCAAGGTCCGCCAGGCCCCTGTCCCACCATGTGCACTGACACACAGTCTTGCTGACTGACTGACAGTCCCCGCCCCAGAGATACCCACA
The DNA here is from genome assembly GCF_950295315.1 of Erinaceus europaeus. NCBI lineage: Eukaryota > Metazoa > Chordata > Mammalia > Eulipotyphla > Erinaceidae > Erinaceus > Erinaceus europaeus. The sequence goes on along the minus strand of NW_026647120.1, from coordinate 508,738 downwards.
CCAAGTCCCTGGGTGCCCTGAGCTGCCCCTGAGTGTTGGTGGGTGCCTGCCTGGACACATGCCTCCGTAATGGAGGCCTCTATTAATCCCGTTGCCTACTGACAGCTGCCCTCCTGCCCCTCCTCCTCCTCCTCCGCCTCCTCCTCCTCCTCTACTTCCTCCTCCTCTTTCTCCTCTTCCTCCTCCTCCTCCTACACCCCCTCCTCCTCTTCCTCATCCTCAGCGGGACTCACTCAGGGCCCTTGGCCTAGGCAATCCAGGGCTGCTGCTCTGGCTTCTGCAGCTTCTATCCAGTGGGGGGGTGTAGGAATCTGTTCCTGTCAGTCCCTGATTCCTGGGACCTTCCATGCCTCCAGCTGCCCCCACTCTCTAGTCCTGACCCCTCCTCAAGGATGCCCCCTTTCCCCTTACCCTCTGTCCCGCAGCTCCCAACTAACATCTACTGTGTTCCTCCCTGCGCTACTTTACTGCCACCCTGCTTCTGCCCTTCAGCCCTGAGGGCCCAGGGCCAGCCCAGCTGCCATCTCACCATCCAGCACGGGGACCTGCCCTAACCCCCTGCCACCACACCCACACACACAGACCTGCACACACTCCTGGTTCCCCTGCCTGCAGCCTGCCTCTCAAACAGTCTCCTTCTGCCCCCTAGCACCTTACAGCCTCTGCCACGGACCCCCACAGACACCTGGGCATGAGCAGTGCAGACATGTAAACAGCTCCCCTCGCCCCCACTCCAGTTGCTCCAAGGTTGGAAAGAGTCTTTTTTTCATGCTGTAGGGGAGGGAGTTGAGACAGTCCAATGTCCTGGGGAGCAAGAACTGCAAACAGTCCATCTACAATGTAACATTTGGGTCTCGGCCGCCCAATCCCTAGTGTGCTGTGCAGACCTTTGACTGGCAAAAACACCCCATCTGAGCGTGAGATCTGGCTGGGCTAGTGGCTCTTTCTGTGGACTAAGAGACAGACAGACAGAGTTTTCAGGTTCAAAACCTATACTTCCCAGAAGATGGTCATTCACTTCGGTAAAAAAAAAAAAAAAAAAAAAAAAGGCTTTTTATTTTTTTTCCCCTGCCTGGGTAACCTGTCTCCTGCCTGTTTCACAGTTAAAAAAGGGAAAAATCTTTTTTGGAGGGAAAAGGACCAAAATGCAGGCAGGTGGACTCCGTGGAAGGTGGATGGGGAGTTGCTCCTGCCCGGGCACTAGAGCCCCAGCTGCTGTTCCAGGTGCTCTCTGATAACAGAGATCCAGTTGAGCAGCAGCCATGACCCCCATGCTGAACTTGACCTGAGGGGTGGTGGCCAGCCACCAGAGCCAGAGCCCCAGGCCAAAGCAGGTGCTGGTCGGCCGGGCCAAGGGGCTATGGGCGGATTGGTGTGTGTCTGGGCATGGGGCTGGCATCTGACAGTCCAGGGCGGGGGACCAAGGTCCGCCAGGCCCCTGTCCCACCATGTGCACTGACACACAGTCTTGCTGACTGACTGACAGTCCCCGCCCCAGAGATACCCACACCAAGTCCCTGGGTGCCCTGAGCTGCCCCTGCGGGTTGGTGGGTGCCTGCCTGTACACATGCCTCCGTTAAGGAGGCCTCTATTAATCCCATTGCCTACTGACAGCTGCCCTCCTGCCCCTCCTCCTCCTCCTCCGCCACCTCCTCCTCCTCTTCTTCCTCCTACTCTTCCTCCTCTTCCTCCTCCTCTTCCTCCTCCTCCTCCACCCCCTCCTCCTCTTCCTCATCCTCAGAGGGACTCACTCAGGGCCCTTGGCCTAGGCAATCCAGGGCTGCTGCTCTGGCTTCTGCAGCTTCTATCCAGTGGGGGGGTGTAGGAATCTGTTCCTGTCAGTCCCTGATTCCTGGGACCTTCCATGCCTCCAGCTGCCCCCACTCTCTAGTCCTGACCCCTCCTCAAGGATGCCCCCTTTCCCCTTACCCTGTCCCGCAGCTCCCAACTAACATCTACTGTGTGCCTCCCTGCGCTACTTTACTGCCACCCTGCTTCTGCCCTTCAGTCCTGAGGGCCCAGGGCCAGCCCAGCTGCCATCTCACCATCCAGCAGGGGGACCTGCCCTAACCCCCTGCCACCACACCCACACACACAGCCCTGCACACACTCCTGGTTCCCCTGCCTGCAACCTGCCTCTCAAACAGTCTCCTTCTGCCCCCTAGCCACCTTACAGCCTCTGAAGCGGACCCCCACAGACACCTGGGCATGAGCAGTGCAGACATGCAAACAGCTCCCCTCGCCCCCACTCCAGTTGCTCCAAGGTTGACAAGAGTCTTTTTTTTTCATGCTGTAGGGGAGGGAGTGGAGACAGTCCAATGTCCTGGGGAGCAAGCACTGCAAACAGTCCATCTACAATGTAACATTTGGGTCTCAGGCCGCCCAATCCCGAGTGTGCTGTGCACACCTTTGACTGGCAAAAACACCCCATCTGAGCGTTAGGTCTGGCTGGGATAGTGGCTCTTTCTGTGGACTAAGAGACAGACAGACAGAGTTTTCAGGTTCAAAACCTATACTTCCCAGAAGATGGTCATTCACTTCGGTAAAAAAAAAAAAAAGGCTTTATATTTTTTTTTTCCCCTGCCTGGGTAACCTGTCTGCTGCCTGTTTCAAAGTGAAAAAAGGGAAAAATCTTTTTTGGAGGGAAAAGGACCAAAATGCAGGCAGGTGGACTCCGTGGAAGGTGGATGGGGAGTTGCTCCTGCCCGGGCACTAGAGCCCCAGCTGTTGTTCCAGGTGCTCTCTGATTAACAGAGATCTCCGTGTGTCGTGTCATGACACTGTCCCAGGACTGACCCTCAGGATAATGAGGATTCAAAACGAGGCAGGTGATACTGCCTTCAAAAGTAAATCCAGGGAGGTTTGGCGGTATTTCAGAGGGTTAAGGGCTTGGGGCGCTCACGAATAGAGGGGACAGGTGGAAGGATTTGGGGTCTGGCCCCCAGACTGCCACCTGCAGGGGAGTCGCTTTACAGGGGGTGAAGCAGGTCTTTAGGAGCTCTATCTTTCTCTCCCACCCTGTGTTTCCTCTGCTCTCTCCTTTTTTGTCTGTCAGATGCAAGGTCAGTAACAATAACAACAACAAAAACAATAACCACCACAGTGACCAAGCAACAAGGGCAGCGAAAGGGGAACAAATGGAGTGCAGGAGCTGTGGATTATTCGTGGCGTAGGCACTCAGCTGTGGCAATACCCTCTTGAGGCAATCAATCCATACATGAAGAAGTAATACAGGTAACAGAGACGTATATGTCCCTGTGTGTTTCCACTGAGTTAATGTAAATGCACTTTTATTTACTTCTTCATTTATTTATTACCTTGCCACGAGAATTTCTTTTCATTGCTAAAAAAAAGTGTCCCATCAAGGGTACCAGGTGTGCCACACCCAGTTAAGCACTCATGTTACAATGCAGGAGGACTGGGCTTCAACACCCTGGTTCCCACCTGCCAGGGGAAATCTTTACAAGTGGTGCGGAAGTGCTGCAGTTGTCTCTCTCTGTGTCTCAAACTCTCTCTACCTCCCTTCCCTCTCAATTCCTGTCTATTTATTGCAGTGAATAATCAAGAAAATGGAAAGTCAAAAAAGAAAAAGGAAAAGGAAATATTCCACGACTTCAAATGGGCTACTCAGGACAATGCTTTCCTTGTTAAGATCCTCACAGCATTCCATATGCAGAAAGGCAAAGACGCCATGTATTTTTTAACCCAGTTTTTATATTTATTTATTTATTTATTTAGGTGCTTATTCATTTTTGTTATTGATGAATTAATGTTTTACATTTGACATTGACTAAGGATCTGACACCAGCGGACTCCAGTACCCCTATATGGTACTCTGCCTCTAGAAAACCGATCCATTGACCTGTCCATCCATCCATCCATCCACCCAAACATCTATCCATCCATTCATCCATACATCCATCCATCCATCCATCCATCCATCCATAGACCAGTCAACCAAGCTAAGTACAAAAGAAGATCTCTCCTTGAATGGTGAGGAGAAACTACGATGCATAGGTAGGTTGCAAAGGCCCAGTTTGGCTGAATAGGGCAGAGGGGCTGAACCAGGGAATGTGTTGGGGCGTGTGGGTTTGGGTGGGGTGAGCCGGAGACCCTGTGAGCTGGGTCACATTAGGGGCAGGCAGGGGGTGGAAGGGGTTGTGAACAGCTGTCACTGGAGAACCATCACAAGTGCTGGAGCTGGTGAGCAGGACACCTGGAAGAGAGGACAGACAAAGGAGAGAAGCAAAGTGCGGAGGAAAGGAGAGGGGACAGGATGGTGAGGACAGGAGAGGACAGGATTGGAGGGTACCTGAGAAACCTACCTGGAAAAAGGCAGCATACAGACATCCAGGAAGGCAGGCAGGCATGCAGGCAGCTCTGGCCTGGGCCCCCTGGATCCCGGGCGCACCTCCACCTGTCTTCTCTTGGCTGCCAGCACTGAGGTCCCTCGTCGGTCAGCACTGTCTTCCCATCCATCCGTCCGTCTGTGCCAGGGCCCAGGCGTCTGGGCGCTGTTGCCTGACCTAGTGGCAGGGCAGTTGGGCTGCCCAGTGCCAGTGTGGCCAGCACAGATTGCCAGGGGCTAGGACATCACAGAGGGCTCCTGTGGTTTCTAGGCCACGGGGACCCCGCCCATCCAGTTGACCAGCAGCCATGACCCCCACGCTGAACTTGACCTGAGGGGTGGTGGCCAGCCACCAGAGCCAGAGCCCCAGGCCAAAGCAGGTGCTGGTCGGCCGGGCCAAGGTGCTATGGGCAGATTGGTGTGTGTCTGGGCATGGGGCTGGCATCTGACAGTCCAGGGCGGGGGACCAAGTTCCGCCAGGCCCCTGTCCCACCATGTGCACTGACACACAGTCTTGCTGACTGACTGACAGTCCCCGCCCCAGAGATACCCACACCAAGTCCCTGGGTGCCCTGAGCTGCCCCTGAGGGTTGGTGGGTGCCTGCCTGGACACATGCCTACGTTAAGGAGGCCTCTATTAATCCCGTTGCCTACTGACAGCTGCCCTCCTGCCCCTCCTCCTCCTCCTCCGCCTCCTCCTCCTCCTCTTCTTCCTCCTCCTCTTCCTACTCTTCCTCCACCTCTTCCTCCTCCTCCTCCTCCACCCCCTCCTCCTCTTCCTCATCCTCAGAGGGACTCACTCAGGGCCCTTGGCCTAGGCAAGCCAGGGCTGCTGCTCTGGCTTCTGCAGCTTCTATCCAGTGGGGGGGTGTAGGAATCTGTTCCTGTCAGTCCCTGATTCCTGGGACCTTCCATGCCTCCAGCTGCCCCCACTCTCTAGTCCTGACCCCTCCTCAAGGATGCCCCCTTTCCCCTTACCCTCTGTCCCCCAGCTCCCAACTAACATCTACTGTGTTCCTCCCTGCGCTACTTTACTGTCACCCTGCTTCTGCCCTTCAGCCCTGAGGGCCCAGGGCCAGCCCAGCTGCCATCTCACCATCCAGCAGGGGGACCTGCCCTAACCCCCTGCCACCACACCCACACACACAGCCCTGCACACACTCCTGGGCTCCCCTGCCTGCAGCCTGCCTCTCAAACAGTCTCCTTCTGCCCCCTAGCCCCCTTACAGCCTCTGCCACGGACCCCCACAGACACCTGGGCATGAGCAGTGCAGACATGCAAACAGCTCCCCTCGCCCCCACTCCAGTTGCTCCAAGGTTGTCAAGAGTCTTTTTTTCATGCTGTAGGGGAGGGAGTTGAGACAGTCCAATGTCCTGGGGAGCAAGAACTGCAAACACTCCATCTACAATGTAACATTTGGGTCTCAGGCCTCCCAATCCCTAGTGCGCTGTGCAGATTTTGACTGGCAAAAACACCCCATCTGAGCGTGAGATCTGGCTGGGCTAGTGGCTCTTTCTGTGGACTAAGAGACAGACAGACAGAGTTTTCAGGTTCAAAACCTATACTTCCCAGAAGATGGTCATTCACTTCGTTAAAAAAAAAAAAAAAAAAAAAAAAAAAAAAAAAAAAAAAGGCTTTTTATTTTTTTTCCCCTGCCTGGGTAACCTGTCTCCTGCCTGTTTCAAAGTGAAAAAAGGGAAAAATCTTTTTTGGAGGGAAAAGGACCAAAATGCAGGCAGGTGGACTCCGTGGAAGGTGGATGGGGAGTTGCTCCTACCCTGGCACTAGAGCCCCAGCTGCTGGTCCAGGTGCTCTCTGATAACAGAGATCTCCGTGTGTCGTGTCATGACACTGTCTCCAGGACTGAGCCTCAGGATAATGAGGATTCAAAACGAGGCAGGTGATACTGCCTTCAAAAGTAAATCCAGGGAGGTTTGGCGGTATGTCAGAGGGTTAAGGGCTTGTGGCGCTCACGAATAGAGGGGACAGGTGGAAGGATTTGGGGTCTGGCCCCCAGACCGCCACCTGCAGGGGAGTCGCTTTACAGGGGGTGAAGCAGGTCTTTAGGAGCTCTATCTTTCTCTCCCACCCTGTATTTCCTCTGCTCTCTCCTTTTGTGTCTGTCAGATGCAAGGTCAGTAACAACAACAACAACAACAAAAACAATAACCACCACAGTGACCAAGCAACAAGGGCAGCGAAAGGGGAACAAATGGAGTGCAGGAGCTGTGGATTATTCGTGGCGTAGGCACTCAGCTGTGGCAATAACCCCTTGAGGCAATCAATCCATACATGAAGATGTAATACAGGTAACAGAGACGTATATGTCCCTGTGTGTTTCCACTGAGTTAATGTAAATGCACTTTTATTGACTTCTTCATTTACTTATTACCTTGCCACGAGAATTTCTTTTCATTGCTAAAAAAAAGTGTCCCATCAAGGGTACCAAGTGGTGCAACACCCAGGTAAGAACTCATGTTACAATGCAGGAGGACTGGGCTTCAACACCCTGGTTCCCACCTGCCAGGGGAAATCTTTACAAGTGGTGCGGAAGTGCTGCAGTTGTCTCTCTCTGTGTCTCAAACTCTCTCTACCTCCCTTCCCTCTCAATTCCTGTCTATTTATTCCAGTGAATAATCAAGAAAATAGAAAGTAAAAAAAGAAAAAGGAAAAGGAAATATTCCACGACTTCAAATGGGCTACTCAGGACAATGCTTTCCTTGTTAAGATCCTCACAACATTCCATATGCAGAAAGGCAAAGACGCCATGTATTTTTTAACCCAGTTTTTATATTTATTTATTTATTTAGGTGCTTATTCATTTTTGTTATTGATGAATTAATGTTTTACATTTGACATTAACTAGGGATCTGACACCAGCGGACTCCAGTACCCCTATATGGTACTCTGCCTCTACAAAACCTATCCATTGAACTGTCCATCCATCCATCCATCCACCCATACATCTATCCATCCATTCATCCATCTATCCATCCATCCATCCATCCACCAGTCAACCAACCTAAGTACAAAAGGAGATCTCTCCTTGAATGGTGAGGAGAAACAACGATGCATAGGTAGGTTGCAAAGGCCCAGTTTGGCTGAATAGGGCAGAGGGGCTGAACCAGGGAATGTGTTGGGGCGTGTGGGTTTGGGAGGGGTGAGTCGGAGACCCTGTGAGCTGGGTCACATTAGGGGCAGGCAGGGGGTGGAAGGGGTTGCGAACAGCTGTCACTGGAGAACCATCACAAGTGCTGGAGCTGGTGAGCAGGGCACCTGGAAGAGAGGACAGACAAAGGAGAGAAGCAAAGTGCGGTGGAGAGGAGAGGGGAGAGGATGGTGAGGACAGGAGAGGACAGGAGAGGACAGGATTGCAGGGGACCTGAGAAACCTACCTGGACAAAGGCAGCATACAGACATCCAGGAAGGCAGGCAGGCATGCAGGCAGCTCTGGCCTGGGCTCCCTGGATCCCGGGCGCACCTCCACCTGTCTTCTCTTGGCTGCCAGCCCTGAGGTCCCTCGTCGGTCAGCACTGTCTTCCCATCCTTCCGTCCGTCTGTGCCAGGGCCCAGGCGTCTGGGCGCTGTTGCCTGACCTAGTGGCAGGGCAGTTGGGCTGCCCAGTGCCAGTGTGGCCAGCACAGATTGCCAGGGGCTAGGACATCACAGAGGGCTCCTGTGGTTGCTAGGCCACGGGGACCCCGCCCATCCAGTTGACCAGCAGCCATGACCCCCACGCTGAACTTGACCTGAGGGGTGGTGGCCAGCCACCAGAGCCAGAGCCCCAGGCCAAGGCAGGTGCTGGTCGGCCGGGCCAAGGTGCTATGGGCAGATTGGTGTGTGTCTGGGCATGGGGCTGGCATCTGACAGTCCAGGGCGGGGGACCAAGTTCCGCCAGGCCCCTGTCCCACCATGTGCACTGACACACAGTCTTGCTGACTGACTGACAGTCCCCGACCCAGAGATACCCACACCAAGTCCCTGGGTGCCCTGAGCTGCCCCTGAGGGTTGGTGGGTGCCTGCCTGGACACATGCCTCCGTTAAGGAGGCCTCTATTAATCCCGTTGCCTACTGACAGCTGCCCTCCTGCCCCTCCTCCTCCTCCTCCGCCTCCTCCTCCTCCTCTTCTTCCTCCTCCTCTTCCTACTCTTCCTCCACCTCTTCCTCCTCCTCCTCCTCCACCCCCTCCTCCTCGTCCTCATCCTCAGAGGGACTCACTCAGGGCCCTTGGCCTAGGCAAGCCAGGGCTGCTGCTCTGGCTTCTCCAGCTTCTATCCAGTGGGGGGGTGTAGGAATCTGTTCCTGTCAGTCCCTGATTCCTGGGACCTTCCATGCCTCCAGCTGCCCCCACTCTCTAGTCCTGACCCCTCCTCAAGGATGCCCCCTTTCCCCTTACCCTCTGTCCCCCAGCTCCCAACTAACATCTACTGTGTTCCTCCCTGCGCTACTTTACTGCCACCCTGCTTCTGCCCTTCAGCCCTGAGGGCCCAGGGCCAGCCCAGCTGCCATCTCACCATCCAGCAGGGGGACCTGCCCTAACCCCCTGCCACCACACCCACACACACAGCCCTGCACACACTCCTGGGCTCCCCTGCCTGCAGCCTGCCTCTCAAACAGTCTCCTTCTGCCCCCTAGCCCCCTTACAGCCTCTGCCACGGACCCCCACAGACACCTGGGCATGAGCAGTGCAGACATGCAAACAGCTCCCCTCGCCCCCACTCCAGTTGCTCCAAGGTTGTCAAGAGTCTTTTTTTCATGCTGTAGGGGAGGGAGTTGAGACAGTCCAATGTCCTGGGGAGCAAGAACTGCAAACACTCCATCTACAATGTAACATTTGGGTCTCAGGCCGCCCAATCCCTAGTGCGCTGTGCAGACCTTTGACTGGCAAAAACACCCCATCTGAGCGTGAGATCTGGCTGGGCTAGTGGCTCTTTCTGTGGACTAAGAGACAGACAGACAGAGTTTTCAGGTTCAAAACCTATACTTCCCAGAAGATGGTCATTCACTTCGTTAAAAAAAAAAAAAAAAAAAAAAAAGGCTTTTTATTTTTTTTCCTCCTGCCTGGGTAACCTGTCTCCTGCCTGTTTCAAAGTGAAAAAAGGGAAAAATCTTTTTTGGAGGGAAAAGGACCAAAATGCAGGCAGGTGGACTCCGTGGAAGGTGGATGGGGAGTTGCTCCTGCCCTGGCACTAGAGCCCCAGCTGCTGGTCCAGGTGCTCTCTGATAACAGAGATCTCCGTGTGTCGTGTCATGACACTGTCTCCAGGACTGAGCCTCAGGATAATGAGGATTCAAAACGAGGCAGGTGATACTGCCTTCAAAAGTAAATCCAGGGAGGTTTGGCGGTATGTCAGAGGGTTAAGGGCTTGTGGCGCTCACGAATAGAGGGGACAGGTGGAAGGATTTGGGGTCTGGCCCCCAGACCGCCACCTGCAGGGGAGTCGCTTTACAGGGGGTGAAGCAGGTCTTTAGGAGCTCTATCTTTCTCTCCCACCCTGTATTTCCTCTGCTCTCTCCTTTTGTGTCTGTCAGATGCAAGGTCAGTAACAACAACAACAACAACAAAAACAATAACCACCACAGTGACCAAGCAACAAGGGCAGCGAAAGGGGAACAAATGGAGTGCAGGAGCTGTGGATTATTCGTGGCGTAGGCACTCAGCTGTGGCAATAACCCCTTGAGGCAATCAATCCATACATGAAAATGTAATACAGGTAACAGAGACGTATATGTCCCTGTGTGTTTCCACTGAGTTAATGTAAATGCACTTTTATTGACTTCTTCATTTATTTATTACCTTGCCACGAGAATTTCTTTTCATTGCTAAAAAAAAGTGTCCCATCAAGGGTACCAAGTGGTGCAACACCCAGGTAAGAACTCATGTTACAATGCAGGAGGACTGGGCTTCAACACCCTGGTTCCCACCTGCCAGGGGAAATCTTTACAAGTGGTGCGGAAGTGCTGCAGTTGTCTCTCTCTGTGTCTCAAACTCTCTCTACGTCCCTTCCCTCTCAATTCCTGTCTATTTATTCCAGTGAATAATCAAGAAAATAGAAAGTAAAAAAAGAAAAAGGAAAAGGAAATATTCCACGACTTCAAATGGGCTACTCAGGACAATGCTTTCCTTGTTAAGATCCTCACAACATTCCATATGCAGAAAGGCAAAGACGCCATGTATTTTTTAACCCAGTTTTTATATTTATTTATTTATTTAGGTGCTTATTCATTTTTGTTATTGATGAATTAATGTTTTACATTTGACATTAACTAGGGATCTGACACCAGCGGACTCCAGTACCCCTATATGGTACTCTGCCTCTACAAAACCTATCCATTGAACTGTCCATCCATCCATCCATCCACCCATACATCTATCCATCCATTCATCCATCTATCCATCCATCCATCCATCCACCAGTCAACCAACCTAAGTACAAAAGGAGATCTCTCCTTGAATGGTGAGGAGAAACAACGATGCATAGGTAGGTTGCAAAGGCCCAGTTTGGCTGAATAGGGCAGAGGGGCTGAACCAGGGAATGTGTTGGGGCGTGTGGGTTTGGGAGGGGTGAGTCGGAGACCCTGTGAGCTGGGTCACATTAGGGGCAGGCAGGGGGTGGAAGGGGTTGCGAACAGCTGTCACTGGAGAACCATCACAAGTGCTGGAGCTGGTGAGCAGGGCACCTGGAAGAGAGGACAGACAAAGGAGAGAAGCAAAGTGCGGTGGAGAGGAGAGGGGAGAGGATGGTGAGGACAGGAGAGGACAGGAGAGGACAGGATTGCAGGGGACCTGAGAAACCTACCTGGACAAAGGCAGCATACAGACATCCAGGAAGGCAGGCAGGCATGCAGGCAGCTCTGGCCTGGGCTCCCTGGATCCCGGGCGCACCTCCACCTGTCTTCTCTTGGCTGCCAGCCCTGAGGTCCCTCGTCGGTCAGCACTGTCTTCCCATCCTTCCGTCCGTCTGTGCCAGGGCCCAGGCGTCTGGGCGCTGTTGCCTGACCTAGTGGCAGGGCAGTTGGGCTGCCCAGTGCCAGTGTGGCCAGCACAGATTGCCAGGGGCTAGGACATCACAGAGGGCTCCTGTGGTTGCTAGGCCACGGGGACCCCGCCCATCCAGTTGACCAGCAGCCATGACCCCCACGCTGAACTTGACCTGAGGGGTGGTGGCCAGCCACCAGAGCCAGAGCCCCAGGCCAAAGCAGGTGCTGGTCGGCCGGGCCAAGGTGCTATGGGCAGATTGGTGTGTGTCTGGGCATGGGGCTGGCATCTGACAGTCCAGGGCGGGGGACCAAGTTCCGCCAGGCCCCTGTCCCACCATGTGCACTGACACACAGTCTTGCTGACTGACTGACAGTCCCCGACCCAGAGATACCCACACCAAGTCCCTGGGTGCCCTGAGCTGCCCCTGAGGGTTGGTGGGTGCCTGCCTGGACACATGCCTCCGTTAAGGAGGCCTCTATTAATCCCGTTGCCTACTGACAGCTGCCCTCCTGCCCCTCCTCCTCCTCCTCCGCCTCCTCCTCCTCCTCTTCTTCCTCCTCCTCTTCCTACTCTTCCTCCACCTCTTCCTCCTCCTCCTCCTCCACCCCCTCCTCCTCTTCCTCATCCTCAGAGGGACTCACTCAGGGCCCTTGGCCTAGGCAAGCCAGGGCTGCTGCTCTGGCTTCTGCAGCTTCTATCCAGTGGGGGGGTGTAGGAATCTGTTCCTGTCAGTCCCTGATTCCTGGGACCTTCCATGTCTCCAGCTGCCCCCACTCTCTAGTCCTGACCCCTCCTCAAGGATGCCCCCTTTCTCCTTACCCTCTGTCCCCCAGCTCCCAACTAACATCTACTGTGTTCCTCCCTGCGCTACTTTACTGCCACCCTGCTTCTGCCCTTCAGCCCTCAGGGCCCAGTGCCAGCCCAGCTGCCATCTCACCATCCAGCAGGGGGACCTGCCCTAACCCCCTGCCACCACACCCACACACACAGCCCTGCACACACTCCTGGGCTCCTCTGCCTGCAGCCTGCCTCTCAAACAGTCTCCTTCTGCCCCCTAGCCCCCTTACAGCCTCTGCCACGGACCCCCACAGACACCTGGGCATGAGCAGTGCAGACATGCAAACAGCTCCCCTCGCCCCCACTCCAGTTGCTCCAAGGTTGTCAAGAGTCTTTTTTTTCATGCTGTAGAGGAGGGAGTTGAGACAGTCCAATGTCCTGGGGAGCAAGAACTGCAAACAGTCCATCTACAATGTAACATTTGGGTCTCAGGCCGCCCAATCCCTAGTGCGCTGTGCAGACATTTGACTGGCAAAAACACCCCATCTGAGCGTGAGATCTGGCTGGGCTAGTGGCTCTTTCTGTGGACTAAGAGACAGACAGACAGAGTTTTCAGGTTCAAAACCTATACTTCCCAGAAGATGGTCATTCACATCGGTAAAAAAAAAATAAAAAAAAGTAAAAAAGGCTTTTTATTTTTTTTTCCCCTGCCTGGGTAACCTGTCTCCTGCCTGTTTCAAAGTGAAAAAAGGGAAAAATCTTTTTTGGAGGGAAAAGGACCAAAATGCAGGCAGGTGGACTCCGTGGAAGGTGGATGGGGAGTTGCTCCTGCCCTGGCACTAGAGCCCCAGCTGCTGTTCCAGGTGCTCTCTGATACCAGAGATCTCCGTGTGTCGTGTCATGACACTGTCGCCAGGACTCAGCCTCAGGATAATGAGGATTCAAACGAGGCAGGTGATACTGCCTTCAAAAGTAAATCCAGGGAGGTTTGGCGGTATGTCAGAGGGTTAAGGGCTTGTGGTGCTCACGAATAGAGGGGACAGGTGGAAGGATTTGGGGTCTGGCCCCCAGACTGCCACCTGCAGGGGAGTCGCTTTACAGGGGGTGAAGCAGGTCTTTAGGAGCTCTATCTTTCTCTCCCACCCTGTATTTCCTCTGCTCTCTCCTTTTGTGTCTGTCAGATGCAAGGTCAGTAACAACAACAACAACAACAAAAACAATAACCACCACAGTGACCAAGCAACAAGGGCAGCGAAAGGGGAACAAATGGAGTGCAGGAGCTGTGGATTATTCGTGGCGTAGGCACTCAGCTGTGGCAATAACCCCTTGAGGCAATCAATCCATACATGAAGATGTAATACAGGTAACAGAGACGTATATGTCCCTGTGTGTTTCCACTGAGTTAATGTAAATGCACTTTTATTGACTTCTATATTTATTTATTACCTTGCCACGAGAATTTCTTTTCATTGCTAAAAAAAAAGTGTCCCATCAAGGGTACCAAGGGGTGCCACACCCAGGTAAGCACTCATGTTACAATGCAGGAGGACTGGGCTTCAACACCCTGGTTCCCACCTGCCAGGGGAAATCTTTACAAGTGGTGCGGAAGTGCTGCAGTTGTCTCTCTCTGTGTCTCAAACTCTCTCTACGTCCCTTCCCTCTCAATTCCTGTCTATTTATTCCAGTGAATAATCAAGAAAATAGAAAGTAAAAAAAGAAAAAGGAAAAGGAAAAGGAAATATTCCACGACTTCAATGGGCTACTCAGGACAATGCTTTCCTTGTTAAGATCCTCACAGCATTCCATATGCAGAAAGGCAAAGACGCCATGTATTTTTTAACCCAGTTTTTATATTTATTTATTTATTTAGGTGCTTATTCATTTTTGTTATTGATGAATTAATGTTTTACATTTAACATTGACTAGGGATCTGACACCAGCGGACTCCAGTACCCCTATATGGTACTCTGCCTCTACAAAACCTATCCATTGAACTGTCCATCCATCCATCCACCCATACATCTATCCATCCATTCATCCATCCATCCATCCATCCATCCACCAGTCAACCAAGAGGAGAAACAACGATGCATAGGTAGGTTGCAAAGGCCCAGTTTGGCTGAATAGGGCAGAGGGGCTGAACCAGGGAATGTGTTGGGGCGTGTGGGTTTGGGAGGGGTGAGCCGGAGACCCTGTGAGCTGGGTCACATTAGGGGCAGGCAGGGGGTGGAAGGGGTTGCGAACAGCTGTCACTGGAGAACCATCACAAGTGCTGGAGCGGGTGAGCAGGGCACCTGGAAGAGAGGACAGACAAAGGAGAGAAGCAAAGTGCGGTGGAAGAGGAGAGGGGAGAGGATGGTGAGGACAGGAGAGGACAGGAGAGGACAGGATTGGAGGGGACCTGAGAAACTACCTGGACAAAGGCAGCATACAGACATCCAGGAAGGCAGGCAGGCATGCAGGCAGCTCTGGCCTCGGGCTCCCTGGATCCCGGGCGCACCTCCACCTGTCTTCTCTTGGCTGCCAGCCCTGAGGTCCCTCGTCGGTCAGCACTGTCTTCCCATCCTTCCGTCCGTCTGTGCCAGGGCCCAGGCGTCTGGGCGCTGTTGCCTGACCTAGTGGCAGGGCAGTTGGGCTGCCCAGTGCCAGTGTGGCCAGCACAGATTGCCAGGGGCTAGGACATCACAGAGGGCTCCTGTGGTTGCTAGGCCACGGGGACCCCGCCCATCCAGTTGACCAGCAGCCATGACCCCCACGCTGAACTTGACCTGAGGGTGGTGGCCAGCCACCAGAGACAGAGCCCCAGCCAAGGCAGGTGCTGGTCGGCCGGGCCAAAGTGCTATGGGCAGATTGGTGTGTGTCTGGGCATGGGGCTGTCATCTGACAGTCCAGGCGGGGGACCAAGTTCCGCCAGGCCCCTGTCCCACCATGTGCACTGACACACAGTCTTGCTGACTGACTGACAGTCCCCGCCCCAGAGATACCCACACCAAGTCCCTGGGTGCCCCTGAGCTGCCCCTGAGGGTTGGTGGGTGCCTGCCTGGACACATGCCTCCGTTAAGGAGGCCTCTATTAATCCCGTTGCCTACTGACAGCTGCCCTCCTGCCCCTCCTCCTCCTCCTCCGCCTCCTCCTCCTCCTCTTCTTCCTCCTCCTCTTCCTACTCTTCCTCCACCTCTTCCTCCTCCTCCTCCTCCACCCCCTCCTCCTCTTCCTCATCCTCAGAGGGACTCACTCAGGGCCCTTGGCCTAGGCAAGCCAGGGCTGCTGCTCTGGCTTCTGCAGCTTCTATCCAGTGGGGGGGTGTAGGAATCTGTTTCCTGTCAGTCCCTGATTCCTGGGACCTTCCATGCCTCCAGCTGCCCCCACTCTCTAGTCCTGACCCCCTCAAGGATGCCCCCTTTCTCCTTACCCTCTGTCCCCCAGCTCCCAACTAACATCTACTGTGTTCCCTGCCACTTTCCTACTACTGCCACCCTCTCTGCCCTTCAGCCCTCAGGGCCCAGTGCCAGCCCAGCTGCCATCTCACCATCCAGCAGGGGGACCTGCCCTAACCCCCTGCCACCACACCCACACACACAGCCCTGCACACACTCCTGGGCTCCTCTGCCCGCAGCCTGCCTCTGAAACAGTCTCCTTCTGCCCCCCTAGCCCCTTACAGCCTCTGCCACGGACCCCCACAGACACCTGGGCATGAGCAGTGCAGACATGAAAACAGCTCCCTCGCCCCCACTCCAGTTGCTCCAAGGTTGTCAAGAGTCTTTTTTTCATGCTGTAGAGGAGGGAGTTGATACAGTCCAATGTCCTGGGGAGCAAGAACTGCAAACAGTCCATCTACAATGTAACATTTGGGTCTCAGGCCGCCCAATCCCTAGTGCGCTGTGCAGACCTTTGACTGGCAAAAACACCCCATCTGAGCGTGAGATCTGCTGGCTAGTGGCTCTTTCTGTGGACTAAGAGACAGACAGACAGAGTTTTCAGGTTCAAAACCTATACTTCCCAGAAGATGGTCATTCACATTGTAAAAAAAAAAAAAAAAAAAAAAAAAAAAAAAAAAAAAAAAGGCTTTTAATTTTTTTTTCCCCCTGCCTGGGTAACCTGTCTCCTGCCTGTTTCAAAGTGAAAAAAGGGGAAAAATCTTTTTTGGAGGAAAAGGACCAAAATGCAGGCAGGTGGACTCCGTGGAAGGTGGATGGGGAGTTGCTCCTGCCCTGGCACTAGAGCCCCAGCTGCTGTTCCAGGTGCTCTCTGATAACAGAGATCTCCGTGTGTCGTGTCATGACACTGTCTCCAGGACTGAGCCTCAGGATAATGAGGATTCAAAACGAGGCAGGTGATACTGCCTTCAAAAGTAAATCCAGGGAGGTTTGGCGGTATGTCAGAGGGTTAAGGGCTTGTGGCGCTCACGAATAGAGGGGACAGGTGGAAGGATTTGGGGTCTGGCCCCAGACCGCCACCTGCAGGGGATTCGCTTTACAGGGGGTGAAGCAGGTCTTTAGGAGCTCTATCTTTCTCTCCCCACCCTGTATTTCCTCTGCTCTCTCCTTTTGTGTCTGTCAGATGCAAGGTCAGTAACAACAACAACAACAACAAAAACAATAACCACCACAGTGACCAAGCAACAAGGGCAGCGAAAGGGGAACAAATGGAGTGCAGGAGCTGTGGATTATTCGTGGCGTAGGCACTCAGCTGTGGCAATAACCCCTTGAGGCAATCAATCCATACATGAAGATGTAATACAGGTAACAGAGACGTATATGTCCCTGTGTGTTTCCACTGAGTTAATGTAAATGCACTTTTATTGACTTCTTCATTTATTTATTACCTTGCCACGAGAATTTCTTTTCATTGCTAAAAAAAAAGTGTCCCATCAAGGGTACCAAGTGGTGCCACACCCAGGTAAGCACTCATGTTACAATGCAGGAGGACTGGGCTTCAACAACCTGGTTCCCACCTGCCAGGGGAAATCTTTACAAGTGGTGCGGAAGTGCTGCAGTTGTCTCTCTCTGTGTCTCAAACTCTCTCTACGTCCCTTCCCTCTCAATTCCTGTCTATTTATTCCAGTGAATAATCAAGAAAATAGAAAGTCAAAAAAGAAAAAGGAAAAGGAAATATTCCACGACTTCAAATGGGCTACTCAGGACAATGCTTTCCTTGTTAAGATCCTCACAGCATTCCATATGCAGAAAGGCAAAGACGCCATGTGTTTTTTAACCCAGTTTTTATATTTATTTATTTATTTATTTAGGTGCTTATTCATTTTTGTTATTGATGAATTAATGTTTTACATTTGACATTGACTAGGGATCTGACACCAGCGGACTCCAGTACCCCTATATGGTACTCTGCCTCTACAAAACCTATCCATTGAACTGTCCATCCATCCATCCATCCACCCATACATCTATCCATCCATTCATCCATCCATCCATCCATCCATCCATCCATCCATCCATCCACCAGTCAACCAAGCTAAGTACAAAAGGAGATCTCTCCTTGAATGGTGAGGAGAAACAACGATGCATAGGTAGGTTGCAAAGGCCCAGTTTGGCTGAATAGGGCAGAGGGGCTGAACCAGGGAATGTGTTGGGGCGTGTGGGTTTGGGAGGGGTGAGCCGGAGACCCTGTGAGCTGGGTCACATTAGGGGCAGGCAGGGGGTGGAAGGGGTTGCGAACAGCTGTCACTGGAGAACCATCACAAGTGCTGGAGCTGGTGAGCAGGGCACCTGGAAGAGAGGACAGACAAAGGAGAGAAGCAAAGTGCGGTGGAGAGGAGAGGGGAGAGGATGGTGAGGACAGGAGAG
This sequence comes from Erinaceus europaeus, assembly GCF_950295315.1. Classification (NCBI taxonomy): domain Eukaryota; kingdom Metazoa; phylum Chordata; class Mammalia; order Eulipotyphla; family Erinaceidae; genus Erinaceus; species Erinaceus europaeus. The sequence continues at coordinate 490,827 of NW_026647120.1, read as the reverse complement.
GACAGGAGAGGACAGGATTGGAGGGGACCTGAGAAACCTACCTGGACAAAGGCAGCATACAGACATCCAGGAAGGCAGGCAGGCATGCAGGCAGCTCTGGCCTGGGCTCCCTGGATCCCGGGCGCACCTCCACCTGTCTTCTCTTGGCTGCCAGCCCTGAGGTCCCTCGTCGGTCAGCACTGTCTTCCCATCCTTCCGTCCGTCTGTGCCAGGGCCCAGGCGTCTGGGCGCTGTTGCCTGACCTAGTGGCAGGGCAGTTGGGCTGCCCAGTGCCAGTGTGGCCAGCACAGATTGCCAGGGGCTAGGACATCACAGAGGGCTCCTGTGGTTGCTAGGCCACGGGGACCCCGCCCATCCAGTTGACCAGCAGCCATGACCCCCACGCTGAACTTGACCTGAGGGGTGGTGGCCAGCCACCAGAGACAGAGCCCCAGGCCAAGGCAGGTGCTGGTCGGCCGGGCCAAAGTGCTATGGGCAGATTGGTGTGTGTCTGGGCATGGGGCTGTCATCTGACAGTCCAGGGCGGGGGACCAAGTTCCGCCAGGCCCCTGTCCCACCATGTGCACTGACACACAGTCTTGCTGACTGACTGACAGTCCCCGCCCCAGAGATACCCACACCAAGTCCCTGGGTGCCCTGAGCTGCCCCTGAGGGTTGGTGGGTGCCTGCCTGGACACATGCCTCCGTTAAGGAGGCCTCTATTAATCCCGTTGCCTACTGACAGCTGCCCTCCTGCCCCTCCTCCTCCTCCTCCGCCTCCTCCTCCTCCTCTTCTTCCTCCTCCTCTTCCTACTCTTCCTCCACCTCTTCCTCCTCCTCCTCCTCCACCCCCTCCTCCTCTTCCTCATCCTCAGAGGGACTCACTCAGGGCCCTTGGCCTAGGCAAGCCAGGGCTGCTGCTCTGGCTTCTGCAGCTTCTATCCAGTGGGGGGGTGTAGGAATCTGTTCCTGTCAGTCCCTGATTCCTGGGACCTTCCATGCCTCCAGCTGCCCCCACTCTCTAGTCCTGACCCCTCCTCAAGGATGCCCCCTTTCTCCTTACCCTCTGTCCCCCAGCTCCCAACTAACATCTACTGTGTTCCTCCCTGCGCTACTTTACTGCCACCCTGCTTCTGCCCTTCAGCCCTCAGGGCCCAGTGCCAGCCCAGCTGCCATCTCACCATCCAGCAGGGGGACCTGCCCTAACCCCCTGCCACCACACCCACACACACAGCCCTGCACACACTCCTGGGCTCCTCTGCCCGCAGCCTGCCTCTCAAACAGTCTCCTTCTGCCCCCTAGCCCCCTTACAGCCTCTGCCACGGACCCCCACAGACACCTGGGCATGAGCAGTGCAGACATGCAAACAGCTCCCCTCGCCCCCACTCCAGTTGCTCCAAGGTTGTCAAGAGTCTTTTTTTCATGCTGTAGAGGAGGGAGTTGATACAGTCCAATGTCCTGGGGAGCAAGAACTGCAAACAGTCCATCTACAATGTAACATTTGGGTCTCAGGCCGCCCAATCCCTAGTGCGCTGTGCAGACCTTTGACTGGCAAAAACACCCCATCTGAGCGTGAGATCTGGCTGGGCTAGTGGCTCTTTCTGTGGACTAAGAGACAGACAGACAGAGTTTTCAGGTTCAAAACCTATACTTCCCAGAAGATGGTCATTCACATCGGTAAAAAAAAAAAAAAAAAAAAAAAAAAAAAAAAAAAAAAAAAAGGCTTTTAATTTTTTTTTCCCCTGCCTGGGTAACCTGTCTCCTGCCTGTTTCAAAGTGAAAAAAGGGAAAAATCTTTTTTGGAGGGAAAAGGACCAAAATGCAGGCAGGTGGACTCCGTGGAAGGTGGATGGGGAGTTGCTCCTGCCCTGGCACTAGAGCCCCAGCTGCTGTTCCAGGTGCTCTCTGATAACAGAGATCTCCGTGTGTCGTGTCATGACACTGTCTCCAGGACTGAGCCTCAGGATAATGAGGATTCAAAACGAGGCAGGTGATACTGCCTTCAAAAGTAAATCCAGGGAGGTTTGGCGGTATGTCAGAGGGTTAAGGGCTTGTGGCGCTCACGAATAGAGGGGACAGGTGGAAGGATTTGGGGTCTGGCCCCCAGACCGCCACCTGCAGGGGATTCGCTTTACAGGGGGTGAAGCAGGTCTTTAGGAGCTCTATCTTTCTCTCCCACCCTGTATTTCCTCTGCTCTCTCCTTTTGTGTCTGTCAGATGCAAGGTCAGTAACAACAACAACAACAACAAAAACAATAACCACCACAGTGACCAAGCAACAAGGGCAGCGAAAGGGGAACAAATGGAGTGCAGGAGCTGTGGATTATTCGTGGCGTAGGCACTCAGCTGTGGCAATAACCCCTTGAGGCAATCAATCCATACATGAAGATGTAATACAGGTAACAGAGACGTATATGTCCCTGTGTGTTTCCACTGAGTTAATGTAAATGCACTTTTATTGACTTCTTCATTTATTTATTACCTTGCCACGAGAATTTCTTTTCATTGCTAAAAAAAAAGTGTCCCATCAAGGGTACCAAGTGGTGCCACACCCAGGTAAGCACTCATGTTACAATGCAGGAGGACTGGGCTTCAACAACCTGGTTCCCACCTGCCAGGGGAAATCTTTACAAGTGGTGCGGAAGTGCTGCAGTTGTCTCTCTCTGTGTCTCAAACTCTCTCTACGTCCCTTCCCTCTCAATTCCTGTCTATTTATTCCAGTGAATAATCAAGAAAATAGAAAGTCAAAAAAGAAAAAGGAAAAGGAAATATTCCACGACTTCAAATGGGCTACTCAGGACAATGCTTTCCTTGTTAAGATCCTCACAGCATTCCATATGCAGAAAGGCAAAGACGCCATGTATTTTTTAACCCAGTTTTTATATTTATTTATTTATTTATTTAGGTGCTTATTCATTTTTGTTATTGATGAATTAATGTTTTACATTTGACATTGACTAGGGATCTGACACCAGCGGACTCCAGTACCCCTATATGGTACTCTGCCTCTACAAAACCTATCCATTGAACTGTCCATCCATCCATCCATCCACCCATACATCTATCCATCCATTCATCCATCCATCCATCCATCCATCCATCCATCCATCCACCAGTCAACCAAGCTAAGTACAAAAGGAGATCTCTCCTTGAATGGTGAGGAGAAACAACGATGCATAGGTAGGTTGCAAAGGCCCAGTTTGGCTGAATAGGGCAGAGGGGCTGAACCAGGGAATGTGTTGGGGCGTGTGGGTTTGGGAGGGGTGAGCCGGAGACCCTGTGAGCTGGGTCACATTAGGGGCAGGCAGGGGGTGGAAGGGGTTGCGAACAGCTGTCACTGGAGAACCATCACAAGTGCTGGAGCTGGTGAGCAGGGCACCTGGAAGAGAGGACAGACAAAGGAGAGAAGCAAAGTGCGGTGGAGAGGAGAGGGGAGAGGATGGTGAGGACAGGAGAGGACAGGAGAGGACAGGATTGGAGGGGACCTGAGAAACCTACCTGGACAAAGGCAGCATACAGACATCCAGGAAGGCAGGCAGGCATGCAGGCAGCTCTGGCCTGGGCTCCCTGGATCCCGGGCGCACCTCCACCTGTCTTCTCTTGGCTGCCAGCCCTGAGGTCCCTCGTCGGTCAGCACTGTCTTCCCATCCTTCCGTCCGTCTGTGCCAGGGCCCAGGCGTCTGGGCGCTGTTGCCTGACCTAGTGGCAGGGCAGTTGGGCTGCCCAGTGCCAGTGTGGCCAGCACAGATTGCCAGGGGCGAGGACATCACAGAGGGCTCCTGTGTTTGCTAGGCCATGGGGACCCCGCCCAACCAGTTGACCAGCAGCCATGACCCCCACGCTGAACTTGACCTGAGGGGTGGTGGCCAGCCACCAGAGCCAGAACCCCAGGCCAAAGCAGGTGCTGGTCGGCCGGGCCAAGGTGCTATGGGCAGATTGGTGTGTGTCTGGGCATGGGGCTGGCATCTGACAGTCCAGGGCGGGGGACCAAGTTCCGCCAGGCCCCTGTCCCACCATGTGCACTGACACACAGTCTTGCTGACTGACTGACAGTCCCCGCCCCAGAGATACCCACACCAAGTCCCTGGGTGCCCTGAGCTGCCCCTGAGGGTTGGTGGGTGCCTGCCTGGACACATGCCTCCGTTAAGGAGGCCTCTATTAATCCCGTTGCCTACTGACAGCTGCCCTCCTGCCCCTCCTCCTCCTCCTCCGCCTCCTCCTCCTCCTCTTCTTCCTCCTCCTCTTCCTACTCTTCCTCCACCTCTTCCTCCTCCTCCTCCTCCACCCCCTCCTCCTCTTCCTCATCCTCAGAGGGACTCACTCAGGGCCCTTGGCCTAGGCAAGCCAGGGCTGCTGCTCTGGCTTCTGCAGCTTCTATCCAGTGGGGGGGTGTAGGAATCTGTTCCTGTCAGTCCCTGATTCCTGGGACCTTCCATGCCTCCAGCTGCCCCCACTCTCTAGTCCTGACCCCTCCTCAAGGATGCCCCCTTTCCCCTTACCCTCTGTCCCCCAGCTCCCAACTAACATCTACTGTGTTCCTCCCTGCGCTACTTTACTGCCACCCTGCTTCTGCCCTTCAGCCCTCAGGGCCCAGTGCCAGCCCAGCTGCCATCTCACCATCCAGCAGGGGGACCTGCCCTAACCCCCTGCCACCACACCCACACACACAGCCCTGCACACACTCCTGGGCTCCTCTGCCTGCAGCCTGCCTCTCAAACAGTCTCCTTCTGCCCCCTAGCCCTCTTACAGCGTCTGCCACGGACCCCCACAGACACCTGGGCATGAGCAGTGCAGACATGCAAACAGCTCCCCTCGCCCCCACTATAGTTGCTCCAAGGTTGTCAAGAGTCTTTTTTTTCATGCTGTAGAGGAGGGAGTTGAGACAGTCCAATGTCCTGGGGAGCAAGAACTGCAAACAGTCCATCTACAATGTAACATTTGGGTCTCAGGCCGCCCAATCCCTAGTGCGCTGTGCAGACCTTTGACTGGCAAAAACACCCCATCTGAGCGTGAGATCTGGCTGGGCTAGTGGCTCTTTCTGTGGACTAAGAGACAGACAGACAGAGTTTTCAGGTTCAAAACCTATACTTCCCAGAAGATGGTCATTCCCATCGGTAAAAAAAAAAAAAAAAAAAAGGCTTTTTATTTTTTTTCCCCTGCCTGGGTAACCTGTCTCCTGCCTGTTTCAAAGTGATAAACGGGAAAAATCTTTTTTGGAGGGAAAAGGACCAAAATGCAGGCAGGTGGACTCCGTGGAAGGTGGATGGGGAGTTGCTCCTGCCCTGGCACTAGAGCCCCAGCTGCTGTTCCAGGTGCTCTCTGATAACAGAGATCTCCGGGTGTCGTGTCATGACACTGTCTCCAGGACTGAACCTCAGGATAATGAGGATTCAAAACGAGGCAGGTGATACTGCCTTCAAAAGTAAATCCAGGGAGGTTTGGCGGTATGTCAGAGGGTTAAGGGCTTGTGGCGCTCACGAATAGAGGGGACAGGTGGAAGGATTTGGGGTCTGGCCCCCAGACCGCCACCTGCAGGGGAGTCGCTTTACAGGGGGTGAAGCAGGTCTTTAGGAGCTCTATCTTTCTCTCCCACCCTGTATTTCCTCTGCTCTCTCCTTTTGTGTCTGTCAGATGCAAGGTCAGTAACAACAACAACAACAACAAAAACAATAACCACCACAGTGACCAAGCAACAAGGGCAGCGAAAGGGGAACAAATGGAGTGCAGGAGCTGTGGATTATTCGTGGCGTAGGCACTCAGCTGTGGCAATAACCCCTTGAGGCAATCTATCCATACATGAAGATGTAATACAGGTAACAGAGACATATATGTCCCTGTGTGTTTCCACTGAGTTAATGTAAATGCACTTTTATTGACTTCTTCATTTATTTATTACCTTGCCACGAGAATTTCTTTTCATTGCTAAAAAAAAAGTGTCCCATCAAGGGTACCAAGTGGTGCCACACCCAGGTAAGCACTCATGTTACAATGCAGGAGGACTGGGCTTCAACACCCTGGTTCCCACCTGCCAGGGGAAATCTTTACAAGTGGTGCGGAAGTGCTGCAGTTGTCTCTCTCTGTGTCTCAAACTCTCTCTACCTCCCTTCCTTCTCAATTACTGTCTATTTATTCCAGTGAATAATCAAGAAAATAGAAAGTAAAAAAAGAAAAAGGAAAAGGAAATATTGCACGACTTCAAATGGGCTACTCAGGACAATGCTTTCCTTGTTAAGATCCTCACAGCATTCCATATGGAGAAAGGCAAAGACGCCATGTATTTTTTAACCCAGTTTTTATATTTATTTATTTATTTAGGTGCTTATTCATTTTTGTTATTGATGAATTAATGTTTTACATTTGACATTGACTAGGGATCTGACACCAGCGGACTCCAGTACCCCTATATGGTACTCTGCCTCTACAAAACCTATCCATTGAACTGTCCATCCATCCATCCATCCACCCATACATCTATCCATCCATTCATCCATCCATCCATCCATCCATCCATCCACCAGTCAACCAAGCTAAGTACAAAAGGAGATCTCTCCTTGAATGGTGAGGAGAAACAACGATGCATAGGTAGGTTGCAAAGGCCCAGTTTGGCTGAATAGGGCAGAGGGGCTGAACCAGGGAATGTGTTGGGGCGTGTGGGTTTGGGAGGGGTGAGCCGGAGACCCTGTGAGCTGGGTCACATTAGGGGCAGGCAGGGGGTGGAAGGGGTTGCGAACAGCTGTCACTGGAGAACCATCACAAGTGCTGGAGCTGGTGAGCAGGGCACCTGGAAGAGAGGACAGACAAAGGAGAGAAGCAAAGTGCGGTGGAGAGGAGAGGGGAGAGGATGGTGAGGACAGGAGAGGACAGGAGAGGACAGGATTGGAGGGGACCTGAGAAACCTACCTGGACAAAGGCAGCATACAGACATCCAGGAAGGCAGGCAGGCATGCAGGCAGCTCTGGCCTGGGCTCCCTGGATCCCGGGCGCACCTCCACCTGTCTTCTCTTGGCTGCCAGCCCTGAGGTCCCTCGTCGGTCAGCACTGTCTTCCCATCCTTCCGTCCGTCTGTGCCAGGGCCCAGGCGTCTGGGCGCTGTTGCCTGACCTAGTGGCAGGGCAGTTGGGCTGCCCAGTGCCAGTGTGGCCAGCACAGATTGCCAGGGGCTAGGACATCACAGAGGGCTCCTGTGGTTGCTAGGCCACGGGGACCCCGCCCATCCAGTTGACCAGCAGCCATGACCCCCACGCTGAACTTGACCTGAGGGGTGGTGGCCAGCCACCAGAGCCAGAGCCCCAGGCCAAAGCAGGTGCTGGTCGGCCGGGCCAAGGTGCTATGGGCAGATTGGTGTGTGTCTGGGCATGGGGCTGGCATCTGACAGTCCAGGGCGGGGGACCAAGTTCCGCCAGGCCCCTGTCCCACCATGTGCACTGACACACAGTCTTGCTGACTGACTGACAGTCCCCGCCCCAGAGATACCCACACCAAGTCCCTGGGTGCCCTGAGCTGCCCCTGAGGGTTGGTGCGTGCCTGCCTAGACACATGCCTCCATTAAGGTGGCCTCTATTAATCCCGTTGCCTACTGACAGCTGCCCTCCTGCCCCTCCTCCTCCTCCTCCGCCTCCTCCTCCTCCTCTTCTTCCTCCTCCTCTTCCTACTCTTCCTCCACCTCTTCCTCCTCCTCCTCCTCCACCCCCTCCTCCTCTTCCTCATCCTCAGAGGGACTCACTCAGGGCCCTTGGCCTAGGCAAGCCAGGGCTGCTGCTCTGGCTTCTGCAGCTTCTATCCAGTGGGGGGGTGTAGGAATCTGTTCCTGTCAGTCCCTGATTCCTGGGACCTTCCATGCCTCCAGCTGCCCCCACTCTCTAGTCCTGACCCCTCCTCAAGGATGCCCCCTTTCCCCTTACCCTCTGTCCCCCAGCTCCCAACTAACATCTACTGTGTTCCTCCCTGCGCTACTTTACTGCCACCCTGCTTCTGCCCTTCAGCCCTGAGGGCCCAGTGCCAGCCCAGCTGCCATCTCACCATCCAGCAGGGGGACCTGCCCTAACCCCCTGCCACCACACCCACACACACAGCCCTGCACACACTCCTGGGCTCCTCTGCCTGCAGCCTGCCTCTCAAACAGTCTCCTTCTGCCCCCTAGCCCCCTTACAGCCTCTGCCACGGACCCCCACAGACACCTGGGCATGAGCAGTGCAGACATGCAAACAGCTCCCCTCGCCCCCACTCCAGTTGCTCCAAGGTTGTCAAGAGTCTTTTTTTCATGCTGTAGAGGAGGGAGTTGAGACAGTCCAATGTCCTGGGGAGCAAGAACTGCAAACAGTCCATCTACAATGTAACATTTGGGTCTCAGGCCGCCCAATCCCTAGTGCGCTGTGCAGACCTTTGACTGGCAAAAACACCCCATCTGAGCGTGAGATCTGGCTGGGCTAGTGGCTCTTTCTGTGGACTAAGAGACAGACAGACAGAGTTTTCAGGTTCAAAACCTATACTTCCCAGAAGATGGTCATTCCCATCGGTAAAAAAAAAAAAAAAAAAAAAAGGCTTTTTATTTTTTTTCCCCTGCCTGGGTAACCTGTCTCCTGCCTGTTTCAAAGTGATAAACGGGAAAAATCTTTTTTGGAGGGAAAAGGACCAAAATGCAGGCAGGTGGACTCCGTGGAAGGTGGATGGGGAGTTGCTCCTGCCCTGGCACTAGAGCCCCAGCTGCTGTTCCAGGTGCTCTCTGATAACAGAGATCTCCGTGTTTCGTGTCATGACACTGTCTCCAGGACTGAGCCTCAGGATAATGAGGATTCAAAACGAGGCAGGTGATACTGCCTTCAAAAGTAAATCCAGGGAGGTTTGGCGGTATGTCAGAGGGTTAAGGGCTTGTGGCGCTCAGGAATAGAGGGGACAGGTGGAAGGATTTGGGGTCTGGCCCCCAGACCGCCACCTGCAGGGGATTCGCTTTACAGGGGGTGAAGCAGGTCTTTAGGAGCTCTATCTTAATCTCCCACCCTGTATTTCCTCTGCTCTCTCCTTTTGTGTCTGTCAGATGCAAGGTCAGTAACAACAACAACAACAACAAAAACAATAACCACCACAGTGACCAAGCAACAAGGGCAGCGAAAGGGGAACAAATGGAGTGCAGGAGCTGTGGATTATTCGTGGCGTAGGCACTCAGCTGTGGCAATAACCCCTTGAGGCAATCAATCCATACATGAAGATGTAATACAGGTAACAGAGACGTATATGTCCCTGTGTGTTTCCACTGAGTTAATGTAAATGCACTTTTATTGACTTCTTCATTTATTTATTACCTTGCCACGAGAATTTCTTTTCATTGCTAAAAAAAAAGTGTCCCATCAAGGGTACCAAGTGGTGCCACACCCAGGTAAGCACTCATGTTACAATGCAGGAGGACTGGGCTTCAACAACCTGGTTCCCACCTGCCAGGGGAAATCTTTACAAGTGGTGCGGAAGTGCTCTCTCTGTGTCTCAAACTCTCTCTACGTCCCTTCCCTCTCAATTCCTGTCTATTTATTCCAGTGAATAATCAAGAAAATAGAAAGTCAAAAAAGAAAAAGGAAAAGGAAATATTCCACGACTTCAAATGGGCTACTCAGGACAATGCTTTCCTTGTTAAGATCCTCACAGCATTCCATATGCAGAAAGGCAAAGACGCCATGTATTTTTTAACCCAGTTTTTATATTTATTTATTTATTTAGGTGCTTATTCATTTTTGTTATTGATGAATTAATGTTTTACATTTGACATTGACTAGGGATCTGACACCAGCGGACTCCAGTACCCCTATATGGTACTCTGCCTCTACAAAACCTATCCATTGAACTGTCCATCCATCCATCCATCCACCCATACATCTATCCATCCATTCATCCATCCATCCATCCATCCATCCACCAGTCAACCAAGCTAAGTACAAAAGGAGATCTCTCCTTGAATGGTGAGGAGAAACAACGATGCATAGGTAGGTTGCAAAGGCCCAGTTTGGCTGAATAGGGCAGAGGGGCTGAACCAGGGAATGTGTTGGGGCGTGTGGGTTTGGGAGGGGTGAGCCGGAGACCCTGTGAGCTGGGTCACATTAGGGGCAGGTAGGGGGTGGAAGGGGTTGCGAACAGCTGTCACTGGAGAACCATCACAAGTGCTGGAGCTGGTGAGCAGGGCACCTGGAAGAGAGGACAGACAAAGGAGAGAAGCAAAGTGCGGTGGAGAGGAGAGGGGAGAGGATGGTGAGGACAGGAGAGGACAGGAGAGGACAGGATTGGAGGGGACCTGAGAAACCTACCTGGACAAAGGCAGCATACAGACATCCAGGAAGGCAGGCAGGCATGCAGGCAGCTCTGGCCTGGGCTCCCTGGATCCCGGGCGCACCTCCACCTGTCTTCTCTTGGCTGCCAGCCCTGAGGTCCCTTGTCGGTCAGCACTGTCTTCCCATCCTTCCGTCCGTCTGTGCCAGGGCCCAGGCGTCTGGGCGCTGTTGCCTGACCTAGTGGCAGGGCAGTTGGGCTGCCCAGTGCCAGTGTGGCCAGCACAGATTGCCAGGGGCTAGGACATCACAGAGGGCTCCTGTGGTTGCTAGGCCACGGGGACCCCGCCCATCCAGTTGACCAGCAGCCATGACCCCCACGCTGAACTTGACCTGAGGGGTGGTGGCCAGCCACCAGAGCCAGAGCCCCAGGCCAAAGCAGGTGCTGGTCGGCCGGGCCAAGGTGCTATGGGCAGATTGGTGTGTGTCTGGGCATGGGGCTGGCATCTGACAGTCCAGGGCGGGGGACCAAGTTCCGCCAGGCCCCTGTCCCACCATGTGCACTGACACACAGTCTTGCTGACTGACTGACAGTCCCCGCCCCAGAGATACCCACACCAAGTCCCTGGGTGCCCTGAGCTGCCCCTGAGGGTTGGTGGGTGCCTGCCTGGACACATGCCTACGTTAAGGAGGCCTCTATTAATCCCGTTGCCTACTGACAGCTGCCCTCCTGCCCCTCCTCCTCCTCCTCCGCCTCCTCCTCCTCCTCTTCTTCCTCCTCCTCTTCCTACTCTTCCTCCACCTCTTCCTCCTCCTCCTCCTCCACCCCCTCCTCCTCTTCCTCATCCTCAGAGGGACTCACTCAGGGCCCTTGGCCTAGGCAAGCCAGGGCTGCTGCTCTGGCTTCTGCAGCTTCTATTCAGTGGGGGGGTGTAGGAATATGTTCCTGTCAGTCCCTGATTCCTGGGACCTTCCATGCCTCCAGCTGCCCCCACTCTCTAGTCCTGACCCCTCCTCAAGGATGCCCCCTTTCCCCTTACCCTCTGTCCCCCAGCTCCCAACTAACATCTACTGTGTTCCTCCCTGCGCTACTTTACTGCCACACTGCTTCTGCCCTTCAGCCCTGAGGGCCCAGTGCCAGCCCAGCTGCCATCTCACCATCCAGCAGGGGGACCTGCCCTAACCCCCTGCCACCACACCCACACACACAGCCCTGCACACACTCCTGGGCTCCTCTGCCTGCAGCCTGCCTCTCAAACAGTCTCCTTCTGCCCCCTAGCCCCCTTACAGCCTCTGCCACGGACCCCCACAGACACCTGGGCATGAGCAGTGCAGACATGCAAACAGCTCCCCTCGCCCCCACTCCAGTTGCTCCAAGGTTGTCAAGAGTCTTTTTTTCATGCTGTAGAGGAGGGAGTTGAGACAGTCCAATGTCCTGGGGAGCAAGAACTGCAAACAGTCCATCTACAATGTAACATTTGGGTCTCAGGCCGCCCAATCCCTAGTGCGCTGTGCAGACCTTTGACTGGCAAAAACACCCCATCTGAGCGTGAGATCTGGCTGGGCTAGTGGCTCTTTCTGTGGACTAAGAGACAGACAGACAGAGTTTTCAGGTTCAAAACCTATACTTCCCAGAAGATGGTCATTCACATCGGTAAAAAAAAAAAAAAAAAAAAAAAAGGCTTTTAATTTTTTTTTCCCCTGCCTGGGTAACCTGTCTCCTGCCTGTTTCAAAGTGAAAAAAGGGAAAAATCTTTTTTGGAGGGAAAAGGACCAAAATGCAGGCAGGTGGACTCCGTGGAAGGTGGATGGGGAGTTGCTCCTGCCCTGGCACTAGAGCCCCAGCTGCTGTTCCAGGTGCTCTCTGATAACAGAGATCTCCGTGTGTCGTGTCATGACACTGTCTCCAGGACTGAGCCTCAGGATAATGAGGATTCAAAACGAGGCAGGTGATACTGCCTTCAAAAGTAAATCCAGGGAGGTTTGGCGGTATGTCAGAGGGTTAAGGGCTTGTGGCGCTCACGAATAGAGGGGACAGGTGGAAGGATTTGGGGTCTGGCCCCCAGACCGCCACCTGCAGGGGAGTCGCTTTACAGGGGGTGAAGCAGGTCTTTAGGAGCTCTATCTTTCTCTCCCACCCTGTATTTCCTCTGCTCTCTCCTTTTGTGTCTGTCAGATGCAAGGTCAGTAACAACAACAACAACAACAAAAACAATAACCACCACAGTGACCAAGCAACAAGGGCAGCGAAAGGGGAACAAATGGAGTGCAGGAGCTGTGGATTATTCGTGGCGTAGGCACTCAGCTGTGGCAATAACCCCTTGAGGCAATCAATCCATACATGAAGATGTAATACAGGTAACAGAGACGTATATGTCCCTGTGTGTTTCCACTGAGTTAATGTAAATGCACTTTTATTGACTTCTTCATTTATTTATTACCTTGCCACGAGAATTTCTTTTCATTGCTAAAAAAAAAGTGTCCCATCAAGGGTACCAAGTGGTGCCACACCCAGGTAAGCACTCATGTTACAATGCAGGAGGACTGGGCTTCAACAACCTGGTTCCCACCTGCCAGGGGAAATCTTTACAAGTGGTGCGGAAGTGCTGCAGTTGTCTCTCTCTGTGTCTCAAACTCTCTCTACGTCCCTTCCCTCTCAATTCCTGTCTATTTATTCCAGTGAATAATCAAGAAAATAGAAAGTCAAAAAAGAAAAAGGAAAAGGAAATATTCCACGACTTCAAATGGGCTACTCAGGACAATGCTTTCCTTGTTAAGATCCTCACAGCATTCCATATGCAGAAAGGCAAAGACGCCATGTATTTTTTAACCCAGTTTTTATATTTATTTATTTATTTATTTAGGTGCTTATTCATTTTTGTTATTGATGAATTAATGTTTTACATTTGACATTGACTAGGGATCTGACACCAGCGGACTCCAGTACCCCTATATGGTACTCTGCCTCTACAAAACCTATCCATTGAACTGTCCATCCATCCATCCATCCACCCATACATCTATCCATCCATTCATCCATCCATCCATCCATCCATCCATCCATCCATCCACCAGTCAACCAAGCTAAGTACAAAAGGAGATCTCTCCTTGAATGGTGAGGAGAAACAACGATGCATAGGTAGGTTGCAAAGGCCCAGTTTGGCTGAATAGGGCAGAGGGGCTGAACCAGGGAATGTGTTGGGGCGTGTGGGTTTGGGAGGGGTGAGCCGGAGACCCTGTGAGCTGGGTCACATTAGGGGCAGGCAGGGGGTGGAAGGGGTTGCGAACAGCTGTCACTGGAGAACCATCACAAGTGCTGGAGCTGGTGAGCAGGGCACCTGGAAGAGAGGACAGACAAAGGAGAGAAGCAAAGTGCGGTGGAGAGGAGAGGGGAGAGGATGGTGAGGACAGGAGAGGACAGGAGAGGACAGGATTGGAGGGGACCTGAGAAACCTACCTGGACAAAGGCAGCATACAGACATCCAGGAAGGCAGGCAGGCATGCAGGCAGCTCTGGCCTGGGCTCCCTGGATCCCGGGCGCACCTCCACCTGTCTTCTCTTGGCTGCCAGCCCTGAGGTCCCTCGTCGGTCAGCACTGTCTTCCCATCCTTCCGTCCGTCTGTGCCAGGGCCCAGGCGTCTGGGCGCTGTTGCCTGACCTAGTGGCAGGGCAGTTGGGCTGCCCAGTGCCAGTGTGGCCAGCACAGATTGCCAGGGGATAGGACATCACAGAGGGCTCCTGTGGTTGCTAGGCCACGGGGACCCCGCCCATCCAGTTGACCAGCAGCCATGACCCCCACGCTGAACTTGACCTGAGGGGTGGTGGCCAGCCACCAGAGCCAGAGCCCCAGGCCAAGGCAGGTGCTGGTCGGCCGGGCCAAAGTGCTATGGGCAGATTGGTGTGTGTCTGGGCATGGGGCTGTCATCTGACAGTCCAGGGCGGGGGACCAAGTTCCGCCAGGCCCCTGTCCCACCATGTGCACTGACACACAGTCTTGCTGACTGACTGACAGTCCCCGCCCCAGAGATACCCACACCAAGTCCCTGGGTGCCCTGAGCTGCCCCTGAGGGTTGGTGGGTGCCTGCCTGGACACATGCCTCCGTTAAGGAGGCCTCTATTAATCCCGTTGCCTACTGACAGCTGCCCTCCTGCCCCTCCTCCTCCTCCTCCGCCTCCTCCTCCTCCTCTTCTTCCTCCTCCTCTTCCTACTCTTCCTCCACCTCTTCCTCCTCCTCCTCCTCCACCCCCTCCTCCTCTTCCTCATCCTCAGAGGGACTCACTCAGGGCCCTTGGCCTAGGCAAGCCAGGGCTGCTGCTCTGGCTTCTGCAGCTTCTATCCAGTGGGGGGGTGTAGGAATCTGTTCCTGTCAGTCCCTGATTCCTGGGACCTTCCATGCCTCCAGCTGCCCCCACTCTCTAGTCCTGACCCCTCCTCAAGGATGCCCCCTTTCTCCTTACCCTCTGTCCCCCAGCTCCCAACTAACATCTACTGTGTTCCTCCCTGCGCTACTTTACTGCCACCCTGCTTCTGCCCTTCAGCCCTGAGGGCCCAGTGCCAGCCCAGCTGCCATCTCACCATCCAGCAGGGGGACCTGCCCTAACCCCCTGCCACCACACCCACACACACAGCCCTGCACACACTCCTGGGCTCCTCTGCCTGCAGCCTGCCTCTCAAACAGTCTCCTTCTGCCCCCTAGCCCCCTTACAGCCTCTGCCACGGACCCCCACAGACACCTGGGCATGAGCAGTGCAGACATGCAAACAGCTCCCCTCGCCCCCACTCCAGTTGCTCCAAGGTTGTCAAGAGTCTTTTTTTCATGCTGTAGAGGAGGGAGTTGAGACAGTCCAATGTCCTGGGGAGCAAGAACTGCAAACAGTCCATCTACAATGTAACATTTGGGTCTCAGGCCGCCCAATCCCTAGTGCGCTGTGCAGACCTTTGACTGGCAAAAACACCCCATCTGAGCGTGAGATCTGGCTGGGCTAGTGGCTCTTTCTGTGGACTAAGAGACAGACAGACAGAGTTTTCAGGTTCAAAACCTATACTTCCCAGAAGATGGTCATTCACATCGGTAAAAAAAAAAAAAAAAAAAAAAAAAAAAAAGGCTTTTAATTTTTTTTTCCCCTGCCTGGGTAACCTGTCTCCTGCCTGTTTCAAAGTGAAAAAAGGGAAAAATCTTTTTTGGAGGGAAAAGGACCAAAATGCAGGCAGGTGGACTCCGTGGAAGGTGGATGGGGAGTTGCTCCTGCCCTGGCACTAGAGCCCCAGCTGCTGTTCCAGGTGCTCTCTGATAACAGAGATCTCCGTGTGTCGTGTCATGACACTGTCTCCAGGACTGAGCCTCAGGATAATGAGGATTCAAAACGAGGCAGGTGATACTGCCTTCAAAAGTAAATCCAGGGAGGTTTGGCGGTATGTCAGAGGGTTAAGGGCTTGTGGCGCTCACGAATAGAGGGGACAGGTGGAAGGATTTGGGGTCTGGCCCCCAGACCGCCACCTGCAGGGGATTCGCTTTACAGGGGGTGAAGCAGGTCTTTAGGAGCTCTATCTTTCTCTCCCACCCTGTATTTCCTCTGCTCTCTCCTTTTGTGTCTGTCAGATGCAAGGTCAGTAACAACAACAACAACAACAAAAACAATAACCACCACAGTGACCAAGCAACAAGGGCAGCGAAAGGGGAACAAATGGAGTGCAGGAGCTGTGGATTATTCGTGGCGTAGGCACTCAGCTGTGGCAATAACCCCTTGAGGCAATCAATCCATACATGAAGATGTAATACAGGTAACAGAGACGTATATGTCCCTGTGTGTTTCCACTGAGTTAATGTAAATGCACTTTTATTGACTTCTTCATTTATTTATTACCTTGCCACGAGAATTTCTTTTCATTGCTAAAAAAAAAGTGTCCCATCAAGGGTACCAAGTGGTGCCACACCCAGGTAAGCACTCATGTTACAATGCAGGAGGACTGGGCTTCAACAACCTGGTTCCCACCTGCCAGGGGAAATCTTTACAAGTGGTGCGGAAGTGCTGCAGTTGTCTCTCTCTGTGTCTCAAACTCTCTCTACGTCCCTTCCCTCTCAATTCCTGTCTATTTATTCCAGTGAATAATCAAGAAAATAGAAAGTCAAAAAAGAAAAAGGAAAAGGAAATATTCCACGACTTCAAATGGGCTACTCAGGACAATGCTTTCCTTGTTAAGATCCTCACAGCATTCCATATGCAGAAAGGCAAAGACGCCATGTATTTTTTAACCCAGTTTTTATATTTATTTATTTATTTATTTAGGTGCTTATTCATTTTTGTTATTGATGAATTAATGTTTTACATTTGACATTGACTAGGGATCTGACACCAGCGGACTCCAGTACCCCTATATGGTACTCTGCCTCTACAAAACCTATCCATTGAACTGTCCATCCATCCATCCATCCACCCATACATCTATCCATCCATTCATCCATCCATCCATCCATCCATCCATCCATCCATCCACCAGTCAACCAAGCTAAGTACAAAAGGAGATCTCTCCTTGAATGGTGAGGAGAAACAACGATGCATAGGTAGGTTGCAAAGGCCCAGTTTGGCTGAATAGGGCAGAGGGGCTGAACCAGGGAATGTGTTGGGGCGTGTGGGTTTGGGAGGGGTGAGCCGGAGACCCTGTGAGCTGGGTCACATTAGGGGCAGGCAGGGGGTGGAAGGGGTTGCGAACAGCTGTCACTGGAGAACCATCACAAGTGCTGGAGCTGGTGAGCAGGGCACCTGGAAGAGAGGACAGACAAAGGAGAGAAGCAAAGTGCGGTGGAGAGGAGAGGGGAGAGGATGGTGAGGACAGGAGAGGACAGGAGAGGACAGGATTGGAGGGGACCTGAGAAACCTACCTGGACAAAGGCAGCATACAGACATCCAGGAAGGCAGGCAGGCATGCAGGCAGCTCTGGCCTGGGCTCCCTGGATCCCGGGCGCACCTCCACCTGTCTTCTCTTGGCTGCCAGCCCTGAGGTCCCTCGTCGGTCAGCACTGTCTTCCCATCCTTCCGTCCGTCTGTGCCAGGGCCCAGGCGTCTGGGCGCTGTTGCCTGACCTAGTGGCAGGGCAGTTGGGCTGCCCAGTGCCAGTGTGGCCAGCACAGATTGCCAGGGGCTAGGACATCACAGAGGGCTCCTGTGGTTGCTAGGCCACGGGGACCCCGCCCATCCAGTTGACCAGCAGCCATGACCCCCACGCTGAACTTGACCTGAGGGGTGGTGGCCAGCCACCAGAGCCAGAGCCCCAGGCCAAGGCAGGTGCTGGTCGGCCGGGCCAAAGTGCTATGGGCAGATTGGTGTGTGTCTGGGCATGGGGCTGTCATCTGACAGTCCAGGGCGGGGGACCAAGTTCCGCCAGGCCCCTGTCCCACCATGTGCACTGACACACAGTCTTGCTGACTGACTGACAGTCCCCGCCCCAGAGATACCCACACCAAGTCCCTGGGTGCCCTGAGCTGCCCCTGAGGGTTGGTGGGTGCCTGCCTGGACACATGCCTCCGTTAAGGAGGCCTCTATTAATCCCGTTGCCTACTGACAGCTGCCCTCCTGCCCCTCCTCCTCCTCCTCCGCCTCCTCCTCCTCCTCTTCTTCCTCCTCCTCTTCCTACTCTTCCTCCACCTCTTCCTCCTCCTCCTCCTCCACCCCCTCCTCCTCTTCCTCATCCTCAGAGGGACTCACTCAGGGCCCTTGGCCTAGGCAAGCCAGGGCTGCTGCTCTGGCTTCTGCAGCTTCTATCCAGTGGGGGGGTGTAGGAATCTGTTCCTGTCAGTCCCTGATTCCTGGGACCTTCCATGCCTCCAGCTGCCCCCACTCTCTAGTCCTGACCCCTCCTCAAGGATGCCCCCTTTCTCCTTACCCTCTGTCCCCCAGCTCCCAACTAACATCTACTGTGTTCCTCCCTGCGCTACTTTACTGCCACCCTGCTTCTGCCCTTCAGCCCTGAGGGCCCAGTGCCAGCCCAGCTGCCATCTCACCATCCAGCAGGGGGACCTGCCCTAACCCCCTGCCACCACACCCACACACACAGCCCTGCACACACTCCTGGGCTCCTCTGCCTGCAGCCTGCCTCTCAAACAGTCTCCTTCTGCCCCCTAGCCCCCTTACAGCCTCTGCCACGGACCCCCACAGACACCTGGGCATGAGCAGTGCAGACATGCAAACAGCTCCCCTCGCCCCCACTCCAGTTGCTCCAAGGTTGTCAAGAGTCTTTTTTTCATGCTGTAGAGGAGGGAGTTGAGACAGTCCAATGTCCTGGGGAGCAAGAACTGCAAACAGTCCATCTACAATGTAACATTTGGGTCTCAGGCCGCCCAATCCCTAGTGCGCTGTGCAGACCTTTGACTGGCAAAAACACCCCATCTGAGCGTGAGATCTGGCTGGGCTAGTGGCTCTTTCTGTGGACTAAGAGACAGACAGACAGAGTTTTCAGGTTCAAAACCTATACTTCCCAGAAGATGGTCATTCACATCGGTAAAAAAAAAAAAAAAAAAAAAAAAAAAAGGCTTTTAATTTTTTTTTCCCCTGCCTGGGTAACCTGTCTCCTGCCTGTTTCAAAGTGAAAAAAGGGAAAAATCTTTTTTGGAGGGAAAAGGACCAAAATGCAGGCAGGTGGACTCCGTGGAAGGTGGATGGGGAGTTGCTCCTGCCCTGGCACTAGAGCCCCAGCTGCTGTTCCAGGTGCTCTCTGATAACAGAGATCTCCGTGTGTCGTGTCATGACACTGTCTCCAGGACTGAGCCTCAGGATAATGAGGATTCAAAACGAGGCAGGTGATACTGCCTTCAAAAGTAAATCCAGGGAGGTTTGGCGGTATGTCAGAGGGTTAAGGGCTTGTGGCGCTCACGAATAGAGGGGACAGGTGGAAGGATTTGGGGTCTGGCCCCCAGACCGCCACCTGCAGGGGATTCGCTTTACAGGGGGTGAAGCAGGTCTTTAGGAGCTCTATCTTTCTCTCCCACCCTGTATTTCCTCTGCTCTCTCCTTTTGTGTCTGTCAGATGCAAGGTCAGTAACAACAACAACAACAACAAAAACAATAACCACCACAGTGACCAAGCAACAAGGGCAGCGAAAGGGGAACAAATGGAGTGCAGGAGCTGTGGATTATTCGTGGCGTAGGCACTCAGCTGTGGCAATAACCCCTTGAGGCAATCAATCCATACATGAAGATGTAATACAGGTAACAGAGACGTATATGTCCCTGTGTGTTTCCACTGAGTTAATGTAAATGCACTTTTATTGACTTCTTCATTTATTTATTACCTTGCCACGAGAATTTCTTTTCATTGCTAAAAAAAAAGTGTCCCATCAAGGGTACCAAGTGGTGCCACACCCAGGTAAGCACTCATGTTACAATGCAGGAGGACTGGGCTTCAACAACCTGGTTCCCACCTGCCAGGGGAAATCTTTACAAGTGGTGCGGAAGTGCTGCAGTTGTCTCTCTCTGTGTCTCAAACTCTCTCTACGTCCCTTCCCTCTCAATTCCTGTCTATTTATTCCAGTGAATAATCAAGAAAATAGAAAGTCAAAAAAGAAAAAGGAAAAGGAAATATTCCACGACTTCAAATGGGCTACTCAGGACAATGCTTTCCTTGTTAAGATCCTCACAGCATTCCATATGCAGAAAGGCAAAGACGCCATGTATTTTTTAACCCAGTTTTTATATTTATTTATTTATTTATTTAGGTGCTTATTCATTTTTGTTATTGATGAATTAATGTTTTACATTTGACATTGACTAGGGATCTGACACCAGCGGACTCCAGTACCCCTATATGGTACTCTGCCTCTACAAAACCTATCCATTGAACTGTCCATCCATCCATCCATCCACCCATACATCTATCCATCCATTCATCCATCCATCCATCCATCCATCCATCCATCCATCCATCCACCAGTCAACCAAGCTAAGTACAAAAGGAGATCTCTCCTTGAATGGTGAGGAGAAACAACGATGCATAGGTAGGTTGCAAAGGCCCAGTTTGGCTGAATAGGGCAGAGGGGCTGAACCAGGGAATGTGTCGGGGCGTGTGGGTTTGGGAGGGGTGAGCCGGAGACCCTGTGAGCTGGGTCACATTAGGGGCAGGCAGGGGGTGGAAGGGGTTGCGAACAGCTGTCACTGGAGAACCATCACAAGTGCTGGAGCTGGTGAGCAGGGCACCTGGAAGAGAGGACAGACAAAGGAGAGAAGCAAAGTGCGGTGGAGAGGAGAGGGGAGAGGATGGTGAGGACAGGAGAGGACAGGAGAGGACAGGATTGGAGGGGACCTGAGAAACCTACCTGGACAAAGGCAGCATACAGACATCCAGGAAGGCAGGCAGGCATGCAGGCAGCTCTGGCCTGGGCTCCCTGGATCCCGGGCGCACCTCCACCTGTCTTCTCTTGGCTGCCAGCCCTGAGGTCCCTCGTCGGTCAGCACTGTCTTCCCATCCTTCCGTCCGTCTGTGCCAGGGCCCAGGCGTCTGGGCGCTGTTGCCTGACCTAGTGGCAGGGCAGTTGGGCTGCCCAGTGCCAGTGTGGCCAGCACAGATTGCCAGGGGCTAGGACATCACAGAGGGCTCCTGTGGTTGCTAGGCCACGGGGACCCCGCCCATCCAGTTGACCAGCAGCCATGACCCCCACGCTGAACTTGACCTGAGGGGTGGTGGCCAGCCACCAGAGACAGAGCCCCAGGCCAAGGCAGGTGCTGGTCGGCCGGGCCAAAGTGCTATGGGCAGATTGGTGTGTGTCTGGGCATGGGGCTGTCATCTGACAGTCCAGGGCGGGGGACCAAGTTCCGCCAGGCCCCTGTCCCACCATGTGCACTGACACACAGTCTTGCTGACTGACTGACAGTCCCCGCCCCAGAGATACCCACACCAAGTCCCTGGGTGCCCTGAGCTGCCCCTGAGGGTTGGTGGGTGCCTGCCTGGACACATGCCTCCGTTAAGGAGGCCTCTATTAATCCCGTTGCCTACTGACAGCTGCCCTCCTGCCCCTCCTCCTCCTCCTCCGCCTCCTCCTCCTCCTCTTCTTCCTCCTCCTCTTCCTACTCTTCCTCCACCTCTTCCTCCTCCTCCTCCTCCACCCCCTCCTCCTCTTCCTCATCCTCAGAGGGACTCACTCAGGGCCCTTGGCCTAGGCAAGCCAGGGCTGCTGCTCTGGCTTCTGCAGCTTCTATCCAGTGGGGGGGTGTAGGAATCTGTTCCTGTCAGTCCCTGATTCCTGGGACCTTCCATGCCTCCAGCTGCCCCCACTCTCTAGTCCTGACCCCTCCTCAAGGATGCCCCCTTTCTCCTTACCCTCTGTCCCCCAGCTCCCAACTAACATCTACTGTGTTCCTCCCTGCGCTACTTTACTGCCACCCTGCTTCTGCCCTTCAGCCCTGAGGGCCCAGTGCCAGCCCAGCTGCCATCTCACCATCCAGCAGGGGGACCTGCCCTAACCCCCTGCCACCACACCCACACACACAGCCCTGCACACACTCCTGGGCTCCTCTGCCTGCAGCCTGCCTCTCAAACAGTCTCCTTCTGCCCCCTAGCCCCCTTACAGCCTCTGCCACGGACCCCCACAGACACCTGGGCATGAGCAGTGCAGACATGCAAACAGCTCCCCTCGCCCCCACTCCAGTTGCTCCAAGGTTGTCAAGAGTCTTTTTTTCATGCTGTAGAGGAGGGAGTTGAGACAGTCCAATGTCCTGGGGAGCAAGAACTGCAAACAGTCCATCTACAATGTAACATTTGGGTCTCAGGCCGCCCAATCCCTAGTGCGCTGTGCAGACCTTTGACTGGCAAAAACACCCCATCTGAGCGTGAGATCTGGCTGGGCTAGTGGCTCTTTCTGTGGACTAAGAGACAGACAGACAGAGTTTTCAGGTTCAAAACCTATACTTCCCAGAAGATGGTCATTCACATCGGTAAAAAAAAAAAAAAAAAAAAAAAAAAGGCTTTTAATTTTTTTTTCCCCTGCCTGGGTAACCTGTCTCCTGCCTGTTTCAAAGTGAAAAAAGGGAAAAATCTTTTTTGGAGGGAAAAGGACCAAAATGCAGGCAGGTGGACTCCGTGGAAGGTGGATGGGGAGTTGCTCCTGCCCTGGCACTAGAGCCCCAGCTGCTGTTCCAGGTGCTCTCTGATAACAGAGATCTCCGTGTGTCGTGTCATGACACTGTCTCCAGGACTGAGCCTCAGGATAATGAGGATTCAAAACGAGGCAGGTGATACTGCCTTCAAAAGTAAATCCAGGGAGGTTTGGCGGTATGTCAGAGGGTTAAGGGCTTGTGGCGCTCACGAATAGAGGGGACAGGTGGAAGGATTTGGGGTCTGGCCCCCAGACCGCCACCTGCAGGGGATTCGCTTTACAGGGGGTGAAGCAGGTCTTTAGGAGCTCTATCTTTCTCTCCCACCCTGTATTTCCTCTGCTCTCTCCTTTTGTGTCTGTCAGATGCAAGGTCAGTAACAACAACAACAACAACAAAAACAATAACCACCACAGTGACCAAGCAACAAGGGCAGCGAAAGGGGAACAAATGGAGTGCAGGAGCTGTGGATTATTCGTGGCGTAGGCACTCAGCTGTGGCAATAACCCCTTGAGGCAATCAATCCATACATGAAGATGTAATACAGGTAACAGAGACGTATATGTCCCTGTGTGTTTCCACTGAGTTAATGTAAATGCACTTTTATTGACTTCTTCATTTATTTATTACCTTGCCACGAGAATTTCTTTTCATTGCTAAAAAAAAAGTGTCCCATCAAGGGTACCAAGTGGTGCCACACCCAGGTAAGCACTCATGTTACAATGCAGGAGGACTGGGCTTCAACAACCTGGTTCCCACCTGCCAGGGGAAATCTTTACAAGTGGTGCGGAAGTGCTGCAGTTGTCTCTCTCTGTGTCTCAAACTCTCTCTACGTCCCTTCCCTCTCAATTCCTGTCTATTTATTCCAGTGAATAATCAAGAAAATAGAAAGTCAAAAAAGAAAAAGGAAAAGGAAATATTCCACGACTTCAAATGGGCTACTCAGGACAATGCTTTCCTTGTTAAGATCCTCACAGCATTCCATATGCAGAAAGGCAAAGACGCCATGTATTTTTTAACCCAGTTTTTATATTTATTTATTTATTTATTTAGGTGCTTATTCATTTTTGTTATTGATGAATTAATGTTTTACATTTGACATTGACTAGGGATCTGACACCAGCGGACTCCAGTACCCCTATATGGTACTCTGCCTCTACAAAACCTATCCATTGAACTGTCCATCCATCCATCCATCCACCCATACATCTATCCATCCATTCATCCATCCATCCATCCATCCATCCATCCATCCACCAGTCAACCAAGCTAAGTACAAAAGGAGATCTCTCCTTGAATGGTGAGGAGAAACAACGATGCATAGGTAGGTTGCAAAGGCCCAGTTTGGCTGAATAGGGCAGAGGGGCTGAACCAGGGAATGTGTCGGGGCGTGTGGGTTTGGGAGGGGTGAGCCGGAGACCCTGTGAGCTGGGTCACATTAGGGGCAGGCAGGGGGTGGAAGGGGTTGCGAACAGCTGTCACTGGAGAACCATCACAAGTGCTGGAGCTGGTGAGCAGGGCACCTGGAAGAGAGGACAGACAAAGGAGAGAAGCAAAGTGCGGTGGAGAGGAGAGGGGAGAGGATGGTGAGGACAGGAGAGGACAGGAGAGGACAGGATTGGAGGGGACCTGAGAAACCTACCTGGACAAAGGCAGCATACAGACATCCAGGAAGGCAGGCAGGCATGCAGGCAGCTCTGGCCTGGGCTCCCTGGATCCCGGGCGCACCTCCACCTGTCTTCTCTTGGCTGCCAGCCCTGAGGTCCCTCGTCGGTCAGCACTGTCTTCCCATCCTTCCGTCCGTCTGTGCCAGGGCCCAGGCGTCTGGGCGCTGTTGCCTGACCTAGTGGCAGGGCAGTTGGGCTGCCCAGTGCCAGTGTGGCCAGCACAGATTGCCAGGGGCTAGGACATCACAGAGGGCTCCTGTGGTTGCTAGGCCACGGGGACCCCGCCCATCCAGTTGACCAGCAGCCATGACCCCCACGCTGAACTTGACCTGAGGGGTGGTGGCCAGCCACCAGAGACAGAGCCCCAGGCCAAGGCAGGTGCTGGTCGGCCGGGCCAAAGTGCTATGGGCAGATTGGTGTGTGTCTGGGCATGGGGCTGTCATCTGACAGTCCAGGGCGGGGGACCAAGTTCCGCCAGGCCCCTGTCCCACCATGTGCACTGACACACAGTCTTGCTGACTGACTGACAGTCCCCGCCCCAGAGATACCCACACCAAGTCCCTGGGTGCCCTGAGCTGCCCCTGAGGGTTGGTGGGTGCCTGCCTGGACACATGCCTCCATTAAGGAGGCCTCTATTAATCCCGTTGCCTACTGACAGCTGCCCTCCTGCCCCTCCTCCTCCTCCTCCGCCTCCTCCTCCTCCTCTTCTTCCTCCTCCTCTTCCTACTCTTCCTCCACCTCTTCCTCCTCCTCCTCCTCCACCCCCTCCTCCTCTTCCTCATCCTCAGAGGGACTCACTCAGGGCCCTTGGCCTAGGCAAGCCAGGGCTGCTGCTCTGGCTTCTGCAGCTTCTATCCAGTGGGGGGGTGTAGGAATCTGTTCCTGTCAGTCCCTGATTCCTGGGACCTTCCATGCCTCCAGCTGCCCCCACTCTCTAGTCCTGACCCCTCCTCAAGGATGCCCCCTTTCTCCTTACCCTCTGTCCCCCAGCTCCCAACTAACATCTACTGTGTTCCTCCCTGCGCTACTTTACTGCCACCCTGCTTCTGCCCTTCAGCCCTGAGGGCCCAGTGCCAGCCCAGCTGCCATCTCACCATCCAGCAGGGGGACCTGCCCTAACCCCCTGCCACCACACCCACACACACAGCCCTGCACACACTCCTGGGCTCCTCTGCCTGCAGCCTGCCTCTCAAACAGTCTCCTTCTGCCCCCTAGCCCCCTTACAGCCTCTGCCACGGACCCCCACAGACACCTGGGCATGAGCAGTGCAGACATGCAAACAGCTCCCCTCGCCCCCACTCCAGTTGCTCCAAGGTTGTCAAGAGTCTTTTTTTCATGCTGTAGAGGAGGGAGTTGAGACAGTCCAATGTCCTGGGGAGCAAGAACTGCAAACAGTCCATCTACAATGTAACATTTGGGTCTCAGGCCGCCCAATCCCTAGTGCGCTGTGCAGACCTTTGACTGGCAAAAACACCCCATCTGAGCGTGAGATCTGGCTGGGCTAGTGGCTCTTTCTGTGGACTAAGAGACAGACAGACAGAGTTTTCAGGTTCAAAACCTATACTTCCCAGAAGATGGTCATTCACATCGGTAAAAAAAAAAAAAAAAAAAAAAAAAAAAAAAAGGCTTTTAATTTTTTTTTCCCCTGCCTGGGTAACCTGTCTCCTGCCTGTTTCAAAGTGAAAAAAGGGAAAAATCTTTTTTGGAGGGAAAAGGACCAAAATGCAGGCAGGTGGACTCCGTGGAAGGTGGATGGGGAGTTGCTCCTGCCCTGGCACTAGAGCCCCAGCTGCTGTTCCAGGTGCTCTCTGATAACAGAGATCTCCGTGTGTCGTGTCATGACACTGTCTCCAGGACTGAGCCTCAGGATAATGAGGATTCAAAACGAGGCAGGTGATACTGCCTTCAAAAGTAAATCCAGGGAGGTTTGGCGGTATGTCAGAGGGTTAAGGGCTTTGGCGCTCACGAATAGAGGGGACAGGTGGAAGGATTTGGGGTCTGGCCCCCAGACCGCCACCTGCAGGGGATTCGCTTTACAGGGGGTGAAGCAGGTCTTTAGGAGCTCTATCTTTCTCTCCCACCCTGTATTTCCTCTGCTCTCTCCTTTTGTGTCTGTCAGATGCAAGGTCAGTAACAACAACAACAACAACAAAAACAATAACCACCACAGTGACCAAGCAACAAGGGCAGCGAAAGGGGAACAAATGGAGTGCAGGAGCTGTGGATTATTCGTGGCGTAGGCACTCAGCTGTGGCAATAACCCCTTGAGGCAATCAATCCATACATGAAGATGTAATACAGGTAACAGAGACGTATATGTCCCTGTGTGTTTCCACTGAGTTAATGTAAATGCACTTTTATTGACTTCTTCATTTATTTATTACCTTGCCACGAGAATTTCTTTTCATTGCTAAAAAAAAAGTGTCCCATCAAGGGTACCAAGTGGTGCCACACCCAGGTAAGCACTCATGTTACAATGCAGGAGGACTGGGCTTCAACAACCTGGTTCCCACCTGCCAGGGGAAATCTTTACAAGTGGTGCGGAAGTGCTGCAGTTGTCTCTCTCTGTGTCTCAAACTCTCTCTACGTCCCTTCCCTCTCAATTCCTGTCTATTTATTCCAGTGAATAATCAAGAAAATAGAAAGTCAAAAAAGAAAAAGGAAAAGGAAATATTCCACGACTTCAAATGGGCTACTCAGGACAATGCTTTCCTTGTTAAGATCCTCACAGCATTCCATATGCAGAAAGGCAAAGACGCCATGTATTTTTTAACCCAGTTTTTATATTTATTTATTTATTTATTTAGGTGCTTATTCATTTTTGTTATTGATGAATTAATGTTTTACATTTGACATTGACTAGGGATCTGACACCAGCGGACTCCAGTACCCCTATATGGTACTCTGCCTCTACAAAACCTATCCATTGAACTGTCCATCCATCCATCCATCCACCCATACATCTATCCATCCATTCATCCATCCATCCATCCATCCATCCATCCATCCATCCATCCATCCACCAGTCAACCAAGCTAAGTACAAAAGGAGATCTCTCCTTGAATGGTGAGGAGAAACAACGATGCATAGGTAGGTTGCAAAGGCCCAGTTTGGCTGAATAGGGCAGAGGGGCTGAACCAGGGAATGTGTTGGGGCGTGTGGGTTTGGGAGGGGTGAGCCGGAGACCCTGTGAGCTGGGTCACATTAGGGGCAGGCAGGGGGTGGAAGGGGTTGCGAACAGCTGTCACTGGAGAACCATCACAAGTGCTGGAGCTGGTGAGCAGGGCACCTGGAAGAGAGGACAGACAAAGGAGAGAAGCAAAGTGCGGTGGAGAGGAGAGGGGAGAGGATGGTGAGGACAGGAGAGGACAGGAGAGGACAGGATTGGAGGGGACCTGAGAAACCTACCTGGACAAAGGCAGCATACAGACATCCAGGAAGGCAGGCAGGCATGCAGGCAGCTCTGGCCTGGGCTCCCTGGATCCCGGGCGCACCTCCACCTGTCTTCTCTTGGCTGCCAGCCCTGAGGTCCCTCGTCGGTCAGCACTGTCTTCCCATCCTTCCGTCCGTCTGTGCCAGGGCCCAGGCGTCTGGGCGCTGTTGCCTGACCTAGTGGCAGGGCAGTTGGGCTGCCCAGTGCCAGTGTGGCCAGCACAGATTGCCAGGGGCTAGGACATCACAGAGGGCTCCTGTGGTTGCTAGGCCACGGGGACCCCGCCCATCCAGTTGACCAGCAGCCATGACCCCCACGCTGAACTTGACCTGAGGGGTGGTGGCCAGCCACCAGAGACAGAGCCCCAGGCCAAGGCAGGTGCTGGTCGGCCGGGCCAAAGTGCTATGGGCAGATTGGTGTGTGTCTGGGCATGGGGCTGTCATCTGACAGTCCAGGGCGGGGGACCAAGTTCCGCCAGGCCCCTGTCCCACCATGTGCACTGACACACAGTCTTGCTGACTGACTGACAGTCCCCGCCCCAGAGATACCCACACCAAGTCCCTGGGTGCCCTGAGCTGCCCCTGAGGGTTGGTGGGTGCCTGCCTGGACACATGCCTCCGTTAAGGAGGCCTCTATTAATCCCGTTGCCTACTGACAGCTGCCCTCCTGCCCCTCCTCCTCCTCCTCCGCCTCCTCCTCCTCCTCTTCTTCCTCCTCCTCTTCCTACTCTTCCTCCACCTCTTCCTCCTCCTCCTCCTCCACCCCCTCCTCCTCTTCCTCATCCTCAGAGGGACTCACTCAGGGCCCTTGGCCTAGGCAAGCCAGGGCTGCTGCTCTGGCTTCTGCAGCTTCTATCCAGTGGGGGGGTGTAGGAATCTGTTCCTGTCAGTCCCTGATTCCTGGGACCTTCCATGCCTCCAGCTGCCCCCACTCTCTAGTCCTGACCCCTCCTCAAGGATGCCCCCTTTCTCCTTACCCTCTGTCCCCCAGCTCCCAACTAACATCTACTGTGTTCCTCCCTGCGCTACTTTACTGCCACCCTGCTTCTGCCCTTCAGCCCTGAGGGCCCAGTGCCAGCCCAGCTGCCATCTCACCATCCAGCAGGGGGACCTGCCCTAACCCCCTGCCACCACACCCACACACACAGCCCTGAACACACTCCTGGGCTCCTCTGCCTGCAGCCTGCCTCTCAAACAGTCTCCTTCTGCCCCCTAGCCCCCTTACAGCCTCTGCCACGGACCCCCACAGACACCTGGGCATGAGCAGTGCAGACATGCAAACAGCTCCCCTCGCCCCCACTCCAGTTGCTCCAAGGTTGTCAAGAGTCTTTTTTTCATGCTGTAGAGGAGGGAGTTGAGACAGTCCAATGTCCTGGGGAGCAAGAACTGCAAACAGTCCATCTACAATGTAACATTTGGGTCTCAGGCCGCCCAATCCCTAGTGCGCTGTGCAGACCTTTGACTGGCAAAAACACCCCATCTGAGCGTGAGATCTGGCTGGGCTAGTGGCTCTTTCTGTGGACTAAGAGACAGACAGACAGAGTTTTCAGGTTCAAAACCTATACTTCCCAGAAGATGGTCATTCACATCGGTAAAAAAAAAAAAAAAAAAAAAAAAAAAAAAAAGGCTTTTAATTTTTTTTTCCCCTGCCTGGGTAACCTGTCTCCTGCCTGTTTCAAAGTGAAAAAAGGGAAAAATCTTTTTTGGAGGGAAAAGGACCAAAATGCAGGCAGGTGGACTCCGTGGAAGGTGGATGGGGAGTTGCTCCTGCCCTGGCACTAGAGCCCCAGCTGCTGTTCCAGGTGCTCTCTGATAACAGAGATCTCCGTGTGTCGTGTCATGACACTGTCTCCAGGACTGAGCCTCAGGATAATGAGGATTCAAAACGAGGCAGGTGATACTGCCTTCAAAAGTAAATCCAGGGAGGTTTGGCGGTATGTCAGAGGGTTAAGGGCTTGTGGCGCTCACGAATAGAGGGGACAGGTGGAAGGATTTGGGGTCTGGCCCCCAGACCGCCACCTGCAGGGGATTCGCTTTACAGGGGGTGAAGCAGGTCTTTAGGAGCTCTATCTTTCTCTCCCACCCTGTATTTCCTCTGCTCTCTCCTTTTGTGTCTGTCAGATGCAAGGTCAGTAACAACAACAACAACAACAAAAACAATAACCACCACAGTGACCAAGCAACAAGGGCAGCGAAAGGGGAACAAATGGAGTGCAGGAGCTGTGGATTATTCGTGGCGTAGGCACTCAGCTGTGGCAATAACCCCTTGAGGCAATCAATCCATACATGAAGATGTAATACAGGTAACAGAGACGTATATGTCCCTGTGTGTTTCCACTGAGTTAATGTAAATGCACTTTTATTGACTTCTTCATTTATTTATTACCTTGCCACGAGAATTTCTTTTCATTGCTAAAAAAAAAGTGTCCCATCAAGGGTACCAAGTGGTGCCACACCCAGGTAAGCACTCATGTTACAATGCAGGAGGACTGGGCTTCAACAACCTGGTTCCCACCTGCCAGGGGAAATCTTTACAAGTGGTGCGGAAGTGCTGCAGTTGTCTCTCTCTGTGTCTCAAACTCTCTCTACGTCCCTTCCCTCTCAATTCCTGTCTATTTATTCCAGTGAATAATCAAGAAAATAGAAAGTCAAAAAAGAAAAAGGAAAAGGAAATATTCCACGACTTCAAATGGGCTACTCAGGACAATGCTTTCCTTGTTAAGATCCTCACAGCATTCCATATGCAGAAAGGCAAAGACGCCATGTATTTTTTAACCCAGTTTTTATATTTATTTATTTATTTATTTAGGTGCTTATTCATTTTTGTTATTGATGAATTAATGTTTTACATTTGACATTGACTAGGGATCTGACACCAGCGGACTCCAGTACCCCTATATGGTACTCTGCCTCTACAAAACCTATCCATTGAACTGTCCATCCATCCATCCATCCACCCATACA
Organism: Erinaceus europaeus; assembly: GCF_950295315.1. Classification (NCBI taxonomy): domain Eukaryota; kingdom Metazoa; phylum Chordata; class Mammalia; order Eulipotyphla; family Erinaceidae; genus Erinaceus; species Erinaceus europaeus. The sequence goes on along the minus strand of NW_026647120.1, from coordinate 460,454 downwards.
TCTATCCATCCATTCATCCATCCATCCATCCATCCATCCATCCATCCATCCACCAGTCAACCAAGCTAAGTACAAAAGGAGATCTCTCCTTGAATGGTGAGGAGAAACAACGATGCATAGGTAGGTTGCAAAGGCCCAGTTTGGCTGAATAGGGCAGAGGGGCTGAACCAGGGAATGTGTTGGGGCGTGTGGGTTTGGGAGGGGTGAGCCGGAGACCCTGTGAGCTGGGTCACATTAGGGGCAGGCAGGGGGTGGAAGGGGTTGCGAACAGCTGTCACTGGAGAACCATCACAAGTGCTGGAGCTGGTGAGCAGGGCACCTGGAAGAGAGGACAGACAAAGGAGAGAAGCAAAGTGCGGTGGAGAGGAGAGGGGAGAGGATGGTGAGGACAGGAGAGGACAGGAGAGGACAGGATTGGAGGGGACCTGAGAAACCTACCTGGACAAAGGCAGCATACAGACATCCAGGAAGGCAGGCAGGCATGCAGGCAGCTCTGGCCTGGGCTCCCTGGATCCCGGGCGCACCTCCACCTGTCTTCTCTTGGCTGCCAGCCCTGAGGTCCCTCGTCGGTCAGCACTGTCTTCCCATCCTTCCGTCCGTCTGTGCCAGGGCCCAGGCGTCTGGGCGCTGTTGCCTGACCTAGTGGCAGGGCAGTTGGGCTGCCCAGTGCCAGTGTGGCCAGCACAGATTGCCAGGGGATAGGACATCACAGAGGGCTCCTGTGGTTGCTAGGCCACGGGGACCCCGCCCATCCAGTTGACCAGCAGCCATGACCCCCACGCTGAACTTGACCTGAGGGGTGGTGGCCAGCCACCAGAGCCAGAGCCCCAGGCCAAGGCAGGTGCTGGTCGGCCGGGCCAAAGTGCTATGGGCAGATTGGTGTGTGTCTGGGCATGGGGCTGTCATCTGACAGTCCAGGGCGGGGGACCAAGTTCCGCCAGGCCCCTGTCCCACCATGTGCACTGACACACAGTCTTGCTGACTGACTGACAGTCCCCGCCCCAGAGATACCCACACCAAGTCCCTGGGTGCCCTGAGCTGCCCCTGAGGGTTGGTGGGTGCCTGCCTGGACACATGCCTCCGTTAAGGAGGCCTCTATTAATCCCGTTGCCTACTGACAGCTGCCCTCCTGCCCCTCCTCCTCCTCCTCCGCCTCCTCCTCCTCCTCTTCTTCCTCCTCCTCTTCCTACTCTTCCTCCACCTCTTCCTCCTCCTCCTCCTCCACCCCCTCCTCCTCTTCCTCATCCTCAGAGGGACTCACTCAGGGCCCTTGGCCTAGGCAAGCCAGGGCTGCTGCTCTGGCTTCTGCAGCTTCTATCCAGTGGGGGGGTGTAGGAATCTGTTCCTGTCAGTCCCTGATTCCTGGGACCTTCCATGCCTCCAGCTGCCCCCACTCTCTAGTCCTGACCCCTCCTCAAGGATGCCCCCTTTCTCCTTACCCTCTGTCCCCCAGCTCCCAACTAACATCTACTGTGTTCCTCCCTGCGCTACTTTACTGCCACCCTGCTTCTGCCCTTCAGCCCTGAGGGCCCAGTGCCAGCCCAGCTGCCATCTCACCATCCAGCAGGGGGACCTGCCCTAACCCCCTGCCACCACACCCACACACACAGCCCTGAACACACTCCTGGGCTCCTCTGCCTGCAGCCTGCCTCTCAAACAGTCTCCTTCTGCCCCCTAGCCCCCTTACAGCCTCTGCCACGGACCCCCACAGACACCTGGGCATGAGCAGTGCAGACATGCAAACAGCTCCCCTCGCCCCCACTCCAGTTGCTCCAAGGTTGTCAAGAGTCTTTTTTTCATGCTGTAGAGGAGGGAGTTGAGACAGTCCAATGTCCTGGGGAGCAAGAACTGCAAACAGTCCATCTACAATGTAACATTTGGGTCTCAGGCCGCCCAATCCCTAGTGCGCTGTGCAGACCTTTGACTGGCAAAAACACCCCATCTGAGCGTGAGATCTGGCTGGGCTAGTGGCTCTTTCTGTGGACTAAGAGACAGACAGACAGAGTTTTCAGGTTCAAAACCTATACTTCCCAGAAGATGGTCATTCACATCGGTAAAAAAAAAAAAAAAAAAAAAAAAAAAAAAAAAAGGCTTTTAATTTTTTTTTCCCCTGCCTGGGTAACCTGTCTCCTGCCTGTTTCAAAGTGAAAAAAGGGAAAAATCTTTTTTGGAGGGAAAAGGACCAAAATGCAGGCAGGTGGACTCCGTGGAAGGTGGATGGGGAGTTGCTCCTGCCCTGGCACTAGAGCCCCAGCTGCTGTTCCAGGTGCTCTCTGATAACAGAGATCTCCGTGTGTCGTGTCATGACACTGTCTCCAGGACTGAGCCTCAGGATAATGAGGATTCAAAACGAGGCAGGTGATACTGCCTTCAAAAGTAAATCCAGGGAGGTTTGGCGGTATGTCAGAGGGTTAAGGGCTTGTGGCGCTCACGAATAGAGGGGACAGGTGGAAGGATTTGGGGTCTGGCCCCCAGACCGCCACCTGCAGGGGATTCGCTTTACAGGGGGTGAAGCAGGTCTTTAGGAGCTCTATCTTTCTCTCCCACCCTGTATTTCCTCTGCTCTCTCCTTTTGTGTCTGTCAGATGCAAGGTCAGTAACAACAACAACAACAACAAAAACAATAACCACCACAGTGACCAAGCAACAAGGGCAGCGAAAGGGGAACAAATGGAGTGCAGGAGCTGTGGATTATTCGTGGCGTAGGCACTCAGCTGTGGCAATAACCCCTTGAGGCAATCAATCCATACATGAAGATGTAATACAGGTAACAGAGACGTATATGTCCCTGTGTGTTTCCACTGAGTTAATGTAAATGCACTTTTATTGACTTCTTCATTTATTTATTACCTTGCCACGAGAATTTCTTTTCATTGCTAAAAAAAAAGTGTCCCATCAAGGGTACCAAGTGGTGCCACACCCAGGTAAGCACTCATGTTACAATGCAGGAGGACTGGGCTTCAACAACCTGGTTCCCACCTGCCAGGGGAAATCTTTACAAGTGGTGCGGAAGTGCTGCAGTTGTCTCTCTCTGTGTCTCAAACTCTCTCTACGTCCCTTCCCTCTCAATTCCTGTCTATTTATTCCAGTGAATAATCAAGAAAATAGAAAGTCAAAAAAGAAAAAGGAAAAGGAAATATTCCACGACTTCAAATGGGCTACTCAGGACAATGCTTTCCTTGTTAAGATCCTCACAGCATTCCATATGCAGAAAGGCAAAGACGCCATGTATTTTTTAACCCAGTTTTTATATTTATTTATTTATTTATTTAGGTGCTTATTCATTTTTGTTATTGATGAATTAATGTTTTACATTTGACATTGACTAGGGATCTGACACCAGCGGACTCCAGTACCCCTATATGGTACTCTGCCTCTACAAAACCTATCCATTGAACTGTCCATCCATCCATCCATCCACCCATACATCTATCCATCCATTCATCCATCCATCCATCCATCCATCCATCCATCCATCCACCAGTCAACCAAGCTAAGTACAAAAGGAGATCTCTCCTTGAATGGTGAGGAGAAACAACGATGCATAGGTAGGTTGCAAAGGCCCAGTTTGGCTGAATAGGGCAGAGGGGCTGAACCAGGGAATGTGTCGGGGCGTGTGGGTTTGGGAGGGGTGAGCCGGAGACCCTGTGAGCTGGGTCACATTAGGGGCAGGCAGGGGGTGGAAGGGGTTGCGAACAGCTGTCACTGGAGAACCATCACAAGTGCTGGAGCTGGTGAGCAGGGCACCTGGAAGAGAGGACAGACAAAGGAGAGAAGCAAAGTGCGGTGGAGAGGAGAGGGGAGAGGATGGTGAGGACAGGAGAGGACAGGAGAGGACAGGATTGGAGGGGACCTGAGAAACCTACCTGGACAAAGGCAGCATACAGACATCCAGGAAGGCAGGCAGGCATGCAGGCAGCTCTGGCCTGGGCTCCCTGGATCCCGGGCGCACCTCCACCTGTCTTCTCTTGGCTGCCAGCCCTGAGGTCCCTCGTCGGTCAGCACTGTCTTCCCATCCTTCCGTCCGTCTGTGCCAGGGCCCAGGCGTCTGGGCGCTGTTGCCTGACCTAGTGGCAGGGCAGTTGGGCTGCCCAGTGCCAGTGTGGCCAGCACAGATTGCCAGGGGCTAGGACATCACAGAGGGCTCCTGTGGTTGCTAGGCCACGGGGACCCCGCCCATCCAGTTGACCAGCAGCCATGACCCCCACGCTGAACTTGACCTGAGGGGTGGTGGCCAGCCACCAGAGACAGAGCCCCAGGCCAAGGCAGGTGCTGGTCGGCCGGGCCAAAGTGCTATGGGCAGATTGGTGTGTGTCTGGGCATGGGGCTGTCATCTGACAGTCCAGGGCGGGGGACCAAGTTCCGCCAGGCCCCTGTCCCACCATGTGCACTGACACACAGTCTTGCTGACTGACTGACAGTCCCCGCCCCAGAGATACCCACACCAAGTCCCTGGGTGCCCTGAGCTGCCCCTGAGGGTTGGTGGGTGCCTGCCTGGACACATGCCTCCGTTAAGGAGGCCTCTATTAATCCCGTTGCCTACTGACAGCTGCCCTCCTGCCCCTCCTCCTCCTCCTCCGCCTCCTCCTCCTCCTCTTCTTCCTCCTCCTCTTCCTACTCTTCCTCCACCTCTTCCTCCTCCTCCTCCTCCACCCCCTCCTCCTCTTCCTCATCCTCAGAGGGACTCACTCAGGGCCCTTGGCCTAGGCAAGCCAGGGCTGCTGCTCTGGCTTCTGCAGCTTCTATCCAGTGGGGGGGTGTAGGAATCTGTTCCTGTCAGTCCCTGATTCCTGGGACCTTCCATGCCTCCAGCTGCCCCCACTCTCTAGTCCTGACCCCTCCTCAAGGATGCCCCCTTTCTCCTTACCCTCTGTCCCCCAGCTCCCAACTAACATCTACTGTGTTCCTCCCTGCGCTACTTTACTGCCACCCTGCTTCTGCCCTTCAGCCCTCAGGGCCCAGTGCCAGCCCAGCTGCCATCTCACCATCCAGCAGGGGGACCTGCCCTAACCCCCTGCCACCACACCCACACACACAGCCCTGCACACACTCCTGGGCTCCTCTGCCCGCAGCCTGCCTCTCAAACAGTCTCCTTCTGCCCCCTAGTCCCCTTACAGCCTCTGCCACGGACCCCCACAGACACCTGGGCATGAGCAGTGCAGACATGCAAACAGCTCCCCTCGCCCCCACTCCAGTTGCTCCAAGGTTGTCAAGAGTCTTTTTTTCATGCTGTAGAGGAGGGAGTTGATACAGTCCAATGTCCTGGGGAGCAAGAACTGCAAACAGTCCATCTACAATGTAACATTTGGGTCTCAGGCCGCCCAATCCCTAGTGCGCTGTGCAGACCTTTGACTGGCAAAAACACCCCATCTGAGCGTGAGATCTGGCTGGGCTAGTGGCTCTTTCTGTGGACTAAGAGACAGACAGACAGAGTTTTCAGGTTCAAAACCTATACTTCCCAGAAGATGGTCATTCACATCGGTAAAAAAAAAAAAAAAAAAAAAAAAAAAAAAAAAAAAAAAAGGCTTTTAATTTTTTTTTCCCCTGCCTGGGTAACCTGTCTCCTGCCTGTTTCAAAGTGAAAAAAGGGAAAAATCTTTTTTGGAGGGAAAAGGACCAAAATGCAGGCAGGTGGACTCCGTGGAAGGTGGATGGGGAGTTGCTCCTGCCCTGGCACTAGAGCCCCAGCTGCTGTTCCAGGTGCTCTCTGATAACAGAGATCTCCGTGTGTCGTGTCATGACACTGTCTCCAGGACTGAGCCTCAGGATAATGAGGATTCAAAACGAGGCAGGTGATACTGCCTTCAAAAGTAAATCCAGGGAGGTTTGGCGGTATGTCAGAGGGTTAAGGGCTTGTGGCGCTCACGAATAGAGGGGACAGGTGGAAGGATTTGGGGTCTGGCCCCCAGACCGCCACCTGCAGGGGATTCGCTTTACAGGGGGTGAAGCAGGTCTTTAGGAGCTCTATCTTTCTCTCCCACCCTGTATTTCCTCTGCTCTCTCCTTTTGTGTCTGTCAGATGCAAGGTCAGTAACAACAACAACAACAACAAAAACAATAACCACCACAGTGACCAAGCAACAAGGGCAGCGAAAGGGGAACAAATGGAGTGCAGGAGCTGTGGATTATTCGTGGCGTAGGCACTCAGCTGTGGCAATAACCCCTTGAGGCAATCAATCCATACATGAAGATGTAATACAGGTAACAGAGACGTATATGTCCCTGTGTGTTTCCACTGAGTTAATGTAAATGCACTTTTATTGACTTCTTCATTTATTTATTACCTTGCCACGAGAATTTCTTTTCATTGCTAAAAAAAAAGTGTCCCATCAAGGGTACCAAGTGGTGCCACACCCAGGTAAGCACTCATGTTACAATGCAGGAGGACTGGGCTTCAACAACCTGGTTCCCACCTGCCAGGGGAAATCTTTACAAGTGGTGCGGAAGTGCTGCAGTTGTCTCTCTCTGTGTCTCAAACTCTCTCTACGTCCCTTCCCTCTCAATTCCTGTCTATTTATTCCAGTGAATAATCAAGAAAATAGAAAGTCAAAAAAGAAAAAGGAAAAGGAAATATTCCACGACTTCAAATGGGCTACTCAGGACAATGCTTTCCTTGTTAAGATCCTCACAGCATTCCATATGCAGAAAGGCAAAGACGCCATGTATTTTTTAACCCAGTTTTTATATTTATTTATTTATTTATTTAGGTGCTTATTCATTTTTGTTATTGATGAATTAATGTTTTACATTTGACATTGACTAGGGATCTGACACCAGCGGACTCCAGTACCCCTATATGGTACTCTGCCTCTACAAAACCTATCCATTGAACTGTCCATCCATCCATCCATCCACCCATACATCTATCCATCCATTCATCCATCCATCCATCCATCCATCCATCCATCCATCCACCAGTCAACCAAGCTAAGTACAAAAGGAGATCTCTCCTTGAATGGTGAGGAGAAACAACGATGCATAGGTAGGTTGCAAAGGCCCAGTTTGGCTGAATAGGGCAGAGGGGCTGAACCAGGGAATGTGTCGGGGCGTGTGGGTTTGGGAGGGGTGAGCCGGAGACCCTGTGAGCTGGGTCACATTAGGGGCAGGCAGGGGGTGGAAGGGGTTGCGAACAGCTGTCACTGGAGAACCATCACAAGTGCTGGAGCTGGTGAGCAGGGCACCTGGAAGAGAGGACAGACAAAGGAGAGAAGCAAAGTGCGGTGGAGAGGAGAGGGGAGAGGATGGTGAGGACAGGAGAGGACAGGAGAGGACAGGATTGGAGGGGACCTGAGAAACCTACCTGGACAAAGGCAGCATACAGACATCCAGGAAGGCAGGCAGGCATGCAGGCAGCTCTGGCCTGGGCTCCCTGGATCCCGGGCGCACCTCCACCTGTCTTCTCTTGGCTGCCAGCCCTGAGGTCCCTCGTCGGTCAGCACTGTCTTCCCATCCTTCCGTCCGTCTGTGCCAGGGCCCAGGCGTCTGGGCGCTGTTGCCTGACCTAGTGGCAGGGCAGTTGGGCTGCCCAGTGCCAGTGTGGCCAGCACAGATTGCCAGGGGCTAGGACATCACAGAGGGCTCCTGTGGTTGCTAGGCCACGGGGACCCCGCCCATCCAGTTGACCAGCAGCCATGACCCCCACGCTGAACTTGACCTGAGGGGTGGTGGCCAGCCACCAGAGACAGAGCCCCAGGCCAAGGCAGGTGCTGGTCGGCCGGGCCAAAGTGCTATGGGCAGATTGGTGTGTGTCTGGGCATGGGGCTGTCATCTGACAGTCCAGGGCGGGGGACCAAGTTCCGCCAGGCCCCTGTCCCACCATGTGCACTGACACACAGTCTTGCTGACTGACTGACAGTCCCCGCCCCAGAGATACCCACACCAAGTCCCTGGGTGCCCTGAGCTGCCCCTGAGGGTTGGTGGGTGCCTGCCTGGACACATGCCTCCGTTAAGGAGGCCTCTATTAATCCCGTTGCCTACTGACAGCTGCCCTCCTGCCCCTCCTCCTCCTCCTCCGCCTCCTCCTCCTCCTCTTCTTCCTCCTCCTCTTCCTACTCTTCCTCCACCTCTTCCTCCTCCTCCTCCTCCACCCCCTCCTCCTCTTCCTCATCCTCAGAGGGACTCACTCAGGGCCCTTGGCCTAGGCAAGCCAGGGCTGCTGCTCTGGCTTCTGCAGCTTCTATCCAGTGGGGGGGTGTAGGAATCTGTTCCTGTCAGTCCCTGATTCCTGGGACCTTCCATGCCTCCAGCTGCCCCCACTCTCTAGTCCTGACCCCTCCTCAAGGATGCCCCCTTTCTCCTTACCCTCTGTCCCCCAGCTCCCAACTAACATCTACTGTGTTCCTCCCTGCGCTACTTTACTGCCACCCTGCTTCTGCCCTTCAGCCCTCAGGGCCCAGTGCCAGCCCAGCTGCCATCTCACCATCCAGCAGGGGGACCTGCCCTAACCCCCTGCCACCACACCCACACACACAGCCCTGCACACACTCCTGGGCTCCTCTGCCTGCAGCCTGCCTCTCAAACAGTCTCCTTCTGCCCCCTAGCCCCCTTACAGCCTCTGCCACGGACCCCCACAGACACCTGGGCATGAGCAGTGCAGACATGCAAACAGCTCCCCTCGCCCCCACTCCAGTTGCTCCAAGGTTGTCAAGAGTCTTTTTTTCATGCTGTAGAGGAGGGAGTTGAGACAGTCCAATGTCCTGGGGAGCAAGAACTGCAAACAGTCCATCTACAATGTAACATTTGGGTCTCAGGCCGCCCAATCCCTAGTGCGCTGTGCAGACCTTTGACTGGCAAAAACACCCCATCTGAGCGTGAGATCTGGCTGGGCTAGTGGCTCTTTCTGTGGACTAAGAGACAGACAGACAGAGTTTTCAGGTTCAAAACCTATACTTCCCAGAAGATGGTCATTCACATCGGTAAAAAAAAAAAAAAAAAAAAAAAAAAAAAAAAGGCTTTTAATTTTTTTTTCCCCTGCCTGGGTAACCTGTCTCCTGCCTGTTTCAAAGTGAAAAAAGGGAAAAATCTTTTTTGGAGGGAAAAGGACCAAAATGCAGGCAGGTGGACTCCGTGGAAGGTGGATGGGGAGTTGCTCCTGCCCTGGCACTAGAGCCCCAGCTGCTGTTCCAGGTGCTCTCTGATAACAGAGATCTCCGTGTGTCGTGTCATGACACTGTCTCCAGGACTGAGCCTCAGGATAATGAGGATTCAAAACGAGGCAGGTGATACTGCCTTCAAAAGTAAATCCAGGGAGGTTTGGCGGTATGTCAGAGGGTTAAGGGCTTGTGGCGCTCACGAATAGAGGGGACAGGTGGAAGGATTTGGGGTCTGGCCCCCAGACCGCCACCTGCAGGGGATTCGCTTTACAGGGGGTGAAGCAGGTCTTTAGGAGCTCTATCTTTCTCTCCCACCCTGTATTTCCTCTGCTCTCTCCTTTTGTGTCTGTCAGATGCAAGGTCAGTAACAACAACAACAACAACAAAAACAATAACCACCACAGTGACCAAGCAACAAGGGCAGCGAAAGGGGAACAAATGGAGTGCAGGAGCTGTGGATTATTCGTGGCGTAGGCACTCAGCTGTGGCAATAACCCCTTGAGGCAATCAATCCATACATGAAGATGTAATACAGGTAACAGAGACGTATATGTCCCTGTGTGTTTCCACTGAGTTAATGTAAATGCACTTTTATTGACTTCTTCATTTATTTATTACCTTGCCACGAGAATTTCTTTTCATTGCTAAAAAAAAAGTGTCCCATCAAGGGTACCAAGTGGTGCCACACCCAGGTAAGCACTCATGTTACAATGCAGGAGGACTGGGCTTCAACAACCTGGTTCCCACCTGCCAGGGGAAATCTTTACAAGTGGTGCGGAAGTGCTGCAGTTGTCTCTCTCTGTGTCTCAAACTCTCTCTACGTCCCTTCCCTCTCAATTCCTGTCTATTTATTCCAGTGAATAATCAAGAAAATAGAAAGTCAAAAAAGAAAAAGGAAAAGGAAATATTCCACGACTTCAAATGGGCTACTCAGGACAATGCTTTCCTTGTTAAGATCCTCACAGCATTCCATATGCAGAAAGGCAAAGACGCCATGTATTTTTTAACCCAGTTTTTATATTTATTTATTTATTTATTTAGGTGCTTATTCATTTTTGTTATTGATGAATTAATGTTTTACATTTGACATTGACTAGGGATCTGACACCAGCGGACTCCAGTACCCCTATATGGTACTCTGCCTCTACAAAACCTATCCATTGAACTGTCCATCCATCCATCCATCCACCCATACATCTATCCATCCATTCATCCATCCATCCATCCATCCATCCATCCATCCACCAGTCAACCAAGCTAAGTACAAAAGGAGATCTCTCCTTGAATGGTGAGGAGAAACAACGATGCATAGGTAGGTTGCAAAGGCCCAGTTTGGCTGAATAGGGCAGAGGGGCTGAACCAGGGAATGTGTTGGGGCGTGTGGGTTTGGGAGGGGTGAGCCGGAGACCCTGTGAGCTGGGTCACATTAGGGGCAGGCAGGGGGTGGAAGGGGTTGCGAACAGCTGTCACTGGAGAACCATCACAAGTGCTGGAGCTGGTGAGCAGGGCACCTGGAAGAGAGGACAGACAAAGGAGAGAAGCAAAGTGCGGTGGAGAGGAGAGGGGAGAGGATGGTGAGGACAGGAGAGGACAGGAGAGGACAGGATTGGAGGGGACCTGAGAAACCTACCTGGACAAAGGCAGCATACAGACATCCAGGAAGGCAGGCAGGCATGCAGGCAGCTCTGGCCTGGGCTCCCTGGATCCCGGGCGCACCTCCACCTGTCTTCTCTTGGCTGCCAGCCCTGAGGTCCCTCGTCGGTCAGCACTGTCTTCCCATCCTTCCGTCCGTCTGTGCCAGGGCCCAGGCGTCTGGGCGCTGTTGCCTGACCTAGTGGCAGGGCAGTTGGGCTGCCCAGTGCCAGTGTGGCCAGCACAGATTGCCAGGGGCTAGGACATCACAGAGGGCTCCTGTGGTTGCTAGGCCACGGGGACCCCGCCCATCCAGTTGACCAGCAGCCATGACCCCCACGCTGAACTTGACCTGAGGGGTGGTGGCCAGCCACCAGAGCCAGAGCCCCAGGCCAAGGCAGGTGCTGGTCGGCCGGGCCAAAGTGCTATGGGCAGATTGGTGTGTGTCTGGGCATGGGGCTGTCATCTGACAGTCCAGGGCGGGGGACCAAGTTCCGCCAGGCCCCTGTCCCACCATGTGCACTGACACACAGTCTTGCTGACTGACTGACAGTCCCCGCCCCAGAGATACCCACACCAAGTCCCTGGGTGCCCTGAGCTGCCCCTGAGGGTTGGTGGGTGCCTGCCTGGACACATGCCTCCGTTAAGGAGGCCTCTATTAATCCCGTTGCCTACTGACAGCTGCCCTCCTGCCCCTCCTCCTCCTCCTCCGCCTCCTCCTCCTCCTCTTCTTCCTCCTCCTCTTCCTACTCTTCCTCCACCTCTTCCTCCTCCTCCTCCTCCACCCCCTCCTCCTCTTCCTCATCCTCAGAGGGACTCACTCAGGGCCCTTGGCCTAGGCAAGCCAGGGCTGCTGCTCTGGCTTCTGCAGCTTCTATCCAGTGGGGGGGTGTAGGAATCTGTTCCTGTCAGTCCCTGATTCCTGGGACCTTCCATGCCTCCAGCTGCCCCCACTCTCTAGTCCTGACCCCTCCTCAAGGATGCCCCCTTTCTCCTTACCCTCTGTCCCCCAGCTCCCAACTAACATCTACTGTGTTCCTCCCTGCGCTACTTTACTGCCACCCTGCTTCTGCCCTTCAGCCCTCAGGGCCCAGTGCCAGCCCAGCTGCCATCTCACCATCCAGCAGGGGGACCTGCCCTAACCCCCTGCCACCACACCCACACACACAGCCCTGCACACACTCCTGGGCTCCTCTGCCCGCAGCCTGCCTCTCAAACAGTCTCCTTCTGCCCCCTAGCCCCCTTACAGCCTCTGCCACGGACCCCCACAGACACCTGGGCATGAGCAGTGCAGACATGCAAACAGCTCCCCTCGCCCCCACTCCAGTTGCTCCAAGGTTGTCAAGAGTCTTTTTTTCATGCTGTAGAGGAGGGAGTTGATACAGTCCAATGTCCTGGGGAGCAAGAACTGCAAACAGTCCATCTACAATGTAACATTTGGGTCTCAGGCCGCCCAATCCCTAGTGCGCTGTGCAGACCTTTGACTGGCAAAAACACCCCATCTGAGCGTGAGATCTGGCTGGGCTAGTGGCTCTTTCTGTGGACTAAGAGACAGACAGACAGAGTTTTCAGGTTCAAAACCTATACTTCCCAGAAGATGGTCATTCACATCGGTAAAAAAAAAAAAAAAAAAAAAAAAAAAAAAAAAGGCTTTTAATTTTTTTTTCCCCTGCCTGGGTAACCTGTCTCCGGCCTGTTTCAAAGTGAAAAAAGGGAAAAATCTTTTTTGGAGGGAAAAGGACCAAAATGCAGGCAGGTGGACTCCGTGGAAGGTGGATGGGGAGTTGCTCCTGCCCTGGCACTAGAGCCCCAGCTGCTGTTCCAGGTGCTCTCTGATAACAGAGATCTCCGTGTGTCATGTCATGACACTGTCTCCAGGACTGAGCCTCAGGATAATGAGGATTCAAAACGAGGCAGGTGATACTGCCTTCAAAAGTAAATCCAGGGAGGTTTGGCGGTATGTCAGAGGGTTAAGGGCTTGTGGCGCTCACGAATAGAGGGGACAGGTGGAAGGATTTGGGGTCTGGCCCCCAGACCGCCACCTGCAGGGGATTCGCTTTACAGGGGGTGAAGCAGGTCTTTAGGAGCTCTATCTTTCTCTCCCACCCTGTATTTCCTCTGCTCTCTCCTTTTGTGTCTGTCAGATGCAAGGTCAGTAACAACAACAACAACAACAAAAACAATAACCACCACAGTGACCAAGCAACAAGGGCAGCGAAAGGGGAACAAATGGAGTGCAGGAGCTGTGGATTATTCGTGGCGTAGGCACTCAGCTGTGGCAATAACCCCTTGAGGCAATCAATCCATACATGAAGATGTAATACAGGTAACAGAGACGTATATGTCCCTGTGTGTTTCCACTGAGTTAATGTAAATGCACTTTTATTGACTTCTTCATTTATTTATTACCTTGCCACGAGAATTTCTTTTCATTGCTAAAAAAAAAGTGTCCCATCAAGGGTACCAAGTGGTGCCACACCCAGGTAAGCACTCATGTTACAATGCAGGAGGACTGGGCTTCAACAACCTGGTTCCCACCTGCCAGGGGAAATCTTTACAAGTGGTGCGGAAGTGCTGCAGTTGTCTCTCTCTGTGTCTCAAACTCTCTCTACGTCCCTTCCCTCTCAATTCCTGTCTATTTATTCCAGTGAATAATCAAGAAAATAGAAAGTCAAAAAAGAAAAAGGAAAAGGAAATATTCCACGACTTCAAATGGGCTACTCAGGACAATGCTTTCCTTGTTAAGATCCTCACAGCATTCCATATGCAGAAAGGCAAAGACGCCATGTATTTTTTAACCCAGTTTTTATATTTATTTATTTATTTATTTAGGTGCTTATTCATTTTTGTTATTGATGAATTAATGTTTTACATTTGACATTGACTAGGGATCTGACACCAGCGGACTCCAGTACCCCTATATGGTACTCTGCCTCTACAAAACCTATCCATTGAACTGTCCATCCATCCATCCATCCACCCATACATCTATCCATCCATTCATCCATCCATCCATCCATCCATCCATCCATCCATCCATCCATCCACCAGTCAACCAAGCTAAGTACAAAAGGAGATCTCTCCTTGAATGGTGAGGAGAAACAACGATGCATAGGTAGGTTGCAAAGGCCCAGTTTGGCTGAATAGGGCAGAGGGGCTGAACCAGGGAATGTGTTGGGGCGTGTGGGTTTGGGAGGGGTGAGCCGGAGACCCTGTGAGCTGGGTCACATTAGGGGCAGGCAGGGGGTGGAAGGGGTTGCGAACAGCTGTCACTGGAGAACCATCACAAGTGCTGGAGCTGGTGAGCAGGGCACCTGGAAGAGAGGACAGACAAAGGAGAGAAGCAAAGTGCGGTGGAGAGGAGAGGGGAGAGGATGGTGAGGACAGGAGAGGACAGGAGAGGACAGGATTGGAGGGGACCTGAGAAACCTACCTGGACAAAGGCAGCATACAGACATCCAGGAAGGCAGGCAGGCATGCAGGCAGCTCTGGCCTGGGCTCCCTGGATCCCGGGCGCACCTCCACCTGTCTTCTCTTGGCTGCCAGCCCTGAGGTCCCTCGTCGGTCAGCACTGTCTTCCCATCCTTCCGTCCGTCTGTGCCAGGGCCCAGGCGTCTGGGCGCTGTTGCCTGACCTAGTGGCAGGGCAGTTGGGCTGCCCAGTGCCAGTGTGGCCAGCACAGATTGCCAGGGGCTAGGACATCACAGAGGGCTCCTGTGGTTGCTAGGCCACGGGGACCCCGCCCATCCAGTTGACCAGCAGCCATGACCCCCACGCTGAACTTGACCTGAGGGGTGGTGGCCAGCCACCAGAGACAGAGCCCCAGGCCAAGGCAGGTGCTGGTCGGCCGGGCCAAAGTGCTATGGGCAGATTGGTGTGTGTCTGGGCATGGGGCTGTCATCTGACAGTCCAGGGCGGGGGACCAAGTTCCGCCAGGCCCCTGTCCCACCATGTGCACTGACACACAGTCTTGCTGACTGACTGACAGTCCCCGCCCCAGAGATACCCACACCAAGTCCCTGGGTGCCCTGAGCTGCCCCTGAGGGTTGGTGGGTGCCTGCCTGGACACATGCCTCCGTTAAGGAGGCCTCTATTAATCCCGTTGCCTACTGACAGCTGCCCTCCTGCCCCTCCTCCTCCTCCTCCGCCTCCTCCTCCTCCTCTTCTTCCTCCTCCTCTTCCTACTCTTCCTCCACCTCTTCCTCCTCCTCCTCCTCCACCCCCTCCTCCTCTTCCTCATCCTCAGAGGGACTCACTCAGGGCCCTTGGCCTAGGCAAGCCAGGGCTGCTGCTCTGGCTTCTGCAGCTTCTATCCAGTGGGGGGGTGTAGGAATCTGTTCCTGTCAGTCCCTGATTCCTGGGACCTTCCATGCCTCCAGCTGCCCCCACTCTCTAGTCCTGACCCCTCCTCAAGGATGCCCCCTTTCTCCTTACCCTCTGTCCCCCAGCTCCCAACTAACATCTACTGTGTTCCTCCCTGCGCTACTTTACTGCCACCCTGCTTCTGCCCTTCAGCCCTCAGGGCCCAGTGCCAGCCCAGCTGCCATCTCACCATCCAGCAGGGGGACCTGCCCTAACCCCCTGCCACCACACCCACACACACAGCCCTGCACACACTCCTGGGCTCCTCTGCCCGCAGCCTGCCTCTCAAACAGTCTCCTTCTGCCCCCTAGCCCCCTTACAGCCTCTGCCACGGACCCCCACAGACACCTGGGCATGAGCAGTGCAGACATGCAAACAGCTCCCCTCGCCCCCACTCCAGTTGCTCCAAGGTTGTCAAGAGTCTTTTTTTCATGCTGTAGAGGAGGGAGTTGATACAGTCCAATGTCCTGGGGAGCAAGAACTGCAAACAGTCCATCTACAATGTAACATTTGGGTCTCAGGCCGCCCAATCCCTAGTGCGCTGTGCAGACCTTTGACTGGCAAAAACACCCCATCTGAGCGTGAGATCTGGCTGGGCTAGTGGCTCTTTCTGTGGACTAAGAGACAGACAGACAGAGTTTTCAGGTTCAAAACCTATACTTCCCAGAAGATGGTCATTCACATCGGTAAAAAAAAAAAAAAAAAAAAAAAAAAAGGCTTTTAATTTTTTTTTCCCCTGCCTGGGTAACCTGTCTCCGGCCTGTTTCAAAGTGAAAAAAGGGAAAAATCTTTTTTGGAGGGAAAAGGACCAAAATGCAGGCAGGTGGACTCCGTGGAAGGTGGATGGGGAGTTGCTCCTGCCCTGGCACTAGAGCCCCAGCTGCTGTTCCAGGTGCTCTCTGATAACAGAGATCTCCGTGTGTCGTGTCATGACACTGTCTCCAGGACTGAGCCTCAGGATAATGAGGATTCAAAACGAGGCAGGTGATACTGCCTTCAAAAGTAAATCCAGGGAGGTTTGGCGGTATGTCAGAGGGTTAAGGGCTTGTGGCGCTCACGAATAGAGGGGACAGGTGGAAGGATTTGGGGTCTGGCCCCCAGACCGCCACCTGCAGGGGATTCGCTTTACAGGGGGTGAAGCAGGTCTTTAGGAGCTCTATCTTTCTCTCCCACCCTGTATTTCCTCTGCTCTCTCCTTTTGTGTCTGTCAGATGCAAGGTCAGTAACAACAACAACAACAACAAAAACAATAACCACCACAGTGACCAAGCAACAAGGGCAGCGAAAGGGGAACAAATGGAGTGCAGGAGCTGTGGATTATTCGTGGCGTAGGCACTCAGCTGTGGCAATAACCCCTTGAGGCAATCAATCCATACATGAAGATGTAATACAGGTAACAGAGACGTATATGTCCCTGTGTGTTTCCACTGAGTTAATGTAAATGCACTTTTATTGACTTCTTCATTTATTTATTACCTTGCCACGAGAATTTCTTTTCATTGCTAAAAAAAAAGTGTCCCATCAAGGGTACCAAGTGGTGCCACACCCAGGTAAGCACTCATGTTACAATGCAGGAGGACTGGGCTTCAACAACCTGGTTCCCACCTGCCAGGGGAAATCTTTACAAGTGGTGCGGAAGTGCTGCAGTTGTCTCTCTCTGTGTCTCAAACTCTCTCTACGTCCCTTCCCTCTCAATTCCTGTCTATTTATTCCAGTGAATAATCAAGAAAATAGAAAGTCAAAAAAGAAAAAGGAAAAGGAAATATTCCACGACTTCAAATGGGCTACTCAGGACAATGCTTTCCTTGTTAAGATCCTCACAGCATTCCATATGCAGAAAGGCAAAGACGCCATGTATTTTTTAACCCAGTTTTTATATTTATTTATTTATTTATTTAGGTGCTTATTCATTTTTGTTATTGATGAATTAATGTTTTACATTTGACATTGACTAGGGATCTGACACCAGCGGACTCCAGTACCCCTATATGGTACTCTGCCTCTACAAAACCTATCCATTGAACTGTCCATCCATCCATCCATCCACCCATACATCTATCCATCCATTCATCCATCCATCCATCCATCCATCCATCCATCCACCAGTCAACCAAGCTAAGTACAAAAGGAGATCTCTCCTTGAATGGTGAGGAGAAACAACGATGCATAGGTAGGTTGCAAAGGCCCAGTTTGGCTGAATAGGGCAGAGGGGCTGAACCAGGGAATGTGTCGGGGCGTGTGGGTTTGGGAGGGGTGAGCCGGAGACCCTGTGAGCTGGGTCACATTAGGGGCAGGCAGGGGGTGGAAGGGGTTGCGAACAGCTGTCACTGGAGAACCATCACAAGTGCTGGAGCTGGTGAGCAGGGCACCTGGAAGAGAGGACAGACAAAGGAGAGAAGCAAAGTGCGGTGGAGAGGAGAGGGGAGAGGATGGTGAGGACAGGAGAGGACAGGAGAGGACAGGATTGGAGGGGACCTGAGAAACCTACCTGGACAAAGGCAGCATACAGACATCCAGGAAGGCAGGCAGGCATGCAGGCAGCTCTGGCCTGGGCTCCCTGGATCCCGGGCGCACCTCCACCTGTCTTCTCTTGGCTGCCAGCCCTGAGGTCCCTCGTCGGTCAGCACTGTCTTCCCATCCTTCCGTCCGTCTGTGCCAGGGCCCAGGCGTCTGGGCGCTGTTGCCTGACCTAGTGGCAGGGCAGTTGGGCTGCCCAGTGCCAGTGTGGCCAGCACAGATTGCCAGGGGCTAGGACATCACAGAGGGCTCCTGTGGTTGCTAGGCCACGGGGACCCCGCCCATCCAGTTGACCAGCAGCCATGACCCCCACGCTGAACTTGACCTGAGGGGTGGTGGCCAGCCACCAGAGACAGAGCCCCAGGCCAAGGCAGGTGCTGGTCGGCCGGGCCAAAGTGCTATGGGCAGATTGGTGTGTGTCTGGGCATGGGGCTGTCATCTGACAGTCCAGGGCGGGGGACCAAGTTCCGCCAGGCCCCTGTCCCACCATGTGCACTGACACACAGTCTTGCTGACTGACTGACAGTCCCCGCCCCAGAGATACCCACACCAAGTCCCTGGGTGCCCTGAGCTGCCCCTGAGGGTTGGTGGGTGCCTGCCTGGACACATGCCTCCGTTAAGGAGGCCTCTATTAATCCCGTTGCCTACTGACAGCTGCCCTCCTGCCCCTCCTCCTCCTCCTCCGCCTCCTCCTCCTCCTCTTCTTCCTCCTCCTCTTCCTACTCTTCCTCCACCTCTTCCTCCTCCTCCTCCTCCACCCCCTCCTCCTCTTCCTCATCCTCAGAGGGACTCACTCAGGGCCCTTGGCCTAGGCAAGCCAGGGCTGCTGCTCTGGCTTCTGCAGCTTCTATCCAGTGGGGGGGTGTAGGAATCTGTTCCTGTCAGTCCCTGATTCCTGGGACCTTCCATGCCTCCAGCTGCCCCCACTCTCTAGTCCTGACCCCTCCTCAAGGATGCCCCCTTTCTCCTTACCCTCTGTCCCCCAGCTCCCAACTAACATCTACTGTGTTCCTCCCTGCGCTACTTTACTGCCACCCTGCTTCTGCCCTTCAGCCCTCAGGGCCCAGTGCCAGCCCAGCTGCCATCTCACCATCCAGCAGGGGGACCTGCCCTAACCCCCTGCCACCACACCCACACACACAGCCCTGCACACACTCCTGGGCTCCTCTGCCTGCAGCCTGCCTCTCAAACAGTCTCCTTCTGCCCCCTAGCCCCCTTACAGCCTCTGCCACGGACCCCCACAGACACCTGGGCATGAGCAGTGCAGACATGCAAACAGCTCCCCTCGCCCCCACTCCAGTTGCTCCAAGGTTGTCAAGAGTCTTTTTTTCATGCTGTAGAGGAGGGAGTTGAGACAGTCCAATGTCCTGGGGAGCAAGAACTGCAAACAGTCCATCTACAATGTAACATTTGGGTCTCAGGCCGCCCAATCCCTAGTGCGCTGTGCAGACCTTTGACTGGCAAAAACACCCCATCTGAGCGTGAGATCTGGCTGGGCTAGTGGCTCTTTCTGTGGACTAAGAGACAGACAGACAGAGTTTTCAGGTTCAAAACCTATACTTCCCAGAAGATGGTCATTCACATCGGTAAAAAAAAAAAAAAAAAAAAAAAGGCTTTTAATTTTTTTTTCCCCTGCCTGGGTAACCTGTCTCCTGCCTGTTTCAAAGTGAAAAAAGGGAAAAATCTTTTTTGGAGGGAAAAGGACCAAAATGCAGGCAGGTGGACTCCGTGGAAGGTGGATGGGGAGTTGCTCCTGCCCTGGCACTAGAGCCCCAGCTGCTGTTCCAGGTGCTCTCTGATAACAGAGATCTCCGTGTGTCGTGTCATGACACTGTCTCCAGGACTGAGCCTCAGGATAATGAGGATTCAAAACGAGGCAGGTGATACTGCCTTCAAAAGTAAATCCAGGGAGGTTTGGCGGTATGTCAGAGGGTTAAGGGCTTGTGGCGCTCACGAATAGAGGGGACAGGTGGAAGGATTTGGGGTCTGGCCCCCAGACCGCCACCTGCAGGGGATTCGCTTTACAGGGGGTGAAGCAGGTCTTTAGGAGCTCTATCTTTCTCTCCCACCCTGTATTTCCTCTGCTCTCTCCTTTTGTGTCTGTCAGATGCAAGGTCAGTAACAACAACAACAACAACAAAAACAATAACCACCACAGTGACCAAGCAACAAGGGCAGCGAAAGGGGAACAAATGGAGTGCAGGAGCTGTGGATTATTCGTGGCGTAGGCACTCAGCTGTGGCAATAACCCCTTGAGGCAATCAATCCATACATGAAGATGTAATACAGGTAACAGAGACGTATATGTCCCTGTGTGTTTCCACTGAGTTAATGTAAATGCACTTTTATTGACTTCTTCATTTATTTATTACCTTGCCACGAGAATTTCTTTTCATTGCTAAAAAAAAAGTGTCCCATCAAGGGTACCAAGTGGTGCCACACCCAGGTAAGCACTCATGTTACAATGCAGGAGGACTGGGCTTCAACAACCTGGTTCCCACCTGCCAGGGGAAATCTTTACAAGTGGTGCGGAAGTGCTGCAGTTGTCTCTCTCTGTGTCTCAAACTCTCTCTACGTCCCTTCCCTCTCAATTCCTGTCTATTTATTCCAGTGAATAATCAAGAAAATAGAAAGTCAAAAAAGAAAAAGGAAAAGGAAATATTCCACGACTTCAAATGGGCTACTCAGGACAATGCTTTCCTTGTTAAGATCCTCACAGCATTCCATATGCAGAAAGGCAAAGACGCCATGTATTTTTTAAACCAGTTTTTATATTTATTTATTTATTTATTTAGGTGCTTATTCATTTTTGTTATTGATGAATTAATGTTTTACATTTGACATTGACTAGGGATCTGACACCAGCGGACTCCAGTACCCCTATATGGTACTCTGCCTCTACAAAACCTATCCATTGAACTGTCCATCCATCCATCCATCCACCCATACATCTATCCATCCATTCATCCATCCATCCATCCATCCATCCATCCATCCACCAGTCAACCAAGCTAAGTACAAAAGGAGATCTCTCCTTGAATGGTGAGGAGAAACAACGATGCATAGGTAGGTTGCAAAGGCCCAGTTTGGCTGAATAGGGCAGAGGGGCTGAACCAGGGAATGTGTTGGGGCGTGTGGGTTTGGGAGGGGTGAGCCGGAGACCCTGTGAGCTGGGTCACATTAGGGGCAGGCAGGGGGTGGAAGGGGTTGCGAACAGCTGTCACTGGAGAACCATCACAAGTGCTGGAGCTGGTGAGCAGGGCACCTGGAAGAGAGGACAGACAAAGGAGAGAAGCAAAGTGCGGTGGAGAGGAGAGGGGAGAGGATGGTGAGGACAGGAGAGGACAGGAGAGGACAGGATTGGAGGGGACCTGAGAAACCTACCTGGACAAAGGCAGCATACAGACATCCAGGAAGGCAGGCAGGCATGCAGGCAGCTCTGGCCTGGGCTCCCTGGATCCCGGGCGCACCTCCACCTGTCTTCTCTTGGCTGCCAGCCCTGAGGTCCCTCGTCGGTCAGCACTGTCTTCCCATCCTTCCGTCCGTCTGTGCCAGGGCCCAGGCGTCTGGGCGCTGTTGCCTGACCTAGTGGCAGGGCAGTTGGGCTGCCCAGTGCCAGTGTGGCCAGCACAGATTGCCAGGGGCTAGGACATCACAGAGGGCTCCTGTGGTTGCTAGGCCACGGGGACCCCGCCCATCCAGTTGACCAGCAGCCATGACCCCCACGCTGAACTTGACCTGAGGGGTGGTGGCCAGCCACCAGAGACAGAGCCCCAGGCCAAGGCAGGTGCTGGTCGGCCGGGCCAAAGTGCTATGGGCAGATTGGTGTGTGTCTGGGCATGGGGCTGTCATCTGACAGTCCAGGGCGGGGGACCAAGTTCCGCCAGGCCCCTGTCCCACCATGTGCACTGACACACAGTCTTGCTGACTGACTGACAGTCCCCGCCCCAGAGATACCCACACCAAGTCCCTGGGTGCCCTGAGCTGCCCCTGAGGGTTGGTGGGTGCCTGCCTGGACACATGCCTCCGTTAAGGAGGCCTCTATTAATCCCGTTGCCTACTGACAGCTGCCCTCCTGCCCCTCCTCCTCCTCCTCCGCCTCCTCCTCCTCCTCTTCTTCCTCCTCCTCTTCCTACTCTTCCTCCACCTCTTCCTCCTCCTCCTCCTCCACCCCCTCCTCCTCTTCCTCATCCTCAGAGGGACTCACTCAGGGCCCTTGGCCTAGGCAAGCCAGGGCTGCTGCTCTGGCTTCTGCAGCTTCTATCCAGTGGGGGGGTGTAGGAATCTGTTCCTGTCAGTCCCTGATTCCTGGGACCTTCCATGCCTCCAGCTGCCCCCACTCTCTAGTCCTGACCCCTCCTCAAGGATGCCCCCTTTCTCCTTACCCTCTGTCCCCCAGCTCCCAACTAACATCTACTGTGTTCCTCCCTGCGCTACTTTACTGCCACCCTGCTTCTGCCCTTCAGCCCTGAGGGCCCAGTGCCAGCCCAGCTGCCATCTCACCATCCAGCAGGGGGACCTGCCCTAACCCCCTGCCACCACACCCACACACACAGCCCTGCACACACTCCTGGGCTCCTCTGCCTGCAGCCTGCCTCTCAAACAGTCTCCTTCTGCCCCCTAGCCCCCTTACAGCCTCTGCCACGGACCCCCACAGACACCTGGGCATGAGCAGTGCAGACATGCAAACAGCTCCCCTCGCCCCCACTCCAGTTGCTCCAAGGTTGTCAAGAGTCTTTTTTTCATGCTGTAGAGGAGGGAGTTGAGACAGTCCAATGTCCTGGGGAGCAAGAACTGCAAACAGTCCATCTACAATGTAACATTTGGGTCTCAGGCCGCCCAATCCCTAGTGCGCTGTGCAGACCTTTTACTGGCAAAAACACCCCATCTGAGCGTGAGATCTGGCTGGGCTAGTGGCTCTTTCTGTGGACTAAGAGACAGACAGACAGAGTTTTCAGGTTCAAAACCTATACTTCCCAGAAGATGGTCATTCACATCGGTAAAAAAAAAAAAAAAAAAAAAAA
This sequence comes from Erinaceus europaeus, assembly GCF_950295315.1. NCBI lineage: Eukaryota > Metazoa > Chordata > Mammalia > Eulipotyphla > Erinaceidae > Erinaceus > Erinaceus europaeus. Next base: position 437,827 of record NW_026647120.1, on the reverse strand, counting down.
AAGGCTTTTAATTTTTTTTTCCCCTGCCTGGGTAACCTGTCTCCTGCCTGTTTCAAAGTGAAAAAAGGGAAAAATCTTTTTTGGAGGGAAAAGGACCAAAATGCAGGCAGGTGGACTCCGTGGAAGGTGGATGGGGAGTTGCTCCTGCCCTGGCACTAGAGCCCCAGCTGCTGTTCCAGGTGCTCTCTGATAACAGAGATCTCCGTGTGTCGTGTCATGACACTGTCTCCAGGACTGAGCCTCAGGATAATGAGGATTCAAAACGAGGCAGGTGATACTGCCTTCAAAAGTAAATCCAGGGAGGTTTGGCGGTATGTCAGAGGGTTAAGGGCTTGTGGCGCTCACGAATAGAGGGGACAGGTGGAAGGATTTGGGGTCTGGCCCCCAGACCGCCACCTGCAGGGGATTCGCTTTACAGGGGGTGAAGCAGGTCTTTAGGAGCTCTATCTTTCTCTCCCACCCTGTATTTCCTCTGCTCTCTCCTTTTGTGTCTGTCAGATGCAAGGTCAGTAACAACAACAACAACAACAAAAACAATAACCACCACAGTGACCAAGCAACAAGGGCAGCGAAAGGGGAACAAATGGAGTGCAGGAGCTGTGGATTATTCGTGGCGTAGGCACTCAGCTGTGGCAATAACCCCTTGAGGCAATCAATCCATACATGAAGATGTAATACAGGTAACAGAGACGTATATGTCCCTGTGTGTTTCCACTGAGTTAATGTAAATGCACTTTTATTGACTTCTTCATTTATTTATTACCTTGCCACGAGAATTTCTTTTCATTGCTAAAAAAAAAGTGTCCCATCAAGGGTACCAAGTGGTGCCACACCCAGGTAAGCACTCATGTTACAATGCAGGAGGACTGGGCTTCAACAACCTGGTTCCCACCTGCCAGGGGAAATCTTTACAAGTGGTGCGGAAGTGCTGCAGTTGTCTCTCTCTGTGTCTCAAACTCTCTCTACGTCCCTTCCCTCTCAATTCCTGTCTATTTATTCCAGTGAATAATCAAGAAAATAGAAAGTCAAAAAAGAAAAAGGAAAAGGAAATATTCCACGACTTCAAATGGGCTACTCAGGACAATGCTTTCCTTGTTAAGATCCTCACAGCATTCCATATGCAGAAAGGCAAAGACGCCATGTATTTTTTAACCCAGTTTTTATATTTATTTATTTATTTATTTAGGTGCTTATTCATTTTTGTTATTGATGAATTAATGTTTTACATTTGACATTGACTAGGGATCTGACACCAGCGGACTCCAGTACCCCTATATGGTACTCTGCCTCTACAAAACCTATCCATTGAACTGTCCATCCATCCATCCATCCACCCATACATCTATCCATCCATTCATCCATCCATCCATCCATCCATCCATCCATCCATCCATCCATCCACCAGTCAACCAAGCTAAGTACAAAAGGAGATCTCTCCTTGAATGGTGAGGAGAAACAACGATGCATAGGTAGGTTGCAAAGGCCCAGTTTGGCTGAATAGGGCAGAGGGGCTGAACCAGGGAATGTGTTGGGGCGTGTGGGTTTGGGAGGGGTGAGCCGGAGACCCTGTGAGCTGGGTCACATTAGGGGCAGGCAGGGGGTGGAAGGGGTTGCGAACAGCTGTCACTGGAGAACCATCACAAGTGCTGGAGCTGGTGAGCAGGGCACCTGGAAGAGAGGACAGACAAAGGAGAGAAGCAAAGTGCGGTGGAGAGGAGAGGGGAGAGGATGGTGAGGACAGGAGAGGACAGGAGAGGACAGGATTGGAGGGGACCTGAGAAACCTACCTGGACAAAGGCAGCATACAGACATCCAGGAAGGCAGGCAGGCATGCAGGCAGCTCTGGCCTGGGCTCCCTGGATCCCGGGCGCACCTCCACCTGTCTTCTCTTGGCTGCCAGCCCTGAGGTCCCTCGTTGGTCAGCACTGTCTTCCCATCCTTCCGTCCGTCTGTGCCAGGGCCCAGGCGTCTGGGCGCTGTTGCCTGACCTAGTGGCAGGGCAGTTGGGCTGCCCAGTGCCAGTGTGGCCAGCACAGATTGCCAGGGGCTAGGACATCACAGAGGGCTCCTGTGGTTGCTAGGCCACGGGGACCCCGCCCATCCAGTTGACCAGCAGCCATGACCCCCACGCTGAACTTGACCTGAGGGGTGGTGGCCAGCCACCAGAGACAGAGCCCCAGGCCAAGGCAGGTGCTGGTCGGCCGGGCCAAAGTGCTATGGGCAGATTGGTGTGTGTCTGGGCATGGGGCTGTCATCTGACAGTCCAGGGCGGGGGACCAAGTTCCGCCAGGCCCCTGTCCCACCATGTGCACTGACACACAGTCTTGCTGACTGACTGACAGTCCCCGCCCCAGAGATACCCACACCAAGTCCCTGGGTGCCCTGAGCTGCCCCTGAGGGTTGGTGGGTGCCTGCCTGGACACATGCCTCCGTTAAGGAGGCCTCTATTAATCCCGTTGCCTACTGACAGCTGCCCTCCTGCCCCTCCTCCTCCTCCTCCGCCTCCTCCTCCTCCTCTTCTTCCTCCTCCTCTTCCTACTCTTCCTCCACCTCTTCCTCCTCCTCCTCCTCCACCCCCTCCTCCTCTTCCTCATCCTCAGAGGGACTCACTCAGGGCCCTTGGCCTAGGCAAGCCAGGGCTGCTGCTCTGGCTTCTGCAGCTTCTATCCAGTGGGGGGGTGTAGGAATCTGTTCCTGTCAGTCCCTGATTCCTGGGACCTTCCATGCCTCCAGCTGCCCCCACTCTCTAGTCCTGACCCCTCCTCAAGGATGCCCCCTTTCTCCTTACCCTCTGTCCCCCAGCTCCCAACTAACATCTACTGTGTTCCTCCCTGCGCTACTTTACTGCCACCCTGCTTCTGCCCTTCAGCCCTCAGGGCCCAGTGCCAGCCCAGCTGCCATCTCACCATCCAGCAGGGGGACCTGTCCTAACCCCCTGCCACCACACCCACACACACAGCCCTGCACACACTCCTGGGCTCCTCTGCCCGCAGCCTGCCTCTCAAACAGTCTCCTTCTGCCCCCTAGCCCCCTTACAGCCTCTGCCACGGACCCCCACAGACACCTGGGCATGAGCAGTGCAGACATGCAAACAGCTCCCCTCGCCCCCACTCCAGTTGCTCCAAGGTTGTCAAGAGTCTTTTTTTCATGCTGTAGAGGAGGGAGTTGATACAGTCCAATGTCCTGGGGAGCAAGAACTGCAAACAGTCCATCTACAATGTAACATTTGGGTCTCAGGCCGCCCAATCCCTAGTGCGCTGTGCAGACCTTTGACTGGCAAAAACACCCCATCTGAGCGTGAGATCTGGCTGGGCTAGTGGCTCTTTCTGTGGACTAAGAGACAGACAGACAGAGTTTTCAGGTTCAAAACCTATACTTCCCAGAAGATGGTCATTCACATCGGTAAAAAAAAAAAAAAAAAAAAAAAAAAAAAAAGGCTTTTAATTTTTTTTTCCCCTGCCTGGGTAACCTGTCTCCTGCCTGTTTCAAAGTGAAAAAAGGGAAAAATCTTTTTTGGAGGGAAAAGGACCAAAATGCAGGCAGGTGGACTCCGTGGAAGGTGGATGGGGAGTTGCTCCTGCCCTGGCACTAGAGCCCCAGCTGCTGTTCCAGGTGCTCTCTGATAACAGAGATCTCCGTGTGTCGTGTCATGACACTGTCTCCAGGACTGAGCCTCAGGATAATGAGGATTCAAAACGAGGCAGGTGATACTGCCTTCAAAAGTAAATCCAGGGAGGTTTGGCGGTATGTCAGAGGGTTAAGGGCTTGTGGCGCTCACGAATAGAGGGGACAGGTGGAAGGATTTGGGGTCTGGCCCCCAGACCGCCACCTGCAGGGGATTCGCTTTACAGGGGGTGAAGCAGGTCTTTAGGAGCTCTATCTTTCTCTCCCACCCTGTATTTCCTCTGCTCTCTCCTTTTGTGTCTGTCAGATGCAAGGTCAGTAACAACAACAACAACAACAAAAACAATAACCACCACAGTGACCAAGCAACAAGGGCAGCGAAAGGGGAACAAATGGAGTGCAGGAGCTGTGGATTATTCGTGGCGTAGGCACTCAGCTGTGGCAATAACCCCTTGAGGCAATCAATCCATACATGAAGATGTAATACAGGTAACAGAGACGTATATGTCCCTGTGTGTTTCCACTGAGTTAATGTAAATGCACTTTTATTGACTTCTTCATTTATTTATTACCTTGCCACGAGAATTTCTTTTCATTGCTAAAAAAAAAGTGTCCCATCAAGGGTACCAAGTGGTGCCACACCCAGGTAAGCACTCATGTTACAATGCAGGAGGACTGGGCTTCAACAACCTGGTTCCCACCTGCCAGGGGAAATCTTTACAAGTGGTGCGGAAGTGCTGCAGTTGTCTCTCTCTGTGTCTCAAACTCTCTCTACGTCCCTTCCCTCTCAATTCCTGTCTATTTATTCCAGTGAATAATCAAGAAAATAGAAAGTCAAAAAAGAAAAAGGAAAAGGAAATATTCCACGACTTCAAATGGGCTACTCAGGACAATGCTTTCCTTGTTAAGATCCTCACAGCATTCCATATGCAGAAAGGCAAAGACGCCATGTATTTTTTAACCCAGTTTTTATATTTATTTATTTATTTATTTAGGTGCTTATTCATTTTTGTTATTGATGAATTAATGTTTTACATTTGACATTGACTAGGGATCTGACACCAGCGGACTCCAGTACCCCTATATGGTACTCTGCCTCTACAAAACCTATCCATTGAACTGTCCATCCATCCATCCATCCACCCATACATCTATCCATCCATTCATCCATCCATCCATCCATCCATCCATCCATCCATCCATCCATCCATCCACCAGTCAACCAAGCTAAGTACAAAAGGAGATCTCTCCTTGAATGGTGAGGAGAAACAACGATGCATAGGTAGGTTGCAAAGGCCCAGTTTGGCTGAATAGGGCAGAGGGGCTGAACCAGGGAATGTGTTGGGGCGTGTGGGTTTGGGAGGGGTGAGCCGGAGACCCTGTGAGCTGGGTCACATTAGGGGCAGGCAGGGGGTGGAAGGGGTTGCGAACAGCTGTCACTGGAGAACCATCACAAGTGCTGGAGCTGGTGAGCAGGGCACCTGGAAGAGAGGACAGACAAAGGAGAGAAGCAAAGTGCGGTGGAGAGGAGAGGGGAGAGGATGGTGAGGACAGGAGAGGACAGGAGAGGACAGGATTGGAGGGGACCTGAGAAACCTACCTGGACAAAGGCAGCATACAGACATCCAGGAAGGCAGGCAGGCATGCAGGCAGCTCTGGCCTGGGCTCCCTGGATCCCGGGCGCACCTCCACCTGTCTTCTCTTGGCTGCCAGCCCTGAGGTCCCTCGTCGGTCAGCACTGTCTTCCCATCCTTCCGTCCGTCTGTGCCAGGGCCCAGGCGTCTGGGCGCTGTTGCCTGACCTAGTGGCAGGGCAGTTGGGCTGCCCAGTGCCAGTGTGGCCAGCACAGATTGCCAGGGGCTAGGACATCACAGAGGGCTCCTGTGGTTGCTAGGCCACGGGGACCCCGCCCATCCAGTTGACCAGCAGCCATGACCCCCACGCTGAACTTGACCTGAGGGGTGGTGGCCAGCCACCAGAGACAGAGCCCCAGGCCAAGGCAGGTGCTGGTCGGCCGGGCCAAAGTGCTATGGGCAGATTGGTGTGTGTCTGGGCATGGGGCTGTCATCTGACAGTCCAGGGCGGGGGACCAAGTTCCGCCAGGCCCCTGTCCCACCATGTGCACTGACACACAGTCTTGCTGACTGACTGACAGTCCCCGCCCCAGAGATACCCACACCAAGTCCCTGGGTGCCCTGAGCTGCCCCTGAGGGTTGGTGGGTGCCTGCCTGGACACATACCTCCGTTAAGGAGGCCTCTATTAATCCCGTTGCCTACTGACAGCTGCCCTCCTGCCCCTCCTCCTCCTCCTCCGCCTCCTCCTCCTCCTCTTCTTCCTCCTCCTCTTCCTACTCTTCCTCCACCTCTTCCTCCTCCTCCTCCTCCACCCCCTCCTCCTCTTCCTCATCCTCAGAGGGACTCACTCAGGGCCCTTGGCCTAGGCAAGCCAGGGCTGCTGCTCTGGCTTCTGCAGCTTCTATCCAGTGGGGGGGTGTAGGAATCTGTTCCTGTCAGTCCCTGATTCCTGGGACCTTCCATGCCTCCAGCTGCCCCCACTCTCTAGTCCTGACCCCTCCTCAAGGATGCCCCCTTTCTCCTTACCCTCTGTCCCCCAGCTCCCAACTAACATCTACTGTGTTCCTCCCTGCGCTACTTTACTGCCACCCTGCTTCTGCCCTTCAGCCCTCAGGGCCCAGTGCCAGCCCAGCTGCCATCTCACCATCCAGCAGGGGGACCTGCCCTAACCCCCTGCCACCACACCCACACACACAGCCCTGCACACACTCCTGGGCTCCTCTGCCCGCAGCCTGCCTCTCAAACAGTCTCCTTCTGCCCCCTAGCCCCCTTACAGCCTCTGCCACGGACCCCCACAGACACCTGGGCATGAGCAGTGCAGACATGCAAACAGCTCCCCTCGCCCCCACTCCAGTTGCTCCAAGGTTGTCAAGAGTCTTTTTTTCATGCTGTAGAGGAGGGAGTTGAGACAGTCCAATGTCCTGGGGAGCAAGAACTGCAAACAGTCCATCTACAATGTAACATTTGGGTCTCAGGCCGCCCAATCCCTAGTGCGCTGTGCAGACCTTTGACTGGCAAAAACACCCCATCTGAGCGTGAGATCTGGCTGGGCTAGTGGCTCTTTCTGTGGACTAAGAGACAGACAGACAGAGTTTTCAGGTTCAAAACCTATACTTCCCAGAAGATGGTCATTCACATCGGTAAAAAAAAAAAAAAAAAAAAAAAAAAAAAGGCTTTTAATTTTTTTTTCCCCTGCCTGGGTAACCTGTCTCCGGCCTGTTTCAAAGTGAAAAAAGGGAAAAATCTTTTTTGGAGGGAAAAGGACCAAAATGCAGGCAGGTGGACTCCGTGGAAGGTGGATGGGGAGTTGCTCCTGCCCTGGCACTAGAGCCCCAGCTGCTGTTCCAGGTGCTCTCTGATAACAGAGATCTCCGTGTGTCGTGTCATGACACTGTCTCCAGGACTGAGCCTCAGGATAATGAGGATTCAAAACGAGGCAGGTGATACTGCCTTCAAAAGTAAATCCAGGGAGGTTTGGCGGTATGTCAGAGGGTTAAGGGCTTGTGGCGCTCACGAATAGAGGGGACAGGTGGAAGGATTTGGGGTCTGGCCCCCAGACCGCCACCTGCAGGGGATTCGCTTTACAGGGGGTGAAGCAGGTCTTTAGGAGCTCTATCTTTCTCTCCCACCCTGTATTTCCTCTGCTCTCTCCTTTTGTGTCTGTCAGATGCAAGGTCAGTAACAACAACAACAACAACAAAAACAATAACCACCACAGTGACCAAGCAACAAGGGCAGCGAAAGGGGAACAAATGGAGTGCAGGAGCTGTGGATTATTCGTGGCGTAGGCACTCAGCTGTGGCAATAACCCCTTGAGGCAATCAATCCATACATGAAGATGTAATACAGGTAACAGAGACGTATATGTCCCTGTGTGTTTCCACTGAGTTAATGTAAATGCACTTTTATTGACTTCTTCATTTATTTATTACCTTGCCACGAGAATTTCTTTTCATTGCTAAAAAAAAAGTGTCCCATCAAGGGTACCAAGTGGTGCCACACCCAGGTAAGCACTCATGTTACAATGCAGGAGGACTGGGCTTCAACAACCTGGTTCCCACCTGCCAGGGGAAATCTTTACAAGTGGTGCGGAAGTGCTGCAGTTGTCTCTCTCTGTGTCTCAAACTCTCTCTACGTCCCTTCCCTCTCAATTCCTGTCTATTTATTCCAGTGAATAATCAAGAAAATAGAAAGTCAAAAAAGAAAAAGGAAAAGGAAATATTCCACGACTTCAAATGGGCTACTCAGGACAATGCTTTCCTTATTAAGATCCTCACAGCATTCCATATGCAGAAAGGCAAAGACGCCATGTATTTTTTAAACCAGTTTTTATATTTATTTATTTATTTATTTAGGTGCTTATTCATTTTTGTTATTGATGAATTAATGTTTTACATTTGACATTGACTAGGGATCTGACACCAGCGGACTCCAGTACCCCTATATGGTACTCTGCCTCTACAAAACCTATCCATTGAACTGTCCATCCATCCATCCACCCATACATCTATCCATCCATTCATCCATCCATCCATCCATCCATCCATCCATCCACCAGTCAACCAAGCTAAGTACAAAAGGAGATCTCTCCTTGAATGGTGAGGAGAAACAACGATGCATAGGTAGGTTGCAAAGGCCCAGTTTGGCTGAATAGGGCAGAGGGGCTGAACCAGGGAATGTGTTGGGGCGTGTGGGTTTGGGAGGGGTGAGCCGGAGACCCTGTGAGCTGGGTCACATTAGGGGCAGGCAGGGGGTGGAAGGGGTTGCGAACAGCTGTCACTGGAGAACCATCACAAGTGCTGGAGCTGGTGAGCAGGGCACCTGGAAGAGAGGACAGACAAAGGAGAGAAGCAAAGTGCGGTGGAGAGGAGAGGGGAGAGGATGGTGAGGACAGGAGAGGACAGGAGAGGACAGGATTGGAGGGGACCTGAGAAACCTACCTGGACAAAGGCAGCATACAGACATCCAGGAAGGCAGGCAGGCATGCAGGCAGCTCTGGCCTGGGCTCCCTGGATCCCGGGCGCACCTCCACCTGTCTTCTCTTGGCTGCCAGCCCTGAGGTCCCTCGTCGGTCAGCACTGTCTTCCCATCCTTCCGTCCGTCTGTGCCAGGGCCCAGGCGTCTGGGCGCTGTTGCCTGACCTAGTGGCAGGGCAGTTGGGCTGCCCAGTGCCAGTGTGGCCAGCACAGATTGCCAGGGGCTAGGACATCACAGAGGGCTCCTGTGGTTGCTAGGCCACGGGGACCCCGCCCATCCAGTTGACCAGCAGCCATGACCCCCACGCTGAACTTGACCTGAGGGGTGGTGGCCAGCCACCAGAGCCAGAGCCCCAGGCCAAGGCAGGTGCTGGTCGGCCGGGCCAAAGTGCTATGGGCAGATTGGTGTGTGTCTGGGCATGGGGCTGTCATCTGACAGTCCAGGGCGGGGGACCAAGTTCCGCCAGGCCCCTGTCCCACCATGTGCACTGACACACAGTCTTGCTGACTGACTGACAGTCCCCGCCCCAGAGATACCCACACCAAGTCCCTGGGTGCCCTGAGCTGCCCCTGAGGGTTGGTGGGTGCCTGCCTGGACACATGCCTCCGTTAAGGAGGCCTCTATTAATCCCGTTGCCTACTGACAGCTGCCCTCCTGCCCCTCCTCCTCCTCCTCCGCCTCCTCCTCCTCCTCTTCTTCCTCCTCCTCTTCCTACTCTTCCTCCACCTCTTCCTCCTCCTCCTCCTCCACCCCCTCCTCCTCTTCCTCATCCTCAGAGGGACTCACTCAGGGCCCTTGGCCTAGGCAAGCCAGGGCTGCTGCTCTGGCTTCTGCAGCTTCTATCCAGTGGGGGGGTGTAGGAATCTGTTCCTGTCAGTCCCTGATTCCTGGGACCTTCCATGCCTCCAGCTGCCCCCACTCTCTAGTCCTGACCCCTCCTCAAGGATGCCCCCTTTCTCCTTACCCTCTGTCCCCCAGCTCCCAACTAACATCTACTGTGTTCCTCCCTGCGCTACTTTACTGCCACCCTGCTTCTGCCCTTCAGCCCTCAGGGCCCAGTGCCAGCCCAGCTGCCATCTCACCATCCAGCAGGGGGACCTGCCCTAACCCCCTGCCACCACACCCACACACACAGCCCTGCACACACTCCTGGGCTCCTCTGCCCGCAGCCTGCCTCTCAAACAGTCTCCTTCTGCCCCCTAGCCCCCTTACAGCCTCTGCCACGGACCCCCACAGACACCTGGGCATGAGCAGTGCAGACATGCAAACAGCTCCCCTCGCCCCCACTCCAGTTGCTCCAAGGTTGTCAAGAGTCTTTTTTTCATGCTGTAGAGGAGGGAGTTGATACAGTCCAATGTCCTGGGGAGCAAGAACTGCAAACAGTCCATCTACAATGTAACATTTGGGTCTCAGGCCGCCCAATCCCTAGTGCGCTGTGCAGACCTTTGACTGGCAAAAACACCCCATCTGAGCGTGAGATCTGGCTGGGCTAGTGGCTCTTTCTGTGGACTAAGAGACAGACAGACAGAGTTTTCAGGTTCAAAACCTATACTTCCCAGAAGATGGTCATTCACATCGGTAAAAAAAAAAAAAAAAAAAAAAAAAAAAAAAAAGGCTTTTAATTTTTTTTTCCCCTGCCTGGGTAACCTGTCTCCGGCCTGTTTCAAAGTGAAAAAAGGGAAAAATCTTTTTTGGAGGGAAAAGGACCAAAATGCAGGCAGGTGGACTCCGTGGAAGGTGGATGGGGAGTTGCTCCTGCCCTGGCACTAGAGCCCCAGCTGCTGTTCCAGGTGCTCTCTGATAACAGAGATCTCCGTGTGTCGTGTCATGACACTGTCTCCAGGACTGAGCCTCAGGATAATGAGGATTCAAAACGAGGCAGGTGATACTGCCTTCAAAAGTAAATCCAGGGAGGTTTGGCGGTATGTCAGAGGGTTAAGGGCTTGTGGCGCTCACGAATAGAGGGGACAGGTGGAAGGATTTGGGGTCTGGCCCCCAGACCGCCACCTGCAGGGGATTCGCTTTACAGGGGGTGAAGCAGGTCTTTAGGAGCTCTATCTTTCTCTCCCACCCTGTATTTCCTCTGCTCTCTCCTTTTGTGTCTGTCAGATGCAAGGTCAGTAACAACAACAACAACAACAAAAACAATAACCACCACAGTGACCAAGCAACAAGGGCAGCGAAAGGGGAACAAATGGAGTGCAGGAGCTGTGGATTATTCGTGGCGTAGGCACTCAGCTGTGGCAATAACCCCTTGAGGCAATCAATCCATACATGAAGATGTAATACAGGTAACAGAGACGTATATGTCCCTGTGTGTTTCCACTGAGTTAATGTAAATGCACTTTTATTGACTTCTTCATTTATTTATTACCTTGCCACGAGAATTTCTTTTCATTGCTAAAAAAAAAGTGTCCCATCAAGGGTACCAAGTGGTGCCACACCCAGGTAAGCACTCATGTTACAATGCAGGAGGACTGGGCTTCAACAACCTGGTTCCCACCTGCCAGGGGAAATCTTTACAAGTGGTGCGGAAGTGCTGCAGTTGTCTCTCTCTGTGTCTCAAACTCTCTCTACGTCCCTTCCCTCTCAATTCCTGTCTATTTATTCCAGTGAATAATCAAGAAAATAGAAAGTCAAAAAAGAAAAAGGAAAAGGAAATATTCCACGACTTCAAATGGGCTACTCAGGACAATGCTTTCCTTGTTAAGATCCTCACAGCATTCCATATGCAGAAAGGCAAAGACGCCATGTATTTTTTAACCCAGTTTTTATATTTATTTATTTATTTATTTAGGTGCTTATTCATTTTTGTTATTGATGAATTAATGTTTTACATTTGACATTGACTAGGGATCTGACACCAGCGGACTCCAGTACCCCTATATGGTACTCTGCCTCTACAAAACCTATCCATTGAACTGTCCATCCATCCATCCATCCACCCATACATCTATCCATCCATTCATCCATCCATCCATCCATCCATCCATCCATCCATCCATCCATCCATCCACCAGTCAACCAAGCTAAGTACAAAAGGAGATCTCTCCTTGAATGGTGAGGAGAAACAACGATGCATAGGTAGGTTGCAAAGGCCCAGTTTGGCTGAATAGGGCAGAGGGGCTGAACCAGGGAATGTGTTGGGGCGTGTGGGTTTGGGAGGGGTGAGCCGGAGACCCTGTGAGCTGGGTCACATTAGGGGCAGGCAGGGGGTGGAAGGGGTTGCGAACAGCTGTCACTGGAGAACCATCACAAGTGCTGGAGCTGGTGAGCAGGGCACCTGGAAGAGAGGACAGACAAAGGAGAGAAGCAAAGTGCGGTGGAGAGGAGAGGGGAGAGGATGGTGAGGACAGGAGAGGACAGGAGAGGACAGGATTGGAGGGGACCTGAGAAACCTACCTGGACAAAGGCAGCATACAGACATCCAGGAAGGCAGGCAGGCATGCAGGCAGCTCTGGCCTGGGCTCCCTGGATCCCGGGCGCACCTCCACCTGTCTTCTCTTGGCTGCCAGCCCTGAGGTCCCTCGTCGGTCAGCACTGTCTTCCCATCCTTCCGTCCGTCTGTGCCAGGGCCCAGGCGTCTGGGCGCTGTTGCCTGACCTAGTGGCAGGGCAGTTGGGCTGCCCAGTGCCAGTGTGGCCAGCACAGATTGCCAGGGGCTAGGACATCACAGAGGGCTCCTGTGGTTGCTAGGCCACGGGGACCCCGCCCATCCAGTTGACCAGCAGCCATGACCCCCACGCTGAACTTGACCTGAGGGGTGGTGGCCAGCCACCAGAGACAGAGCCCCAGGCCAAGGCAGGTGCTGGTCGGCCGGGCCAAAGTGCTATGGGCAGATTGGTGTGTGTCTGGGCATGGGGCTGTCATCTGACAGTCCAGGGCGGGGGACCAAGTTCCGCCAGGCCCCTGTCCCACCATGTGCACTGACACACAGTCTTGCTGACTGACTGACAGTCCCCGCCCCAGAGATACCCACACCAAGTCCCTGGGTGCCCTGAGCTGCCCCTGAGGGTTGGTGGGTGCCTGCCTGGACACATGCCTCCGTTAAGGAGGCCTCTATTAATCCCGTTGCCTACTGACAGCTGCCCTCCTGCCCCTCCTCCTCCTCCTCCGCCTCCTCCTCCTCCTCTTCTTCCTCCTCCTCTTCCTACTCTTCCTCCACCTCTTCCTCCTCCTCCTCCTCCACCCCCTCCTCCTCTTCCTCATCCTCAGAGGGACTCACTCAGGGCCCTTGGCCTAGGCAAGCCAGGGCTGCTGCTCTGGCTTCTGCAGCTTCTATCCAGTGGGGGGGTGTAGGAATCTGTTCCTGTCAGTCCCTGATTCCTGGGACCTTCCATGCCTCCAGCTGCCCCCACTCTCTAGTCCTGACCCCTCCTCAAGGATGCCCCCTTTCTCCTTACCCTCTGTCCCCCAGCTCCCAACTAACATCTACTGTGTTCCTCCCTGCGCTACTTTACTGCCACCCTGCTTCTGCCCTTCAGCCCTGAGGGCCCAGTGCCAGCCCAGCTGCCATCTCACCATCCAGCAGGGGGACCTGCCCTAACCCCCTGCCACCACACCCACACACACAGCCCTGCACACACTCCTGGGCTCCTCTGCCTGCAGCCTGCCTCTCAAACAGTCTCCTTCTGCCCCCTAGCCCCCTTACAGCCTCTGCCACGGACCCCCACAGACACCTGGGCATGAGCAGTGCAGACATGCAAACAGCTCCCCTCGCCCCCACTCCAGTTGCTCCAAGGTTGTCAAGAGTCTTTTTTTCATGCTGTAGAGGAGGGAGTTGAGACAGTCCAATGTCCTGGGGAGCAAGAACTGCAAACAGTCCATCTACAATGTAACATTTGGGTCTCAGGCCGCCCAATCCCTAGTGCGCTGTGCAGACCTTTTACTGGCAAAAACACCCCATCTGAGCGTGAGATCTGGCTGGGCTAGTGGCTCTTTCTGTGGACTAAGAGACAGACAGACAGAGTTTTCAGGTTCAAAACCTATACTTCCCAGAAGATGGTCATTCACATCGGTAAAAAAAAAAAAAAAAAAAAAAAAAGGCTTTTAATTTTTTTTTCCCCTGCCTGGGTAACCTGTCTCCTGCCTGTTTCAAAGTGAAAAAAGGGAAAAATCTTTTTTGGAGGGAAAAGGACCAAAATGCAGGCAGGTGGACTCCGTGGAAGGTGGATGGGGAGTTGCTCCTGCCCTGGCACTAGAGCCCCAGCTGCTGTTCCAGGTGCTCTCTGATAACAGAGATCTCCGTGTGTCGTGTCATGACACTGTCTCCAGGACTGAGCCTCAGGATAATGAGGATTCAAAACGAGGCAGGTGATACTGCCTTCAAAAGTAAATCCAGGGAGGTTTGGCGGTATGTCAGAGGGTTAAGGGCTTGTGGCGCTCACGAATAGAGGGGACAGGTGGAAGGATTTGGGGTCTGGCCCCCAGACCGCCACCTGCAGGGGATTCGCTTTACAGGGGGTGAAGCAGGTCTTTAGGAGCTCTATCTTTCTCTCCCACCCTGTATTTCCTCTGCTCTCTCCTTTTGTGTCTGTCAGATGCAAGGTCAGTAACAACAACAACAACAACAAAAACAATAACCACCACAGTGACCAAGCAACAAGGGCAGCGAAAGGGGAACAAATGGAGTGCAGGAGCTGTGGATTATTCGTGGCGTAGGCACTCAGCTGTGGCAATAACCCCTTGAGGCAATCAATCCATACATGAAGATGTAATACAGGTAACAGAGACGTATATGTCCCTGTGTGTTTCCACTGAGTTAATGTAAATGCACTTTTATTGACTTCTTCATTTATTTATTACCTTGCCACGAGAATTTCTTTTCATTGCTAAAAAAAAAGTGTCCCATCAAGGGTACCAAGTGGTGCCACACCCAGGTAAGCACTCATGTTACAATGCAGGAGGACTGGGCTTCAACAACCTGGTTCCCACCTGCCAGGGGAAATCTTTACAAGTGGTGCGGAAGTGCTGCAGTTGTCTCTCTCTGTGTCTCAAACTCTCTCTACGTCCCTTCCCTCTCAATTCCTGTCTATTTATTCCAGTGAATAATCAAGAAAATAGAAAGTCAAAAAAGAAAAAGGAAAAGGAAATATTCCACGACTTCAAATGGGCTACTCAGGACAATGCTTTCCTTGTTAAGATCCTCACAGCATTCCATATGCAGAAAGGCAAAGACGCCATGTATTTTTTAACCCAGTTTTTATATTTATTTATTTATTTATTTAGGTGCTTATTCATTTTTGTTATTGATGAATTAATGTTTTACATTTGACATTGACTAGGGATCTGACACCAGCGGACTCCAGTACCCCTATATGGTACTCTGCCTCTACAAAACCTATCCATTGAACTGTCCATCCATCCATCCATCCACCCATACATCTATCCATCCATTCATCCATCCATCCATCCATCCATCCATCCATCCATCCATCCATCCACCAGTCAACCAAGCTAAGTACAAAAGGAGATCTCTCCTTGAATGGTGAGGAGAAACAACGATGCATAGGTAGGTTGCAAAGGCCCAGTTTGGCTGAATAGGGCAGAGGGGCTGAACCAGGGAATGTGTTGGGGCGTGTGGGTTTGGGAGGGGTGAGCCGGAGACCCTGTGAGCTGGGTCACATTAGGGGCAGGCAGGGGGTGGAAGGGGTTGCGAACAGCTGTCACTGGAGAACCATCACAAGTGCTGGAGCTGGTGAGCAGGGCACCTGGAAGAGAGGACAGACAAAGGAGAGAAGCAAAGTGCGGTGGAGAGGAGAGGGGAGAGGATGGTGAGGACAGGAGAGGACAGGAGAGGACAGGATTGGAGGGGACCTGAGAAACCTACCTGGACAAAGGCAGCATACAGACATCCAGGAAGGCAGGCAGGCATGCAGGCAGCTCTGGCCTGGGCTCCCTGGATCCCGGGCGCACCTCCACCTGTCTTCTCTTGGCTGCCAGCCCTGAGGTCCCTCGTTGGTCAGCACTGTCTTCCCATCCTTCCGTCCGTCTGTGCCAGGGCCCAGGCGTCTGGGCGCTGTTGCCTGACCTAGTGGCAGGGCAGTTGGGCTGCCCAGTGCCAGTGTGGCCAGCACAGATTGCCAGGGGCTAGGACATCACAGAGGGCTCCTGTGGTTGCTAGGCCACGGGGACCCCGCCCATCCAGTTGACCAGCAGCCATGACCCCCACGCTGAACTTGACCTGAGGGGTGGTGGCCAGCCACCAGAGACAGAGCCCCAGGCCAAGGCAGGTGCTGGTCGGCCGGGCCAAAGTGCTATGGGCAGATTGGTGTGTGTCTGGGCATGGGGCTGTCATCTGACAGTCCAGGGCGGGGGACCAAGTTCCGCCAGGCCCCTGTCCCACCATGTGCACTGACACACAGTCTTGCTGACTGACTGACAGTCCCCGCCCCAGAGATACCCACACCAAGTCCCTGGGTGCCCTGAGCTGCCCCTGAGGGTTGGTGGGTGCCTGCCTGGACACATGCCTCCGTTAAGGAGGCCTCTATTAATCCCGTTGCCTACTGACAGCTGCCCTCCTGCCCCTCCTCCTCCTCCTCCGCCTCCTCCTCCTCCTCTTCTTCCTCCTCCTCTTCCTACTCTTCCTCCACCTCTTCCTCCTCCTCCTCCTCCACCCCCTCCTCCTCTTCCTCATCCTCAGAGGGACTCACTCAGGGCCCTTGGCCTAGGCAAGCCAGGGCTGCTGCTCTGGCTTCTGCAGCTTCTATCCAGTGGGGGGGTGTAGGAATCTGTTCCTGTCAGTCCCTGATTCCTGGGACCTTCCATGCCTCCAGCTGCCCCCACTCTCTAGTCCTGACCCCTCCTCAAGGATGCCCCCTTTCTCCTTACCCTCTGTCCCCCAGCTCCCAACTAACATCTACTGTGTTCCTCCCTGCGCTACTTTACTGCCACCCTGCTTCTGCCCTTCAGCCCTCAGGGCCCAGTGCCAGCCCAGCTGCCATCTCACCATCCAGCAGGGGGACCTGTCCTAACCCCCTGCCACCACACCCACACACACAGCCCTGCACACACTCCTGGGCTCCTCTGCCCGCAGCCTGCCTCTCAAACAGTCTCCTTCTGCCCCCTAGCCCCCTTACAGCCTCTGCCACGGACCCCCACAGACACCTGGGCATGAGCAGTGCAGACATGCAAACAGCTCCCCTCGCCCCCACTCCAGTTGCTCCAAGGTTGTCAAGAGTCTTTTTTTCATGCTGTAGAGGAGGGAGTTGATACAGTCCAATGTCCTGGGGAGCAAGAACTGCAAACAGTCCATCTACAATGTAACATTTGGGTCTCAGGCCGCCCAATCCCTAGTGCGCTGTGCAGACCTTTGACTGGCAAAAACACCCCATCTGAGCGTGAGATCTGGCTGGGCTAGTGGCTCTTTCTGTGGACTAAGAGACAGACAGACAGAGTTTTCAGGTTCAAAACCTATACTTCCCAGAAGATGGTCATTCACATCGGTAAAAAAAAAAAAAAAAAAAAAAAAAAAAAAAGGCTTTTAATTTTTTTTTCCCCTGCCTGGGTAACCTGTCTCCTGCCTGTTTCAAAGTGAAAAAAGGGAAAAATCTTTTTTGGAGGGAAAAGGACCAAAATGCAGGCAGGTGGACTCCGTGGAAGGTGGATGGGGAGTTGCTCCTGCCCTGGCACTAGAGCCCCAGCTGCTGTTCCAGGTGCTCTCTGATAACAGAGATCTCCGTGTGTCGTGTCATGACACTGTCTCCAGGACTGAGCCTCAGGATAATGAGGATTCAAAACGAGGCAGGTGATACTGCCTTCAAAAGTAAATCCAGGGAGGTTTGGCGGTATGTCAGAGGGTTAAGGGCTTGTGGCGCTCACGAATAGAGGGGACAGGTGGAAGGATTTGGGGTCTGGCCCCCAGACCGCCACCTGCAGGGGATTCGCTTTACAGGGGGTGAAGCAGGTCTTTAGGAGCTCTATCTTTCTCTCCCACCCTGTATTTCCTCTGCTCTCTCCTTTTGTGTCTGTCAGATGCAAGGTCAGTAACAACAACAACAACAACAAAAACAATAACCACCACAGTGACCAAGCAACAAGGGCAGCGAAAGGGGAACAAATGGAGTGCAGGAGCTGTGGATTATTCGTGGCGTAGGCACTCAGCTGTGGCAATAACCCCTTGAGGCAATCAATCCATACATGAAGATGTAATACAGGTAACAGAGACGTATATGTCCCTGTGTGTTTCCACTGAGTTAATGTAAATGCACTTTTATTGACTTCTTCATTTATTTATTACCTTGCCACGAGAATTTCTTTTCATTGCTAAAAAAAAAGTGTCCCATCAAGGGTACCAAGTGGTGCCACACCCAGGTAAGCACTCATGTTACAATGCAGGAGGACTGGGCTTCAACAACCTGGTTCCCACCTGCCAGGGGAAATCTTTACAAGTGGTGCGGAAGTGCTGCAGTTGTCTCTCTCTGTGTCTCAAACTCTCTCTACGTCCCTTCCCTCTCAATTCCTGTCTATTTATTCCAGTGAATAATCAAGAAAATAGAAAGTCAAAAAAGAAAAAGGAAAAGGAAATATTCCACGACTTCAAATGGGCTACTCAGGACAATGCTTTCCTTGTTAAGATCCTCACAGCATTCCATATGCAGAAAGGCAAAGACGCCATGTATTTTTTAACCCAGTTTTTATATTTATTTATTTATTTATTTAGGTGCTTATTCATTTTTGTTATTGATGAATTAATGTTTTACATTTGACATTGACTAGGGATCTGACACCAGCGGACTCCAGTACCCCTATATGGTACTCTGCCTCTACAAAACCTATCCATTGAACTGTCCATCCATCCATCCATCCACCCATACATCTATCCATCCATTCATCCATCC
Source organism: Erinaceus europaeus (assembly GCF_950295315.1). NCBI lineage: Eukaryota > Metazoa > Chordata > Mammalia > Eulipotyphla > Erinaceidae > Erinaceus > Erinaceus europaeus. Next base: position 419,312 of record NW_026647120.1, on the reverse strand, counting down.
ATCCATCCATCCATCCATCCATCCACCAGTCAACCAAGCTAAGTACAAAAGGAGATCTCTCCTTGAATGGTGAGGAGAAACAACGATGCATAGGTAGGTTGCAAAGGCCCAGTTTGGCTGAATAGGGCAGAGGGGCTGAACCAGGGAATGTGTTGGGGCGTGTGGGTTTGGGAGGGGTGAGCCGGAGACCCTGTGAGCTGGGTCACATTAGGGGCAGGCAGGGGGTGGAAGGGGTTGCGAACAGCTGTCACTGGAGAACCATCACAAGTGCTGGAGCTGGTGAGCAGGGCACCTGGAAGAGAGGACAGACAAAGGAGAGAAGCAAAGTGCGGTGGAGAGGAGAGGGGAGAGGATGGTGAGGACAGGAGAGGACAGGAGAGGACAGGATTGGAGGGGACCTGAGAAACCTACCTGGACAAAGGCAGCATACAGACATCCAGGAAGGCAGGCAGGCATGCAGGCAGCTCTGGCCTGGGCTCCCTGGATCCCGGGCGCACCTCCACCTGTCTTCTCTTGGCTGCCAGCCCTGAGGTCCCTCGTCGGTCAGCACTGTCTTCCCATCCTTCCGTCCGTCTGTGCCAGGGCCCAGGCGTCTGGGCGCTGTTGCCTGACCTAGTGGCAGGGCAGTTGGGCTGCCCAGTGCCAGTGTGGCCAGCACAGATTGCCAGGGGCTAGGACATCACAGAGGGCTCCTGTGGTTGCTAGGCCACGGGGACCCCGCCCATCCAGTTGACCAGCAGCCATGACCCCCACGCTGAACTTGACCTGAGGGGTGGTGGCCAGCCACCAGAGCCAGAGCCCCAGGCCAAGGCAGGTGCTGGTCGGCCGGGCCAAAGTGCTATGGGCAGATTGGTGTGTGTCTGGGCATGGGGCTGTCATCTGACAGTCCAGGGCGGGGGACCAAGTTCCGCCAGGCCCCTGTCCCACCATGTGCACTGACACACAGTCTTGCTGACTGACTGACAGTCCCCGCCCCAGAGATACCCACACCAAGTCCCTGGGTGCCCTGAGCTGCCCCTGAGGGTTGGTGGGTGCCTGCCTGGACACATGCCTCCATTAAGGAGGCCTCTATTAATCCCGTTGCCTACTGACAGCTGCCCTCCTGCCCCTCCTCCTCCTCCTCCGCCTCCTCCTCCTCCTCTTCTTCCTCCTCCTCTTCCTACTCTTCCTCCACCTCTTCCTCCTCCTCCTCCTCCACCCCCTCCTCCTCTTCCTCATCCTCAGAGGGACTCACTCAGGGCCCTTGGCCTAGGCAAGCCAGGGCTGCTGCTCTGGCTTCTGCAGCTTCTATCCAGTGGGGGGGTGTAGGAATCTGTTCCTGTCAGTCCCTGATTCCTGGGACCTTCCATGCCTCCAGCTGCCCCCACTCTCTAGTCCTGACCCCTCCTCAAGGATGCCCCCTTTCTCCTTACCCTCTGTCCCCCAGCTCCCAACTAACATCTACTGTGTTCCTCCCTGCGCTACTTTACTGCCACCCTGCTTCTGCCCTTCAGCCCTCAGGGCCCAGTGCCAGCCCAGCTGCCATCTCACCATCCAGCAGGGGGACCTGTCCTAACCCCCTGCCACCACACCCACACACACAGCCCTGCACACACTCCTGGGCTCCTCTGCCCGCAGCCTGCCTCTCAAACAGTCTCCTTCTGCCCCCTAGCCCCCTTACAGCCTCTGCCACGGACCCCCACAGACACCTGGGCATGAGCAGTGCAGACATGCAAACAGCTCCCCTCGCACCCACTCCAGTTGCTCCAAGGTTGTCAAGAGTCTTTTTTTCATGCTGTAGAGGAGGGAGTTGATACAGTCCAATGTCCTGGGGAGCAAGAACTGCAAACAGTCCATCTACAATGTAACATTTGGGTCTCAGGCCGCCCAATCCCTAGTGCGCTGTGCAGACCTTTGACTGGCAAAAACACCCCATCTGAGCGTGAGATCTGGCTGGGCTAGTGGCTCTTTCTGTGGACTAAGAGACAGACAGACAGAGTTTTCAGGTTCAAAACCTATACTTCCCAGAAGATGGTCATTCACATCGGTAAAAAAAAAAAAAAAAAAAAAAAAAAAAAAAAAAAAAAAAGGCTTTTAATTTTTTTTTCCCCTGCCTGGGTAACCTGTCTCCTGCCTGTTTCAAAGTGAAAAAAGGGAAAAATCTTTTTTGGAGGGAAAAGGACCAAAATGCAGGCAGGTGGACTCCGTGGAAGGTGGATGGGGAGTTGCTCCTGCCCTGGCACTAGAGCCCCAGCTGCTGTTCCAGGTGCTCTCTGATAACAGAGATCTCCGTGTGTCGTGTCATGACACTGTCTCCAGGACTGAGCCTCAGGATAATGAGGATTCAAAACGAGGCAGGTGATACTGCCTTCAAAAGTAAATCCAGGGAGGTTTGGCGGTATGTCAGAGGGTTAAGGGCTTGTGGCGCTCACGAATAGAGGGGACAGGTGGAAGGATTTGGGGTCTGGCCCCCAGACCGCCACCTGCAGGGGATTCGCTTTACAGGGGGTGAAGCAGGTCTTTAGGAGCTCTATCTTTCTCTCCCACCCTGTATTTCCTCTGCTCTCTCCTTTTGTGTCTGTCAGATGCAAGGTCAGTAACAACAACAACAACAACAAAAACAATAACCACCACAGTGACCAAGCAACAAGGGCAGCGAAAGGGGAACAAATGGAGTGCAGGAGCTGTGGATTATTCGTGGGGTAGGCACTCAGCTGTGGCAATAACCCCTTGAGGCAATCAATCCATACATGAAGATGTAATACAGGTAACAGAGACGTATATGTCCCTGTGTGTTTCCACTGAGTTAATGTAAATGCACTTTTATTGACTTCTTCATTTATTTATTACCTTGCCACGAGAATTTCTTTTCATTGCTAAAAAAAAAGTGTCCCATCAAGGGTACCAAGTGGTGCCACACCCAGGTAAGCACTCATGTTACAATGCAGGAGGACTGGGCTTCAACAACCTGGTTCCCACCTGCCAGGGGAAATCTTTACAAGTGGTGCGGAAGTGCTGCAGTTGTCTCTCTCTGTGTCTCAAACTCTCTCTACGTCCCTTCCCTCTCAATTCCTGTCTATTTATTCCAGTGAATAATCAAGAAAATAGAAAGTCAAAAAAGAAAAAGGAAAAGGAAATATTCCACGACTTCAAATGGGCTACTCAGGACAATGCTTTCCTTGTTAAGATCCTCACAGCTTTCCATATGCAGAAAGGCAAAGACGCCATGTATTTTTTAACCCAGTTTTTATATTTATTTATTTATTTATTTAGGTGCTTATTCATTTTTGTTATTGATGAATTAATGTTTTACATTTGACATTGACTAGGGATCTGACACCAGCGGACTCCAGTACCCCTATATGGTACTCTGCCTCTACAAAACCTATCCATTGAACTGTCCATCCATCCATCCATCCACCCATACATCTATCCATCCATTCATCCATCCATCCATCCATCCATCCATCCATCCACCAGTCAACCAAGCTAAGTACAAAAGGAGATCTCTCCTTGAATGGTGAGGAGAAACAACGATGCATAGGTAGGTTGCAAAGGCCCAGTTTGGCTGAATAGGGCAGAGGGGCTGAACCAGGGAATGTGTTGGGGCGTGTGGGTTTGGGAGGGGTGAGCCGGAGACCCTGTGAGCTGGGTCACATTAGGGGCAGGCAGGGGGTGGAAGGGGTTGCGAACAGCTGTCACTGGAGAACCATCACAAGTGCTGGAGCTGGTGAGCAGGGCACCTGGAAGAGAGGACAGACAAAGGAGAGAAGCAAAGTGCGGTGGAGAGGAGAGGGGAGAGGATGGTGAGGACAGGAGAGGACAGGAGAGGACAGGATTGGAGGGGACCTGAGAAACCTACCTGGACAAAGGCAGCATACAGACATCCAGGAAGGCAGGCAGGCATGCAGGCAGCTCTGGCCTGGGCTCCCTGGATCCCGGGCGCACCTCCACCTGTCTTCTCTTGGCTGCCAGCCCTGAGGTCCCTCGTCGGTCAGCACTGTCTTCCCATCCTTCCGTCCGTCTGTGCCAGGGCCCAGGCGTCTGGGCGCTGTTGCCTGACCTAGTGGCAGGGCAGTTGGGCTGCCCAGTGCCAGTGTGGCCAGCACAGATTGCCAGGGGCTAGGACATCACAGAGGGCTCCTGTGGTTGCTAGGCCACGGGGACCCCGCCCATCCAGTTGACCAGCAGCCATGACCCCCACGCTGAACTTGACCTGAGGGGTGGTGGCCAGCCACCAGAGACAGAGCCCCAGGCCAAGGCAGGTGCTGGTCGGCCGGGCCAAAGTGCTATGGGCAGATTGGTGTGTGTCTGGGCATGGGGCTGTCATCTGACAGTCCAGGGCGGGGGACCAAGTTCCGCCAGGCCCCTGTCCCACCATGTGCACTGACACACAGTCTTGCTGACTGACTGACAGTCCCCGCCCCAGAGATACCCACACCAAGTCCCTGGGTGCCCTGAGCTGCCCCTGAGGGTTGGTGGGTGCCTGCCTGGACACATGCCTCCGTTAAGGAGGCCTCTATTAATCCCGTTGCCTACTGACAGCTGCCCTCCTGCCCCTCCTCCTCCTCCTCCGCCTCCTCCTCCTCCTCTTCTTCCTCCTCCTCTTCCTACTCTTCCTCCACCTCTTCCTCCTCCTCCTCCTCCACCCCCTCCTCCTCTTCCTCATCCTCAGAGGGACTCACTCAGGGCCCTTGGCCTAGGCAAGCCAGGGCTGCTGCTCTGGCTTCTGCAGCTTCTATCCAGTGGGGGGGTGTAGGAATCTGTTCCTGTCAGTCCCTGATTCCTGGGACCTTCCATGCCTCCAGCTGCCCCCACTCTCTAGTCCTGACCCCTCCTCAAGGATGCCCCCTTTCTCCTTACCCTCTGTCCCCCAGCTCCCAACTAACATCTACTGTGTTCCTCCCTGCGCTACTTTACTGCCACCCTGCTTCTGCCCTTCAGCCCTCAGGGCCCAGTGCCAGCCCAGCTGCCATCTCACCATCCAGCAGGGGGACCTGTCCTAACCCCCTGCCACCACACCCACACACACAGCCCTGCACACACTCCTGGGCTCCTCTGCCCGCAGCCTGCCTCTCAAACAGTCTCCTTCTGCCCCCTAGCCCCCTTACAGCCTCTGCCACGGACCCCCACAGACACCTGGGCATGAGCAGTGCAGACATGCAAACAGCTCCCCTCGCCCCCACTCCAGTTGCTCCAAGGTTGTCAAGAGTCTTTTTTTCATGCTGTAGAGGAGGGAGTTGATACAGTCCAATGTCCTGGGGAGCAAGAACTGCAAACAGTCCATCTACAATGTAACATTTGGGTCTCAGGCCGCCCAATCCCTAGTGCGCTGTGCAGACCTTTGACTGGCAAAAACACCCCATCTGAGCGTGAGATCTGGCTGGGCTAGTGGCTCTTTCTGTGGACTAAGAGACAGACAGACAGAGTTTTCAGGTTCAAAACCTATACTTCCCAGAAGATGGTCATTCACATCGGTAAAAAAAAAAAAAAAAAAAAAAAAAAAAAAAAAAAAAAAAAAGGCTTTTAATTTTTTTTTCCCCTGCCTGGGTAACCTGTCTCCTGCCTGTTTCAAAGTGAAAAAAGGGAAAAATCTTTTTTGGAGGGAAAAGGACCAAAATGCAGGCAGGTGGACTCCGTGGAAGGTGGATGGGGAGTTGCTCCTGCCCTGGCACTAGAGCCCCAGCTGCTGTTCCAGGTGCTCTCTGATAACAGAGATCTCCGTGTGTCGTGTCATGACACTGTCTCCAGGACTGAGCCTCAGGATAATGAGGATTCAAAACGAGGCAGGTGATACTGCCTTCAAAAGTAAATCCAGGGAGGTTTGGCGGTATGTCAGAGGGTTAAGGGCTTGTGGCGCTCACGAATAGAGGGGACAGGTGGAAGGATTTGGGGTCTGGCCCCCAGACCGCCACCTGCAGGGGATTCGCTTTACAGGGGGTGAAGCAGGTCTTTAGGAGCTCTATCTTTCTCTCCCACCCTGTATTTCCTCTGCTCTCTCCTTTTGTGTCTGTCAGATGCAAGGTCAGTAACAACAACAACAACAACAAAAACAATAACCACCACAGTGACCAAGCAACAAGGGCAGCGAAAGGGGAACAAATGGAGTGCAGGAGCTGTGGATTATTCGTGGGGTAGGCACTCAGCTGTGGCAATAACCCCTTGAGGCAATCAATCCATACATGAAGATGTAATACAGGTAACAGAGACGTATATGTCCCTGTGTGTTTCCACTGAGTTAATGTAAATGCACTTTTATTGACTTCTTCATTTATTTATTACCTTGCTACGAGAATTTCTTTTCATTGCTAAAAAAAAAGTGTCCCATCAAGGGTACCAAGTGGTGCCACACCCAGGTAAGCACTCATGTTACAATGCAGGAGGACTGGGCTTCAACAACCTGGTTCCCACCTGCCAGGGGAAATCTTTACAAGTGGTGCGGAAGTGCTGCAGTTGTCTCTCTCTGTGTCTCAAACTCTCTCTACGTCCCTTCCCTCTCAATTCCTGTCTATTTATTCCAGTGAATAATCAAGAAAATAGAAAGTCAAAAAAGAAAAAGGAAAAGGAAATATTCCACGACTTCAAATGGGCTACTCAGGACAATGCTTTCCTTGTTAAGATCCTCACAGCATTCCATATGCAGAAAGGCAAAGACGCCATGTATTTTTTAACCCAGTTTTTATATTTATTTATTTATTTATTTAGGTGCTTATTCATTTTTGTTATTGATGAATTAATGTTTTACATTTGACATTGACTAGGGATCTGACACCAGCGGACTCCAGTACCCCTATATGGTACTCTGCCTCTACAAAACCTATCCATTGAACTGTCCATCCATCCATCCATCCACCCATACATCTATCCATCCATTCATCCATCCATCCATCCATCCATCCATCCATCCACCAGTCAACCAAGCTAAGTACAAAAGGAGATCTCTCCTTGAATGGTGAGGAGAAACAACGATGCATAGGTAGGTTGCAAAGGCCCAGTTTGGCTGAATAGGGCAGAGGGGCTGAACCAGGGAATGTGTTGGGGCGTGTGGGTTTGGGAGGGGTGAGCCGGAGACCCTGTGAGCTGGGTCACATTAGGGGCAGGCAGGGGGTGGAAGGGGTTGCGAACAGCTGTCACTGGAGAACCATCACAAGTGCTGGAGCTGGTGAGCAGGGCACCTGGAAGAGAGGACAGACAAAGGAGAGAAGCAAAGTGCGGTGGAGAGGAGAGGGGAGAGGATGGTGAGGACAGGAGAGGACAGGAGAGGACAGGATTGGAGGGGACCTGAGAAACCTACCTGGACAAAGGCAGCATACAGACATCCAGGAAGGCAGGCAGGCATGCAGGCAGCTCTGGCCTGGGCTCCCTGGATCCCGGGCGCACCTCCACCTGTCTTCTCTTGGCTGCCAGCCCTGAGGTCCCTCGTCGGTCAGCACTGTCTTCCCATCCTTCCGTCCGTCTGTGCCAGGGCCCAGGCGTCTGGGCGCTGTTGCCTGACCTAGTGGCAGGGCAGTTGGGCTGCCCAGTGCCAGTGTGGCCAGCACAGATTGCCAGGGGCTAGGACATCACAGAGGGCTCCTGTGGTTGCTAGGCCACGGGGACCCCGCCCATCCAGTTGACCAGCAGCCATGACCCCCACGCTGAACTTGACCTGAGGGGTGGTGGCCAGCCACCAGAGACAGAGCCCCAGGCCAAGGCAGGTGCTGGTCGGCCGGGCCAAAGTGCTATGGGCAGATTGGTGTGTGTCTGGGCATGGGGCTGTCATCTGACAGTCCAGGGCGGGGGACCAAGTTCCGCCAGGCCCCTGTCCCACCATGTGCACTGACACACAGTCTTGCTGACTGACTGACAGTCCCCGCCCCAGAGATACCCACACCAAGTCCCTGGGTGCCCTGAGCTGCCCCTGAGGGTTGGTGGGTGCCTGCCTGGACACATGCCTCCGTTAAGGAGGCCTCTATTAATCCCGTTGCCTACTGACAGCTGCCCTCCTGCCCCTCCTCCTCCTCCTCCGCCTCCTCCTCCTCCTCTTCTTCCTCCTCCTCTTCCTACTCTTCCTCCACCTCTTCCTCCTCCTCCTCCTCCACCCCCTCCTCCTCTTCCTCATCCTCAGAGGGACTCACTCAGGGCCCTTGGCCTAGGCAAGCCAGGGCTGCTGCTCTGGCTTCTGCAGCTTCTATCCAGTGGGGGGGTGTAGGAATCTGTTCCTGTCAGTCCCTGATTCCTGGGACCTTCCATGCCTCCAGCTGCCCCCACTCTCTAGTCCTGACCCCTCCTCAAGGATGCCCCCTTTCTCCTTACCCTCTGTCCCCCAGCTCCCAACTAACATCTACTGTGTTCCTCCCTGCGCTACTTTACTGCCACCCTGCTTCTGCCCTTCAGCCCTCAGGGCCCAGTGCCAGCCCAGCTGCCATCTCACCATCCAGCAGGGGGACCTGCCCTAACCCCCTGCCACCACACCCACACACACAGCCCTGCACACACTCCTGGGCTCCTCTGCCCGCAGCCTGCCTCTCAAACAGTCTCCTTCTGCCCCCTAGCCCCCTTACAGCCTCTGCCACGGACCCCCACAGACACCTGGGCATGAGCAGTGCAGACATGCAAACAGCTCCCCTCGCCCCCACTCCAGTTGCTCCAAGGTTGTCAAGAGTCTTTTTTTCATGCTGTAGAGGAGGGAGTTGATACAGTCCAATGTCCTGGGGAGCAAGAACTGCAAACAGTCCATCTACAATGTAACATTTGGGTCTCAGGCCGCCCAATCCCTAGTGCGCTGTGCAGACCTTTGACTGGCAAAAACACCCCATCTGAGCGTGAGATCTGGCTGGGCTAGTGGCTCTTTCTGTGGACTAAGAGACAGACAGACAGAGTTTTCAGGTTCAAAACCTATACTTCCCAGAAGATGGTCATTCACATCGGTAAAAAAAAAAAAAAAAAAAAAAAAAAAAAAAAAAAGGCTTTTAATTTTTTTTTCCCCTGCCTGGGTAACCTGTCTCCTGCCTGTTTCAAAGTGAAAAAAGGGAAAAATCTTTTTTGGAGGGAAAAGGACCAAAATGCAGGCAGGTGGACTCCGTGGAAGGTGGATGGGGAGTTGCTCCTGCCCTGGCACTAGAGCCCCAGCTGCTGTTCCAGGTGCTCTCTGATAACAGAGATCTCCGTGTGTCGTGTCATGACACTGTCTCCAGGACTGAGCCTCAGGATAATGAGGATTCAAAACGAGGCAGGTGATACTGCCTTCAAAAGTAAATCCAGGGAGGTTTGGCGGTATGTCAGAGGGTTAAGGGCTTGTGGCGCTCACGAATAGAGGGGACAGGTGGAAGGATTTGGGGTCTGGCCCCCAGACCGCCACCTGCAGGGGATTCGCTTTACAGGGGGTGAAGCAGGTCTTTAGGAGCTCTATCTTTCTCTCCCACCCTGTATTTCCTCTGCTCTCTCCTTTTGTGTCTGTCAGATGCAAGGTCAGTAACAACAACAACAACAACAAAAACAATAACCACCACAGTGACCAAGCAACAAGGGCAGCGAAAGGGGAACAAATGGAGTGCAGGAGCTGTGGATTATTCGTGGGGTAGGCACTCAGCTGTGGCAATAACCCCTTGAGGCAATCAATCCATACATGAAGATGTAATACAGGTAACAGAGACGTATATGTCCCTGTGTGTTTCCACTGAGTTAATGTAAATGCACTTTTATTGACTTCTTCATTTATTTATTACCTTGCTACGAGAATTTCTTTTCATTGCTAAAAAAAAAGTGTCCCATCAAGGGTACCAAGTGGTGCCACACCCAGGTAAGCACTCATGTTACAATGCAGGAGGACTGGGCTTCAACAACCTGGTTCCCACCTGCCAGGGGAAATCTTTACAAGTGGTGCGGAAGTGCTGCAGTTGTCTCTCTCTGTGTCTCAAACTCTCTCTACGTCCCTTCCCTCTCAATTCCTGTCTATTTATTCCAGTGAATAATCAAGAAAATAGAAAGTCAAAAAAGAAAAAGGAAAAGGAAATATTCCACGACTTCAAATGGGCTACTCAGGACAATGCTTTCCTTGTTAAGATCCTCACAGCATTCCATATGCAGAAAGGCAAAGACGCCATGTATTTTTTAACCCAGTTTTTATATTTATTTATTTATTTATTTAGGTGCTTATTCATTTTTGTTATTGATGAATTAATGTTTTACATTTGACATTGACTAGGGATCTGACACCAGCGGACTCCAGTACCCCTATATGGTACTCTGCCTCTACAAAACCTATCCAGTGAACTGTCCATCCATCCATCCATCCACCCATACATCTATCCATCCATTCATCCATCCATCCATCCATCCATCCACCAGTCAACCAAGCTAAGTACAAAAGGAGATCTCTCCTTGAATGGTGAGGAGAAACAACGATGCATAGGTAGGTTGCAAAGGCCCAGTTTGGCTGAATAGGGCAGAGGGGCTGAACCAGGGAATGTGTTGGGGCGTGTGGGTTTGGGAGGGGTGAGCCGGAGACCCTGTGAGCTGGGTCACATTAGGGGCAGGCAGGGGGTGGAAGGGGTTGCGAACAGCTGTCACTGGAGAACCATCACAAGTGCTGGAGCTGGTGAGCAGGGCACCTGGAAGAGAGGACAGACAAAGGAGAGAAGCAAAGTGCGGTGGAGAGGAGAGGGGAGAGGATGGTGAGGACAGGAGAGGACAGGAGAGGACAGGATTGGAGGGGACCTGAGAAACCTACCTGGACAAAGGCAGCATACAGACATCCAGGAAGGCAGGCAGGCATGCAGGCAGCTCTGGCCTGGGCTCCCTGGATCCCGGGCGCACCTCCACCTGTCTTCTCTTGGCTGCCAGCCCTGAGGTCCCTCGTCGGTCAGCACTGTCTTCCCATCCTTCCGTCCGTCTGTGCCAGGGCCCAGGCGTCTGGGCGCTGTTGCCTGACCTAGTGGCAGGGCAGTTGGGCTGCCCAGTGCCAGTGTGGCCAGCACAGATTGCCAGGGGCTAGGACATCACAGAGGGCTCCTGTGGTTGCTAGGCCACGGGGACCCCGCCCATCCAGTTGACCAGCAGCCATGACCCCCACGCTGAACTTGACCTGAGGGGTGGTGGCCAGCCACCAGAGACAGAGCCCCAGGCCAAGGCAGGTGCTGGTCGGCCGGGCCAAAGTGCTATGGGCAGATTGGTGTGTGTCTGGGCATGGGGCTGTCATCTGACAGTCCAGGGCGGGGGACCAAGTTCCGCCAGGCCCCTGTCCCACCATGTGCACTGACACACAGTCTTGCTGACTGACTGACAGTCCCCGCCCCAGAGATACCCACACCAAGTCCCTGGGTGCCCTGAGCTGCCCCTGAGGGTTGGTGGGTGCCTGCCTGGACACATGCCTCCGTTAAGGAGGCCTCTATTAATCCCGTTGCCTACTGACAGCTGCCCTCCTGCCCCTCCTCCTCCTCCTCCGCCTCCTCCTCCTCCTCTTCTTCCTCCTCCTCTTCCTACTCTTCCTCCACCTCTTCCTCCTCCTCCTCCTCCACCCCCTCCTCCTCTTCCTCATCCTCAGAGGGACTCACTCAGGGCCCTTGGCCTAGGCAAGCCAGGGCTGCTGCTCTGGCTTCTGCAGCTTCTATCCAGTGGGGGGGTGTAGGAATCTGTTCCTGTCAGTCCCTGATTCCTGGGACCTTCCATGCCTCCAGCTGCCCCCACTCTCTAGTCCTGACCCCTCCTCAAGGATGCCCCCTTTCTCCTTACCCTCTGTCCCCCAGCTCCCAACTAACATCTACTGTGTTCCTCCCTGCGCTACTTTACTGCCACCCTGCTTCTGCCCTTCAGCCCTCAGGGCCCAGTGCCAGCCCAGCTGCCATCTCACCATCCAGCAGGGGGACCTGCCCTAACCCCCTGCCACCACACCCACACACACAGCCCTGCACACACTCCTGGGCTCCTCTGCCCGCAGCCTGCCTCTCAAACAGTCTCCTTCTGCCCCCTAGTCCCCTTACAGCCTCTGCCACGGACCCCCACAGACACCTGGGCATGAGCAGTGCAGACATGCAAACAGCTCCCCTCGCCCCCACTCCAGTTGCTCCAAGGTTGTCAAGAGTCTTTTTTTCATGCTGTAGAGGAGGGAGTTGATACAGTCCAATGTCCTGGGGAGCAAGAACTGCAAACAGTCCATCTACAATGTAACATTTGGGTCTCAGGCCGCCCAATCCCTAGTGCGCTGTGCAGACCTTTGACTGGCAAAAACACCCCATCTGAGCGTGAGATCTGGCTGGGCTAGTGGCTCTTTCTGTGGACTAAGAGACAGACAGACAGAGTTTTCAGGTTCAAAACCTATACTTCCCAGAAGATGGTCATTCACATCGGTAAAAAAAAAAAAAAAAAAAAAAAAAAAAAAAAAAAAAAAAGGCTTTTAATTTTTTTTTCCCCTGCCTGGGTAACCTGTCTCCTGCCTGTTTCAAAGTGAAAAAAGGGAAAAATCTTTTTTGGAGGGAAAAGGACCAAAATGCAGGCAGGTGGACTCCGTGGAAGGTGGATGGGGAGTTGCTCCTGCCCTGGCACTAGAGCCCCAGCTGCTGTTCCAGGTGCTCTCTGATAACAGAGATCTCCGTGTGTCGTGTCATGACACTGTCTCCAGGACTGAGCCTCAGGATAATGAGGATTCAAAACGAGGCAGGTGATACTGCCTTCAAAAGTAAATCCAGGGAGGTTTGGCGGTATGTCAGAGGGTTAAGGGCTTGTGGCGCTCACGAATAGAGGGGACAGGTGGAAGGATTTGGGGTCTGGCCCCCAGACCGCCACCTGCAGGGGATTCGCTTTACAGGGGGTGAAGCAGGTCTTTAGGAGCTCTATCTTTCTCTCCCACCCTGTATTTCCTCTGCTCTCTCCTTTTGTGTCTGTCAGATGCAAGGTCAGTAACAACAACAACAACAACAAAAACAATAACCACCACAGTGACCAAGCAACAAGGGCAGCGAAAGGGGAACAAATGGAGTGCAGGAGCTGTGGATTATTCGTGGGGTAGGCACTCAGCTGTGGCAATAACCCCTTGAGGCAATCAATCCATACATGAAGATGTAATACAGGTAACAGAGACGTATATGTCCCTGTGTGTTTCCACTGAGTTAATGTAAATGCACTTTTATTGACTTCTTCATTTATTTATTACCTTGCCACGAGAATTTCTTTTCATTGCTAAAAAAAAAGTGTCCCATCAAGGGTACCAAGTGGTGCCACACCCAGGTAAGCACTCATGTTACAATGCAGGAGGACTGGGCTTCAACAACCTGGTTCCCACCTGCCAGGGGAAATCTTTACAAGTGGTGCGGAAGTGCTGCAGTTGTCTCTCTCTGTGTCTCAAACTCTCTCTACGTCCCTTCCCTCTCAATTCCTGTCTATTTATTCCAGTGAATAATCAAGAAAATAGAAAGTCAAAAAAGAAAAAGGAAAAGGAAATATTCCACGACTTCAAATGGGCTACTCAGGACAATGCTTTCCTTGTTAAGATCCTCACAGCATTCCATATGCAGAAAGGCAAAGACGCCATGTATTTTTTAACCCAGTTTTTATATTTATTTATTTATTTATTTAGGTGCTTATTCATTTTTGTTATTGATGAATTAATGTTTTACATTTGACATTGACTAGGGATCTGACACCAGCGGACTCCAGTACCCCTATATGGTACTCTGCCTCTACAAAACCTATCCATTGAACTGTCCATCCATCCATCCATCCACCCATACATCTATCCATCCATTCATCCATCCATCCATCCATCCATCCATCCATCCATCCACCAGTCAACCAAGCTAAGTACAAAAGGAGATCTCTCCTTGAATGGTGAGGAGAAACAACGATGCATAGGTAGGTTGCAAAGGCCCAGTTTGGCTGAATAGGGCAGAGGGGCTGAACCAGGGAATGTGTTGGGGCGTGTGGGTTTGGGAGGGGTGAGCCGGAGACCCTGTGAGCTGGGTCACATTAGGGGCAGGCAGGGGGTGGAAGGGGTTGCGAACAGCTGTCACTGGAGAACCATCACAAGTGCTGGAGCTGGTGAGCAGGGCACCTGGAAGAGAGGACAGACAAAGGAGAGAAGCAAAGTGCGGTGGAGAGGAGAGGGGAGAGGATGGTGAGGACAGGAGAGGACAGGAGAGGACAGGATTGGAGGGGACCTGAGAAACCTACCTGGACAAAGGCAGCATACAGACATCCAGGAAGGCAGGCAGGCATGCAGGCAGCTCTGGCCTGGGCTCCCTGGATCCCGGGCGCACCTCCACCTGTCTTCTCTTGGCTGCCAGCCCTGAGGTCCCTCGTCGGTCAGCACTGTCTTCCCATCCTTCCGTCCGTCTGTGCCAGGGCCCAGGCGTCTGGGCGCTGTTGCCTGACCTAGTGGCAGGGCAGTTGGGCTGCCCAGTGCCAGTGTGGCCAGCACAGATTGCCAGGGGCTAGGACATCACAGAGGGCTCCTGTGGTTGCTAGGCCACGGGGACCCCGCCCATCCAGTTGACCAGCAGCCATGACCCCCACGCTGAACTTGACCTGAGGGGTGGTGGCCAGCCACCAGAGACAGAGCCCCAGGCCAAGGCAGGTGCTGGTCGGCCGGGCCAAAGTGCTATGGGCAGATTGGTGTGTGTCTGGGCATGGGGCTGTCATCTGACAGTCCAGGGCGGGGGACCAAGTTCCGCCAGGCCCCTGTCCCACCATGTGCACTGACACACAGTCTTGCTGACTGACTGACAGTCCCCGCCCCAGAGATACCCACACCAAGTCCCTGGGTGCCCTGAGCTGCCCCTGAGGGTTGGTGGGTGCCTGCCTGGACACATGCCTCCGTTAAGGAGGCCTCTATTAATCCCGTTGCCTACTGACAGCTGCCCTCCTGCCCCTCCTCCTCCTCCTCCGCCTCCTCCTCCTCCTCTTCTTCCTCCTCCTCTTCCTACTCTTCCTCCACCTCTTCCTCCTCCTCCTCCTCCACCCCCTCCTCCTCTTCCTCATCCTCAGAGGGACTCACTCAGGGCCCTTGGCCTAGGCAAGCCAGGGCTGCTGCTCTGGCTTCTGCAGCTTCTATCCAGTGGGGGGGTGTAGGAATCTGTTCCTGTCAGTCCCTGATTCCTGGGACCTTCCATGCCTCCAGCTGCCCCCACTCTCTAGTCCTGACCCCTCCTCAAGGATGCCCCCTTTCTCCTTACCCTCTGTCCCCCAGCTCCCAACTAACATCTACTGTGTTCCTCCCTGCGCTACTTTACTGCCACCCTGCTTCTGCCCTTCAGCCCTCAGGGCCCAGTGCCAGCCCAGCTGCCATCTCACCATCCAGCAGGGGGACCTGCCCTAACCCCCTGCCACCACACCCACACACACAGCCCTGCACACACTCCTGGGCTCCTCTGCCCGCAGCCTGCCTCTCAAACAGTCTCCTTCTGCCCCCTAGTCCCCTTACAGCCTCTGCCACGGACCCCCACAGACACCTGGGCATGAGCAGTGCAGACATGCAAACAGCTCCCCTCGCCCCCACTCCAGTTGCTCCAAGGTTGTCAAGAGTCTTTTTTTCATGCTGTAGAGGAGGGAGTTGATACAGTCCAATGTCCTGGGGAGCAAGAACTGCAAACAGTCCATCTACAATGTAACATTTGGGTCTCAGGCCGCCCAATCCCTAGTGCGCTGTGCAGACCTTTGACTGGCAAAAACACCCCATCTGAGCGTGAGATCTGGCTGGGCTAGTGGCTCTTTCTGTGGACTAAGAGACAGACAGACAGAGTTTTCAGGTTCAAAACCTATACTTCCCAGAAGATGGTCATTCACATCGGTAAAAAAAAAAAAAAAAAAAAAAAAAAAGGCTTTTAATTTTTTTTTCCCCTGCCTGGGTAACCTGTCTCCTGCCTGTTTCAAAGTGAAAAAAGGGAAAAATCTTTTTTGGAGGGAAAAGGACCAAAATGCAGGCAGGTGGACTCCGTGGAAGGTGGATGGGGAGTTGCTCCTGCCCTGGCACTAGAGCCCCAGCTGCTGTTCCAGGTGCTCTCTGATAACAGAGATCTCCGTGTGTCGTGTCATGACACTGTCTCCAGGACTGAGCCTCAGGATAATGAGGATTCAAAACGAGGCAGGTGATACTGCCTTCAAAAGTAAATCCAGGGAGGTTTGGCGGTATGTCAGAGGGTTAAGGGCTTGTGGCGCTCACGAATAGAGGGGACAGGTGGAAGGATTTGGGGTCTGGCCCCCAGACCGCCACCTGCAGGGGATTCGCTTTACAGGGGGTGAAGCAGGTCTTTAGGAGCTCTATCTTTCTCTCCCACCCTGTATTTCCTCTGCTCTCTCCTTTTGTGTCTGTCAGATGCAAGGTCAGTAACAACAACAACAACAACAAAAACAATAACCACCACAGTGACCAAGCAACAAGGGCAGCGAAAGGGGAACAAATGGAGTGCAGGAGCTGTGGATTATTCGTGGCGTAGGCACTCAGCTGTGGCAATAACCCCTTGAGGCAATCAATCCATACATGAAGATGTAATACAGGTAACAGAGACGTATATGTCCCTGTGTGTTTCCACTGAGTTAATGTAAATGCACTTTTATTGACTTCTTCATTTATTTATTACCTTGCCACGAGAATTTCTTTTCATTGCTAAAAAAAAAGTGTCCCATCAAGGGTACCAAGTGGTGCCACACCCAGGTAAGCACTCATGTTACAATGCAGGAGGACTGGGCTTCAACAACCTGGTTCCCACCTGCCAGGGGAAATCTTTACAAGTGGTGCGGAAGTGCTGCAGTTGTCTCTCTCTGTGTCTCAAACTCTCTCTACGTCCCTTCCCTCTCAATTCCTGTCTATTTATTCCAGTGAATAATCAAGAAAATAGAAAGTCAAAAAAGAAAAAGGAAAAGGAAATATTCCACGACTTCAAATGGGCTACTCAGGACAATGCTTTCCTTGTTAAGATCCTCACAGCATTCCATATGCAGAAAGGCAAAGACGCCATGTATTTTTTAACCCAGTTTTTATATTTATTTATTTATTTATTTAGGTGCTTATTCATTTTTGTTATTGATGAATTAATGTTTTACATTTGACATTGACTAGGGATCTGACACCAGCGGACTCCAGTACCCCTATATGGTACTCTGCCTCTACAAAACCTATCCATTGAACTGTCCATCCATCCATCCATCCACCCATACATCTATCCATCCATTCATCCATCCATCCATCCATCCATCCATCCATCCATCCACCAGTCAACCAAGCTAAGTACAAAAGGAGATCTCTCCTTGAATGGTGAGGAGAAACAACGATGCATAGGTAGGTTGCAAAGGCCCAGTTTGGCTGAATAGGGCAGAGGGGCTGAACCAGGGAATGTGTTGGGGCGTGTGGGTTTGGGAGGGGTGAGCCGGAGACCCTGTGAGCTGGGTCACATTAGGGGCAGGCAGGGGGTGGAAGGGGTTGCGAACAGCTGTCACTGGAGAACCATCACAAGTGCTGGAGCTGGTGAGCAGGGCACCTGGAAGAGAGGACAGACAAAGGAGAGAAGCAAAGTGCGGTGGAGAGGAGAGGGGAGAGGATGGTGAGGACAGGAGAGGACAGGAGAGGACAGGATTGGAGGGGACCTGAGAAACCTACCTGGACAAAGGCAGCATACAGACATCCAGGAAGGCAGGCAGGCATGCAGGCAGCTCTGGCCTGGGCTCCCTGGATCCCGGGCGCACCTCCACCTGTCTTCTCTTGGCTGCCAGCCCTGAGGTCCCTCGTCGGTCAGCACTGTCTTCCCATCCTTCCGTCCGTCTGTGCCAGGGCCCAGGCGTCTGGGCGCTGTTGCCTGACCTAGTGGCAGGGCAGTTGGGCTGCCCAGTGCCAGTGTGGCCAGCACAGATTGCCAGGGGCTAGGACATCACAGAGGGCTCCTGTGGTTGCTAGGCCACGGGGACCCCGCCCATCCAGTTGACCAGCAGCCATGACCCCCACGCTGAACTTGACCTGAGGGGTGGTGGCCAGCCACCAGAGACAGAGCCCCAGGCCAAGGCAGGTGCTGGTCGGCCGGGCCAAAGTGCTATGGGCAGATTGGTGTGTGTCTGGGCATGGGGCTGTCATCTGACAGTCCAGGGCGGGGGACCAAGTTCCGCCAGGCCCCTGTCCCACCATGTGCACTGACACACAGTCTTGCTGACTGACTGACAGTCCCCGCCCCAGAGATACCCACACCAAGTCCCTGGGTGCCCTGAGCTGCCCCTGAGGGTTGGTGGGTGCCTGCCTGGACACATGCCTCCGTTAAGGAGGCCTCTATTAATCCCGTTGCCTACTGACAGCTGCCCTCCTGCCCCTCCTCCTCCTCCTCCGCCTCCTCCTCCTCCTCTTCTTCCTCCTCCTCTTCCTACTCTTCCTCCACCTCTTCCTCCTCCTCCTCCTCCACCCCCTCCTCCTCTTCCTCATCCTCAGAGGGACTCACTCAGGGCCCTTGGCCTAGGCAAGCCAGGGCTGCTGCTCTGGCTTCTGCAGCTTCTATCCAGTGGGGGGGTGTAGGAATCTGTTCCTGTCAGTCCCTGATTCCTGGGACCTTCCATGCCTCCAGCTGCCCCCACTCTCTAGTCCTGACCCCTCCTCAAGGATGCCCCCTTTCTCCTTACCCTCTGTCCCCCAGCTCCCAACTAACATCTACTGTGTTCCTCCCTGCGCTACTTTACTGCCACCCTGCTTCTGCCCTTCAGCCCTCAGGGCCCAGTGCCAGCCCAGCTGCCATCTCACCATCCAGCAGGGGGACCTGCCCTAACCCCCTGCCACCACACCCACACACACAGCCCTGCACACACTCCTGGGCTCCTCTGCCCGCAGCCTGCCTCTCAAACAGTCTCCTTCTGCCCCCTAGTCCCCTTACAGCCTCTGCCACGGACCCCCACAGACACCTGGGCATGAGCAGTGCAGACATGCAAACAGCTCCCCTCGCCCCCACTCCAGTTGCTCCAAGGTTGTCAAGAGTCTTTTTTTCATGCTGTAGAGGAGGGAGTTGATACAGTCCAATGTCCTGGGGAGCAAGAACTGCAAACAGTCCATCTACAATGTAACATTTGGGTCTCAGGCCGCCCAATCCCTAGTGCGCTGTGCAGACCTTTGACTGGCAAAAACACCCCATCTGAGCGTGAGATCTGGCTGGGCTAGTGGCTCTTTCTGTGGACTAAGAGACAGACAGACAGAGTTTTCAGGTTCAAAACCTATACTTCCCAGAAGATGGTCATTCACATCGGTAAAAAAAAAAAAAAAAAAAAAAAAAAAAAAAAAAGGCTTTTAATTTTTTTTTCCCCTGCCTGGGTAACCTGTCTCCTGCCTGTTTCAAAGTGAAAAAAGGGAAAAATCTTTTTTGGAGGGAAAAGGACCAAAATGCAGGCAGGTGGACTCCGTGGAAGGTGGATGGGGAGTTGCTCCTGCCCTGGCACTAGAGCCCCAGCTGCTGTTCCAGGTGCTCTCTGATAACAGAGATCTCCGTGTGTCGTGTCATGACACTGTCTCCAGGACTGAGCCTCAGGATAATGAGGATTCAAAACGAGGCAGGTGATACTGCCTTCAAAAGTAAATCCAGGGAGGTTTGGCGGTATGTCAGAGGGTTAAGGGCTTGTGGCGCTCACGAATAGAGGGGACAGGTGGAAGGATTTGGGGTCTGGCCCCCAGACCGCCACCTGCAGGGGATTCGCTTTACAGGGGGTGAAGCAGGTCTTTAGGAGCTCTATCTTTCTCTCCCACCCTGTATTTCCTCTGCTCTCTCCTTTTGTGTCTGTCAGATGCAAGGTCAGTAACAACAACAACAACAACAAAAACAATAACCACCACAGTGACCAAGCAACAAGGGCAGCGAAAGGGGAACAAATGGAGTGCAGGAGCTGTGGATTATTCGTGGCGTAGGCACTCAGCTGTGGCAATAACCCCTTGAGGCAATCAATCCATACATGAAGATGTAATACAGGTAACAGAGACGTATATGTCCCTGTGTGTTTCCACTGAGTTAATGTAAATGCACTTTTATTGACTTCTTCATTTATTTATTACCTTGCCACGAGAATTTCTTTTCATTGCTAAAAAAAAAGTGTCCCATCAAGGGTACCAAGTGGTGCCACACCCAGGTAAGCACTCATGTTACAATGCAGGAGGACTGGGCTTCAACAACCTGGTTCCCACCTGCCAGGGGAAATCTTTACAAGTGGTGCGGAAGTGCTGCAGTTGTCTCTCTCTGTGTCTCAAACTCTCTCTACGTCCCTTCCCTCTCAATTCCTGTCTATTTATTCCAGTGAATAATCAAGAAAATAGAAAGTCAAAAAAGAAAAAGGAAAAGGAAATATTCCACGACTTCAAATGGGCTACTCAGGACAATGCTTTCCTTGTTAAGATCCTCACAGCATTCCATATGCAGAAAGGCAAAGACGCCATGTATTTTTTAACCCAGTTTTTATATTTATTTATTTATTTATTTAGGTGCTTATTCATTTTTGTTATTGATGAATTAATGTTTTACATTTGACATTGACTAGGGATCTGACACCAGCGGACTCCAGTACCCCTATATGGTACTCTGCCTCTACAAAACCTATCCATTGAACTGTCCATCCATCCATCCATCCACCCATACATCTATCCATCCATTCATCCATCCATCCATCCATCCATCCATCCATCCATCCACCAGTCAACCAAGCTAAGTACAAAAGGAGATCTCTCCTTGAATGGTGAGGAGAAACAACGATGCATAGGTAGGTTGCAAAGGCCCAGTTTGGCTGAATAGGGCAGAGGGGCTGAACCAGGGAATGTGTTGGGGCGTGTGGGTTTGGGAGGGGTGAGCCGGAGACCCTGTGAGCTGGGTCACATTAGGGGCAGGCAGGGGGTGGAAGGGGTTGCGAACAGCTGTCACTGGAGAACCATCACAAGTGCTGGAGCTGGTGAGCAGGGCACCTGGAAGAGAGGACAGACAAAGGAGAGAAGCAAAGTGCGGTGGAGAGGAGAGGGGAGAGGATGGTGAGGACAGGAGAGGACAGGAGAGGACAGGATTGGAGGGGACCTGAGAAACCTACCTGGACAAAGGCAGCATACAGACATCCAGGAAGGCAGGCAGGCATGCAGGCAGCTCTGGCCTGGGCTCCCTGGATCCCGGGCGCACCTCCACCTGTCTTCTCTTGGCTGCCAGCCCTGAGGTCCCTCGTCGGTCAGCACTGTCTTCCCATCCTTCCGTCCGTCTGTGCCAGGGCCCAGGCGTCTGGGCGCTGTTGCCTGACCTAGTGGCAGGGCAGTTGGGCTGCCCAGTGCCAGTGTGGCCAGCACAGATTGCCAGGGGCTAGGACATCACAGAGGGCTCCTGTGGTTGCTAGGCCACGGGGACCCCGCCCATCCAGTTGACCAGCAGCCATGACCCCCACGCTGAACTTGACCTGAGGGGTGGTGGCCAGCCACCAGAGACAGAGCCCCAGGCCAAGGCAGGTGCTGGTCGGCCGGGCCAAAGTGCTATGGGCAGATTGGTGTGTGTCTGGGCATGGGGCTGTCATCTGACAGTCCAGGGCGGGGGACCAAGTTCCGCCAGGCCCCTGTCCCACCATGTGCACTGACACACAGTCTTGCTGACTGACTGACAGTCCCCGCCCCAGAGATACCCACACCAAGTCCCTGGGTGCCCTGAGCTGCCCCTGAGGGTTGGTGGGTGCCTGCCTGGACACATGCCTCCGTTAAGGAGGCCTCTATTAATCCCGTTGCCTACTGACAGCTGCCCTCCTGCCCCTCCTCCTCCTCCTCCGCCTCCTCCTCCTCCTCTTCTTCCTCCTCCTCTTCCTACTCTTCCTCCACCTCTTCCTCCTCCTCCTCCTCCACCCCCTCCTCCTCTTCCTCATCCTCAGAGGGACTCACTCAGGGCCCTTGGCCTAGGCAAGCCAGGGCTGCTGCTCTGGCTTCTGCAGCTTCTATCCAGTGGGGGGGTGTAGGAATCTGTTCCTGTCAGTCCCTGATTCCTGGGACCTTCCATGCCTCCAGCTGCCCCCACTCTCTAGTCCTGACCCCTCCTCAAGGATGCCCCCTTTCTCCTTACCCTCTGTCCCCCAGCTCCCAACTAACATCTACTGTGTTCCTCCCTGCGCTACTTTACTGCCACCCTGCTTCTGCCCTTCAGCCCTCAGGGCCCAGTGCCAGCCCAGCTGCCATCTCACCATCCAGCAGGGGGACCTGCCCTAACCCCCTGCCACCACACCCACACACACAGCCCTGCACACACTCCTGGGCTCCTCTGCCCGCAGCCTGCCTCTCAAACAGTCTCCTTCTGCCCCCTAGTCCCCTTACAGCCTCTGCCACGGACCCCCACAGACACCTGGGCATGAGCAGTGCAGACATGCAAACAGCTCCCCTCGCCCCCACTCCAGTTGCTCCAAGGTTGTCAAGAGTCTTTTTTTCATGCTGTAGAGGAGGGAGTTGATACAGTCCAATGTCCTGGGGAGCAAGAACTGCAAACAGTCCATCTACAATGTAACATTTGGGTCTCAGGCCGCCCAATCCCTAGTGCGCTGTGCAGACCTTTGACTGGCAAAAACACCCCATCTGAGCGTGAGATCTGGCTGGGCTAGTGGCTCTTTCTGTGGACTAAGAGACAGACAGACAGAGTTTTCAGGTTCAAAACCTATACTTCCCAGAAGATGGTCATTCACATCGGTAAAAAAAAAAAAAAAAAAAAAAAAAAAAAAAAAGGCTTTTAATTTTTTTTTCCCCTGCCTGGGTAACCTGTCTCCTGCCTGTTTCAAAGTGAAAAAAGGGAAAAATCTTTTTTGGAGGGAAAAGGACCAAAATGCAGGCAGGTGGACTCCGTGGAAGGTGGATGGGGAGTTGCTCCTGCCCTGGCACTAGAGCCCCAGCTGCTGTTCCAGGTGCTCTCTGATAACAGAGATCTCCGTGTGTCGTGTCATGACACTGTCTCCAGGACTGAGCCTCAGGATAATGAGGATTCAAAACGAGGCAGGTGATACTGCCTTCAAAAGTAAATCCAGGGAGGTTTGGCGGTATGTCAGAGGGTTAAGGGCTTGTGGCGCTCACGAATAGAGGGGACAGGTGGAAGGATTTGGGGTCTGGCCCCCAGACCGCCACCTGCAGGGGATTCGCTTTACAGGGGGTGAAGCAGGTCTTTAGGAGCTCTATCTTTCTCTCCCACCCTGTATTTCCTCTGCTCTCTCCTTTTGTGTCTGTCAGATGCAAGGTCAGTAACAACAACAACAACAACAAAAACAATAACCACCACAGTGACCAAGCAACAAGGGCAGCGAAAGGGGAACAAATGGAGTGCAGGAGCTGTGGATTATTCGTGGCGTAGGCACTCAGCTGTGGCAATAACCCCTTGAGGCAATCAATCCATACATGAAGATGTAATACAGGTAACAGAGACGTATATGTCCCTGTGTGTTTCCACTGAGTTAATGTAAATGCACTTTTATTGACTTCTTCATTTATTTATTACCTTGCCACGAGAATTTCTTTTCATTGCTAAAAAAAAAGTGTCCCATCAAGGGTACCAAGTGGTGCCACACCCAGGTAAGCACTCATGTTACAATGCAGGAGGACTGGGCTTCAACAACCTGGTTCCCACCTGCCAGGGGAAATCTTTACAAGTGGTGCGGAAGTGCTGCAGTTGTCTCTCTCTGTGTCTCAAACTCTCTCTACGTCCCTTCCCTCTCAATTACTGTCTATTTATTCCAGTGAATAATCAAGAAAATAGAAAGTCAAAAAAGAAAAAGGAAAAGGAAATATTCCACGACTTCAAATGGGCTACTCAGGACAATGCTTTCCTTGTTAAGATCCTCACAGCATTCCATATGCAGAAAGGCAAAGACGCCATGTATTTTTTAACCCAGTTTTTATATTTATTTATTTATTTATTTAGGTGCTTATTCATTTTTGTTATTGATGAATTAATATTTTACATTTGACATTGACTAGGTATCTGACACCAGCGGACTCCAGTACCCCTATATGGTACTCTGCCTCTACAAAACCTATCCAGTGAACTGTCCATCCATCCATCCATCCACCCATACATCTATCCATCCATTCATCCATCCATCCATCCATCCATCCATCCATCCATCCATCCATCCACCAGTCAACCAAGCTAAGTACAAAAGGAGATCTCTCCTTGAATGGTGAGGAGAAACAACGATGCATAGGTAGGTTGCAAAGGCCCAGTTTGGCTGAATAGGGCAGAGGGGCTGAACCAGGGAATGTGTTGGGGCGTGTGGGTTTGGGAGGGGTGAGCCGGAGACCCTGTGAGCTGTGTCACATTAGGGGCAGGCAGGGGGTGGAAGGGGTTGCGAACAGCTGTCACTGGAGAACCATCACAAGTGCTGGAGCTGGTGAGCAGGGCACCTGGAAGAGAGGACAGACAAAGGAGAGAAGCAAAGTGCGGTGGAGAGGAGAGGGGAGAGGATGGTGAGGACAGGAGAGGACAGGAGAGGACAGGATTGGAGGGGACCTGAGAAACCTACCTGGACAAAGGCAGCATACAGACATCCAGGAAGGCAGGCAGGCATGCAGGCAGCTCTGGCCTGGGCTCCCTGGATCCCGGGCGCACCTCCACCTGTCTTCTCTTGGCTGCCAGCCCTGAGGTCCCTCGTCGGTCAGCACTGTCTTCCCATCCTTCCGTCCGTCTGTGCCAGGGCCCAGGCGTCTGGGCGCTGTTGCCTGACCTAGTGGCAGGGCAGTTGGGCTGCCCAGTGCCAGTGTGGCCAGCACAGATTGCCAGGGGCTAGGACATCACAGAGGGCTCCTGTGGTTGCTAGGCCACGGGGACCCCGCCCATCCAGTTGACCAGCAGCCATGACCCCCACGCTGAACTTGACCTGAGGGGTGGTGGCCAGCCACCAGAGACAGAGCCCCAGGCCAAGGCAGGTGCTGGTCGGCCGGGCCAAAGTGCTATGGGCAGATTGGTGTGTGTCTGGGCATGGGGCTGTCATCTGACAGTCCAGGGCGGGGGACCAAGTTCCGCCAGGCCCCTGTCCCACCATGTGCACTGACACACAGTCTTGCTGACTGACTGACAGTCCCCGCCCCAGAGATACCCACACCAAGTCCCTGGGTGCCCTGAGCTGCCCCTGAGGGTTGGTGGGTGCCTGCCTGGACACATGCCTCCGTTAAGGAGGCCTCTATTAATCCCGTTGCCTACTGACAGCTGCCCTCCTGCCCCTCCTCCTCCTCCTCCGCCTCCTCCTCCTCCTCTTCTTCCTCCTCCTCTTCCTACTCTTCCTCCACCTCTTCCTCCTCCTCCTCCTCCACCCCCTCCTCCTCTTCCTCATCCTCAGAGGGACTCACTCAGGGCCCTTGGCCTAGGCAAGCCAGGGCTGCTGCTCTGGCTTCTGCAGCTTCTATCCAGTGGGGGGGTGTAGGAATCTGTTCCTGTCAGTCCCTGATTCCTGGGACCTTCCATGCCTCCAGCTGCCCCCACTCTCTAGTCCTGACCCCTCCTCAAGGATGCCCCCTTTCTCCTTACCCTCTGTCCCCCAGCTCCCAACTAACATCTACTGTGTTCCTCCCTGCGCTACTTTACTGCCACCCTGCTTCTGCCCTTCAGCCCTCAGGGCCCAGTGCCAGCCCAGCTGCCATCTCACCATCCAGCAGGGGGACCTGCCCTAACCCCCTGCCACCACACCCACACACACAGCCCTGCACACACTCCTGGGCTCCTCTGCCCGCAGCCTGCCTCTCAAACAGTCTCCTTCTGCCCCCTAGCCCCCTTACAGCCTCTGCCACGGACCCCCACAGACACCTGGGCATGAGCAGTGCAGACATGCAAACAGCTCCCCTCGCCCCCACTCCAGTTGCTCCAAGGTTGTCAAGAGTCTTTTTTTCATGCTGTAGAGGAGGGAGTTGATACAGTCCAATGTCCTGGGGAGCAAGAACTGCAAACAGTCCATCTACAATGTAACATTTGGGTCTCAGGCCGCCCAATCCCTAGTGCGCTGTGCAGACCTTTGACTGGCAAAAACACCCCATCTGAGCGTGAGATCTGGCTGGGCTAGTGGCTCTTTCTGTGGACTAAGAGACAGACAGACAGAGTTTTCAGGTTCAAAACCTATACTTCCCAGAAGATGGTCATTCACATCGGTAAAAAAAAAAAAAAAAAAAAAAAAAAAAAAAAAAAAAAAAAAGGCTTTTAATTTTTTTTTCCCCTGCCTGGGTAACCTGTCTCCTGCCTGTTTCAAAGTGAAAAAAGGGAAAAATCTTTTTTGGAGGGAAAAGGACCAAAATGCAGGCAGGTGGACTCCGTGGAAGGTGGATGGGGAGTTGCTCCTGCCCTGGCACTAGAGCCCCAGCTGCTGTTCCAGGTGCTCTCTGATAACAGAGATCTCCGTGTGTCGTGTCATGACACTGTCTCCAAGACTGAGCCTCAGGATAATGAGGATTCAAAACGAGGCAGGTGATACTGCCTTCAAAAGTAAATCCAGGGAGGTTTGGCGGTATGTCAGAGGGTTAAGGGCTTGTGGCGCTCACGAATAGAGGGGACAGGTGGAAGGATTTGGGGTCTGGCCCCCAGACCGCCACCTGCAGGGGATTCGCTTTACAGGGGGTGAAGCAGGTCTTTAGGAGCTCTATCTTTCTCTCCCACCCTGTATTTCCTCTGCTCTCTCCTTTTGTGTCTGTCAGATGCAAGGTCAGTAACAACAACAACAACAACAAAAACAATAACCACCACAGTGACCAAGCAACAAGGGCAGCGAAAGGGGAACAAATGGAGTGCAGGAGCTGTGGATTATTCGTGGCGTAGGCACTCAGCTGTGGCAATAACCCCTTGAGGCAATCAATCCATACATGAAGATGTAATACAGGTAACAGAGACGTATATGTCCCTGTGTGTTTCCACTGAGTTAATGTAAATGCACTTTTATTGACTTCTTCATTTATTTATTACCTTGCCACGAGAATTTCTTTTCATTGCTAAAAAAAAAGTGTCCCATCAAGGGTACCAAGTGGTGCCACACCCAGGTAAGCACTCATGTTACAATGCAGGAGGACTGGGCTTCAACAACCTGGTTCCCACCTGCCAGGGGAAATCTTTACAAGTGGTGCGGAAGTGCTGCAGTTGTCTCTCTCTGTGTCTCAAACTCTCTCTACGTCCCTTCCCTCTCAATTCCTGTCTATTTATTCCAGTGAATAATCAAGAAAATAGAAAGTCAAAAAAGAAAAAGGAAAAGGAAATATTCCACGACTTCAAATGGGCTACTCAGGACAATGCTTTCCTTGTTAAGATCCTCACAGCATTCCATATGCAGAAAGGCAAAGACGCCATGTATTTTTTAACCCAGTTTTTATATTTATTTATTTATTTATTTATTTAGGTGCTTATTCATTTTTGTTATTGATGAATTAATGTTTTACATTTGACATTGACTAGGGATCTGACACCAGCGGACTCCAGTACCCCTATATGGTACTCTGCCTCTACAAAACCTATCCAGTGAACTGTCCATCCATCCATCCATCCACCCATACATCTATCCATCCATTCATCCATCCATCCATCCATCCATCCATCCATCCATCCATCCACCAGTCAACCAAGCTAAGTACAAAAGGAGATCTCTCCTTGAATGGTGAGGAGAAACAACGATGCATAGGTAGGTTGCAAAGGCCCAGTTTGGCTGAATAGGGCAGAGGGGCTGAACCAGGGAATGTGTTGGGGCGTGTGGGTTTGGGAGGGGTGAGCCGGAGACCCTGTGAGCTGGGTCACATTAGGGGCAGGCAGGGGGTGGAAGGGGTTGCGAACAGCTGTCACTGGAGAACCATCACAAGTGCTGGAGCTGGTGAGCAGGGCACCTGGAAGAGAGGACAGACAAAGGAGAGAAGCAAAGTGCGGTGGAGAGGAGAGGGGAGAGGATGGTGAGGACAGGAGAGGACAGGAGAGGACAGGATTGGAGGGGACCTGAGAAACCTACCTGGACAAAGGCAGCATACAGACATCCAGGAAGGCAGGCAGGCATGCAGGCAGCTCTGGCCTGGGCTCCCTGGATCCCGGGCGCACCTCCACCTGTCTTCTCTTGGCTGCCAGCCCTGAGGTCCCTCGTCGGTCAGCACTGTCTTCCCATCCTTCCGTCCGTCTGTGCCAGGGCCCAGGCGTCTGGGCGCTGTTGCCTGACCTAGTGGCAGGGCAGTTGGGCTGCCCAGTGCCAGTGTGGCCAGCACAGATTGCCAGGGGCTAGGACATCACAGAGGGCTCCTGTGGTTGCTAGGCCACGGGGACCCCGCCCATCCAGTTGAGCAGCAGCCATGACCCCCACGCTGAACTTGACCTGAGGGGTGGTGGCCAGCCACCAGAGACAGAGCCCCAGGCCAAGGCAGGTGCTGGTCGGCCGGGCCAAAGTGCTATGGGCAGATTGGTGTGTGTCTGGGCATGGGGCTGTCATCTGACAGTCCAGGGCGGGGGACCAAGTTCCACCAGGCCCCTGTCCCACCATGTGCACTGACACACAGTCTTGCTGACTGACTGACAGTCCCCGCCCCAGAGATACCCACACCAAGTCCCTGGGTGCCCTGAGCTGCCCCTGAGGGTTGGTGGGTGCCTGCCTGGACACATGCCTCCGTTAAGGAGGCCTCTATTAATCCCGTTGCCTACTGACAGCTGCCCTCCTGCCCCTCCTCCTCCTCCTCCGCCTCCTCCTCCTCCTCTTCTTCCTCCTCCTCTTCCTACTCTTCCTCCACCTCTTCCTCCTCCTCCTCCTCCACCCCCTCCTCCTCTTCCTCATCCTCAGAGGGACTCACTCAGGGCCCTTGGCCTAGGCAAGCCAGGGCTGCTGCTCTGGCTTCTGCAGCTTCTATCCAGTGGGGGGGTGTAGGAATCTGTTCCTGTCAGTCCCTGATTCCTGGGACCTTCCATGCCTCCAGCTGCCCCCACTCTCTAGTCCTGACCCCTCCTCAAGGATGCCCCCTTTCTCCTTACCCTCTGTCCCCCAGCTCCCAACTAACATCTACTGTGTTCCTCCCTGCGCTACTTTACTGCCACCCTGCTTCTGCCCTTCAGCCCTCAGGGCCCAGTGCCAGCCCAGCTGCCATCTCACCATCCAGCAGGGGGACCTGCCCTAACCCCCTGCCACCACACCCACACACACAGCCCTGCACACACTCCTGGGCTCCTCTGCCCGCAGCCTGCCTCTCAAACAGTCTCCTTCTGCCCCCTAGCCCCCTTACAGCCTCTGCCACGGACCCCCACAGACACCTGGGCATGAGCAGTGCAGACATGCAAACAGCTCCCCTCGCCCCCACTCCAGTTGCTCCAAGGTTGTCAAGAGTCTTTTTTTCATGCTGTAGAGGAGGGAGTTGATACAGTCCAATGTCCTGGGGAGCAAGAACTGCAAACAGTCCATCTACAATGTAACATTTGGGTCTCAGGCCGCCCAATCCCTAGTGCGCTGTGCAGACCTTTGACTGGCAAAAACACCCCATCTGAGCGTGAGATCTGGCTGGGCTAGTGGCTCTTTCTGTGGACTAAGAGACAGACAGACAGAGTTTTCAGGTTCAAAACCTATACTTCCCAGAAGATGGTCATTCACATCGGTAAAAAAAAAAAAAAAAAAAAAAAAAAAAAAAAAAAAAAGGCTTTTAATTTTTTTTCCCCTGCCTGGGTAACCTGTCTCCTGCCTGTTTCAAAGTGAAAAAAGGGAAAAATCTTTTTTGGAGGGAAAAGGACCAAAATGCAGGCAGGTGGACTCCGTGGAAGGTGGATGGGGAGTTGCTCCTGCCCTGGCACTAGAGCCCCAGCTGCTGTTCCAGGTGCTCTCTGATAACAGAGATCTCCGTGTGTCGTGTCATGACACTGTCTCCAAGACTGAGCCTCAGGATAATGAGGATTCAAAACGAGGCAGGTGATACTGCCTTCAAAAGTAAATCCAGGGAGGTTTGGCGGTATGTCAGAGGGTTAAGGGCTTGTGGCGCTCACGAATAGAGGGGACAGGTGGAAGGATTTGGGGTCTGGCCCCCAGACCGCCACCTGCAGGGGATTCGCTTTACAGGGGGTGAAGCAGGTCTTTAGGAGCTCTATCTTTCTCTCCCACCCTGTATTTCCTCTGCTCTCTCCTTTTGTGTCTGTCAGATGCAAGGTCAGTAACAACAACAACAACAACAAAAACAATAACCACCACAGTGACCAAGCAACAAGGGCAGCGAAAGGGGAACAAATGGAGTGCAGGAGCTGTGGATTATTCGTGGCGTAGGCACTCAGCTGTGGCAATAACCCCTTGAGGCAATCAATCCATACATGAAGATGTAATACAGGTAACAGAGACGTATATGTCCCTGTGTGTTTCCACTGAGTTAATGTAAATGCACTTTTATTGACTTCTTCATTTATTTATTACCTTGCCACGAGAATTTCTTTTCATTGCTAAAAAAAAAGTGTCCCATCAAGGGTACCAAGTGGTGCCACACCCAGGTAAGCACTCATGTTACAATGCAGGAGGACTGGGCTTCAACAACCTGGTTCCCACCTGCCAGGGGAAATCTTTACAAGTGGTGCGGAAGTGCTGCAGTTGTCTCTCTCTGTGTCTCAAACTCTCTCTACGTCCCTTCCCTCTCAATTCCTGTCTATTTATTCCAGTGAATAATCAAGAAAATAGAAAGTCAAAAAAGAAAAAGGAAAAGGAAATATTCCACGACTTCAAATGGGCTACTCAGGACAATGCTTTCCTTGTTAAGATCCTCACAGCATTCCATATGCAGAAAGGCAAAGACGCCATGTATTTTTTAACCCAGTTTTTATATTTATTTATTTATTTATTTATTTAGGTGCTTATTCATTTTTGTTATTGATGAATTAATGTTTTACATTTGACATTGACTAGGGATCTGACACCAGCGGACTCCAGTACCCCTATATGGTACTCTGCCTCTACAAAACCTATCCAGTGAACTGTCCATCCATCCATCCATCCACCCATACATCTATCCATCCATTCATCCATCCATCCATCCATCCATCCATCCATCCATCCACCAGTCAACCAAGCTAAGTACAAAAGGAGATCTCTCCTTGAATGGTGAGGAGAAACAACGATGCATAGGTAGGTTGCAAAGGCCCAGTTTGGCTGAATAGGGCAGAGGGGCTGAACCAGGGAATGTGTTGGGGCGTGTGGGTTTGGGAGGGGTGAGCCGGAGACCCTGTGAGCTGGGTCACATTAGGGGCAGGCAGGGGGTGGAAGGGGTTGCGAACAGCTGTCACTGGAGAACCATCACAAGTGCTGGAGCTGGTGAGCAGGGCACCTGGAAGAGAGGACAGACAAAGGAGAGAAGCAAAGTGCGGTGGAGAGGAGAGGGGAGAGGATGGTGAGGACAGGAGAGGACAGGAGAGGACAGGATTGGAGGGGACCTGAGAAACCTACCTGGACAAAGGCAGCA
Organism: Erinaceus europaeus; assembly: GCF_950295315.1. Taxonomy (NCBI): domain Eukaryota; kingdom Metazoa; phylum Chordata; class Mammalia; order Eulipotyphla; family Erinaceidae; genus Erinaceus; species Erinaceus europaeus. The sequence continues at coordinate 388,009 of NW_026647120.1, read as the reverse complement.
TACAGACATCCAGGAAGGCAGGCAGGCATGCAGGCAGCTCTGGCCTGGGCTCCCTGGATCCCGGGCGCACCTCCACCTGTCTTCTCTTGGCTGCCAGCCCTGAGGTCCCTCGTCGGTCAGCACTGTCTTCCCATCCTTCCGTCCGTCTGTGCCAGGGCCCAGGCGTCTGGGCGCTGTTGCCTGACCTAGTGGCAGGGCAGTTGGGCTGCCCAGTGCCAGTGTGGCCAGCACAGATTGCCAGGGGCTAGGACATCACAGAGGGCTCCTGTGGTTGCTAGGCCACGGGGACCCCGCCCATCCAGTTGAGCAGCAGCCATGACCCCCACGCTGAACTTGACCTGAGGGGTGGTGGCCAGCCACCAGAGACAGAGCCCCAGGCCAAGGCAGGTGCTGGTCGGCCGGGCCAAAGTGCTATGGGCAGATTGGTGTGTGTCTGGGCATGGGGCTGTCATCTGACAGTCCAGGGCGGGGGACCAAGTTCCGCCAGGCCCCTGTCCCACCATGTGCACTGACACACAGTCTTGCTGACTGACTGACAGTCCCCGCCCCAGAGATACCCACACCAAGTCCCTGGGTGCCCTGAGCTGCCCCTGAGGGTTGGTGGGTGCCTGCCTGGACACATGCCTCCGTTAAGGAGGCCTCTATTAATCCCGTTGCCTACTGACAGCTGCCCTCCTGCCCCTCCTCCTCCTCCTCCGCCTCCTCCTCCTCCTCTTCTTCCTCCTCCTCTTCCTACTCTTCCTCCACCTCTTCCTCCTCCTCCTCCTCCACCCCCTCCTCCTCTTCCTCATCCTCAGAGGGACTCACTCAGGGCCCTTGGCCTAGGCAAGCCAGGGCTGCTGCTCTGGCTTCTGCAGCTTCTATCCAGTGGGGGGGTGTAGGAATCTGTTCCTGTCAGTCCCTGATTCCTGGGACCTTCCATGCCTCCAGCTGCCCCCACTCTCTAGTCCTGACCCCTCCTCAAGGATGCCCCCTTTCTCCTTACCCTCTGTCCCCCAGCTCCCAACTAACATCTACTGTGTTCCTCCCTGCGCTACTTTACTGCCACCCTGCTTCTGCCCTTCAGCCCTCAGGGCCCAGTGCCAGCCCAGCTGCCATCTCACCATCCAGCAGGGGGACCTGCCCTAACCCCCTGCCACCACACCCACACACACAGCCCTGCACACACTCCTGGGCTCCTCTGCCCGCAGCCTGCCTCTCAAACAGTCTCCTTCTGCCCCCTAGCCCCCTTACAGCCTCTGCCACGGACCCCCACAGACACCTGGGCATGAGCAGTGCAGACATGCAAACAGCTCCCCTCGCCCCCACTCCAGTTGCTCCAAGGTTGTCAAGAGTCTTTTTTTCATGCTGTAGAGGAGGGAGTTGATACAGTCCAATGTCCTGGGGAGCAAGAACTGCAAACAGTCCATCTACAATGTAACATTTGGGTCTCAGGCCGCCCAATCCCTAGTGCGCTGTGCAGACCTTTGACTGGCAAAAACACCCCATCTGAGCGTGAGATCTGGCTGGGCTAGTGGCTCTTTCTGTGGACTAAGAGACAGACAGACAGAGTTTTCAGGTTCAAAACCTATACTTCCCAGAAGATGGTCATTCACATCGGTAAAAAAAAAAAAAAAAAAAAAAAAAAAAAAAAAAAAGGCTTTTAATTTTTTTTTCCCCTGCCTGGGTAACCTGTCTCCTGCCTGTTTCAAAGTGAAAAAAGGGAAAAATCTTTTTTGGAGGGAAATGGACCAAAATGCAGGCAGGTGGACTCCGTGGAAGGTGGATGGGGAGTTGCTCCTGCCCTGGCACTAGAGCCCCAGCTGCTGTTCCAGGTGCTCTCTGATAACAGAGATCTCCGTGTGTCGTGTCATGACACTGTCTCCAGGACTCAGCCTCAGGATAATGAGGATTCAAAACGAGGCAGGTGATACTGCCTTCAAAAGTAAATCCAGGGAGGTTTGGCGGTATGTCAGAGGGTTAAGGGCTTGTGGCGCTCACGAATAGAGGGGACAGGTGGAAGGATTTGGGGTCTGGCCCCCAGACCGCCACCTGCAGGGGATTCGCTTTACAGGGGGTGAAGCAGGTCTTTAGGAGCTCTATCTTTCTCTCCCACCCTGTATTTCCTCTGCTCTCTCCTTTTGTGTCTGTCAGATGCAAGGTCAGTAACAACAACAACAACAACAAAAACAATAACCACCACAGTGACCAAGCAACAAGGGCAGCGAAAGGGGAACAAATGGAGTGCAGGAGCTGTGGATTATTCGTGGCGTAGGCACTCAGCTGTGGCAATAACCCCTTGAGGCAATCAATCCATACATGAAGATGTAATACAGGTAACAGAGACGTATATGTCCCTGTGTGTTTCCACTGAGTTAATGTAAATGCACTTTTATTGACTTCTTCATTTATTTATTACCTTGCCACGAGAATTTCTTTTCATTGCTAAAAAAAAAGTGTCCCATCAAGGGTACCAAGTGGTGCCACACCCAGGTAAGCACTCATGTTACAATGCAGGAGGACTGGGCTTCAACAACCTGGTTCCCACCTGCCAGGGGAAATCTTTACAAGTGGTGCGGAAGTGCTGCAGTTGTCTCTCTCTGTGTCTCAAACTCTCTCTACGTCCCTTCCCTCTCAATTCCTGTCTATTTATTCCAGTGAATAATCAAGAAAATAGAAAGTCAAAAAAGAAAAAGGAAAAGGAAATATTCCACGACTTCAAATGGGCTACTCAGGACAATGCTTTCCTTGTTAAGATCCTCACAGCATTCCATATGCAGAAAGGCAAAGACGCCATGTATTTTTTAACCCAGTTTTTATATTTATTTATTTATTTATTTAGGTGCTTATTCATTTTTGTTATTGATGAATTAATGTTTTACATTTGACATTGACTAGGGATCTGACACCAGCGGACTCCAGTACCCCTATATGGTACTCTGCCTCTACAAAACCTATCCATTGAACTGTCCATCCATCCATCCATCCACCCATACATCTATCCATCCATTCATCCATCCATCCATCCATCCATCCACCAGTCAACCAAGCTAAGTACAAAAGGAGATCTCTCCTTGAATGGTGAGGAGAAACAACGATGCATAGGTAGGTTGCAAAGGCCCAGTTTGGCTGAATAGGGCAGAGGGGCTGAACCAGGGAATGTGTTGGGGCGTGTGGGTTTGGGAGGGGTGAGCCGGAGACCCTGTGAGCTGGGTCACATTAGGGGCAGGCAGGGGGTGGAAGGGGTTGCGAACAGCTGTCACTGGAGAACCATCACAAGTGCTGGAGCTGGTGAGCAGGGCACCTGGAAGAGAGGACAGACAAAGGAGAGAAGCAAAGTGCGGTGGAGAGGAGAGGGGAGAGGATGGTGAGGACAGGAGAGGACAGGAGAGGACAGGATTGGAGGGGACCTGAGAAACCTACCTGGACAAAGGCAGCATACAGACATCCAGGAAGGCAGGCAGGCATGCAGGCAGCTCTGGCCTGGGCTCCCTGGATCCCGGGCGCACCTCCACCTGTCTTCTCTTGGCTGCCAGCCCTGAGGTCCCTCGTCGGTCAGCACTGTCTTCCCATCCTTCCGTCCGTCTGTGCCAGGGCCCAGGCGTCTGGGCGCTGTTGCCTGACCTAGTGGCAGGGCAGTTGGGCTGCCCAGTGCCAGTGTGGCCAGCACAGATTGCCAGGGGCTAGGACATCACAGAGGGCTCCTGTGGTTGCTAGGCCACGGGGACCCCGCCCATCCAGTTGACCAGCAGCCATGACCCCCACGCTGAACTTGACCTGAGGGGTGGTGGCCAGCCACCAGAGCCAGAGCCCCAGGCCAAGGCAGGTGCTGGTCGGCCGGGCCAAAGTGCTATGGGCAGATTGGTGTGTGTCTGGGCATGGGGCTGTCATCTGACAGTCCAGGGCGGGGGACCAAGTTCCGCCAGGCCCCTGTCCCACCATGTGCACTGACACACAGTCTTGCTGACTGACTGACAGTCCCCGCCCCAGAGATACCCACACCAAGTCCCTGGGTGCCCTGAGCTGCCCCTGAGGGTTGGTGGGTGCCTGCCTGGACACATGCCTCCGTTAAGGAGGCCTCTATTAATCCCGTTGCCTACTGACAGCTGCCCTCCTGCCCCTCCTCCTCCTCCTCCGCCTCCTCCTCCTCCTCTTCTTCCTCCTCCTCTTCCTACTCTTCCTCCACCTCTTCCTCCTCCTCCTCCTCCACCCCCTCCTCCTCTTCCTCATCCTCAGAGGGACTCACTCAGGGCCCTTGGCCTAGGCAAGCCAGGGCTGCTGCTCTGGCTTCTGCAGCTTCTATCCAGTGGGGGGGTGTAGGAATCTGTTCCTGTCAGTCCCTGATTCCTGGGACCTTCCATGCCTCCAGCTGCCCCCACTCTCTAGTCCTGACCCCTCCTCAAGGATGCCCCCTTTCTCCTTACCCTCTGTCCCCCAGCTCCCAACTAACATCTACTGTGTTCCTCCCTGCGCTACTTTACTGCCACCCTGCTTCTGCCCTTCAGCCCTCAGGGCCCAGTGCCAGCCCAGCTGCCATCTCACCATCCAGCAGGGGGACCTGCCCTAACCCCCTGCCACCACACCCACACACACAGCCCTGCACACACTCCTGGGCTCCTCTGCCCGCAGCCTGCCTCTCAAACAGTCTCCTTCTGCCCCCTAGCCCCCTTACAGCCTCTGCCACGGACCCCCACAGACACCTGGGCATGAGCAGTGCAGACATGCAAACAGCTCCCCTCGCCACCACTCCAGTTGCTCCAAGGTTGTCAAGAGTCTTTTTTTCATGCTGTAGAGGAGGGAGTTGATACAGTCCAATGTCCTGGGGAGCAAGAACTGCAAACAGTCCATCTACAATGTAACATTTGGGTCTCAGGCCGCCCAATCCCTAGTGCGCTGTGCAGACCTTTGACTGGCAAAAACACCCCATCTGAGCGTGAGATCTGGCTGGGCTAGTGGCTCTTTCTGTGGACTAAGAGACAGACAGACAGAGTTTTCAGGTTCAAAACCTATACTTCCCAGAAGATGGTCATTCACATCGGTAAAAAAAAAAAAAAAAAAAAAAAAAAAAAAAAAAGGCTTTTAATTTTTTTTTCCCCTGCCTGGGTAACCTGTCTCCTGCCTGTTTCAAAGTGAAAAAAGGGAAAAATCTTTTTTGGAGGGAAAAGGACCAAAATGCAGGCAGGTGGACTCCGTGGAAGGTGGATGGGGAGTTGCTCCTGCCCTGGCACTAGAGCCCCAGCTGCTGTTCCAGGTGCTCTCTGATAACAGAGATCTCCGTGTGTCGTGTCATGACACTGTCTCCAGGACTGAGCCTCAGGATAATGAGGATTCAAAACGAGGCAGGTGATACTGCCTTCAAAAGTAAATCCAGGGAGGTTTGGCGGTATGTCAGAGGGTTAAGGGCTTGTGGCGCTCACGAATAGAGGGGACAGGTGGAAGGATTTGGGGTCTGGCCCCCAGACCGCCACCTGCAGGGGATTCGCTTTACAGGGGGTGAAGCAGGTCTTTAGGAGCTCTATCTTTCTCTCCCACCCTGTATTTCCTCTGCTCTCTCCTTTTGTGTCTGTCAGATGCAAGGTCAGTAACAACAACAACAACAACAAAAACAATAACCACCACAGTGACCAAGCAACAAGGGCAGCGAAAGGGGAACAAATGGAGTGCAGGAGCTGTGGATTATTTGTGGCGTAGGCACTCAGCTGTGGCAATAACCCCTTGAGGCAATCAATCCATACATGAAGATGTAATACAGGTAACAGAGACGTATATGTCCCTGTGTGTTTCCACTGAGTTAATGTAAATGCACTTTTATTGACTTCTTCATTTATTTATTACCTTGCCACGAGAATTTCTTTTCATTGCTAAAAAAAAAGTGTCCCATCAAGGGTACCAAGTGGTGCCACACCCAGGTAAGCACTCATGTTACAATGCAGGAGGACTGGGCTTCAACAACCTGGTTCCCACCTGCCAGGGGAAATCTTTACAAGTGGTGCGGAAGTGCTGCAGTTGTCTCTCTCTGTGTCTCAAACTCTCTCTACGTCCCTTCCCTCTCAATTCCTGTCTATTTATTCCAGTGAATAATCAAGAAAATAGAAAGTCAAAAAAGAAAAAGGAAAAGGAAATATTCCACGACTTCAAATGGGCTACTCAGGACAATGCTTTCCTTGTTAAGATCCTCACAGCATTCCATATGCAGAAAGGCAAAGACGCCATGTATTTTTTAACCCAGTTTTTATATTTATTTATTTATTTATTTAGGTGCTTATTCATTTTTGTTATTGATGAATTAATGTTTTACATTTGACATTGACTAGGGATCTGACACCAGCGGACTCCAGTACCCCTATATGGTACTCTGCCTCTACAAAACCTATCCATTGAACTGTCCATCCATCCATCCATCCACCCATACATCTATCCATCCATTCATCCATCCATCCATCCATCCATCCATCCATCCACCAGTCAACCAAGCTAAGTACAAAAGGAGATCTCTCCTTGAATGGTGAGGAGAAACAACGATGCATAGGTAGGTTGCAAAGGCCCAGTTTGGCTGAATAGGGCAGAGGGGCTGAACCAGGGAATGTGTTGGGGCGTGTGGGTTTGGGAGGGGTGAGCCGGAGACCCTGTGAGCTGGGTCACATTAGGGGCAGGCAGGGGGTGGAAGGGGTTGCGAACAGCTGTCACTGGAGAACCATCACAAGTGCTGGAGCTGGTGAGCAGGGCACCTGGAAGAGAGGACAGACAAAGGAGAGAAGCAAAGTGCGGTGGAGAGGAGAGGGGAGAGGATGGTGAGGACAGGAGAGGACAGGAGAGGACAGGATTGGAGGGGACCTGAGAAACCTACCTGGACAAAGGCAGCATACAGACATCCAGGAAGGCAGGCAGGCATGCAGGCAGCTCTGGCCTGGGCTCCCTGGATCCCGGGCGCACCTCCACCTGTCTTCTCTTGGCTGCCAGCCCTGAGGTCCCTCGTCGGTCAGCACTGTCTTCCCATCCTTCCGTCCGTCTGTGCCAGGGCCCAGGCGTCTGGGCGCTGTTGCCTGACCTAGTGGCAGGGCAGTTGGGCTGCCCAGTGCCAGTGTGGCCAGCACAGATTGCCAGGGGCTAGGACATCACAGAGGGCTCCTGTGGTTGCTAGGCCACGGGGACCCCGCCCATCCAGTTGACCAGCAGCCATGACCCCCACGCTGAACTTGACCTGAGGGGTGGTGGCCAGCCACCAGAGACAGAGCCCCAGGCCAAGGCAGGTGCTGGTCGGCCGGGCCAAAGTGCTATGGGCAGATTGGTGTGTGTCTGGGCATGGGGCTGTCATCTGACAGTCCAGGGCGGGGGACCAAGATCCGCCAGGCCCCTGTCCCACCATGTGCACTGACACACAGTCTTGCTGACTGACTGACAGTCCCCGCCCCAGAGATACCCACACCAAGTCCCTGGGTGCCCTGAGCTGCCCCTGAGGGTTGGTGGGTGCCTGCCTGGACACATGCCTCCGTTAAGGAGGCCTCTATTAATCCCGTTGCCTACTGACAGCTGCCCTCCTGCCCCTCCTCCTCCTCCTCCGCCTCCTCCTCCTCCTCTTCTTCCTCCTCCTCTTCCTACTCTTCCTCCACCTCTTCCTCCTCCTCCTCCTCCACCCCCTCCTCCTCTTCCTCATCCTCAGAGGGACTCACTCAGGGCCCTTGGCCTAGGCAAGCCAGGGCTGCTGCTCTGGCTTCTGCAGCTTCTATCCAGTGGGGGGGTGTAGGAATCTGTTCCTGTCAGTCCCTGATTCCTGGGACCTTCCATGCCTCCAGCTGCCCCCACTCTCTAGTCCTGACCCCTCCTCAAGGATGCCCCCTTTCTCCTTACCCTCTGTCCCCCAGCTCCCAACTAACATCTACTGTGTTCCTCCCTGCGCTACTTTACTGCCACCCTGCTTCTGCCCTTCAGCCCTCAGGGCCCAGTGCCAGCCCAGCTGCCATCTCACCATCCAGCAGGGGGACCTGCCCTAACCCCCTGCCACCACACCCACACACACAGCCCTGCACACACTCCTGGGCTCCTCTGCCTGCAGCCTGCCTCTCAAACAGTCTCCTTCTGCCCCCTAGCCCCCTTACAGCCTCTGCCACGGACCCCCACAGACACCTGGGCATGAGCAGTGCAGACATGCAAACAGCTCCCCTCGCCCCCACTCCAGTTGCTCCAAGGTTGTCAAGAGTCTTTTTTTCATGCTGTAGAGGAGGGAGTTGAGACAGTCCAATGTCCTGGGGAGCAAGAACTGCAAACAGTCCATCTACAATGTAACATTTGGGTCTCAGGCCGCCCAATCCCTAGTGCGCTGTGCAGACCTTTGACTGGCAAAAACACCCCATCTGAGCGTGAGATCTGGCTGGGCTAGTGGCTCTTTCTGTGGACTAAGAGACAGACAGACAGAGTTTTCAGGTTCAAAACCTATACTTCCCAGAAGATGGTCATTCACATCGGTAAAAAAAAAAAAAAAAAAAAAAGGCTTTTAATTTTTTTTTCCCCTGCCTGGGTAACCTGTCTCCTGCCTGTTTCAAAGTGAAAAAAGGGAAAAATCTTTTTTGGAGGGAAAAGGACCAAAATGCAGGCAGGTGGACTCCGTGGAAGGTGGATGGGGAGTTGCTCCTGCCCTGGCACTAGAGCCCCAGCTGCTGTTCCAGGTGCTCTCTGATAACAGAGATCTCCGTGTGTCGTGTCATGACACTGTCTCCAGGACTGAGCCTCAGGATAATGAGGATTCAAAACGAGGCAGGTGATACTGCCTTCAAAAGTAAATCCAGGGAGGTTTGGCGGTATGTCAGAGGGTTAAGGGCTTGTGGCGCTCACGAATAGAGGGGACAGGTGGAAGGATTTGGGGTCTGGCCCCCAGACCGCCACCTGCAGGGGAGTCGCTTTACAGGGGGTGAAGCAGGTCTTTAGGAGCTCTATCTTTCTCTCCCACCCTGTATTTCCTCTGCTCTCTCCTTTTGTGTCTGTCAGATGCAAGGTCAGTAACAACAACAACAACAACAAAAACAATAACCACCACAGTGACCAAGCAACAAGGGCAGCGAAAGGGGAACAAATGGAGTGCAGGAGCTGTGGATTATTCGTGGCGTAGGCACTCAGCTGTGGCAATAACCCCTTGAGGCAATCAATCCATACATGAAGATGTAATACAGGTAACAGAGACGTATATGTCCCTGTGTGTTTCCACTGAGTTAATGTAAATGCACTTTTATTGACTTCTTCATTTATTTATTACCTTGCCACGAGAATTTCTTTTCATTGCTAAAAAAAAAGTGTCCCATCAAGGGTACCAAGTGGTGCCACACCCAGGTAAGCACTCATGTTACAATGCAGGAGGACTGGGCTTCAACAACCTGGTTCCCACCTGCCAGGGGAAATCTTTACAAGTGGTGCGGAAGTGCTGCAGTTGTCTCTCTCTGTGTCTCAAACTCTCTCTACGTCCCTTCCCTCTCAATTCCTGTCTATTTATTCCAGTGAATAATCAAGAAAATAGAAAGTCAAAAAAGAAAAAGGAAAAGGAAATATGCCACGACTTCAAATGGGCTACTCAGGACAATGCTTTCCTTGTTAAGATCCTCACAGCATTCCATATGCAGAAAGGCAAAGACGCCATGTATTTTTTAACCCAGTTTTTATATTTATTTATTTATTTATTTAGGTGCTTATTCATTTTTGTTATTGATGAATTAATGTTTTACATTTGACATTGACTAGGGATCTGACACCAGCGGACTCCAGTACCCCTATATGGTACTCTGCCTCTACAAAACCTATCCATTGAACTGTCCATCCATCCATCCATCCACCCATACATCTATCCATCCATTCATCCATCCATCCATCCATCCATCCATCCACCAGTCAACCAAGCTAAGTACAAAAAGGAGATCTCTCCTTGAATGGTGAGGAGAAACAACGATGCATAGGTAGGTTGCAAAGGCCCAGTTTGGCTGAATAGGGCAGAGGGGCTGAACCAGGGAATGTGTTGGGGCGTGTGGGTTTGGGAGGGGTGAGCCGGAGACCCTGTGAGCTGGGTCACATTAGGGGCAGGCAGGGGGTGGAAGGGGTTGCGAACAGCTGTCACTGGAGAACCATCACAAGTGCTGGAGCTGGTGAGCAGGGCACCTGGAAGAGAGGACAGACAAAGGAGAGAAGCAAAGTGCGGTGGAGAGGAGAGGGGAGAGGATGGTGAGGACAGGAGAGGACAGGAGAGGACAGGATTGGAGGGGACCTGAGAAACCTACCTGGACAAAGGCAGCATACAGACATCCAGGAAGGCAGGCAGGCATGCAGGCAGCTCTGGCCTGGGCTCCCTGGATCCCGGGCGCACCTCCACCTGTCTTCTCTTGGCTGCCAGCCCTGAGGTCCCTCGTCGGTCAGCACTGTCTTCCCATCCTTCCGTCCGTCTGTGCCAGGGCCCAGGCGTCTGGGCGCTGTTGCCTGACCTAGTGGCAGGGCAGTTGGGCTGCCCAGTGCCAGTGTGGCCAGCACAGATTGCCAGGGGCTAGGACATCACAGAGGGCTCCTGTGGTTGCTAGGCCACGGGGACCCCGCCCATCCAGTTGACCAGCAGCCATGACCCCCACGCTGAACTTGACCTGAGGGGTGGTGGCCAGCCACCAGAGCCAGAGCCCCAGGCCAAGGCAGGTGCTGGTCGGCCGGGCCAAAGTGCTATGGGCAGATTGGTGTGTGTCTGGGCATGGGGCTGTCATCTGACAGTCCAGGGCGGGGGACCAAGTTCCGCCAGGCCCCTGTCCCACCATGTGCACTGACACACAGTCTTGCTGACTGACTGACAGTCCCCGCCCCAGAGATACCCACACCAAGTCCCTGGGTGCCCTGAGCTGCCCCTGAGGGTTGGTGGGTGCCTGCCTGGACACATGCCTCCGTTAAGGAGGCCTCTATTAATCCCGTTGCCTACTGACAGCTGCCCTCCTGCCCCTCCTCCTCCTCCTCCGCCTCCTCCTCCTCCTCTTCTTCCTCCTCCTCTTCCTACTCTTCCTCCACCTCTTCCTCCTCCTCCTCCTCCACCCCCTCCTCCTCTTCCTCATCCTCAGAGGGACTCACTCAGGGCCCTTGGCCTAGGCAAGCCAGGGCTGCTGCTCTGGCTTCTGCAGCTTCTATCCAGTGGGGGGGTGTAGGAATCTGTTCCTGTCAGTCCCTGATTCCTGGGACCTTCCATGCCTCCAGCTGCCCCCACTCTCTAGTCCTGACCCCTCCTCAAGGATGCCCCCTTTCTCCTTACCCTCTGTCCCCCAGCTCCCAACTAACATCTACTGTGTTCCTCCCTGCGCTACTTTACTGCCACCCTGCTTCTGCCCTTCAGCCCTCAGGGCCCAGTGCCAGCCCAGCTGCCATCTCACCATCCAGCAGGGGGACCTGCCCTAACCCCCTGCCACCACACCCACACACACAGCCCTGCACACACTCCTGGGCTCCTCTGCCTGCAGCCTGCCTCTCAAACAGTCTCCTTCTGCCCCCTAGCCCCCTTACAGCCTCTGCCACGGACCCCCACAGACACCTGGGCATGAGCAGTGCAGACATGCAAACAGCTCCCCTCGCCCCCACTCCAGTTGCTCCAAGGTTGTCAAGAGTCTTTTTTTCATGCTGTAGAGGAGGGAGTTGAGACAGTCCAATGTCCTGGGGAGCAAGAACTGCAAACAGTCCATCTACAATGTAACATTTGGGTCTCAGGCCGCCCAATCCCTAGTGCGCTGTGCAGACCTTTGACTGGCAAAAACACCCCATCTGAGCGTGAGATCTGGCTGGGCTAGTGGCTCTTTCTGTGGACTAAGAGACAGACAGACAGAGTTTTCAGGTTCAAAACCTATACTTCCCAGAAGATGGTCATTCACATCGGTAAAAAAAAAAAAAAAAAAAAAAAAAAAGGCTTTTAATTTTTTTTTCCCCTGCCTGGGTAACCTGTCTCCTGCCTGTTTCAAAGTGAAAAAAGGGAAAAATCTTTTTTGGAGGGAAAAGGACCAAAATGCAGGCAGGTGGACTCCGTGGAAGGTGGATGGGGAGTTGCTCCTGCCCTGGCACTAGAGCCCCAGCTGCTGTTCCAGGTGCTCTCTGATAACAGAGATCTCCGTGTGTCGTGTGATGACACTGTCTCCAGGACTGAGCCTCAGGATAATGAGGATTCAAAACGAGGCAGGTGATACTGCCTTCAAAAGTAAATCCAGGGAGGTTTGGCGGTATGTCAGAGGGTTAAGGGCTTGTGGCGCTCACGAATAGAGGGGACAGGTGGAAGGATTTGGGGTCTGGCCCCCAGACCGCCACCTGCAGGGGAGTCGCTTTACAGGGGGTGAAGCAGGTCTTTAGGAGCTCTATCTTTCTCTCCCACCCTGTATTTCCTCTGCTCTCTCCTTTTGTGTCTGTCAGATGCAAGGTCAGTAACAACAACAACAACAACAAAAACAATAACCACCACAGTGACCAAGCAACAAGGGCAGCGAAAGGGGAACAAATGGAGTGCAGGAGCTGTGGATTATTCGTGGCGTAGGCACTCAGCTGTGGCAATAACCCCTTGAGGCAATCAATCCATACATGAAGATGTAATACAGGTAACAGAGACGTATATGTCCCTGTGTGTTTCCACTGAGTTAATGTAAATGCACTTTTATTGACTTCTTCATTTATTTATTACCTTGCCACGAGAATTTCTTTTCATTGCTAAAAAAAAAGTGTCCCATCAAGGGTACCAAGTGGTGCCACACCCAGGTAAGCACTCATGTTACAATGCAGGAGGACTGGGCTTCAACAACCTGGTTCCCACCTGCCAGGGGAAATCTTTACAAGTGGTGCGGAAGTGCTGCAGTTGTCTCTCTCTGTGTCTCAAACTCTCTCTACGTCCCTTCCCTCTCAATTCCTGTCTATTTATTCCAGTGAATAATCAAGAAAATAGAAAGTCAAAAAAGAAAAAGGAAAAGGAAATATTCCACGACTTCAAATGGGCTACTCAGGACAATGCTTTCCTTGTTAAGATCCTCACAGCATTCCATATGCAGAAAGGCAAAGACGCCATGTATTTTTTAACCCAGTTTTTATATTTATTTATTTATTTATTTAGGTGCTTATTCATTTTTGTTATTGATGAATTAATGTTTTACATTTGACATTGACTAGGGATCTGACACCAGCGGACTCCAGTACCCCTATATGGTACTCTGCCTCTACAAAACCTATCCATTGAACTGTCCATCCATCCATCCATCCATCCACCCATACATCTATCCATCCATTCATCCATCCATCCATCCATCCATCCATCCATCCATCCACCAGTCAACCAAGCTAAGTACAAAAGGAGATCTCTCCTTGAATGGTGAGGAGAAACAACGATGCATAGGTAGGTTGCAAAGGCCCAGTTTGGCTGAATAGGGCAGAGGGGCTGAACCAGGGAATGTGTTGGGGCGTGTGGGTTTGGGAGGGGTGAGCCGGAGACCCTGTGAGCTGGGTCACATTAGGGGCAGGCAGGGGGTGGAAGGGGTTGCGAACAGCTGTCACTGGAGAACCATCACAAGTGCTGGAGCTGGTGAGCAGGGCACCTGGAAGAGAGGACAGACAAAGGAGAGAAGCAAAGTGCGGTGGAGAGGAGAGGGGAGAGGATGGTGAGGACAGGAGAGGACAGGAGAGGACAGGATTGGAGGGGACCTGAGAAACCTACCTGGACAAAGGCAGCATACAGACATCCAGGAAGGCAGGCAGGCATGCAGGCAGCTCTGGCCTGGGCTCCCTGGATCCCGGGCGCACCTCCACCTGTCTTCTCTTGGCTGCCAGCCCTGAGGTCCCTCGTCGGTCAGCACTGTCTTCCCATCCTTCCGTCCGTCTGTGCCAGGGCCCAGGCGTCTGGGCGCTGTTGCCTGACCTAGTGGCAGGGCAGTTGGGCTGCCCAGTGCCAGTGTGGCCAGCACAGATTGCCAGGGGCTAGGACATCACAGAGGGCTCCTGTGGTTGCTAGGCCACGGGGACCCCGCCCATCCAGTTGACCAGCAGCCATGACCCCCACGCTGAACTTGACCTGAGGGGTGGTGGCCAGCCACCAGAGCCAGAGCCCCAGGCCAAGGCAGGTGCTGGTCGGCCGGGCCAAAGTGCTATGGGCAGATTGGTGTGTGTCTGGGCATGGGGCTGTCATCTGACAGTCCAGGGCGGGGGACCAAGTTCCGCCAGGCCCCTGTCCCACCATGTGCACTGACACACAGTCTTGCTGACTGACTGACAGTCCCCGCCCCAGAGATACCCACACCAAGTCCCTGGGTGCCCTGAGCTGCCCCTGAGGGTTGGTGGGTGCCTGCCTGGACACATGCCTCCGTTAAGGAGGCCTCTATTAATCCCGTTGCCTACTGACAGCTGCCCTCCTGCCCCTCCTCCTCCTCCTCCGCCTCCTCCTCCTCCTCTTCTTCCTCCTCCTCTTCCTACTCTTCCTCCACCTCTTCCTCCTCCTCCTCCTCCACCCCCTCCTCCTCTTCCTCATCCTCAGAGGGACTCACTCAGGGCCCTTGGCCTAGGCAAGCCAGGGCTGCTGCTCTGGCTTCTGCAGCTTCTATCCAGTGGGGGGGTGTAGGAATCTGTTCCTGTCAGTCCCTGATTCCTGGGACCTTCCATGCCTCCAGCTGCCCCCACTCTCTAGTCCTGACCCCTCCTCAAGGATGCCCCCTTTCTCCTTACCCTCTGTCCCCCAGCTCCCAACTAACATCTACTGTGTTCCTCCCTGCGCTACTTTACTGCCACCCTGCTTCTGCCCTTCAGCCCTCAGGGCCCAGTGCCAGCCCAGCTGCCATCTCACCATCCAGCAGGGGGACCTGCCCTAACCCCCTGCCACCACACCCACACACACAGCCCTGCACACACTCCTGGGCTCCTCTGCCTGCAGCCTGCCTCTCAAACAGTCTCCTTCTGCCCCCTAGCCCCCTTACAGCCTCTGCCACGGACCCCCACAGACACCTGGGCATGAGCAGTGCAGACATGCAAACAGCTCCCCTCGCCCCCACTCCAGTTGCTCCAAGGTTGTCAAGAGTCTTTTTTTCATGCTGTAGAGGAGGGAGTTGAGACAGTCCAATGTCCTGGGGAGCAAGAACTGCAAACAGTCCATCTACAATGTAACATTTGGGTCTCAGGCCGCCCAATCCCTAGTGCGCTGTGCAGACCTTTGACTGGCAAAAACACCCCATCTGAGCGTGAGATCTGGCTGGGCTAGTGGCTCTTTCTGTGGACTAAGAGACAGACAGACAGAGTTTTCAGGTTCAAAACCTATACTTCCCAGAAGATGGTCATTCACATCGGTAAAAAAAAAAAAAAAAAAAAAAAAAGGCTTTTAATTTTTTTTTCCCCTGCCTGGGTAACCTGTCTCCTGCCTGTTTCAAAGTGAAAAAAGGGAAAAATCTTTTTTGGAGGGAAAAGGACCAAAATGCAGGCAGGTGGACTCCGTGGAAGGTGGATGGGGAGTTGCTCCTGCCCTGGCACTAGAGCCCCAGCTGCTGTTCCAGGTGCTCTCTGATAACAGAGATCTCCGTGTGTCGTGTCATGACACTGTCTCCAGGACTGAGCCTCAGGATAATGAGGATTCAAAACGAGGCAGGTGATACTGCCTTCAAAAGTAAATCCAGGGAGGTTTGGCGGTATGTCAGAGGGTTAAGGGCTTGTGGCGCTCACGAATAGAGGGGACAGGTGGAAGGATTTGGGGTCTGGCCCCCAGACCGCCACCTGCAGGGGAGTCGCTTTACAGGGGGTGAAGCAGGTCTTTAGGAGCTCTATCTTTCTCTCCCACCCTGTATTTCCTCTGCTCTCTCCTTTTGTGTCTGTCAGATGCAAGGTCAGTAACAACAACAACAACAACAAAAACAATAACCACCACAGTGACCAAGCAACAAGGGCAGCGAAAGGGGAACAAATGGAGTGCAGGAGCTGTGGATTATTCGTGGCGTAGGCACTCAGCTGTGGCAATAACCCCTTGAGGCAATCAATCCATACATGAAGATGTAATACAGGTAACAGAGACGTATATGTCCCTGTGTGTTTCCACTGAGTTAATGTAAATGCACTTTTATTGACTTCTTCATGTATTTATTACCTTGCCACGAGAATTTCTTTTCATTGCTAAAAAAAAAGTGTCCCATCAAGGGTACCAAGTGGTGCCACACCCAGGTAAGCACTCATGTTACAATGCAGGAGGACTGGGCTTCAACAACCTGGTTCCCACCTGCCAGGGGAAATCTTTACAAGTGGTGCGGAAGTGCTGCAGTTGTCTCTCTCTGTGTCTCAAACTCTCTCTACGTCCCTTCCCTCTCAATTCCTGTCTATTTATTCCAGTGAATAATCAAGAAAATAGAAAGTCAAAAAAGAAAAAGGAAAAGGAAATATGCCACGACTTCAAATGGGCTACTCAGGACAATGCTTTCCTTGTTAAGATCCTCACAGCATTCCATATGCAGAAAGGCAAAGACGCCATGTATTTTTTAACCCAGTTTTTATATTTATTTATTTATTTATTTAGGTGCTTATTCATTTTTGTTATTGATGAATTAATGTTTTACATTTGACATTGACTAGGGATCTGACACCAGCGGACTCCAGTACCCCTATATGGTACTCTGCCTCTACAAAACCTATCCATTGAACTGTCCATCCATCCATCCATCCACCCATACATCTATCCATCCATTCATCCATCCATCCATCCATCCATCCATCCATCCACCAGTCAACCAAGCTAAGTACAAAAAGGAGATCTCTCCTTGAATGGTGAGGAGAAACAACGATGCATAGGTAGGTTGCAAAGGCCCAGTTTGGCTGAATAGGGCAGAGGGGCTGAACCAGGGAATGTGTTGGGGCGTGTGGGTTTGGGAGGGGTGAGCCGGAGACCCTGTGAGCTGGGTCACATTAGGGGCAGGCAGGGGGTGGAAGGGGTTGCGAACAGCTGTCACTGGAGAACCATCACAAGTGCTGGAGCTGGTGAGAAGGGCACCTGGAAGAGAGGACAGACAAAGGAGAGAAGCAAAGTGCGGTGGAGAGGAGAGGGGAGAGGATGGTGAGGACAGGAGAGGACAGGAGAGGACAGGATTGGAGGGGACCTGAGAAACCTACCTGGACAAAGGCAGCATACAGACATCCAGGAAGGCAGGCAGGCATGCAGGCAGCTCTGGCCTGGGCTCCCTGGATCCCGGGCGCACCTCCACCTGTCTTCTCTTGGCTGCCAGCCCTGAGGTCCCTCGTCGGTCAGCACTGTCTTCCCATCCTTCCGTCCGTCTGTGCCAGGGCCCAGGCGTCTGGGCGCTGTTGCCTGAACTAGTGTCAGGGCAGTTGGGCTGCCCAGTGCCAGTGTGGCCAGCACAGATTGCCAGGGGCTAGGACATCACAGAGGGCTCCTGTGGTTGCTAGGCCACGGGGACCCCGCCCATCCAGTTGACCAGCAGCCATGACCCCCACGCTGAACTTGACCTGAGGGGTGGTGGCCAGCCACCAGAGCCAGAGCCCCAGGCCAAGGCAGGTGCTGGTCGGCCGGGCCAAAGTGCTATGGGCAGATTGGTGTGTGTCTGGGCATGGGGCTGTCATCTGACAGTCCAGGGCGGGGGACCAAGTTCCGCCAGGCCCCTGTCCCACCATGTGCACTGACACACAGTCTTGCTGACTGACTGACAGTCCCCGCCCCAGAGATACCCACACCAAGTCCCTGGGTGCCCTGAGCTGCCCCTGAGGGTTGGTGGGTGCCTGCCTGGACACATGCCTCCGTTAAGGAGGCCTCTATTAATCCCGTTGCCTACTGACAGCTGCCCTCCTGCCCCTCCTCCTCCTCCTCCGCCTCCTCCTCCTCCTCTTCTTCCTCCTCCTCTTCCTACTCTTCCTCCACCTCTTCCTCCTCCTCCTCCTCCACCCCCTCCTCCTCTTCCTCATCCTCAGAGGGACTCACTCAGGGCCCTTGGCCTAGGCAAGCCAGGGCTGCTGCTCTGGCTTCTGCAGCTTCTATCCAGTGGGGGGGTGTAGGAATCTGTTCCTGTCAGTCCCTGATTCCTGGGACCTTCCATGCCTCCAGCTGCCCCCACTCTCTAGTCCTGACCCCTCCTCAAGGATGCCCCCTTTCTCCTTACCCTCTGTCCCCCAGCTCCCAACTAACATCTACTGTGTTCCTCCCTGCGCTACTTTACTGCCACCCTGCTTCTGCCCTTCAGCCCTCAGGGCCCAGTGCCAGCCCAGCTGCCATCTCACCATCCAGCAGGGGGACCTGCCCTAACCCCCTGCCACCACACCCACACACACAGCCCTGCACACACTCCTGGGCTCCTCTGCCTGCAGCCTGCCTCTCAAACAGTCTCCTTCTGCCCCCTAGCCCCCTTACAGCCTCTGCCACGGACCCCCACAGACACCTGGGCATGAGCAGTGCAGACATGCAAACAGCTCCCCTCGCCCCCACTCCAGTTGCTCCAAGGTTGTCAAGAGTCTTTTTTTCATGCTGTAGAGGAGGGAGTTGAGACAGTCCAATGTCCTGGGGAGCAAGAACTGCAAACAGTCCATCTACAATGTAACATTTGGGTCTCAGGCCGCCCAATCCCTAGTGCGCTGTGCAGACCTTTGACTGGCAAAAACACCCCATCTGAGCGTGAGATCTGGCTGGGCTAGTGGCTCTTTCTGTGGACTAAGAGACAGACAGACAGAGTTTTCAGGTTCAAAACCTATACTTCCCAGAAGATGGTCATTCACATCGGTAAAAAAAAAAAAAAAAAAAAAAAAAAGGCTTTTAATTTTTTTTTCCCCTGCCTGGGTAACCTGTCTCCTGCCTGTTTCAAAGTGAAAAAAGGGAAAAATCTTTTTTGGAGGGAAAAGGACCAAAATGCAGGCAGGTGGACTCCGTGGAAGGTGGATGGGGAGTTGCTCCTGCCCTGGCACTAGAGCCCCAGCTGCTGTTCCAGGTGCTCTCTGATAACAGAGATCTCCGTGTGTCGTGTCATGACACTGTCTCCAGGACTGAGCCTCAGGATAATGAGGATTCAAAACGAGGCAGGTGATACTGCCTTCAAAAGTAAATCCAGGGAGGTTTGGCGGTATGTCAGAGGGTTAAGGGCTTGTGGCGCTCACGAATAGAGGGGACAGGTGGAAGGATTTGGGGTCTGGCCCCCAGACCGCCACCTGCAGGGGATTCGCTTTACAGGGGGTGAAGCAGGTCTTTAGGAGCTCTATCTTTCTCTCCCACCCTGTATTTCCTCTGCTCTCTCCTTTTGTGTCTGTCAGATGCAAGGTCAGTAACAACAACAACAACAACAAAAACAATAACCACCACAGTGACCAAGCAACAAGGGCAGCGAAAGGGGAACAAATGGAGTGCAGGAGCTGTGGATTATTCGTGGCGTAGGCACTCAGCTGTGGCAATAACCCCTTGAGGCAATCAATCCATACATGAAGATGTAATACAGGTAACAGAGACGTATATGTCCCTGTGTGTTTCCACTGAGTTAATGTAAATGCACTTTTATTGACTTCTTCATTTATTTATTACCTTGCCACGAGAATTTCTTTTCATTGCTAAAAAAAAAGTGTCCCATCAAGGGTACCAAGTGGTGCCACACCCAGGTAAGCACTCATGTTACAATGCAGGAGGACTGGGCTTCAACAACCTGGTTCCCACCTGCCAGGGGAAATCTTTACAAGTGGTGCGGAAGTGCTGCAGTTGTCTCTCTCTGTGTCTCAAACTCTCTCTACGTCCCTTCCCTCTCAATTCCTGTCTATTTATTCCAGTGAATAATCAAGAAAATAGAAAGTCAAAAAAGAAAAAGGAAAAGGAAATATTCCACGACTTCAAATGGGCTACTCAGGACAATGCTTTCCTTGTTAAGATCCTCACAGCATTCCATATGCAGAAAGGCAAAGACGCCATGTATTTTTTAACCCAGTTTTTATATTTATTTATTTATTTATTTAGGTGCTTATTCATTTTTGTTATTGATGAATTAATGTTTTACATTTGACATTGACTAGGGATCTGACACCAGCGGACTCCAGTACCCCTATATGGTACTCTGCCTCTACAAAACCTATCCATTGAACTGTCCATCCATCCATCCATCCACCCATACATCTATCCATCCATTCATCCATCCATCCATCCATCCATCCATCCACCAGTCAACCAAGCTAAGTACAAAAGGAGATCTCTCCTTGAATGGTGAGGAGAAACAACGATGCATAGGTAGGTTGCAAAGGCCCAGTTTGGCTGAATAGGGCAGAGGGGCTGAACCAGGGAATGTGTTGGGGCGTGTGGGTTTGGGAGGGGTGAGCCGGAGACCCTGTGAGCTGGGTCACATTAGGGGCAGGCAGGGGGTGGAAGGGGTTGCGATCAGCTGTCACTGGAGAACCATCACAAGTGCTGGAGCTGGTGAGCAGGGCACCTGGAAGAGAGGACAGACAAAGGAGAGAAGCAAAGTGCGGTGGAGAGGAGAGGGGAGAGGATGGTGAGGACAGGAGAGGACAGGAGAGGACAGGATTGGAGGGGACCTGAGAAACCTACCTGGACAAAGGCAGCATACAGACATCCAGGAAGGCAGGCAGGCATGCAGGCAGCTCTGGCCTGGGCTCCCTGGATCCCGGGCGCACCTCCACCTGTCTTCTCTTGGCTGCCAGCCCTGAGGTCCCTCGTCGGTCAGCACTGTCTTCCCATCCTTCCGTCCCTCTGTGCCAGGGCCCAGGCGTCTGGGCGCTGTTGCCTGACCTAGTGGCAGGGCAGTTGGGCTGCCCAGTGCCAGTGTGGCCAGCACAGATTGCCAGGGGCTAGGACATCACAGAGGGCTCCTGTGGTTGCTAGGCCACGGGGACCCCGCCCATCCAGTTGACCAGCAGCCATGACCCCCACGCTGAACTTGACCTGAGGGGTGGTGGCCAGCCACCAGAGCCAGAGCCCCAGGCCAAGGCAGGTGCTGGTCGGCCGGGCCAAAGTGCTATGGGCAGATTGGTGTGTGTCTGGGCATGGGGCTGTCATCTGACAGTCCAGGGCGGGGGACCAAGTTCCGCCAGGCCCCTGTCCCACCATGTGCACTGACACACAGTCTTGCTGACTGACTGACAGTCCCCGCCCCAGAGATACCCACACCAAGTCCCTGGGTGCCCTGAGCTGCCCCTGAGGGTTGGTGGGTGCCTGCCTGGACACATGCCTCCGTTAAGGAGGCCTCTATTAATCCCGTTGCCTACTGACAGCTGCCCTCCTGCCCCTCCTCCTCCTCCTCCGCCTCCTCCTCCTCCTCTTCTTCCTCCTCCTCTTCCTACTCTTCCTCCACCTCTTCCTCCTCCTCCTCCTCCACCCCCTCCTCCTCTTCCTCATCCTCAGAGGGACTCACTCAGGGCCCTTGGCCTAGGCAAGCCAGGGCTGCTGCTCTGGCTTCTGCAGCTTCTATCCAGTGGGGGGGTGTAGGAATCTGTTCCTGTCAGTCCCTGATTCCTGGGACCTTCCATGCCTCCAGCTGCCCCCACTCTCTAGTCCTGACCCCTCCTCAAGGATGCCCCCTTTCTCCTTACCCTCTGTCCCCCAGCTCCCAACTAACATCTACTGTGTTCCTCCCTGCGCTACTTTACTGCCACCCTGCTTCTGCCCTTCAGCCCTCAGGGCCCAGTGCCAGCCCAGCTGCCATCTCACCATCCAGCAGGGGGACCTGCCCTAACCCCCTGCCACCACACCCACACACACAGCCCTGCACACACTCCTGGGCTCCTCTGCCTGCAGCCTGCCTCTCAAACAGTCTCCTTCTGCCCCCTAGCCCCCTTACAGCCTCTGCCACGGACCCCCACAGACACCTGGGCATGAGCAGTGCAGACATGCAAACAGCTCCCCTCGCCCCCACTCCAGTTGCTCCAAGGTTGTCAAGAGTCTTTTTTTCATGCTGTAGAGGAGGGAGTTGAGACAGTCCAATGTCCTGGGGAGCAAGAACTGCAAACAGTCCATCTACAATGTAACATTTGGGTCTCAGGCCGCCCAATCCCTAGTGCGCTGTGCAGACCTTTGACTGGCAAAAACACCCCATCTGAGCGTGAGATCTGGCTGGGCTAGTGGCTCTTTCTGTGGACTAAGAGACAGACAGACAGAGTTTTCAGGTTCAAAACCTATACTTCCCAGAAGATGGTCATTCACATCGGTAAAAAAAAAAAAAAAAAAAAAAAAAAGGCTTTTAATTTTTTTTTCCCCTGCCTGGGTAACCTGTCTCCTGCCTGTTTCAAAGTGAAAAAAGGGAAAAATCTTTTTTGGAGGGAAAAGGACCAAAATGCAGGCAGGTGGACTCCGTGGAAGGTGGATGGGGAGTTGCTCCTGCCCTGGCACTAGAGCCCCAGCTGCTGTTCCAGGTGCTCTCTGATAACAGAGATCTCCGTGTGTCGTGTCATGACACTGTCTCCAGGACTGAGCCTCAGGATAATGAGGATTCAAAACGAGGCAGGTGATACTGCCTTCAAAAGTAAATCCAGGGAGGTTTGGCGGTATGTCAGAGGGTTAAGGGCTTGTGGCGCTCACGAATAGAGGGGACAGGTGGAAGGATTTGGGGTCTGGCCCCCAGACCGCCACCTGCAGGGGATTCGCTTTACAGGGGGTGAAGCAGGTCTTTAGGAGCTCTATCTTTCTCTCCCACCCTGTATTTCCTCTGCTCTCTCCTTTTGTGTCTGTCAGATGCAAGGTCAGTAACAACAACAACAACAACAAAAACAATAACCACCACAGTGACCAAGCAACAAGGGCAGCGAAAGGGGAACAAATGGAGTGCAGGAGCTGTGGATTATTCGTGGCGTAGGCACTCAGCTGTGGCAATAACCCCTTGAGGCAATCAATCCATACATGAAGATGTAATACAGGTAACAGAGACGTATATGTCCCTGTGTGTTTCCACTGAGTTAATGTAAATGCACTTTTATTGACTTCTTCATTTATTTATTACCTTGCCACGAGAATTTCTTTTCATTGCTAAAAAAAAAGTGTCCCATCAAGGGTACCAAGTGGTGCCACACCCAGGTAAGCACTCATGTTACAATGCAGGAGGACTGGGCTTCAACAACCTGGTTCCCACCTGCCAGGGGAAATCTTTACAAGTGGTGCGGAAGTGCTGCAGTTGTCTCTCTCTGTGTCTCAAACTCTCTCTACGTCCCTTCCCTCTCAATTCCTGTCTATTTATTCCAGTGAATAATCAAGAAAATAGAAAGTCAAAAAAGAAAAAGGAAAAGGAAATATGCCACGACTTCAAATGGGCTACTCAGGACAATGCTTTCCTTGTTAAGATCCTCACAGCATTCCATATGCAGAAAGGCAAAGACGCCATGTATTTTTTAACCCAGTTTTTATATTTATTTATTTATTTATTTAGGTGCTTATTCATTTTTGTTATTGATGAATTAATGTTTTACATTTGACATTGACTAGGGATCTGACACCAGCGGACTCCAGTACCCCTATATGGTACTCTGCCTCTACAAAACCTATCCATTGAACTGTCCATCCATCCATCCATCCACCCATACATCTATCCATCCATTCATCCATCCATCCATCCATCCATCCATCCATCCATCCACCAGTCAACCAAGCTAAGTACAAAAGGAGATCTCTCCTTGAATGGTGAGGAGAAACAACGATGCATAGGTAGGTTGCAAAGGCCCAGTTTGGCTGAATAGGGCAGAGGGGCTGAACCAGGGAATGTGTTGGGGCGTGTGGGTTTGGGAGGGGTGAGCCGGAGACCCTGTGAGCTGGGTCACATTAGGGGCAGGCAGGGGGTGGAAGGGGTTGCGAACAGCTGTCACTGGAGAACCATCACAAGTGCTGGAGCTGGTGAGCAGGGCACCTGGAAGAGAGGACAGACAAAGGAGAGAAGCAAAGTGCGGTGGAGAGGAGAGGGGAGAGGATGGTGAGGACAGGAGAGGACAGGAGAGGACAGGATTGGAGGGGACCTGAGAAACCTACCTGGACAAAGGCAGCATACAGACATCCAGGAAGGCAGGCAGGCATGCAGGCAGCTCTGGCCTGGGCTCCCTGGATCCCGGGCGCACCTCCACCTGTCTTCTCTTGGCTGCCAGCCCTGAGGTCCCTCGTCGGTCAGCACTGTCTTCCCATCCTTCCGTCCGTCTGTGCCAGGGCCCAGGCGTCTGGGCGCTGTTGCCTGAACTAGTGTCAGGGCAGTTGGGCTGCCCAGTGCCAGTGTGGCCAGCACAGATTGCCAGGGGCTAGGACATCACAGAGGGCTCCTGTGGTTGCTAGGCCACGGGGACCCCGCCCATCCAGTTGACCAGCAGCCATGACCCCCACGCTGAACTTGACCTGAGGGGTGGTGGCCAGCCACCAGAGCCAGAGCCCCAGGCCAAGGCAGGTGCTGGTCGGCCGGGCCAAAGTGCTATGGGCAGATTGGTGTGTGTCTGGGCATGGGGCTGTCATCTGACAGTCCAGGGCGGGGGACCAAGTTCCGCCAGGCCCCTGTCCCACCATGTGCACTGACACACAGTCTTGCTGACTGACTGACAGTCCCCGCCCCAGAGATACCCACACCAAGTCCCTGGGTGCCCTGAGCTGCCCCTGAGGGTTGGTGGGTGCCTGCCTGGACACATGCCTCCGTTAAGGAGGCCTCTATTAATCCCGTTGCCTACTGACAGCTGCCCTCCTGCCCCTCCTCCTCCTCCTCCGCCTCCTCCTCCTCCTCTTCTTCCTCCTCCTCTTCCTACTCTTCCTCCACCTCTTCCTCCTCCTCCTCCTCCACCCCCTCCTCCTCTTCCTCATCCTCAGAGGGACTCACTCAGGGCCCTTGGCCTAGGCAAGCCAGGGCTGCTGCTCTGGCTTCTGCAGCTTCTATCCAGTGGGGGGGTGTAGGAATCTGTTCCTGTCAGTCCCTGATTCCTGGGACCTTCCATGCCTCCAGCTGCCCCCACTCTCTAGTCCTGACCCCTCCTCAAGGATGCCCCCTTTCTCCTTACCCTCTGTCCCCCAGCTCCCAACTAACATCTACTGTGTTCCTCCCTGCGCTACTTTACTGCCACCCTGCTTCTGCCCTTCAGCCCTCAGGGCCCAGTGCCAGCCCAGCTGCCATCTCACCATCCAGCAGGGGGACCTGCCCTAACCCCCTGCCACCACACCCACACACACAGCCCTGCACACACTCCTGGGCTCCTCTGCCTGCAGCCTGCCTCTCAAACAGTCTCCTTCTGCCCCCTAGCCCCCTTACAGCCTCTGCCACGGACCCCCACAGACACCTGGGCATGAGCAGTGCAGACATGCAAACAGCTCCCCTCGCCCCCACTCCAGTTGCTCCAAGGTTGTCAAGAGTCTTTTTTTCATGCTGTAGAGGAGGGAGTTGAGACAGTCCAATGTCCTGGGGAGCAAGAACTGCAAACAGTCCATCTACAATGTAACATTTGGGTCTCAGGCCGCCCAATCCCTAGTGCGCTGTGCAGACCTTTGACTGGCAAAAACACCCCATCTGAGCGTGAGATCTGGCTGGGCTAGTGGCTCTTTCTGTGGACTAAGAGACAGACAGACAGAGTTTTCAGGTTCAAAACCTATACTTCCCAGAAGATGGTCATTCACATCGGTAAAAAAAAAAAAAAAAAAAAAAAAAAGGCTTTTAATTTTTTTTTCCCCTGCCTGGGTAACCTGTCTCCTGCCTGTTTCAAAGTGAAAAAAGGGAAAAATCTTTTTTGGAGGGAAAAGGACCAAAATGCAGGCAGGTGGACTCCGTGGAAGGTGGATGGGGAGTTGCTCCTGCCCTGGCACTAGAGCCCCAGCTGCTGTTCCAGGTGCTCTCTGATAACAGAGATCTCCGTGTGTCGTGTCATGACACTGTCTCCAGGACTGAGCCTCAGGATAATGAGGATTCAAAACGAGGCAGGTGATACTGCCTTCAAAAGTAAATCCAGGGAGGTTTGGCGGTATGTCAGAGGGTTAAGGGCTTGTGGCGCTCACGAATAGAGGGGACAGGTGGAAGGATTTGGGGTCTGGCCCCCAGACCGCCACCTGCAGGGGATTCGCTTTACAGGGGGTGAAGCAGGTCTTTAGGAGCTCTATCTTTCTCTCCCACCCTGTATTTCCTCTGCTCTCTCCTTTTGTGTCTGTCAGATGCAAGGTCAGTAACAACAACAACAACAACAAAAACAATAACCACCACAGTGACCAAGCAACAAGGGCAGCGAAAGGGGAACAAATGGAGTGCAGGAGCTGTGGATTATTCGTGGCGTAGGCACTCAGCTGTGGCAATAACCCCTTGAGGCAATCAATCCATACATGAAGATGTAATACAGGTAACAGAGACGTATATGTCCCTGTGTGTTTCCACTGAGTTAATGTAAATGCACTTTTATTGACTTCTTCATTTATTTATTACCTTGCCACGAGAATTTCTTTTCATTGCTAAAAAAAAAGTGTCCCATCAAGGGTACCAAGTGGTGCCACACCCAGGTAAGCACTCATGTTACAATGCAGGAGGACTGGGCTTCAACAACCTGGTTCCCACCTGCCAGGGGAAATCTTTACAAGTGGTGCGGAAGTGCTGCAGTTGTCTCTCTCTGTGTCTCAAACTCTCTCTACGTCCCTTCCCTCTCAATTCCTGTCTATTTATTCCAGTGAATAATCAAGAAAATAGAAAGTCAAAAAAGAAAAAGGAAAAGGAAATATTCCACGACTTCAAATGGGCTACTCAGGACAATGCTTTCCTTGTTAAGATCCTCACAGCATTCCATATGCAGAAAGGCAAAGACGCCATGTATTTTTTAACCCAGTTTTTATATTTATTTATTTATTTATTTAGGTGCTTATTCATTTTTGTTATTGATGAATTAATGTTTTACATTTGACATTGACTAGGGATCTGACACCAGCGGACTCCAGTACCCCTATATGGTACTCTGCCTCTACAAAACCTATCCATTGAACTGTCCATCCATCCATCCATCCACCCATACATCTATCCATCCATTCATCCATCCATCCATCCATCCATCCATCCACCAGTCAACCAAGCTAAGTACAAAAGGAGATCTCTCCTTGAATGGTGAGGAGAAACAACGATGCATAGGTAGGTTGCAAAGGCCCAGTTTGGCTGAATAGGGCAGAGGGGCTGAACCAGGGAATGTGTTGGGGCGTGTGGGTTTGGGAGGGGTGAGCCGGAGACCCTGTGAGCTGGGTCACATTAGGGGCAGGCAGGGGGTGGAAGGGGTTGCGATCAGCTGTCACTGGAGAACCATCACAAGTGCTGGAGCTGGTGAGCAGGGCACCTGGAAGAGAGGACAGACAAAGGAGAGAAGCAAAGTGCGGTGGAGAGGAGAGGGGAGAGGATGGTGAGGACAGGAGAGGACAGGAGAGGACAGGATTGGAGGGGACCTGAGAAACCTACCTGGACAAAGGCAGCATACAGACATCCAGGAAGGCAGGCAGGCATGCAGGCAGCTCTGGCCTGGGCTCCCTGGATCCCGGGCGCACCTCCACCTGTCTTCTCTTGGCTGCCAGCCCTGAGGTCCCTCGTCGGTCAGCACTGTCTTCCCATCCTTCCGTCCGTCTGTGCCAGGGCCCAGGCGTCTGGGCGCTGTTGCCTGACCTAGTGGCAGGGCAGTTGGGCTGCCCAGTGCCAGTGTGGCCAGCACAGATTGCCAGGGGCTAGGACATCACAGAGGGCTCCTGTGGTTGCTAGGCCACGGGGACCCCGCCCATCCAGTTGACCAGCAGCCATGACCCCCACGCTGAACTTGACCTGAGGGGTGGTGGCCAGCCACCAGAGCCAGAGCCCCAGGCCAAGGCAGGTGCTGGTCGGCCGGGCCAAAGTGCTATGGGCAGATTGGTGTGTGTCTGGGCATGGGGCTGTCATCTGACAGTCCAGGGCGGGGGACCAAGTTCCGCCAGGCCCCTGTCCCACCATGTGCACTGACACACAGTCTTGCTGACTGACTGACAGTCCCCGCCCCAGAGATACCCACACCAAGTCCCTGGGTGCCCTGAGCTGCCCCTGAGGGTTGGTGGGTGCCTGCCTGGACACATGCCTCCGTTAAGGAGGCCTCTATTAATCCCGTTGCCTACTGACAGCTGCCCTCCTGCCCCTCCTCCTCCTCCTCCGCCTCCTCCTCCTCCTCTTCTTCCTCCTCCTCTTCCTACTCTTCCTCCACCTCTTCCTCCTCCTCCTCCTCCACCCCCTCCTCCTCTTCCTCATCCTCAGAGGGACTCACTCAGGGCCCTTGGCCTAGGCAAGCCAGGGCTGCTGCTCTGGCTTCTGCAGCTTCTATCCAGTGGGGGGGTGTAGGAATCTGTTCCTGTCAGTCCCTGATTCCTGGGACCTTCCATGCCTCCAGCTGCCCCCACTCTCTAGTCCTGACCCCTCCTCAAGGATGCCCCCTTTCTCCTTACCCTCTGTCCCCCAGCTCCCAACTAACATCTACTGTGTTCCTCCCTGCGCTACTTTACTGCCACCCTGCTTCTGCCCTTCAGCCCTCAGGGCCCAGTGCCAGCCCAGCTGCCATCTCACCATCCAGCAGGGGGACCTGCCCTAACCCCCTGCCACCACACCCACACACACAGCCCTGCACACACTCCTGGGCTCCTCTGCCTGCAGCCTGCCTCTCAAACAGTCTCCTTCTGCCCCCTAGCCCCCTTACAGCCTCTGCCACGGACCCCCACAGACACCTGGGCATGAGCAGTGCAGACATGCAAACAGCTCCCCTCGCCCCCACTCCAGTTGCTCCAAGGTTGTCAAGAGTCTTTTTTTCATGCTGTAGAGGAGGGAGTTGAGACAGTCCAATGTCCTGGGGAGCAAGAACTGCAAACAGTCCATCTACAATGTAACATTTGGGTCTCAGGCCGCCCAATCCCTAGTGCGCTGTGCAGACCTTTGACTGGCAAAAACACCCCATCTGAGCGTGAGATCTGGCTGGGCTAGTGGCTCTTTCTGTGGACTAAGAGACAGACAGACAGAGTTTTCAGGTTCAAAACCTATACTTCCCAGAAGATGGTCATTCACATCGGTAAAAAAAAAAAAAAAAAAAAAAAAAAAAAAAAAAAAAAAAAAAAAGGCTTTTAATTTTTTTTTCCCCTGCCTGGGTAACCTGTCTCCTGCCTGTTTCAAAGTGAAAAAAGGGAAAAATCTTTTTTGGAGGGAAAAGGACCAAAATGCAGGCAGGTGGACTCCGTGGAAGGTGGATGGGGAGTTGCTCCTGCCTTGGCACTAGAGCCCCAGCTGCTGTTCCAGGTGCTCTCTGATAACAGAGATCTCCGTGTGTCGTGTCATGACACTGTCTCCAGGACTGAGCCTCAGGATAATGAGGATTCAAAACGAGGCAGGTGATACTGCCTTCAAAAGTAAATCCAGGGAGGTTTGGCGGTATGTCAGAGGGTTAAGGGCTTGTGGCGCTCACGAATAGAGGGGACAGGTGGAAGGATTTGGGGTCTGGCCCCCAGACCGCCACCTGCAGGGGAGTCGCTTTACAGGGGGTGAAGCAGGTCTTTAGGAGCTCTATCTTTCTCTCCCACCCTGTATTTCCTCTGCTCTCTCCTTTTGTGTCTGTCAGATGCAAGGTCAGTAACAACAACAACAACAACAAAAACAATAACCACCACAGTGACCAAGCAACAAGGGCAGCGAAAGGGGAACAAATGGAGTGCAGGAGCTGTGGATTATTCGTGGCGTAGGCACTCAGCTGTGGCAATAACCCCTTGAGGCAATCAATCCATACATGAAGATGTAATACAGGTAACAGAGACGTATATGTCCCTGTGTGTTTCCACTGAGTTAATGTAAATGCACTTTTATTGACTTCTTCATTTATTTATTACCTTGCCACGAGAATTTCTTTTCATTGCTAAAAAAAAAGTGTCCCATCAAGGGTACCAAGTGGTGCCACACCCAGGTAAGCACTCATGTTACAATGCAGGAGGACTGGGCTTCAACAACCTGGTTCCCACCTGCCAGGGGAAATCTTTACAAGTGGTGCGGAAGTGCTGCAGTTGTCTCTCTCTGTGTCTCAAACTCTCTCTACGTCCCTTCCCTCTCAATTCCTGTCTATTTATTCCAGTGAATAATCAAGAAAATAGAAAGTCAAAAAAGAAAAAGGAAAAGGAAATATGCCACGACTTCAAATGGGCTACTCAGGACAATGCTTTCCTTGTTAAGATCCTCACAGCATTCCATATGCAGAAAGGCAAAGACGCCATGTATTTTTTAACCCAGTTTTTATATTTATTTATTTATTTATTTAGGTGCTTATTCATTTTTGTTATTGATGAATTAATGTTTTACATTTGACATTGACTAGGGATCTGACACCAGCGGACTCCAGTACCCCTATATGGTACTCTGCCTCTACAAAACCTATCCATTGAACTGTCCATCCATCCATCCATCCACCCATACATCTATCCATCCATTCATCCATCCATCCATCCATCCATCCATCCATCCACCAGTCAACCAAGCTAAGTACAAAAGGAGATCTCTCCTTGAATGGTGAGGAGAAACAACGATGCATAGGTAGGTTGCAAAGGCCCAGTTTGGCTGAATAGGGCAGAGGGGCTGAACCAGGGAATGTGTTGGGGCGTGTGGGTTTGGGAGGGGTGAGCCGGAGACCCTGTGAGCTGGGTCACATTAGGGGCAGGCAGGGGGTGGAAGGGGTTGCGAACAGCTGTCACTGGAGAACCATCACAAGTGCTGGAGCTGGTGAGCAGGGCACCTGGAAGAGAGGACAGACAAAGGAGAGAAGCAAAGTGCGGTGGAGAGGAGAGGGGAGAGGATGGTGAGGACAGGAGAGGACAGGAGAGGACAGGATTGGAGGGGACCTGAGAAACCTACCTGGACAAAGGCAGCATACAGACATCCAGGAAGGCAGGCAGGCATGCAGGCAGCTCTGGCCTGGGCTCCCTGGATCCCGGGCGCACCTCCACCTGTCTTCTCTTGGCTGCCAGCCCTGAGGTCCCTCGTCGGTCAGCACTGTCTTCCCATCCTTCCGTCCGTCTGTGCCAGGGCCCAGGCGTCTGGGCGCTGTTGCCTGACCTAGTGGCAGGGCAGTTGGGCTGCCCAGTGCCAGTGTGGCCAGCACAGATTGCCAGGGGCTAGGACATCACAGAGGGCTCCTGTGGTTGCTAGGCCACGGGGACCCCGCCCATCCAGTTGAACAGCAGCCATGACCCCCACGCTGAACTTGACCTGAGGGGTGGTGGCCAGCCACCAGAGCCAGAGCCCCAGGCCAAGGCAGGTGCTGGTCGGCCGGGCCAAAGTGCTATGGGCAGATTGGTGTGTGTCTGGGCATGGGGCTGTCATCTGACAGTCCAGGGCGGGGGACCAAGTTCCGCCAGGCCCCTGTCCCACCATGTGCACTGACACACAGTCTTGCTGACTGACTGACAGTCCCCGCCCCAGAGATACCCACACCAAGTCCCTGGGTGCCCTGAGCTGCCCCTGAGGGTTGGTGGGTGCCTGCCTGGACACATGCCTCCGTTAAGGAGGCCTCTATTAATCCCGTTGCCTACTGACAGCTGCCCTCCTGCCCCTCCTCCTCCTCCTCCACCTCCTCCTCCTCCTCTTCTTCCTCCTCCTCTTCCTACTCTTCCTCCACCTCTTCCTCCTCCTCCTCCTCCACCCCCTCCTCCTCTTCCTCATCCTCAGAGGGACTCACTCAGGGCCCTTGGCCTAGGCAAGCCAGGGCTGCTGCTCTGGCTTCTGCAGCTTCTATCCAGTGGGGGGGTGTAGGAATCTGTTCCTGTCAGTCCCTGATTCCTGGGACCTTCCATGCCTCCAGCTGCCCCCACTCTCTAGTCCTGACCCCTCCTCAAGGATGCCCCCTTTCTCCTTACCCTCTGTCCCCCAGCTCCCAACTAACATCTACTGTGTTCCTCCCTGCGCTACTTTACTGCCACCCTGCTTCTGCCCTTCAGCCCTCAGGGCCCAGTGCCAGCCCAGCTGCCATCTCACCATCCAGCAGGGGGACCTGCCCTAACCCCCTGCCACCACACCCACACACACAGCCCTGCACACACTCCTGGGCTCCTCTGCCTGCAGCCTGCCTCTCAAACAGTCTCCTTCTGCCCCCTAGCCCCCTTACAGCCTCTGCCACGGACCACCACAGACACCTGGGCATGAGCAGTGCAGACATGCAAACAGCTCCCCTCGCCCCCACTCCAGTTGCTCCAAGGTTGTCAAGAGTCTTTTTTTCATGCTGTAGAGGAGGGAGTTGAGACAGTCCAATGTCCTGGGGAGCAAGAACTGCAAACAGTCCATCTACAATGTAACATTTGGGTCTCAGGCCGCCCAATCCCTAGTGCGCTGTGCAGACCTTTGACTGGCAAAAACACCCCATCTGAGCGTGAGATCTGGCTGGGCTAGTGGCTCTTTCTGTGGACTAAGAGACAGACAGACAGAGTTTTCAGGTTCAAAACCTATACTTCCCAGAAGATGGTCATTCACATCGGTAAAAAAAAAAAAAAAAAAAAAAAAAAAAAAGGCTTTTAATTTTTTTTTCCCCTGCCTGGGTAACCTGTCTCCTGCCTGTTTCAAAGTGAAAAAAGGGAAAAATCTTTTTTGGAGGGAAAAGGACCAAAATGCAGGCAGGTGGACTCCGTGGAAGGTGGATGGGGAGTTGCTCCTGCCCTGGCACTAGAGCCCCAGCTGCTGTTCCAGGTGCTCTCTGATAACAGAGATCTCCGTGTGTCGTGTCATGACACTGTCTCCAGGACTGAGCCTCAGGATAATGAGGATTCAAAACGAGGCAGGTGATACTGCCTTCAAAAGTAAATCCAGAGAGGTTTGGCGGTATGTCAGAGGGTTAAGGGCTTGTGGCGCTCACGAATAGAGGGGAAAGGTGGAAGCATTTGGGGTCTGGCCCCCAGACCGCCACCTGCAGGGGATTCGCTTTACAGGGGGTGAAGCAGGTCTTTAGGAGCTCTATCTTTCTCTCCCACCCTGTATTTCCTCTGCTCTCTCCTTTTGTGACTGTCAGATGCAAGGTCAGTAACAACAACAACAACAACAAAAACAATAACCACCACAGTGACCAAGCAACAAGGGCAGCGAAAGGGGAACAAATGGAGTGCAGGAGCTGTGGATTATTCGTGGCGTAGGCACTCAGCTGTGGCAATAACCCCTTGAGGCAATCAATCCATACATGAAGATGTAATACAGGTAACAGAGACGTATATGTCCCTGTGTGTTTCCACTGAGTTAATGTAAATGCACTTTTATTGACTTCTTCATTTATTTATTACCTTGCCACGAGAATTTCTTTTCATTGCTAAAAAAAAAGTGTCCCATCAAGGGTACCAAGTGGTGCCACACCCAGGTAAGCACTCATGTTACAATGCAGGAGGACTGGGCTTCAACACCCTGGTTCCCACCTGCCAGGGGAAATCTTTACAAGTGGTGCGGAAGTGCTGCAGTTGTCTCTCTCTGTGTCTCAAACTCTCTCTACGTCCCTTCCCTCTCAATTCCTGTCTATTTATTCCAGTGAATAATCAAGAAAATAGAAAGTCAAAAAAGAAAAAGGAAAAGGAAATATTCCACGACTTCAAATGGGCTACTCAGGACAATGCTTTCCTTGTTAAGATCCTCACAGCATTCCATATGCAGAAAGGCAAAGACGCCATGTATTTTTTAACCCAGTTTTTATATTTATTTATTTATTTATTTAGGTGCTTATTCATTTTTGTTATTGATGAATTAATGTTTTACATTTGACATTGACTAGGGATCTGACACCAGCGGACTCCAGTACCCCTATATGGTACTCTGCCTCTACAAAACCTATCCATTGAACTGTCCATCCATCCATCCATCCACCCATACATCTATCCATCCATTCATCCATCCATCCATCCATCCATCCATCCACCAGTCAACCAAGCTAAGTACAAAAGGAGATCTCTCCTTGAATGGTGAGGAGAAACAACGATGCATAGGTAGGTTGCAAAGGCCCAGTTTGGCTGAATAGGGCAGAGGGGCTGAACCAGGGAATGTGTTGGGGCGTGTGGGTTTGGGAGGGGTGAGCCGGAGACCCTGTGAGCTGGGTCACATTAGGGGCAGGCAGGGGGTGGAAGGGGTTGCGAACAGCTGTCACTGGAGAACCATCACAAGTGCTGGAGCTGGTGAGCAGGGCACCTGGAAGAGAGGACAGACAAAGGAGAGAAGCAAAGTGCGGTGGAGAGGAGAGGGGAGAGGATGGTGAGGACAGGAGAGGACAGGAGAGGACAGGATTGGAGGGGACCTGAGAAACCTACCTGGACAAAGGCAGCATACAGACATCCAGGAAGGCAGGTAGGCATGCAGGCAGCTCTGGCCTGGGCTCCCTGGATCCCGGGCGCACCTCCACCTGTCTTCTCTTGGCTGCCAGCCCTGAGGTCCCTCGTCGGTCAGCACTGTCTTCCCATCCTTCCGTCCGTCTGTGCCAGGGCCCAGGCGTCTGGGCGCTGTTGCCTGACCTAGTGGCAGGGCAGTTGGGCTGCCCAGTGCCAGTGTGGCCAGCACAGATTGCCAGGGGCTAGGACATCACAGAGGGCTCCTGTGGTTGCTAGGCCACGGGGACCCCGCCCATCCAGTTGACCAGCAGCCATGACCCCCACGCTGAACTTGACCTGAGGGGTGGTGGCCAGCCACCAGAGACAGAGCCCCAGGCCAAGGCAGGTGCTGGTCGGCCGGGCCAAAGTGCTATGGGCAGATTGGTGTGTGTCTGGGCATGGGGCTGTCATCTGACAGTCCAGGGCGGGGGACCAAGTTCCGCCAGGCCCCTGTCCCACCATGTGCACTGACACACAGTCTTGCTGACTGACTGACAGTCCCCGCCCCAGAGATACCCACACCAAGTCCCTGGGTGCCCTGAGCTGCCCCTGAGGGTTGGTGGGTGCCTGCCTGGACACATGCCTCCGTTAAGGAGGCCTCTATTAATCCCGTTGCCTACTGACAGCTGCCCTCCTGCCCCTCCTCCTCCTCCTCCGCCTCCTCCTCCTCCTCTTCTTCCTCCTCCTCTTCCTACTCTTCCTCCACCTCTTCCTCCTCCTCCTCCTCCACCCCCTCCTCCTCTTCCTCATCCTCAGAGGGACTCACTCAGGGCCCTTGGCCTAGGCAAGCCAGGGCTGCTGCTCTGGCTTCTGCAGCTTCTATCCAGTGGGGGGGTGTAGGAATCTGTTCCTGTCAGTCCCTGATTCCTGGGACCTTCCATGCCTCCAGCTGCCCCCACTCTCTAGTCCTGACCCCTCCTCAAGGATGCCCCCTTTCTCCTTACCCTCTGTCCCCCAGCTCCCAACTAACATCTACTGTGTTCCTCCCTGCGCTACTTTACTGCCACCCTGCTTCTGCCCTTCAGCCCTCAGGGCCCAGTGCCAGCCCAGCTGCCATCTCACCATCCAGCAGGGGGACCTGCCCTAACCCCCTGCCACCACACCCACACACACAGCCCTGCACACACTCCTGGGCTCCTCTGCCTGCAGCCTGCCTCTCAAACAGTCTCCTTCTGCCCCCTAGCCCCCTTACAGCCTCTGCCACGGACCCCCACAGACACCTGGGCATGAGCAGTGCAGACATGCAAACAGCTCCCCTCGCCCCCACTCCAGTTGCTCCAAGGTTGTCAAGAGTCTTTTTTTCATGCTGTAGAGGAGGGAGTTGAGACAGTCCAATGTCCTGGGGAGCAAGAACTGCAAACAGTCCATCTACAATGTAACATTTGGGTCTCAGGCCGCCCAATCCCTAGTGCGCTGTGCAGACCTCTGACTGGCAAAAACACCCCATCTGAGCGTGAGATCTGGCTGGGCTAGTGGCTCTTTCTGTGGACTAAGAGACAGACAGACAGAGTTTTCAGGTTCAAAACCTATACTTCCCAGAAGATGGTCATTCACATCGGTAAAAAAAAAAAAAAAAAAAAAAAAAAAAAAAAAAAAAAAAAAAGGCTTTTAATTTTTTTTTCCCCTGCCTGGGTAACCTGTCTCCTGCCTGTTTCAAAGTGAAAAAAGGGAAAAATCTTTTTTGGAGGGAAAAGGACCAAAATGCAGGCAGGTGGACTCCGTGGAAGGTGGATGGGGAGTTGCTCCTGCCCTGGCACTAGAGCCCCAGCTGCTGTTCCAGGTGCTCTCTGATAACAGAGATCTCCGTGTGTCGTGTCATGACACTGTCTCCAGGACTGAGCCTCAGGATAATGAGGATTCAAAACGAGGCAGGTGATACTGCCTTCAAAAGTAAATCCAGGGAGGTTTGGCGGTATGTCAGAGGGTTAAGGGCTTGTGGCGCTCACGAATAGAGGGGACAGGTGGAAGGATTTGGGGTCTGGCCCCCAGACCGCCACCTGCAGGGGAGTCGCTTTACAGGGGGTGAAGCAGGTCTTTAGGAGCTCTATCTTTCTCTCCCACCCTGTATTTCCTCTGCTCTCTCCTTTTGTGTCTGTCAGATGCAAGGTCAGTAACAACAACAACAACAACAAAAACAATAACCACCACAGTGACCAAGCAACAAGGGCAGCGAAAGGGGAACAAATGGAGTGCAGGAGC
Organism: Erinaceus europaeus; assembly: GCF_950295315.1. Taxonomy (NCBI): domain Eukaryota; kingdom Metazoa; phylum Chordata; class Mammalia; order Eulipotyphla; family Erinaceidae; genus Erinaceus; species Erinaceus europaeus. Next base: position 351,582 of record NW_026647120.1, on the reverse strand, counting down.
TGTGGATTATTCGTGGCGTAGGCACTCAGCTGTGGCAATAACCCCTTGAGGCAATCAATCCATACATGAAGATGTAATACAGGTAACAGAGACGTATATGTCCCTGTGTGTTTCCACTGAGTTAATGTAAATGCACTTTTATTGACTTCTTCATTTATTTATTACCTTGCCACGAGAATTTCTTTTCATTGCTAAAAAAAAAGTGTCCCATCAAGGGTACCAAGTGGTGCCACACCCAGGTAAGCACTCATGTTACAATGCAGGAGGACTGGGCTTCAACAACCTGGTTCCCACCTGCCAGGGGAAATCTTTACAAGTGGTGCGGAAGTGCTGCAGTTGTCTCTCTCTGTGTCTCAAACTCTCTCTACGTCCCTTCCCTCTCAATTCCTGTCTATTTATTCCAGTGAATAATCAAGAAAATAGAAAGTCAAAAAAGAAAAAGGAAAAGGAAATATTCCACGACTTCAAATGGGCTACTCAGGACAATGCTTTCCTTGTTAAGATCCTCACAGCATTCCATATGCAGAAAGGCAAAGACGCCATGTATTTTTTAACCCAGTTTTTATATTTATTTATTTATTTATTTAGGTGCTTATTCATTTTTGTTATTGATGAATTAATGTTTTACATTTGACATTGACTAGGGATCTGACACCAGCGGACTCCAGTACCCCTATATGGTACTCTGCCTCTACAAAACCTATCCATTGAACTGTCCATCCATCCATCCATCCACCCATACATCTATCCATCCATTCATCCATCCATCCATCCATCCATCCATCCATCCATCCACCAGTCAACCAAGCTAAGTACAAAAGGAGATCTCTCCTTGAATGGTGAGGAGAAACAACGATGCATAGGTAGGTTGCAAAGGCCCAGTTTGGCTGAATAGGGCAGAGGGGCTGAACCAGGGAATGTGTTGGGGCGTGTGGGTTTGGGTGGGTTGAGCCGGAGACCCTGTGAGCTGGGTCACATTAGGGGCAGGCAGGGGGTGGAAGGGGTTGCGAACAGCTGTCACTGGAGAACCATCACAAGTGCTGGAGCTGGTGAGCAGGGCACCTGGAAGAGAGGACAGACAAAGGAGAGAAGCAAAGTGCGGTGGAGAGGAGAGGGGAGAGGATGGTGAGGACAGGAGAGGACAGGAGAGGACAGGATTGGAGGGGACCTGAGAAACCTACCTGGACAAAGGCAGCATACAGACATCCAGGAAGGCAGGCAGGCATGCAGGCAGCTCTGGCCTGGGCTCCCTGGATCCCGGGCGCACCTCCACCTGTCTTCTCTTGGCTGCCAGCCCTGAGGTCCCTCGTCGGTCAGCACTGTCTTCCCATCCTTCCGTCCGTCTGTGCCAGGGCCCAGGCGTCTGGGCGCTGTTGCCTGACCTAGTGGCAGGGCAGTTGGGCTGCCCAGTGCCAGTGTGGCCAGCACAGATTGCCAGGGGCTAGGACATCACAGAGGGCTCCTGTGGTTGCTAGGCCACGGGGACCCCGCCCATCCAGTTGACCAGCAGCCATGACCCCCACGCTGAACTTGACCTGAGGGGTGGTGGCCAGCCACCAGAGACAGAGCCCCAGGCCAAGGCAGGTGCTGGTCGGCCGGGCCAAAGTGCTATGGGCAGATTGGTGTGTGTCTGGGCATGGGGCTGTCATCTGACAGTCCAGGGCGGGGGACCAAGTTCCGCCAGGCCCCTGTCCCACCATGTGCACTGACACACAGTCTTGCTGACTGACTGACAGTCCCCGCCCCAGAGATACCCACACCAAGTCCCTGGGTGCCCTGAGCTGCCCCTGAGGGTTGGTGGGTGCCTGCCTGGACACATGCCTCCGTTAAGGAGGCCTCTATTAATCCCGTTGCCTACTGACAGCTGCCCTCCTGCCCCTCCTCCTCCTCCTCCGCCTCCTCCTCCTCCTCTTCTTCCTCCTCCTCTTCCTACTCTTCCTCCACCTCTTCCTCCTCCTCCTCCTCCACCCCCTCCTCCTCTTCCTCATCCTCAGAGGGACTCACTCAGGGCCCTTGGCCTAGGCAAGCCAGGGCTGCTGCTCTGGCTTCTGCAGCTTCTATCCAGTGGGGGGGTGTAGGAATCTGTTCCTGTCAGTCCCTGATTCCTGGGACCTTCCATGCCTCCAGCTGCCCCCACTCTCTAGTCCTGACCCCTCCTCAAGGATGCCCCCTTTCTCCTTACCCTCTGTCCCCCAGCTCCCAACTAACATCTACTGTGTTCCTCCCTGCGCTACTTTACTGCCACCCTGCTTCTGCCCTTCAGCCCTCAGGGCCCAGTGCCAGCCCAGCTGCCATCTCACCATCCAGCAGGGGGACCTGCCCTAACCCCCTGCCACCACACCCACACACACAGCCCTGCACACACTCCTGGGCTCCTCTGCCTGCAGCCTGCCTCTCAAACAGTCTCCTTCTGCCCCCTAGCCCCCTTACAGCCTCTGCCACGGACCCCCACAGACACCTGGGCATGAGCAGTGCAGACATGCAAACAGCTCCCCTCGCCCCCACTCCAGTTGCTCCAAGGTTGTCAAGAGTCTTTTTTTCATGCTGTAGAGGAGGGAGTTGAGACAGTCCAATGTCCTGGGGAGCAAGAACTGCAAACAGTCCATCTACAATGTAACATTTGGGTCTCAGGCCGCCCAATCCCTAGTGCGCTGTGCAGACCTCTGACTGGCAAAAACACCCCATCTGAGCGTGAGATCTGGCTGGGCTAGTGGCTCTTTCTGTGGACTAAGAGACAGACAGACAGAGTTTTCAGGTTCAAAACCTATACTTCCCAGAAGATGGTCATTCACATCGGTAAAAAAAAAAAAAAAAAAAAAAAAAAAAAAAAAAAAAAAAAAAAAAAAAAAGGCTTTTAATTTTTTTTTCCCCTGCCTGGGTAACCTGTCTCCTGCCTGTTTCAAAGTGAAAAAAGGGAAAAATCTTTTTTGGAGGGAAAAGGACCAAAATGCAGGCAGGTGGACTCCGTGGAAGGTGGATGGGGAGTTGCTCCTGCCCTGGCACTAGAGCCCCAGCTGCTGTTCCAGGTGCTCTCTGATAACAGAGATCTCCGTGTGTCGTGTCATGACACTGTCTCCAGGACTGAGCCTCAGGATAATGAGGATTCAAAACGAGGCAGGTGATACTGCCTTCAAAAGTAAATCCAGGGAGGTTTGGCGGTATGTCAGAGGGTTAAGGGCTTGTGGCGCTCACGAATAGAGGGGACAGGTGGAAGGATTTGGGGTCTGGCCCCCAGACCGCCACCTGCAGGGGAGTCGCTTTACAGGGGGTGAAGCAGGTCTTTAGGAGCTCTATCTTTCTCTCCCACCCTGTATTTCCTCTGCTCTCTCCTTTTGTGTCTGTCAGATGCAAGGTCAGTAACAACAACAACAACAACAAAAACAATAACCACCACAGTGACCAAGCAACAAGGGCAGCGAAAGGGGAACAAATGGAGTGCAGGAGCTGTGGATTATTCGTGGCGTAGGCACTCAGCTGTGGCAATAACCCCTTGAGGCAATCAATCCATACATGAAGATGTAATACAGGTAACAGAGACGTATATGTCCCTGTGTGTTTCCACTGAGTTAATGTAAATGCACTTTTATTGACTTCTTCATTTATTTATTACCTTGCCACGAGAATTTCTTTTCATTGCTAAAAAAAAAGTGTCCCATCAAGGGTACCAAGTGGTGCCACACCCAGGTAAGCACTCATGTTACAATGCAGGAGGACTGGGCTTCAACAACCTGGTTCCCACCTGCCAGGGGAAATCTTTACAAGTGGTGCGGAAGTGCTGCAGTTGTCTCTCTCTGTGTCTCAAACTCTCTCTACGTCCCTTCCCTCTCAATTCCTGTCTATTTATTCCAGTGAATAATCAAGAAAATAGAAAGTCAAAAAAGAAAAAGGAAAAGGAAATATTCCACGACTTCAAATGGGCTACTCAGGACAATGCTTTCCTTGTTAAGATCCTCACAGCATTCCATATGCAGAAAGGCAAAGACGCCATGTATTTTTTAACCCAGTTTTTATATTTATTTATTTATTTATTTAGGTGCTTATTCATTTTTGTTATTGATGAATTAATGTTTTACATTTGACATTGACTAGGGATCTGACACCAGCGGACTCCAGTACCCCTATATGGTACTCTGCCTCTACAAAACCTATCCATTGAACTGTCCATCCATCCATCCATCCACCCATACATCTATCCATCCATTCATCCATCCATCCATCCATCCATCCATCCATCCATCCACCAGTCAACCAAGCTAAGTACAAAAGGAGATCTCTCCTTGAATGGTGAGGAGAAACAACGATGCATAGGTAGGTTGCAAAGGCCCAGTTTGGCTGAATAGGGCAGAGGGGCTGAACCAGGGAATGTGTTGGGGCGTGTGGGTTTGGGTGGGGTGAGCCGGAGACCCTGTGAGCTGGGTCACATTAGGGGCAGGCAGGGGGTGGAAGGGGTTGCGAACAGCTGTCACTGGAGAACCATCACAAGTGCTGGAGCTGGTGAGCAGGGCACCTGGAAGAGAGGACAGACAAAGGAGAGAAGCAAAGTGCGGTGGAGAGGAGAGGGGAGAGGATGGTGAGGACAGGAGAGGACAGGAGAGGACAGGATTGGAGGGGACCTGAGAAACCTACCTGGACAAAGGCAGCATACAGACATCCAGGAAGGCAGGCAGGCATGCAGGCAGCTCTGGCCTGGGCTCCCTGGATCCCGGGCGCACCTCCACCTGTCTTCTCTTGGCTGCCAGCCCTGAGGTCCCTCGTCGGTCAGCACTGTCTTCCCATCCTTCCGTCCGTCTGTGCCAGGGCCCAGGCGTCTGGGCGCTGTTGCCTGACCTAGTGGCAGGGCAGTTGGGCTGCCCAGTGCCAGTGTGGCCAGCACAGATTGCCAGGGGCTAGGACATCACAGAGGGCTCCTGTGGTTGCTAGGCCACGGGGACCCCGCCCATCCAGTTGACCAGCAGCCATGACCCCCACGCTGAACTTGACCTGAGGGGTGGTGGCCAGCCACCAGAGCCAGAGCCCCAGGCCAAGGCAGGTGCTGGTCGGCCGGGCCAAAGTGCTATGGGCAGATTGGTGTGTGTCTGGGCATGGGGCTGTCATCTGACAGTCCAGGGCGGGGGACCAAGTTCCGCCAGGCCCCTGTCCCACCATGTGCACTGACACACAGTCTTGCTGACTGACTGACAGTCCCCGCCCCAGAGATACCCACACCAAGTCCCTGGGTGCCCTGAGCTGCCCCTGAGGGTTGGTGGGTGCCTGCCTGGACACATGCCTCCGTTAAGGAGGCCTCTATTAATCCCGTTGCCTACAGACAGCTGCCCTCCTGCCCCTCCTCCTCCTCCTCCGCCTCCTCCTCCTCCTCTTCTTCCTCCTCCTCTTCCTACTCTTCCTCCACCTCTTCCTCCTCCTCCTCCTCCACCCCCTCCTCCTCTTCCTCATCCTCAGAGGGACTCACTCAGGGCCCTTGGCCTAGGCAAGCCAGGGCTGCTGCTCTGGCTTCTGCAGCTTCTATCCAGTGGGGGGGTGTAGGAATCTGTTCCTGTCAGTCCCTGATTCCTGGGACCTTCCATGCCTCCAGCTGCCCCCACTCTCTAGTCCTGACCCCTCCTCAAGGATGCCCCCTTTCTCCTTACCCTCTGTCCCCCAGCTCCCAACTAACATCTACTGTGTTCCTCCCTGCGCTACTTTACTGCCACCCTGCTTCTGCCCTTCAGCCCTCAGGGCCCAGTGCCAGCCCAGCTGCCATCTCACCATCCAGCAGGGGGACCTGCCCTAACCCCCTGCCACCACACCCACACACACAGCCCTGCACACACTCCTGGGCTCCTCTGCCTGCAGCCTGCCTCTCAAACAGTCTCCTTCTGCCCCCTAGCCCCCTTACAGCCTCTGCCACGGACCCCCACAGACACCTGGGCATGAGCAGTGCAGACATGCAAACAGCTCCCCTCGCCCCCACTGCAGTTGCTCCAAGGTTGTCAAGAGTCTTTTTTTCATGCTGTAGAGGAGGGAGTTGAGACAGTCCAATGTCCTGGGGAGCAAGAACTGCAAACAGTCCATCTACAATGTAACATTTGGGTCTCAGGCCGCCCAATCCCTAGTGCGCTGTGCAGACCTTTGACTGGCAAAAACACCCCATCTGAGCGTGAGATCTGGCTGGGCTAGTGGCTCTTTCTGTGGACTAAGAGACAGACAGACAGAGTTTTCAGGTTCAAAACCTATACTTCCCAGAAGATGGTCATTCACATCGGTAAAAAAAAAAAAAAAAAAAAAAAAAAAAAAAAGGCTTTTAATTTTTTTTTCCCCTGCCTGGGTAACCTGTCTCCTGCCTGTTTCAAAGTGAAAAAAGGGAAAAATCTTTTTTGGAGGGAAAAGGACCAAAATGCAGGCAGGTGGACTCCGTGGAAGGTGGATGGGGAGTTGCTCCTGCCCTGGCACTAGAGCCCCAGCTGCTGTTCCAGGTGCTCTCTGATAACAGAGATCTCCGTGTGTCGTGTCATGACACTGTCTCCAGGACTGAGCCTCAGGATAATGAGGATTCAAAACGAGGCAGGTGATACTGCCTTCAAAAGTAAATCCAGGGAGGTTTGGCGGTATGTCAGAGGGTTAAGGGCTTGTGGCGCTCACGAATAGAGGGGACAGGTGGAAGGATTTGGGGTCTGGCCCCCAGACCGCCACCTGCAGGGGAGTCGCTTTACAGGGGGTGAAGCAGGTCTTTAGGAGCTCTATCTTTCTCTCCCACCCTGTATTTCCTCTGCTCTCTCCTTTTGTGTCTGTCAGATGCAAGGTCAGTAACAACAACAACAACAACAAAAACAATAACCACCACAGTGACCAAGCAACAAGGGCAGCGAAAGGGGAACAAATGGAGTGCAGGAGCTGTGGATTATTCGTGGCGTAGGCACTCAGCTGTGGCAATAACCCCTTGAGGCAATCAATCCATACATGAAGATGTAATACAGGTAACAGAGACGTATATGTCCCTGTGTGTTTCCACTGAGTTAATGTAAATGCACTTTTATTGACTTCTTCATTTATTTATTACCTTGCCACGAGAATTTCTTTTCATTGCTAAAAAAAAAGTGTCCCATCAAGGGTACCAAGTGGTGCCACACCCAGGTAAGCACTCATGTTACAATGCAGGAGGACTGGGCTTCAACAACCTGGTTCCCACCTGCCAGGGGAAATCTTTACAAGTGGTGCGGAAGTGCTGCAGTTGTCTCTCTCTGTGTCTCAAACTCTCTCTACGTCCCTTCCCTCTCAATTCCTGTCTATTTATTCCAGTGAATAATCAAGAAAATAGAAAGTCAAAAAAGAAAAAGGAAAAGGAAATATTCCACGACTTCAAATGGGCTACTCAGGACAATGCTTTCCTTGTTAAGATCCTCACAGCATTCCATATGCAGAAAGGCAAAGACGCCATGTATTTTTTAACCCAGTTTTTATATTTATTTATTTATTTATTTAGGTGCTTATTCATTTTTGTTATTGATGAATTAATGTTTTACATTTGACATTGACTAGGGATCTGACACCAGTGGACTCCAGTACCCCTATATGGTACTCTGCCTCTACAAAACCTATCCATTGAACTGTCCATCCATCCATCCATCCACCCATACATCTATCCATCCATTCATCCATCCATCCATCCATCCATCCATCCATCCACCAGTCAACCAAGCTAAGTACAAAAGGAGATCTCTCCTTGAATGGTGAGGAGAAACAACGATGCATAGGTAGGTTGCAAAGGCCCAGTTTGGCTGAATAGGGCAGAGGGGCTGAACCAGGGAATGTGTTGGGGCGTGTGGGTTTGGGTGGGGTGAGCCGGAGACCCTGTGAGCTGGGTCACATTAGGGGCAGGCAGGGGGTGGAAGGGGTTGCGAACAGCTGTCACTGGAGAACCATCACAAGTGCTGGAGCTGGTGAGCAGGGCACCTGGAAGAGAGGACAGACAAAGGAGAGAAGCAAAGTGCGGTGGAGAGGAGAGGGGAGAGGATGGTGAGGACAGGAGAGGACAGGAGAGGACAGGATTGGAGGGGACCTGAGAAACCTACCTGGACAAAGGCAGCATACAGACATCCAGGAAGGCAGGCAGGCATGCAGGCAGCTCTGGCCTGGGCTCCCTGGATCCCGGGCGCACCTCCACCTGTCTTCTCTTGGCTGCCAGCCCTGAGGTCCCTCGTCGGTCAGCACTGTCTTCCCATCCTTCCGTCCGTCTGTGCCAGGGCCCAGGCGTCTGGGCGCTGTTGCCTGACCTAGTGGCAGGGCAGTTGGGCTGCCCAGTGCCAGTGTGGCCAGCACAGATTGCCAGGGGCTAGGACATCACAGAGGGCTCCTGTGGTTGCTAGGCCACGGGGACCCCGCCCATCCAGTTGACCAGCAGCCATGACCCCCACGCTGAACTTGACCTGAGGGGTGGTGGCCAGCCACCAGAGCCAGAGCCCCAGGCCAAAGCAGGTGCTGGTCGGCCGGGCCAAGGTGCTATGGGCAGATTGGTGTGTGTCTGGGCATGGGGCTGGCATCTGACAGTCCAGGGCGGGGGACCAAGTTCCGCCAGGCCCCTGTCCCACCATGTGCACTGACACACAGTCTTGCTGACTGACTGACAGTCCCCGCCCCAGAGATACCCACACCAAGTCCCTGGGTGCCCTGAGCTGCCCCTGAGGGTTGGTGGGTGCCTGCCTGGACACATGCCTCCGTTAAGGAGGCCTCTATTAATCCCGTTGCCTACTGACAGCTGCCCTCCTGCCCCTCCTCCTCCTCCTCCGCCTCCTCCTCCTCCTCTTCTTCCTCCTCCTCTTCCTACTCTTCCTCCACCTCTTCCTCCTCCTCCTCCTCCACCCCCTCCTCCTCTTCCTCATCCTCAGAGGGACTCACTCAGGGCCCTTGGCCTAGGCAAGCCAGGGCTGCTGCTCTGGCTTCTGCAGCTTCTATCCAGTGGGGGGTGTAGGAATCTGTTCCTGTCAGTCCCTGATTCCTGGGACCTTCCATGCCTCCAGCTGCCCCCACTCTCTAGTCCTGACCCCTCCTCAAGGATGCCCCCTTTCCCATTACCCTCTGTCCCCCAGCTCCCAACTAACATCTACTGTGTTCCTCCCTGCGCTACTTTACTGCCACCCTGCTTCTGCCCTTCAGCCCTCAGGGCCCAGTGCCAGCCCAGCTGCCATCTCACCATCCAGCAGGGGGACCTGCCCTAACCCCCTGCCACCACACCCACACACACAGCCCTGCACACACTCCTGGGCTCCTCTGCCTGCAGCCTGCCTCTCAAACAGTCTCCTTCTGCCCCCTAGCCCCCTTACAGCCTCTGCCACGGACCCCCACAGACACCTGGGCATGAGCAGTGCAGACATGCAAACAGCTCCCCTCGCCCCCACTGCAGTTGCTCCAAGGTTGTCAAGAGTCTTTTTTTCATGCTGTAGAGGAGGGAGTTGAGACAGTCCAATGTCCTGGGGAGCAAGAACTGCAAACAGTCCATCTACAATGTAACATTTGGGTCTCAGGCCGCCCAATCCCTAGTGCGCTGTGCAGACCTCTGACTGGCAAAAACACCCCATCTGAGCGTGAGATCTGGCTGGGCTAGTGGCTCTTTCTGTGGACTAAGAGACAGACAGACAGAGTTTTCAGGTTCAAAACCTATACTTCCCAGAAGATGGTCATTCACATCGGTAAAAAAAAAAAAAAAAAAAAAAAAAAAGGCTTTTAATTTTTTTTTCCCCTGCCTGGGTAACCTGTCTCCTGCCTGTTTCAAAGTGAAAAAAGGGAAAAATCTTTTTTGGAGGGAAAAGGACCAAAATGCAGGCAGGTGGACTCCGTGGAAGGTGGATGGGGAGTTGCTCCTGCCCTGGCACTAGAGCCCCAGCTGCTGTTCCAGGTGCTCTCTGATAACAGAGATCTCCGTGTGTCGTGTCATGACACTGTCTCCAGGACTGAGCCTCAGGATAATGAGGATTCAAAACGAGGCAGGTGATACTGCCTTCAAAAGTAAATCCAGGGAGGTTTGGCGGTATGTCAGAGGGTTAAGGGCTTGTGGCGCTCACGAATAGAGGGGACAGGTGGAAGGATTTGGGGTCTGGCCCCCAGACCGCCACCTGCAGGGGAGTCGCTTTACAGGGGGTGAAGCAGGTCTTTAGGAGCTCTATCTTTCTCTCCCACCCTGTATTTCCTCTGCTCTCTCCTTTTGTGTCTGTCAGATGCAAGGTCAGTAACAACAACAACAACAACAAAAACAATAACCACCACAGTGACCAAGCAACAAGGGCAGCGAAAGGGGAACAAATGGAGTGCAGGAGCTGTGGATTATTCGTGGCGTAGGCACTCAGCTGTGGCAATAACCCCTTGAGGCAATCAATCCATACATGAAGATGTAATACAGGTAACAGAGACGTATATGTCCCTGTGTGTTTCCACTGAGTTAATGTAAATGCACTTTTATTGACTTCTTCATTTATTTATTACCTTGCCACGAGAATTTCTTTTCATTGCTAAAAAAAAAGTGTCCCATCAAGGGTACCAAGTGGTGCCACACCCAGGTAAGCACTCATGTTACAATGCAGGAGGACTGGGCTTCAACAACCTGGTTCCCACCTGCCAGGGGAAATCTTTACAAGTGGTGCGGAAGTGCTGCAGTTGTCTCTCTCTGTGTCTCAAACTCTCTCTACGTCCCTTCCCTCTCAATTCCTGTCTATTTATTCCAGTGAATAATCAAGAAAATAGAAAGTCAAAAAAGAAAAAGGAAAAGGAAATATTCCACGACTTCAAATGGGCTACTCAGGACAATGCTTTCCTTGTTAAGATCCTCACAGCATTCCATATGCAGAAAGGCAAAGACGCCATGTATTTTTTAACCCAGTTTTTATATTTATTTATTTATTTATTTAGGTGCTTATTCATTTTTGTTATTGATGAATTAATGTTTTACATTTGACATTGACTAGGGATCTGACACCAGCGGACTCCAGTACCCCTATATGGTACTCTGCCTCTACAAAACCTATCCATTGAACTGTCCATCCATCCATCCATCCACCCATACATCTATCCATCCATTCATCCATCCATCCATCCATCCATCCATCCATCCACCAGTCAACCAAGCTAAGTACAAAAGGAGATCTCTCCTTGAATGGTGAGGAGAAACAACGATGCATAGGTAGGTTGCAAAGGCCCAGTTTGGCTGAATAGGGCAGAGGGGCTGAACCAGGGAATGTGTTGGGGCGTGTGGGTTTGGGTGGGGTGAGCCGGAGACCCTGTGAGCTGGGTCACATTAGGGGCAGGCAGGGGGTGGAAGGGGTTGCGAACAGCTGTCACTGGAGAACCATCACAAGTGCTGGAGCTGGTGAGCAGGGCACCTGGAAGAGAGGACAGACAAAGGAGAGAAGCAAAGTGCGGTGGAGAGGAGAGGGGAGAGGATGGTGAGGACAGGAGAGGACAGGAGAGGACAGGATTGGAGGGGACCTGAGAAACCTACCTGGACAAAGGCAGCATACAGACATCCAGGAAGGCAGGCAGGCATGCAGGCAGCTCTGGCCTGGGCTCCCTGGATCCCGGGCGCACCTCCACCTGTCTTCTCTTGGCTGCCAGCCCTGAGGTCCCTCGTCGGTCAGCACTGTCTTCCCATCCTTCCGTCCGTCTGTGCCAGGGCCCAGGCGTCTGGGCGCTGTTGCCTGACCTAGTGGCAGGGCAGTTGGGCTGCCCAGTGCCAGTGTGGCCAGCACAGATTGCCAGGGGCTAGGACATCACAGAGGGCTCCTGTGGTTGCTAGGCCACGGGGACCCCGCCCATCCAGTTGACCAGCAGCCATGACCCCCACGCTGAACTTGACCTGAGGGGTGGTGGCCAGCCACCAGAGCCAGAGCCCCAGGCCAAGGCAGGTGCTGGTCGGCCGGGCCAAAGTGCTATGGGCAGATTGGTGTGTGTCTGGGCATGGGGCTGTCATCTGACAGTCCAGGGCGGGGGACCAAGTTCCGCCAGGCCCCTGTCCCACCATGTGCACTGACACACAGTCTTGCTGACTGACTGACAGTCCCCGCCCCAGAGATACCCACACCAAGTCCCTGGGTGCCCTGAGCTGCCCCTGAGGGTTGGTGGGTGCCTGCCTGGACACATGCCTCCGTTAAGGAGGCCTCTATTAATCCCGTTGCCTACTGACAGCTGCCCTCCTGCCCCTCCTCCTCCTCCTCCGCCTCCTCCTCCTCCTCTTCTTCCTCCTCCTCTTCCTACTCTTCCTCCACCTCTTCCTCCTCCTCCTCCTCCACCCCCTCCTCCTCTTCCTCATCCTCAGAGGGACTCACTCAGGGCCCTTGGCCTAGGCAAGCCAGGGCTGCTGCTCTGGCTTCTGCAGCTTCTATCCAGTGGGGGGGTGTAGGAATCTGTTCCTGTCAGTCCCTGATTCCTGGGACCTTCCATGCCTCCAGCTGCCCCCACTCTCTAGTCCTGACCCCTCCTCAAGGATGCCCCCTTTCTCCTTACCCTCTGTCCCCCAGCTCCCAACTAACATCTACTGTGTTCCTCCCTGCGCTACTTTACTGCCACCCTGCTTCTGCCCTTCAGCCCTCAGGGCCCAGTGCCAGCCCAGCTGCCATCTCACCATCCAGCAGGGGGACCTGCCCTAACCCCCTGCCACCACACCCACACACACAGCCCTGCACACACTCCTGGGCTCCTCTGCCTGCAGCCTGCCTCTCAAACAGTCTCCTTCTGCCCCCTAGCCCCCTTACAGCCTCTGCCACGGACCCCCACAGACACCTGGGCATGAGCAGTGCAGACATGCAAACAGCTCCCCTCGCCCCCACTGCAGTTGCTCCAAGGTTGTCAAGAGTCTTTTTTTCATGCTGTAGAGGAGGGAGTTGAGACAGTCCAATGTCCTGGGGAGCAAGAACTGCAAACAGTCCATCTACAATGTAACATTTGGGTCTCAGGCCGCCCAATCCCTAGTGCGCTGTGCAGACCTCTGACTGGCAAAAACACCCCATCTGAGCGTGAGATCTGGCTGGGCTAGTGGCTCTTTCTGTGGACTAAGAGACAGACAGACAGAGTTTTCAGGTTCAAAACCTATACTTCCCAGAAGATGGTCATTCACATCGGTAAAAAAAAAAAAAAAAAAAAAAAAAAAAAAAAAAAAAAAAAAAGGCTTTTAATTTTTTTTTCCCCTGCCTGGGTAACCTGTCTCCTGCCTGTTTCAAAGTGAAAAAAGGGAAAAATCTTTTTTGGAGGGAAAAGGACCAAAATGCAGGCAGGTGGACTCCGTGGAAGGTGGATGGGGAGTTGCTCCTGCCCTGGCACTAGAGCCCCAGCTGCTGTTCCAGGTGCTCTCTGATAACAGAGATCTCCGTGTGTCGTGTCATGACACTGTCTCCAGGACTGAGCCTCAGGATAATGAGGATTCAAAACGAGGCAGGTGATACTGCCTTCAAAAGTAAATCCAGGGAGGTTTGGCGGTATGTCAGAGGGTTAAGGGCTTGTGGCGCTCACGAATAGAGGGGACAGGTGGAAGGATTTGGGGTCTGGCCCCCAGACCGCCACCTGCAGGGGAGTCGCTTTACAGGGGGTGAAGCAGGTCTTTAGGAGCTCTATCTTTCTCTCCCACCCTGTATTTCCTCTGCTCTCTCCTTTTGTGTCTGTCAGATGCAAGGTCAGTAACAACAACAACAACAACAAAAACAATAACCACCACAGTGACCAAGCAACAAGGGCAGCGAAAGGGGAACAAATGGAGTGCAGGAGCTGTGGATTATTCGTGGCGTAGGCACTCAGCTGTGGCAATAACCCCTTGAGGCAATCAATCCATACATGAAGATGTAATACAGGTAACAGAGACGTATATGTCCCTGTGTGTTTCCACTGAGTTAATGTAAATGCACTTTTATTGACTTCTTCATTTATTTATTACCTTGCCACGAGAATTTCTTTTCATTGCTAAAAAAAAAGTGTCCCATCAAGGGTACCAAGTGGTGCCACACCCAGGTAAGCACTCATGTTACAATGCAGGAGGACTGGGCTTCAACAACCTGGTTCCCACCTGCCAGGGGAAATCTTTACAAGTGGTGCGGAAGTGCTGCAGTTGTCTCTCTCTGTGTCTCAAACTCTCTCTACGTCCCTTCCCTCTCAATTCCTGTCTATTTATTCCAGTGAATAATCAAGAAAATAGAAAGTCAAAAAAGAAAAAGGAAAAGGAAATATTCCACGACTTCAAATGGGCTACTCAGGACAATGCTTTCCTTGTTAAGATCCTCACAGCATTCCATATGCAGAAAGGCAAAGACGCCATGTATTTTTTAACCCAGTTTTTATATTTATTTATTTATTTATTTAGGTGCTTATTCATTTTTGTTATTGATGAATTAATGTTTTACATTTGACATTGACTAGGGATCTGACACCAGCGGACTCCAGTACCCCTATATGGTACTCTGCCTCTACAAAACCTATCCATTGAACTGTCCATCCATCCATCCATCCACCCATACATCTATCCATCCATTCATCCATCCATCCATCCATCCATCCATCCATCCATCCATCCACCAGTCAACCAAGCTAAGTACAAAAGGAGATCTCTCCTTGAATGGTGAGGAGAAACAACAATGCATAGGTAGGTTGCAAAGGCCCAGTTTGGCTGAATAGGGCAGAGGGGCTGAACCAGGGAATGTGTTGGGGCGTGTGGGTTTGGGTGGGGTGAGCCGGAGACCCTGTGAGCTGGGTCACATTAGGGGCAGGCAGGGGGTGGAAGGGGTTGCGAACAGCTGTCACTGGAGAACCATCACAAGTGCTGGAGCTGGTGAGCAGGGCACCTGGAAGAGAGGACAGACAAAGGAGAGAAGCAAAGTGCGGTGGAGAGGAGAGGGGAGAGGATGGTGAGGACAGGAGAGGACAGGAGAGGACAGGATTGGAGGGGACCTGAGAAACCTACCTGGACAAAGGCAGCATACAGACATCCAGGAAGGCAGGCAGGCATGCAGGCAGCTCTGGCCTGGGCTCCCTGGATCCCGGGCGCACCTCCACCTGTCTTCTCTTGGCTGCCAGCCCTGAGGTCCCTCGTCGGTCAGCACTGTCTTCCCATCCTTCCGTCCGTCTGTGCCAGGGCCCAGGCGTCTGGGCGCTGTTGCCTGACCTAGTGGCAGGGCAGTTGGGCTGCCCAGTGCCAGTGTGGCCAGCACAGATTGCCAGGGGCTAGGACATCACAGAGGGCTCCTGTGGTTGCTAGGCCACGGGGACCCCGCCCATCCAGTTGACCAGCAGCCATGACCCCCAAGCTGAACTTGACCTGAGGGGTGGTGGCCAGCCACCAGAGCCAGAGCCCCAGGCCAAGGCAGGTGCTGGTCGGCCGGGCCAAAGTGCTATGGGCAGATTGGTGTGTGTCTGGGCATGGGGCTGTCATCTGACAGTCCAGGGCGGGGGACCAAGTTCCGCCAGGCCCCTGTCCCACCATGTGCACTGACACACAGTCTTGCTGACTGACTGACAGTCCCCGCCCCAGAGATACCCACACCAAGTCCCTGGGTGCCCTGAGCTGCCCCTGAGGGTTGGTGGGTGCCTGCCTGGACACATGCCTCCGTTAAGGAGGCCTCTATTAATCCCGTTGCCTACTGACAGCTGCCCTCCTGCCCCTCCTCCTCCTCCTCCGCCTCCTCCTCCTCCTCTTCTTCCTCCTCCTCTTCCTACTCTTCCTCCACCTCTTCCTCCTCCTCCTCCTCCACCCCCTCCTCCTCTTCCTCATCCTCAGAGGGACTCACTCAGGGCCCTTGGCCTAGGCAAGCCAGGGCTGCTGCTCTGGCTTCTGCAGCTTCTATCCAGTGGGGGGGTGTAGGAATCTGTTCCTGTCAGTCCCTGATTCCTGGGACCTTCCATGCCTCCAGCTGCCCCCACTCTCTAGTCCTGACCCCTCCTCAAGGATGCCCCCTTTCTCCTTACCCTCTGTCCCCCAGCTCCCAACTAACATCTACTGTGTTCCTCCCTGCGCTACTTTACTGCCACCCTGCTTCTGCCCTTCAGCCCTCAGGGCCCAGTGCCAGCCCAGCTGCCATCTCACCATCCAGCAGGGGGACCTGCCCTAACCCCCTGCCACCACAACCACACACACAGCCCTGCACACACTCCTGGGCTCCTCTGCCTGCAGCCTGCCTCTCAAACAGTCTCCTTCTGCCCCCTAGCCCCCTTACAGCCTCTGCCACGGACCCCCACAGACACCTGGGCATGAGCAGTGCAGACATGCAAACAGCTCCCCTCGCCCCCACTGCAGTTGCTCCAAGGTTGTCAAGAGTCTTTTTTTCATGCTGTAGAGGAGGGAGTTGAGACAGTCCAATGTCCTGGGGAGCAAGAACTGCAAACAGTCCATCTACAATGTAACATTTGGGTCTCAGGCCGCCCAATCCCTAGTGCGCTGTGCAGACCTCTGACTGGCAAAAACACCCCATCTGAGCGTGAGATCTGGCTGGGCTAGTGGCTCTTTCTGTGGACTAAGAGACAGACAGACAGAGTTTTCAGGTTCAAAACCTATACTTCCCAGAAGATGGTCATTCACATCGGTAAAAAAAAAAAAAAAAAAAAAAAAAAAAAAAAAAAAAAAAGGCTTTTAATTTTTTTTTCCCCTGCCTGGGTAACCTGTCTCCTGCCTGTTTCAAAGTGAAAAAAGGGAAAAATCTTTTTTGGAGGGAAAAGGACCAAAATGCAGGCAGGTGGACTCCGTGGAAGGTGGATGGGGAGTTGCTCCTGCCCTGGCACTAGAGCCCCAGCTGCTGTTCCAGGTGCTCTCTGATAACAGAGATCTCCGTGTGTCGTGTCATGACACTGTCTCCAGGACTGAGCCTCAGGATAATGAGGATTCAAAACGAGGCAGGTGATACTGCCTTCAAAAGTAAATCCAGGGAGGTTTGGCGGTATGTCAGAGGGTTAAGGGCTTGTGGCGCTCACGAATAGAGGGGACAGGTGGAAGGATTTGGGGTCTGGCCCCCAGACCGCCACCTGCAGGGGAGTCGCTTTACAGGGGGTGAAGCAGGTCTTTAGGAGCTCTATCTTTCTCTCCCACCCTGTATTTCCTCTGCTCTCTCCTTTTGTGTCTGTCAGATGCAAGGTCAGTAACAACAACAACAACAACAAAAACAATAACCACCACAGTGACCAAGCAACAAGGGCAGCGAAAGGGGAACAAATGGAGTGCAGGAGCTGTGGATTATTCGTGGCGTAGGCACTCAGCTGTGGCAATAACCCCTTGAGGCAATCAATCCATACATGAAGATGTAATACAGGTAACAGAGACGTATATGTCCCTGTGTGTTTCCACTGAGTTAATGTAAATGCACTTTTATTGACTTCTTCATTTATTTATTACCTTGCCACGAGAATTTCTTTTCATTGCTAAAAAAAAAGTGTCCCATCAAGGGTACCAAGTGGTGCCACACCCAGGTAAGCACTCATGTTACAATGCAGGAGGACTGGGCTTCAACAACCTGGTTCCCACCTGCCAGGGGAAATCTTTACAAGTGGTGCGGAAGTGCTGCAGTTGTCTCTCTCTGTGTCTCAAACTCTCTCTACGTCCCTTCCCTCTCAATTCCTGTCTATTTATTCCAGTGAATAATCAAGAAAATAGAAAGTCAAAAAAGAAAAAGGAAAAGGAAATATTCCACGACTTCAAATGGGCTACTCAGGACAATGCTTTCCTTGTTAAGATCCTCACAGCATTCCATATGCAGAAAGGCAAAGACGCCATGTATTTTTTAACCCAGTTTTTATATTTATTTATTTATTTATTTAGGTGCTTATTCATTTTTGTTATTGATGAATTAATGTTTTACATTTGACATTGACTAGGGATCTGACACCAGCGGACTCCAGTACCCCTATATGGTACTCTGCCTCTACAAAACCTATCCATTGAACTGTCCATCCATCCATCCATCCACCCATACATCTATCCATCCATTCATCCATCCATCCATCCATCCATCCATCCATCCACCAGTCAACCAAGCTAAGTACAAAAGGAGATCTCTCCTTGAATGGTGAGGAGAAACAACGATGCATAGGTAGGTTGCAAAGGCCCAGTTTGGCTGAATAGGGCAGAGGGGCTGAACCAGGGAATGTGTTGGGGCGTGTGGGTTTGGGTGGGGTGAGCCGGAGACCCTGTGAGCTGGGTCACATTAGGGGCAGGCAGGGGGTGGAAGGGGTTGCGAACAGCTGTCACTGGAGAACCATCACAAGTGCTGGAGCTGGTGAGCAGGGCACCTGGAAGAGAGGACAGACAAAGGAGAGAAGCAAAGTGCGGTGGAGAGGAGAGGGGAGAGGATGGTGAGGACAGGAGAGGACAGGAGAGGACAGGATTGGAGGGGACCTGAGAAACCTACCTGGACAAAGGCAGCATACAGACATCCAGGAAGGCAGGCAGGCATGCAGGCAGCTCTGGCCTGGGCTCCCTGGATCCCGGGCGCACCTCCACCTGTCTTCTCTTGGCTGCCAGCCCTGAGGTCCCTCGTCGGTCAGCACTGTCTTCCCATCCTTCCGTCCGTCTGTGCCAGGGCCCAGGCGTCTGGGCGCTGTTGCCTGACCTAGTGGCAGGGCAGTTGGGCTGCCCAGTGCCAGTGTGGCCAGCACACATTGCCAGGGGCTAGGACATCACAGAGGGCTCCTGTGGTTGCTAGGCCACGGGGACACCGCCCATCCAGTTGACCAGCAGCCATGACCCCCACGCTGAACTTGACCTGAGGGGTGGTGGCCAGCCACCAGAGCCAGAGCCCCAGGCCAAAGCAGGTGCTGGTCGGCCGGGCCAAGGTGCTATGGGCAGATTGGTGTGTGTTTGGGCATGGGGCTGGCATCTGACAGTCCAGGGCGGGGGACCAAGTTCCGCCAGGCCCCTGTCCCACCATGTGCACTGACACACAGTCTTGCTGACTGACTGACAGTCCCCGCCCCAGAGATACCCACACCAAGTCCCTGGGTGCCCTGAGCTGCCCCTGAGGGTTGGTGCGTGCCTGCCTGGACACATGCCTCCGTTAAGGAGGCCTCTATTAATCCCGTTGCCTACTGACAGCTGCCCTCCTGCCCCTCCTCCTCCTCCTCCGCCTCCTCCTCCTCCTCTTCTTCCTCCTCCTCTTCCTACTCTTCCTCCACCTCTTCCTCCTCCTCCTCCTCCACCCCCTCCTCCTCTTCCTCATCCTCAGAGGGACTCACTCAGGGCCCTTGGCCTAGGCAAGCCAGGGCTGCTGCTCTGGCTTCTGCAGCTTCTATCCAGTGGGGGGGTGTAGGAATCTGTTCCTGTCAGTCCCTGATTCCTGGGACCTTCCATGCCTCCAGCTGCCCCCACTCTCTAGTCCTGACCCCTCCTCAAGGATGCCCCCTTTCTCCTTACCCTCTGTCCCCCAGCTCCCAACTAACATCTACTGTGTTCCTCCCTGCGCTACTTTACTGCCACCCTGCTTCTGCCCTTCAGCCCTCAGGGCCCAGTGCCAGCCCAGCTGCCATCTCACCATCCAGCAGGGGGACCTGCCCTAACCCCCTGCCACCACACCCACACACACAGCCCTGCACACACTCCTGGGCTCCTCTGCCTGCAGCCTGCCTCTCAAACAGTCTCCTTCTGCCCCCTAGCCCCCTTACAGCCTCTGCCACGGACCCCCACAGACACCTGGGCATGAGCAGTGCAGACATGCAAACAGCTCCCCTCGCCCCCACTCCAGTTGCTCCAAGGTTGTCAAGAGTCTTTTTTTCATGCTGTAGAGGAGGGAGTTGAGACAGTCCAATGTCCTGGGGAGCAAGAACTGCAAACAGTCCATCTACAATGTAACATTTGGGTCTCAGGCCGCCCAATCCCTAGTGCGCTGTGCAGACCTTTGACTGGCAAAAACACCCCATCTGAGCGTGAGATCTGGCTGGGCTAGTGGCTCTTTCTGTGGACTAAGAGACAGACAGACAGAGTTTTCAGGTTCAAAACCTATACTTCCCAGAAGATGGTCATTCACATCGGTAAAAAAAAAAAAAAAAAAAAAAAAAAAAAAAAAAAAAAGGCTTTTAATTTTTTTTTCCCCTGCCTGGGTAACCTGTCTCCTGCCTGTTTCAAAGTGAAAAAAGGGAAAAATCTTTTTTGGAGGGAAAAGGACCAAAATGCAGGCAGGTGGACTCCGTGGAAGGTGGATGGGGAGTTGCTCCTGCCCTGGCACTAGAGCCCCAGCTGCTGTTCCAGGTGCTCTCTGATAACAGAGATCTCCGTGTGTCGTGTCATGACACTGTCTCCAGGACTGAGCCTCAGGATAATGAGGATTCAAAACGAGGCAGGTGATACTGCCTTCAAAAGTAAATCCAGGGAGGTTTGGCGGTATGTCAGAGGGTTAAGGGCTTGTGGCGCTCACGAATAGAGGGGACAGGTGGAAGGATTTGGGGTCTGGCCCCCAGACCGCCACCTGCAGGGGATTCGCTTTACAGGGGGTGAAGCAGGTCTTTAGGAGCTCTATCTTTCTCTCCCACCCTGTATTTCCTCTGCTCTCTCCTTTTGTGTCTGTCAGATGCAAGGTCAGTAACAACAACAACAACAACAAAAACAATAACCACCACAGTGACCAAGCAACAAGGGCAGCGAAAGGGGAACAAATGGAGTGCAGGAGCTGTGGATTATTCGTGGCGTAGGCACTCAGCTGTGGCAATAACCCCTTGAGGCAATCAATCCATACATGAAGATGTAATACAGGTAACAGAGACGTATATGTCCCTGTGTGTTTCCACTGAGTTAATGTTAATGCACTTTTATTGACTTCTTCATTTATTTATTACCTTGCCACGAGAATTTCTTTTCATTGCTAAAAAAAAAGTGTCCCATCAAGGGTACCAAGTGGTGCCACACCCAGGTAAGCACTCATGTTACAATGCAGGAGGACTGGGCTTCAACAACCTGGTTCCCACCTGCCAGGGGAAATCTTTACAAGTGGTACGGAAGTGCTGCAGTTGTCTCTCTCTGTGTCTCAAACTCTCTCTACGTCCCTTCCCTCTCAATTCCTGTCTATTTATTCCAGTGAATAATCAAGAAAATAGAAAGTCAAAAAAGAAAAAGGAAAAGGAAATATTCCACGACTTCAAATGGGCTACTCAGGACAATGCTTTCCTTGTTAAGATCCTCACAGCATTCCATATGCAGAAAGGCAAAGACGCCATGTATTTTTTAACCCAGTTTTTATATTTATTTATTTATTTATTTAGGTGCTTATTCATTTTTGTTATTGATGAATTAATGTTTTACATTTGACATTGACTAGGGATCTGACACCAGCGGACTCCAGTACCCCTATATGGTACTCTGCCTCTACAAAACCTATCCATTGAACTGTCCATCCATCCATCCATCCACCCATACATCTATCCATCCATTCATCCATCCATCCATCCATCCATCCATCCATCCATCCACCAGTCAACCAAGCTAAGTACAAAAGGAGATCTCTCCTTGAATGGTGAGGAGAAACAACGATGCATAGGTAGGTTGCAAAGGCCCAGTTTGGCTGAATAGGGCAGAGGGGCTGAACCAGGGAATGTGTTGGGGCGTGTGGGTTTGGGTGGGGTGAGCCGGAGACCCTGTGAGCTGGGTCACATTAGGGGCAGGCAGGGGGTGGAAGGGGTTGCGAACAGCTGTCACTGGAGAACCATCACAAGTGCTGGAGCTGGTGAGCAGGGCACCTGGAAGAGAGGACAGACAAAGGAGAGAAGCAAAGTGCGGTGGAGAGGAGAGGGGAGAGGATGGTGAGGACAGGAGAGGACAGGAGAGGACAGGATTGGAGGGGACCTGAGAAACCTACCTGGACAAAGGCAGCATACAGACATCCAGGAAGGCAGGCAGGCATGCAGGCAGCTCTGGCCTGGGCTCCCTGGATCCCGGGCGCACCTCCACCTGTCTTCTCTTGGCTGCCAGCCCTGAGGTCCCTCGTCGGTCAGCACTGTCTTCCCATCCTTCCGTCCGTCTGTGCCAGGGCCCAGGCGTCTGGGCGCTGTTGCCTGACCTAGTGGCAGGGCAGTTGGGCTGCCCAGTGCCAGTGTGGCCAGCACAGATTGCCAGGGGCTAGGACATCACAGAGGGCTCCTGTGGTTGCTAGGCCACGGGGACACCGCCCATCCAGTTGACCAGCAGCCATGACCCCCACGCTGAACTTGACCTGAGGGGTGGTGGCCAGCCACCAGAGCCAGAGCCCCAGGCCAAAGCAGGTGCTGGTCGGCCGGGCCAAGGTGCTATGGGCAGATTGGTGTGTGTCTGGGCATGGGGCTGGCATCTGACAGTCCAGGGCGGGGGACCAAGTTCCGCCAGGCCCCTGTCCCACCATGTGCACTGACACACAGTCTTGCTGACTGACTGACAGTCCCCGCCCCAGAGATACCCACACCAAGTCCCTGGGTGCCCTGAGCTGCCCCTGAGGGTTGGTGGGTGCCTGCCTGGACACATGCCTCCGTTAAGGAGGCCTCTATTAATCCCGTTGCCTACTGACAGCTGCCCTCCTGCCCCTCCTCCTCCTCCTCCGCCTCCTCCTCCTCCTCTTCTTCCTCCTCCTCTTCCTACTCTTCCTCCACCTCTTCCTCCTCCTCCTCCTCCACCCCCTCCTCCTCTTCCTCATCCTCAGAGGGACTCACTCAGGGCCCTTGGCCTAGGCAAGCCAGGGCTGCTGCTCTGGCTTCTGCAGCTTCTATCCAGTGGGGGGGTGTAGGAATCTGTTCCTGTCAGTCCCTGATTCCTGGGACCTTCCATGCCTCCAGCTGCCCCCACTCTCTAGTCCTGACCCCTCCTCAAGGATGCCCCCTTTCTCCTTACCCTCTGTCCCCCAGCTCCCAACTAACATCTACTGTGTTCCTCCCTGCGCTACTTTACTGCCACCCTGCTTCTGCCCTTCAGCCCTCAGGGCCCAGTGCCAGCCCAGCTGCCATCTCACCATCCAGCAGGGGGACCTGCCCTAACCCCCTGCCACCACACCCACACACACAGCCCTGCACACACTCCTGGGCTCCTCTGCCTGCAGCCTGCCTCTCAAACAGTCTCCTTCTGCCCCCTAGCCCCCTTACAGCCTCTGCCACGGACCCCCACAGACACCTGGGCATGAGCAGTGCAGACATGCAAACAGCTCCCCTCGCCCCCACTCCAGTTGCTCCAAGGTTGTCAAGAGTCTTTTTTTCATGCTGTAGAGGAGGGAGTTGAGACAGTCCAATGTCCTGGGGAGCAAGAACTGCAAACAGTCCATCTACAATGTAACATTTGGGTCTCAGGCCGCCCAATCCCTAGTGCGCTGTGCAGACCTTTGACTGGCAAAAACACCCCATCTGAGCGTGAGATCTGGCTGGGCTAGTGGCTCTTTCTGTGGACTAAGAGACAGACAGACAGAGTTTTCAGGTTCAAAACCTATACTTCCCAGAAGATGGTCATTCACATCGGTAAAAAAAAAAAAAAAAAAAAAAAGGCTTTTAATTTTTTTTTCCCCTGCCTGGGTAACCTGTCTCCTGCCTGTTTCAAAGTGAAAAAAGGGAAAAATCTTTTTTGGAGGGAAAAGGACCAAAATGCAGGCAGGTGGACTCCGTGGAAGGTGGATGGGGAGTTGCTCCTGCCCTGGCACTAGAGCCCCAGCTGCTGTTCCAGGTGCTCTCTGATAACAGAGATCTCCGTGTGTCGTGTCATGACACTGTCTCCAGGACTGAGCCTCAGGATAATGAGGATTCAAAACGAGGCAGGTGATACTGCCTTCAAAAGTAAATCCAGGGAGGTTTGGCGGTATGTCAGAGGGTTAAGGGCTTGTGGCGCTCACGAATAGAGGGGACAGGTGGAAGGATTTGGGGTCTGGCCCCCAGACCGCCACCTGCAGGGGAGTCGCTTTACAGGGGGTGAAGCAGGTCTTTAGGAGCTCTATCTTTCTCTCCCACCCTGTATTTCCTCTGCTCTCTCCTTTTGTGTCTGTCAGATGCAAGGTCAGTAACAACAACAACAACAACAAAAACAATAACCACCACAGTGACCAAGCAACAAGGGCAGCGAAAGGGGAACAAATGGAGTGCAGGAGCTGTGGATTATTTGTGGCGTAGGCACTCAGCTGTGGCAATAACCCCTTGAGGCAATCAATCCATACATGAAGAAGTAATACAGGTAACAGAGACGTATATGTCCCTGTGTGTTTCCACTGAGTTAATGTAAATGCACTTTTATTGACTTCTTCATTTATTTATTACCTTGCCACGAGAATTTCTTTTCATTGCTAAAAAAAAGTGTTCCATCAAGGGTACCAGGTGTGCCTTACCCAGTTAAGCACTCATGTTACAATGCAGGAGGACTGGGCTTCAACACCCTGGTTCCCACCTGCCAGGGGAAATCTTTACAAGTGGTGCGGAAGTGCTGCAGTTGTCTCTCTCTGTGTCTCAAACTCTCTCTACCTCCCTTCCCTCTCAATTCCTGTCTATTTATTCCAGTGAATAATCAAGAAAATAGAAAGTAAAAAAAGAAAAAGGAAAAGGAAATATTCCACGACTTCAAATGGGCTACTCAGGACAATGCTTTCCTTGTTAAGATCCTCACAGCATTCCATATGCAGAAAGGCAAAGACGCCATGTATTTTTTAACCCAGTTTTTATATTTATTTATTTATTTATTTAGGTGCTTATTCATTTTTGTTATTGATGAATTAATGTTTTACATTTGACATTGACTAAGGATCTGACACCAGCGGACTCCAGTACCCCTATATGGTACTCTGCCTCTACAAAACCGATCCATTGACCTGTCCATCCATCCATCCATCCACCCATACATCTATCCATCCATTCATCCATCCATCCATCCTTCCCTCCATCCATCCACCAGTCAACCAAGATAAGTACAAAAGGAGATCTCTCCTTGAATGGTGAGGAGAAACAACGATGCATAGGTAGGTTGCAAAGGCCCAGTTTGGCTGAATAGGGCAGAGGGGCTGAACCAGGGAATGTGTTGTGGCGTGTGGGTTAGGGTGTGGTGAGCCGGAGACCCTGTGAGCTGGGTCACATTAGGGGCAGGCAGGGGGTGGAAGGGGTTGCGAACAGCTGTCACTGGAGAACCATCACAAGTGCTGGAGCTGGTGAGCAGGGCACCTGGAAGAGAGGACAGACAAAGGAGAGAAGCAAAGTGCGGTGGAGAGGAGAGGGGAGAGGATGGTGAGGACAGGAGAGGACAGGAGAGGACAGGATTGGAGGGGACCTGAGAAACCTACCTGGACAAAGGCAGCATACAGACATCCAGGAAGGCAGGCAGGCATGCAGGCAGCTCTGGCCTGGGCTCCCTGGATCCCGGGCGCACCTCCACCTGTCTTCTCTTGGCTGCCAGCCCTGAGGTCCCTCGTCGGTCAGCACTGTCTTCCCATCCTTCCGTCCGTCTGTGCCAGGGCCCAGGCGTCTGGGCGCTGTTGCCTGACCTAGTGGCAGGGCAGTTGGGCTGCCCAGTGCCAGTGTGGCCAGCACAGATTGCCAGGGGCTAGGACATCACGGAGGGCTCCTGTGGTTGCTAGGCCACGGGGACCCCGCCCATCCAGTTGACCAGCAGCCGTGACCCCCACGCTGAACTTGACCTGAGGGGTGGTGGCCAGCCACCAGAGCCAGAGCCCCAGGCCAAAGCAGGTGCTGGTCGGCCGGGCCAAGGTGCTATGGGCAGATTGGTGTGTGTCTGGGCATGGGGCTGGCATCTGACAGTCCAGGGCGGGGGACCAAGTTCCGCCAGGCCCCTGTCCCACCATGTGCACTGACACACAGTCTTGCTGACTGACTGACAGTCCCCGCCCCAGAGATACCCACACCAAGTCCCTGGGTGCCCTGAGCTGCCCCTGAGGGTTGGTGGGTGCCTGCCTGGACACATGCCTCCGTTAAGGAGGCCTCTATTAATCCCGTTGCCTACTGACAGCTGCCCTCCTGCCCCTCCTCCTCCTCCTCCGCCTCCTCCTCCTCCTCTTCTTCCTCCTCCTCTTCCTACTCTTCCTCCACCTCTTCCTCCTCCTCCTCCTCCACCCCCTCCTCCTCTTCCTCATCCTCAGAGGGACTCACTCAGGGCCCTTGGCCTAGGCAAGCCAGGGCTGCTGCTCTGGCTTCTGCAGCTTCTATCCAGTGGGGGGGTGTAGGAATCTGTTCCTGTCAGTCCCTGATTCCTGGGACCTTCCATGCCTCCAGCTGCCCCCACTCTCTAGTCCTGACCCCTCCTCAAGGATGCCCCCTTTCTCCTTACCCTCTGTCCCCCAGCTCCCAACTAACATCTACTGTGTTCCTCCCTGCGCTACTTTACTGCCACCCTGCTTCTGCCCTTCAGCCCTGAGGGCCCAGTGCCAGCCCAGCTGCCATCTCACCATCCAGCAGGGGGACCTGCCCTAACCCCCTGCCACCACACCCACACACACAGCCCTGCACACACTCCTGGGCTCCTCTGCCTGCAGCCTGCCTCTCAAACAGTCTCCTTCTGCCCCCTAGCCCCCTTACAGCCTCTGCCACGGACCCCCACAGACACCTGGGCATGAGCAGTGCAGACATGCAAACAGCTCCCCTCGCCCCCACTCCAGTTGCTCCAAGGTTGTCAAGAGTCTTTTTTTCATGCTGTAGAGGAGGGAGTTGAGACAGTCCAATGTCCTGGGGAGCAAGAACTGCAAACAGTCCATCTACAATGTAACATTTGGGTCTCAGGCCGCCCAATCCCTAGTGCGCTGTGCAGACCTTTGACTGGCAAAAACACCCCATCTGAGCGTGAGATCTGGCTGGGCTAGTGGCTCTTTCTGTGGACTAAGAGACAGACAGACAGAGTTTTCAGGTTCAAAACCTATACTTCCCAGAAGATGGTCATTCACATCGGTAAAAAAAAAAAAAAAAAAAAAAAAGGCTTTTAATTTTTTTTCCCCCTGCCTGGGTAACCTGTCTCCTGCCTGTTTCAAAGTGAAAAAAGGGAAAAATCTTTTTTGGAGGGAAAAGGACCAAAATGCAGGCAGGTGGACTCCGTGGAAGGTGGATGGGGAGTTGCTCCTGCCCTGGCACTAGAGCCCCAGCTGCTGTTCCAGGTGCTCTCTGATAACAGAGATCTCCGTGTGTCGTGTCATGACACTGTCTCCAGGACTGAGCCTCAGGATAATGAGGATTCAAAACGAGGCAGGTGATACTGCCTTCAAAAGTAAATCCAGGGAGGTTTGGCGGTATGTCAGAGGGTTAAGGGCTTGTGGCGCTCACGAATAGAGGGGACAGGTGGAAGGATTTGGGGTCTGGCCCCCAGACCGCCACCTGCAGGGGATTCGCTTTACAGGGGGTGAAGCAGGTCTTTAGGAGCTCTATCTTTCTCTCCCACCCTGTATTTCCTCTGCTCTCTCCTTTTGTGTCTGTCAGATGCAAGGTCAGTAACAACAACAACAACAACAAAAACAATAACCACCACAGTGACCAAGCAACAAGGGCAGCGAAAGGGGAACAAATGGAGTGCAGGAGCTGTGGATTATTCGTGGCGTAGGCACTCAGCTGTGGCAATAACCCCTTGAGGCAATCAATCCATACATGAAGATGTAATACAGGTAACAGAGACGTATATGTCCCTGTGTGTTTCCACTGAGTTAATGTAAATGCACTTTTATTGACTTCTTCATTTATTTATTACCTTGCCACGAGAATTTCTTTTCATTGCTAAAAAAAAAGTGTCCCATCAAGGGTACCAAGTGGTGCCACACCCAGGTAAGCACTCATGTTACAATGCAGGAGGACTGGGCTTCAACAACCTGGTTCCCACCTGCCAGGGGAAATCTTTACAAGTGGTGCGGAAGTGCTGCAGTTGTCTCTCTCTGTGTCTCAAACTCTCTCTACCTCCCTTCCCTCTCAATTCCTGTCTATTTATTCCAGTGAATAATCAAGAAAATAGAAAGTAAAAAAAGAAAAAGGAAAAGGAAATATTCCACGACTTCAAATGGGCTACTCAGGACAATGCTTTCCTTGTTAAGATCCTCATAGCATTCCGTATGCAGAAAGGCAAAGACGCCATGTATTTTTTAACCCAGTTTTTATATTTATTTATTTATTTATTTATTTAGGTGCTTATTCATTTTTGTTATTGATGAATTAATGTTTTACATTTGACATTGACTAGGGATCTGACACCAGCGGACTCCAGTACCCCTATATGGTACTCTGCCTCTACAAAACCTATCCATTGAACTGTCCATCCATCCATCCATCCACCCATACATCTATCCATCCATTCATCCATCCATCCATCCATCCATCCATCCATCCACCAGTCAACCAAGCTAAGTACAAAAGGAGATCTCTCCTTGAATGGTGAGGAGAAACAACGATGCATAGGTAGGTTGCAAAGGCCCAGTTTGGCTGAATAGGGCAGAGGGGCTGAACCAGGGAATGTGTTGGGGCGTGTGGGTTTGGGAGGGGTGAGCCGGAGACCCTGTGAGCTGGGTCACATTAGGGGCAGGCAGGGGGTGGAAGGGGTTGCGAACAGCTGTCACTGGAGAACCATCACAAGTGCTGGAGCTGGTGAGCAGGGCACCTGGAAGAGAGGACAGACAAAGGAGAGAAGCAAAGTGCGGTGGAGAGGAGAGGGGAGAGGATGGTGAGGACAGGAGAGGACAGGAGAGGACAGGATTGGAGGGGACCTGAGAAACCTACCTGGACAAAGGCAGCATACAGACATCCAGGAAGGCAGGCAGGCATGCAGGCAGCTCTGGCCTGGGCTCCCTGGATCCCGGGCGCACCTCCACCTGTCTTCTCTTGGCTGCCAGCCCTGAGGTCCCTCGTCGGTCAGCACTGTCTTCCCATCCTTCCGTCCGTCTGTGCCAGGGCCCAGGCGTCTGGGCGCTGTTGCCTGACCTAGTGGCAGGGCAGTTGGGCTGCCCAGTGCCAGTGTGGCCAGCACAGATTGCCAGGGGCTAGGACATCACAGAGGGCTCCTGTGGTTGCTAGGCCACGGGGACCCCGCCCATCCAGTTGACCAGCAGCCATGACCCCCACGCTGAACTTGACCTGAGGGGTGGTGGCCAGCCACCAGAGCCAGAGCCCCAGGCCAAAGCAGGTGCTGGTCGGCCGGGCCAAGGTGCTATGGGCAGATTGGTGTGTGTCTGGGCATGGGGCTGGCATCTGACAGTCCAGGGCGGGGGACCAAGTTCCGCCAGGCCCCTGTCCCACCATGTGCACTGACACATAGTCTTGCTGACTGACTGACAGTCCCCGCCCCAGAGATACCCACACCAAGTCCCTGGGTGCCCTGAGCTGCCCCTGAGGGTTGGTGCGTGCCTGCCTGGACACATGCCTCCGTTAAGGAGGCCTCTATTAATCCCGTTGCCTACTGACAGCTGCCCTCCTGCCCCTCCTCCTCCTCCTCCGCCTCCTCCTCCTCCTCTTCTTCCTCCTCCTCTTCCTACTCTTCCTCCACCTCTTCCTCCTCCTCCTCCTCCACCCCCTCCTCCTCTTCCTTATCCTCAGAGGGACTCACTCAGGGCCCTTGGCCTAGGCAAGCCAGGGCTGCTGCTCTGGCTTCTGCAGCTTCTATCCAGTGGGGGGTGTAGGAATCTGTTCCTGTCAGTCCCTGATTCCTGGGACCTTCCATGCCTCCAGCTGCCCCCACTCTCTAGTCCTGACCCCTCCTCAAGGATGCCCCCTTTCCCCTTACCCTCTGTCCCGCAGCTCCCAACTAACATCTACTGTGTTCCTCCCTGCGCTACTTTACTGCCACCCTGCTTCTGCCCTTCAGCCCTGAGGGCCCAGTGCCAGCCCAGCTGCCATCTCACCATCCAGCAGGGGGACCTGCCCTAACCCCCTGCCACCACACCCACACACACAGCCCTGCACACACTCCTGGGCTCCTCTGCCTGCAGCCTGCCTCTCAAACAGTCTCCTTCTGCCCCCTAGCCCCCTTACAGCCTCTGCCACGGACCCCCACAGACACCTGGGCATGAGCAGTGCAGACATGCAAACAGCTCCCCTCGCCCCCACTCCAGTTGCTCCAAGGTTGTCAAGAGTCTTTTTTTCATGCTGTAGAGGAGGGAGTTGAGACAGTCCAATGTCCTGGGGAGCAAGAACTGCAAACAGTCCATCTACAATGTAACATTTGGGTCTCAGGCCGCCCAATCCCTAGTGCGCTGTGCAGACCTTTGACTGGCAAAAACACCCCATCTGAGCGTGAGATCTGGCTGGGCTAGTGGCTCTTTCTGTGGACTAAGAGACAGACAGACAGAGTTTTCAGGTTCAAAACCTATACTTCCCAGAAGATGGTCATTCACATCGGTAAAAAAAAAAAAAAAAAAAGGCTTTTAATTTTTTTTTCCCCTGCCTGGGTAACCTGTCTCCTGCCTGTTTCAAAGTGAAAAAAGGGAAAAATCTTTTTTGGAGGGAAAAGGACCAAAATGGAGGCAGGTGGACTCCGTGGAAGGTGGATGGGGAGTTGCTCCTGCCCTGGCACTAGAGCCCCAGCTGCTGTTCCAGGTGCTCTCTGATAACAGAGATCTCCGTGTGTCGTGTCATGACACTGTCTCCAGGACTGAGCCTCAGGATAATGAGGATTCAAAACGAGGCAGGTGATACTGCCTTCAAAAGTAAATCCAGAGAGGTTTGGCGGTATGTCAGAGGGTTAAGGGCTTGTGGCGCTCACGAATAGAGGGGACAGGTGGAAGCATTTGGGGTCTGGCCCCCAGACCGCCACCTGCAGGGGATTCGCTTTAAAGGGGGTGAAGCAGGTCTTTAGGAGCTCTATCTTTCTCTCCCACCCTGTATTTCCTCTGCTCTCTCCTTTTGTGTCTGTCAGATGCAAGGTCAGTAACAACAACAACAACAACAAAAACAATAACCACCACAGTGACCAAGCAACAAGGGCAGCGAAAGGGGAACAAATGGAGTGCAGGAGCTGTGGATTATTCGTGGCGTAGGCACTCAGCTGTGGCAATAACCCCTTGAGGCAATCAATCCATACATGAAGATGTAATACAGGTAACAGAGACGTATATGTCCCTGTGTGTTTCCACTGAGTTAATGTAAATGCACTTTTATTGACTTCTTCATTTATTTATTACCTTGCCACGAGAATTTCTTTTCATTGCTAAAAAAAAAGTGTCCCATCAAGGGTACCAAGTGGTGCCACACCCAGGTAAGCACTCATGTTACAATGCAGGAGGACTGGGCTTCAACAACCTGGTTCCCACCTGCCAGGGGAAATCTTTACAAGTGGTGCGGAAGTGCTGCAGTTGTCTCTCTCTGTGTCTCAAACTCTCTCTACGTCCCTTCCCTCTCAATTCCTGTCTATTTATTCCAGTGAATAATCAAGAAAATAGAAAGTCAAAAAAGAAAAAGGAAAAGGAAATATTCCACGACTTCAAATGGGCTACTCAGGACAATGCTTTCCTTGTTAAGATCCTCACAGCATTCCGTATGCAGAAAGGCAAAGACGCCATGTATTTTTTAACCCAGTTTTTATATTTATTTATTTATTTATTTAGGTGCTTATTCATTTTTGTTATTGATGAATTAATGTTTTACATTTGACATTGACTAGGGATCTGACACCAGCGGACTCCAGTACCCCTATATGGTACTCTGCCTCTACAAAACCTATCCATTGAACTGTCCATCCATCCATCCATCCACCCATACATCTATCCATCCATTCATCCATCCATCCATCCATCCATCCACCAGTCAACCAAGCTAAGTACAAAAGGAGATCTCTCCTTGAATGGTGAGGAGAAACAACGATGCATAGGTAGGTTGCAAAGGCCCAGTTTGGCTGAATAGGGCAGAGGGGCTGAACCAGGGAATGTGTTGGGGCGTGTGGGTTTGGGAGGGGTGAGCCGGAGACCCTGTGAGCTGGGTCACATTAGGGGCAGGCAGGGGGTGGAAGGGGTTGCGAACAGCTGTCACTGGAGAACCATCACAAGTGCTGGAGCTGGTGAGCAGGGCACCTGGAAGAGAGGACAGACAAAGGAGAGAAGCAAAGTGCGGTGGAGAGGAGAGGGGAGAGGATGGTGAGGACAGGAGAGGACAGGAGAGGACAGGATTGGAGGGGACCTGAGAAACCTACCTGGACAAAGGCAGCATACAGACATCCAGGAAGGCAGGCAGGCATGCAGGCAGCTCTGGCCTGGGCTCCCTGGATCCCGGGCGCACCTCCACCTGTCTTCTCTTGGCTGCCAGCCCTGAGGTCCCTCGTCGGTCAGCACTGTCTTCCCATCCTTCCATCCGTCTGTGCCAGGGCCCAGGCGTCTGGGCGCTGTTGCCTGACCTAGTGGCAGGGCAGTTGGGCTGCCCAGTGCCAGTGTGGCCAGCACAGATTGCCAGGGGCTAGGACATCACAGAGGGCTCCTGTGGTTGCTAGGCCACGGGGACCCCGCCCATCCAGTTGACCAGCAGCCATGACCCCCACGCTGAACTTGACCTGAGGGGTGGTGGCCAGCCACCAGAGCCAGAGCCCCAGGCCAAAGCAGGTGCTGGTCGGCCGGGCCAAGGTGCTATGGGCAGATTGGTGTGTGTCTGGGCATGGGGCTGGCATCTGACAGTCCAGGGCGGGGGACCAAGTTCCGCCAGGCCCCTGTCCCACCATGTGCACTGACACACAGTCTTGCTGACTGACTGACAGTCCCCGCACTAGAGATACCCACACCAAGTCCCTGGGTGTCCTGAGCTGCCCCTGAGGGTTGGTGCATGCCTGCCTGGACACATGCCTCCGTTAAGGAGGCCTCTATTAATCCCGTTGCCTACTGACAGCTGCCCTCCTGCCCCTCCTCCTCCTCCTCCGCCTCCTCCTCCTCCTCCTCTTCTTCCTCCTCCTCTTCCTACTCTTCCTCCACCTCTTCCTCCTCCTCCTCCTCCACCCCCTCCTCCTCTTCCTCATCCTCAGAGGGACTCACTCAGGGCCCTTGGCCTAGGCAAGCCAGGGCTGCTGCTCTGGCTTCTGCAGCTTCTATCCAGTGGGGGGGTGTAGGAATCTGTTCCTGTCAGTCCCTGATTCCTGGGACCTTCCATGCCTCCAGCTGCCCCCACTCTCTAGTCCTGACCCCTCCTCAAGGATGCCCCCTTTCCCCTTACCCTCTGTCCCCCAGCTCCCAACTAACATCTACTGTGTTCCTCCCTGCGCTACTTTACTGCCACCCTGCTTCTGCCCTTCAGCCCTGAGGGCCCAGTGCCAGCCCAGCTGCCATCTCACCATCCAGCAGGGGGACCTGCCCTAACCCCCTGCCACCACACCCACACACACAGCCCTGCACACACTCCTGGGCTCCTCTGCCTGCAGCCTGCCTCTCAAACAGTCTCCTTCTGCCCCCTAGCCCCCTTACAGCCTCTGCCACGGACCCCCACAGACACCTGGGCATGAGCAGTGCAGACATGCAAACAGCTCCCCTCGCCCCCACTCCAGTTGCTCCAAGGTTGTCAAGAGTCTTTTTTTCATGCTGTAGAGGAGGGAGTTGAGACAGTCCAATGTCCTGGGGAGCAAGAACTGCAAACAGTCCATCTACAATGTAACATTTGGGTCTCAGGCCGCCCAATCCCTAGTGCGCTGTGCAGACCTTTGACTGGCAAAAACACCCCATCTGAGCGTGAGATCTGGCTGGGCTAGTGGCTCTTTCTGTGGACTAAGAGACAGACAGACAGAGTTTTCAGGTTCAAAACCTATACT
Source organism: Erinaceus europaeus (assembly GCF_950295315.1). Classification (NCBI taxonomy): domain Eukaryota; kingdom Metazoa; phylum Chordata; class Mammalia; order Eulipotyphla; family Erinaceidae; genus Erinaceus; species Erinaceus europaeus. The sequence continues at coordinate 317,993 of NW_026647120.1, read as the reverse complement.
TCCCAGAAGATGGTCATTCACATAGGTAAAAAAAAAAAAAAAAAAAAGGCTTTTTATTTTTTTTTCCCCTGCCTGGGTAACCTGTCTCCTGCCTGTTTCAAAGTGAAAAAAGGGAAAAAATCTTTTTTGGAGGGAAAAGGACCAAAATGCATGCAGGTGGACTCCGTGGAAGGTGGATGGGGAGTTGCTCCTGCCCTGGCACTAGAGCCCCAGCTGCTGTTCCAGGTGCTCTCTGATAACAGAGATCTCCGTGTGTCGTGTCATGACACTGTCTCCAGGACTGAGCCTCAGGATAATGAGGATTCAAAACGAGGCAGGTGATACTGCCTTCAAAAGTAAATCCAGGGAGGTTTGGCGGTATGTCAGAGGGTTAAGGGCTTGTGGCGCTCACGAATAGAGGGGACAGGTGGAAGGATTTGGGGTCTGGCCCCCAGACCGCCACCTTCCGGGGAGTCGCTTTACAGGGGGTGAAGCAGGTCTTTAGGAGCTCTATCTTTCTCTCCCACCCTGTATTTCCTCTGCTCTCTCCTTTTGTGTCTGTCAGATGCAAGGTCAGTAACAACAACAACAACAACAAAAACAATAACCACCACAGTGACCAAGCAACAAGGGCAGCGAAAGGGGAACAAATGGAGTGCAGGAGCTGTGGATTATTCGTGGCGTAGGCACTCAGCTGTGGCAATAACCCCTTGAGGCAATCAATCCATACATGAAGATGTAATACAGGTAACAGAGACGTATATGTCCCTGTGTGTTTCCACTGAGTTAATGTAAATGCACTTTTATTGACTTCTTCATTTATTTATTACCTTGCCACGAGAATTTCTTTTCATTGCTAAAAAAAAAGTGTCCCATCAAGGGTACCAAGTGGTGCCACACCCAGGTAAGCACTCATGTTACAAAGCAGGAGGACTGGGCTTCAACAACCTGGTTCCCACCTGCCAGGGGAAATCTTTACAAGTGGTGCGGAAGTGCTGCAGTTGTCTCTCTCTGTGTCTCAAACTCTCTCTACGTCCCTTCCCTCTCAATTCCTGTCTATTTATTCCAGTGAATAATCAAGAAAATAGAAAGTCAAAAAAGAAAAAGGAAAAGGAAATATTCCACGACTTCAAATGGGCTACTCAGGACAATGCTTTCCTTGTTAAGATCCTCATAGCATTCCGTATGCAGAAAGGCAAAGACGCCATGTATTTTTTAACCAAGTTTTTATATTTATTTATTTATTTATTTAGGTGCTTATTCATTTTTGTTATTGATGAATTAATGTTTTACATTTGACATTGACTAGGGATCTGACACCAGCGGACTCCAGTACCCCTATATGGTACTCTGCCTCTACAAAACCTATCCATTGAACTGTCCATCCATCCATCCATCCACCCATACATCTATCCATCCATTCATCCATCCATCCATCCATCCATCCATCCATCCACCAGTCAACCAAGCTAAGTACAAAAGGAGATCTCTCCTTGAATGGTGAGGAGAAACAAGGATGCATAGGTAGGTTGCAAAGGCCCAGTTTGGCTGAATAGGGCAGAGGGGCTGAACCAGGGAATGTGTTGGGGCGTGTGGGTTTGGGAGGGGTGAGCCGGAGACCCTGTGAGCTGGGTCACATTAGGGGCAGGCAGGGGGTGGAAGGGGTTGCGAACAGCTGTCACTGGAGAACCATCACAAGTGCTGGAGCTGGTGAGCAGGGCACCTGGAAGAGAGGACAGACAAAGGAGAGAAGCAAAGTGCGGTGGAGAGGAGAGGGGAGAGGATGGTGAGGACAGGAGAGGACAGGAGAGGACAGGATTGGAGGGGACCTGAGAAACCTACCTGGACAAAGGCAGCATACAGACATCCAGGAAGGCAGGCAGGCATGCAGGCAGCTCTGGCCTGGGCTCCCTGGATCCCGGGCGCACCTCCACCTGTCTTCTCTTGGCTGCCAGCCCTGAGGTCCCTCGTCGGTCAGCACTGTCTTCCCATCCTTCCGTCCGTCTGTGCCAGGGCCCAGGCGTCTGGGCGCTGTTGCCTGACCTAGTGGCAGGGCAGTTGGGCTGCCCAGTGCCAGTGTGGCCAGCACAGATTGCCAGGGGCTAGGACATCACAGAGGGCTCCTGTGGTTGCTAGGCCACGGGGACCCCGCCCATCCAGTTGACCAGCAGCCATGACCCCCACGCTGAACTTGACCTGAGGGGTGGTGGCCAGCCACCAGAGCCAGAGCCCCAGGCCAAAGCAGGTGCTGGTCGGCCGGGCCAAGGTGCTATGGGCAGATTGGTGTGTGTCTGGGCATGGGGCTGGCATCTGACAGTCCAGGGCGGGGGACCAAGTTCCGCCAGGCCCCTGTCCCACCATGTGCACTGACACACAGTCTTGCTGACTGACTGACAGTCCCCGCCCCAGAGATACCCACACCAAGTCCCTGGGTGCCCTGAGCTGCCCCTGAGGGTTGGTGCGTGCCTGCCTGGACACATGCCTCCATTAAGGAGGCCTCTATTAATCCCGTTGCCTACTGACAGCTGCCCTCCTGCCCCTCCTCCTCCTCCTCCGCCTCCTCCTCCTCCTCTTCTTCCTCCTCCTCTTCCTACTCTTCCTCCACCTCTTCCTCCTCCTCCTCCTCCACCCCCTCCTCCTCTTCCTCATCCTCAGAGGGACTCACTCAGGGCCCTTGGCCTAGGCAAGCCAGGGCTGCTGCTCTGGCTTCTGCAGCTTCTATCCAGTGGGGGAGTGTAGGAATCTGTTCCTGTCAGTCCCTGATTCCTGGGACCTTCCATGCCTCCAGCTGCCCCCACTCTCTAGTCCTGACCCCTCCTCAAGGATGCCCCCTTTCTCCTTACCCTCTGTCCCCCAGCTCCCAACTAACATCTACTGTGTTCCTCCCTGCGCTACTTTACTGCCACCCTGCTTCTGCCCTTCAGCCCTCAGGGCCCAGTGCCAGCCCAGCTGCCATCTCACCATCCAGCAGGGGGACCTGCCCTAACCCCCTGCCACCACACCCACACACACAGCCCTGCACACACTCCTGGGCTCCTCTGCCTGCAGCCTGCCTCTCAAACAGTCTCCTTCTGCCCCCTAGCCCCCTTACAGCCTCTGCCACGGACCCCCACAGACACCTGGGCATGAGCAGTGCAGACATGCAAACAGCTCCCCTCGCCCCCACTCCAGTTGCTCCAAGGTTGTCAAGAGTCTTTTTTTCATGCTGTAGAGGAGGGAGTTGAGACAGTCCAATGTCCTGGGGAGCAAGAACTGCAAACAGTCCATCTACAATGTAACATTTGGGTCTCAGGCCGCCCAATCCCTAGTGCGCTGTGCAGACCTTTGACTGGCAAAAACACCCCATCTGAGCGTGAGATCTGGCTGGGCTAGTGGCTCTTTCTGTGGACTAAGAGACAGACAGACAGAGTTTTCAGGTTCAAAACCTATACTTCCCAGAAGATGGTCATTCACATCGGTAAAAAAAAAAAAAAAAAAAAAAAAAAAAAAAAGGCTTTTAATTTTTTTTTCCCCTGCCTGGGTAACCTGTCTCCTGCCTGTTTCAAAGTGAAAAAAGGGAAAAATCTTTTTTGGAGGGAAAAGGACCAAAATGCAGGCAGGTGGACTCCGTGGAAGGTGGATGGGGAGTTGCTCCTGCCCTGGCACTAGAGCCCCAGCTGCTGTTCCAGGTGCTCTCTGATAACAGAGATCTCCGTGTGTCGTGTCATGACACTGTCTCCAGGACTGAGCCTCAGGATAATGAGGATTCAAAACGAGGCAGGTGATACTGCCTTCAAAAGTAAATCCAGGGAGGTTTGGCGGTATGTCAGAGGGTTAAGGGCTTGTGGCGCTCACGAATAGAGGGGACAGGTGGAAGGATTTGGGGTCTGGCCCCCGGACCGCCACCTGCAGGGGATTCGCTTTACAGGGGGTGAAGCAGGTCTTTAGGAGCTCTATCTTTCTCTCCCACCCTGTATTTCCTCTGCTCTCTCCTTTTGTGTCTGTCAGATGCAAGGTCAGTAACAACAACAACAACAACAAAAACAATAACCACCACAGTGACCAAGCAACAAGGGCAGCGAAAGGGGAACAAATGGAGTGCAGGAGCTGTGGATTATTCGTGGCGTAGGCACTCAGCTGTGGCAATAACCCCTTGAGGCAATCAATCCATACATGAAGATGTAATACAGGTAACAGAGACGTATATGTCCCTGTGTGTTTCCACTGAGTTAATGTAAATGCACTTTTATTGACTTCTTCATTTATTTATTACCTTGCCACGAGAATTTCTTTTCATTGCTAAAAAAAAAGTGTCCCATCAAGGGTACCAAGTGGTGCCACACCCAGGTAAGCACTCATGTTACAATGCAGGAGGACTGGGCTTCAACAACCTGGTTCCCACCTGCCAGGGGAAATCTTTACAAGTGGTGCGGAAGTGCTGCAGGTGTCTCTCTCTGTGTCTCAAACTCTCTCTACCTCCCTTCCCTCTCAATTGCTGTCTATTTATTCCAGTGAATAATCAAGAAAATGGAAAGTAAAAAAAGAAAAAGGAAAAGGAAATATTCCACGACTTCAAATGGGCTACTCAGGACAATGCTTTCCTTGTTAAGATCCTCACAGCATTCCATATGCAGAAAGGCAAAGACGCCATGTATTTTTTAACCCAGTTTTTATATTTATTTATTTATTTATTTAGGTGCTTATTCATTTTTGTTATTGATGAATTAATGTTTTACATTTGACATTGACTAGGGATCTGACACCAGCGGACTCCAGTACCCCTATATGGTACTCTGCCTCTACAAAACCTATCCATTGAACTGTCCATCCATCCATCCATCCACCCATACATCTATCCATCCATTCATCCATCCATCCATCCATCCATCCACCAGTCAACCAAGCTAAGTACAAAAGGAGATCTCTCCTTGAATGGTGAGGAGAAACAACGATGCATAGGTAGGTTGCAAAGGCCCAGTTTGGCTGAATAGGGCAGAGGGGCTGAACCAGGGAATGTGTTGGGGCGTGTGGGTTTGGGAGGGGTGAGCCGGAGACCCTGTGAGCTGGGTCACATTAGGGGCAGGCAGGGGGTGGAAGGGGTTGCGAACAGCTGTCACTGGAGAACCATCACAAGTGCTGGAGCTGGTGAGCAGGGCACCTGGAAGAGAGGACAGACAAAGGAGAGAAGCAAAGTGCGGTGGAGAGGAGAGGGGAGAGGATGGTGAGGACAGGAGAGGACAGGAGAGGACAGGATTGGAGGGGACCTGAGAAACCTACCTGGACAAAGGCAGCATACAGACATCCAGGAAGGCAGGCAGGCATGCAGGCAGCTCTGGCCTGGGCTCCCTGGATCCCGGGCGCACCTCCACCTGTCTTCTCTTGGCTGCCAGCCCTGAGGTCCCTCGTCGGTCAGCACTGTCTTCCCATCCTTCCGTCCGTCTGTGCCAGGGCCCAGGCGTCTGGGCGCTGTTGCCTGACCTAGTGGCAGGGCAGTTGGGCTGCCCAGTGCCAGTGTGGCCAGCACAGATTGCCAGGGGCTAGGACATCACAGAGGGCTCCTGTGGTTGCTAGGCCACGGGGACCCCGCCCATCCAGTTGACCAGCAGCCATGACCCCCACGCTGAACTTGACCTGAGGGGTGGTGGCCAGCCACCAGAGCCAGAGCCCCAGGCCAAAGCAGGTGCTGGTCGGCCGGGCCAAGGTGCTATGGGCAGATTGGTGTGTGTCTGGGCATGGGGCTGGCATCTGACAGTCCAGGGCGGGGGACCAAGTTCCGCCAGGCCCCTGTCCCACCATGTGCACTGACACACAGTCTTGCTGACTGACTGACAGTCCCCGCCCCAGAGATACCCACACCAAGTCCCTGGGTGCCCTGAGCTGCCCCTGAGGGTTGGTGGGTGCCTGCCTGGACACATGCCTCCGTTAAGGAGGCCTCTATTAATCCCGTTGCCTACTGACAGCTGCCCTCCTGCCCCTCCTCCTCCTCCTCCGCCTCCTCCTCCTCCTCTTCTTCCTCCTCCTCTTCCTACTCTTCCTCCACCTCTTCCTCCTCCTCCTCCTCCACCCCCTCCTCCTCTTCCTCATCCTCAGAGGGACTCACTCAGGGCCCTTGGCCTAGGCAAGCCAGGGCTGCTGCTCTGGCTTCTGCAGCTTCTATCCAGTGGGGGGGTGTAGGAATCTGTTCCTGTCAGTCCCTGATTCCTGGGACCTTCCATGCCTCCAGCTGCCCCCACTCTCTAGTCCTGACCCCTCCTCAAGGATGCCCCCTTTCTCCTTACCCTCTGTCCCCCAGCTCCCAACTAACATCTACTGTGTTCCTCCCTGCGCTACTTTACTGCCACCCTGCTTCTGCCCTTCAGCCCTCAGGGCCCAGTGCCAGCCCAGCTGCCATCTCACCATCCAGCAGGGGGACCTGCCCTAACCCCCTGCCACCACACCCACACACACAGCCCTGCACACACTCCTGGGCTCCTCTGCCTGCAGCCTGCCTCTCAAACAGTCTCCTTCTGCCCCCTAGCCCCCTTACAGCCTCTGCCACGGACCCCCACAGACACCTGGGCATGAGCAGTGCAGACATGCAAACAGCTCCCCTCGCCCCCACTCCAGTTGCTCCAAGGTTGTCAAGAGTCTTTTTTTCATGCTGTAGAGGAGGGAGTTGAGACAGTCCAATGTCCTGGGGAGCAAGAACTGCAAACAGTCCATCTACAATGTAACATTTGGGTCTCAGGCCGCCCAATCCCTAGTGCGCTGTGCAGACCTTTGACTGGCAAAAACACCCCATCTGAGCGTGAGATCTGGCTGGGCTAGTGGCTCTTTCTGTGGACTAAGAGACAGACAGACAGAGTTTTCAGGTTCAAAACCTATACTTCCCAGAAGATGGTCATTCACATCGGTAAAAAAAAAAAAAAAAAAAAAAAAAAAAAAGGCTTTTAATTTTTTTTTCCCCTGCCTGGGTAACCTGTCTCCTGCCTGTTTCAAAGTGAAAAAAGGGAAAAATCTTTTTTGGAGGGAAAAGGACCAAAATGCAGGCAGGTGGACTCCGTGGAAGGTGGATGGGGAGTTGCTCCTGCCCTGGCACTAGAGCCCCAGCTGCTGTTCCAGGTGCTCTCTGATAACAGAGATCTCCGTGTGTCGTGTCATGACACTGTCTCCAGGACTGAGCCTCAGGATAATGAGGATTCAAAACGAGGCAGGTGATACTGCCTTCAAAAGTAAATCCAGGGAGGTTTGGCGGTATGTCAGAGGGTTAAGGGCTTGTGGCGCTCACGAATAGAGGGGACAGGTGGAAGGATTTGGGGTCTGGCCCCCAGACCGCCACCTGCAGGGGAGTCGCTTTACAGGGGGTGAAGCAGGTCTTTAGGAGCTCTATCTTTCTCTCCCACCCTGTATTTCCTCTGCTCTCTCCTTTTGTGTCTGTCAGATGCAAGGTCAGTAACAACAACAACAACAACAAAAACAATAACCACCACAGTGACCAAGCAACAAGGGCAGCGAAAGGGGAACAAATGGAGTGCAGGAGCTGTGGATTATTCGTGGCGTAGGCACTCAGCTGTGGCAATAACCCCTTGAGGCAATCAATCCATACATGAAGATGTAATACAGGTAACAGAGACGTATATGTCCCTGTGTGTTTCCACTGAGTTAATGTAAATGCACTTTTATTGACTTCTTCATTTATTTATTACCTTGCCACGAGAATTTCTTTTCATTGCTAAAAAAAAGTGTTCCATCAAGGGTACCAGGTGTGCCTTACCCAGTCAAGCACTCATGTTACAATGCAGGAGGACTGGGCTTCAACACCCTGGTTCCCACCTGCCAGGGGAAATCTTTACAAGTGGTGCGGAAGTGCTGCAGTTGTCTCTCTCTGTGTCTCAAACTCTCTCTACCTCCCTTCCCTCTCAATTCCTGTCTATTTATTCCAGTGAATATTCAAGAAAATAGAAAGTAAAAAAAGAAAAAGGAAAAGGAAATATTCCACGACTTCAAATGGGCTACTCAGGACAATGCTTTCCTTGTTAAGATCCTCACAGCATTCCATATGCAGAAAGGCAAAGACGCCATGTATTTTTTAACCCAGTTTTTATATTTATTTATTTATTTATTTAGGTGCTTATTCATTTTTGTTATTGATGAATTAATGTTTTACATTTGACATTGACTAGGGATCTGACACCAGCGGACTCCAGTACCCCTATATGGTACTCTGCCTCTACAAAACCTATCCATTGAACTGTCCATCCATCCATCCATCCACCCATACATCTATCCATCCATTCATCCATCCATCCATCCATCCATCCATCCATCCACCAGTCAACCAAGCTAAGTACAAAAGGAGATCTCTCCTTGAATGGTGAGGAGAAACAACGATGCATAGGTAGGTTGCAAAGGCCCAGTTTGGCTGAATAGGGCAGAGGGGCTGAACCAGGGAATGTGTTGGGGCGTGTGGGTTTGGGTGGGGTGAGCCGGAGACCCTGTGAGCTGGGTCACATTAGGGGCAGGCAGGGGGTGGAAGGGGTTGCGAACAGCTGTCACTGGAGAACCATCACAAGTGCTGGAGCTGGTGAGCAGGGCACCTGGAAGAGAGGACAGACAAAGGAGAGAAGCAAAGTGCGGTGGAGAGGAGAGGGGAGAGGATGGTGAGGACAGGAGAGGACAGGAGAGGACAGGATTGGAGGGGACCTGAGAAACCTACCTGGACAAAGGCAGCATACAGACATCCAGGAAGGCAGGCAGGCATGCAGGCAGCTCTGGCCTGGGCTCCCTGGATCCCGGGCGCACCTCCACCTGTCTTCTCTTGGCTGCCAGCCCTGAGGTCCCTCGTCGGTCAGCACTGTCTTCCCATCCTTCCGTCCGTCTGTGCCAGGGCCCAGGCGTCTGGGCGCTGTTGCCTGACCTAGTGGCAGGGCAGTTGGGCTGCCCAGTGCCAGTGTGGCCAGCACAGATTGCCAGGGGCTAGGACATCACAGAGGGCTCCTGTGGTTGCTAGGCCACGGGGACCCCGCCCATCCAGTTGACCAGCAGCCATGACCCCCACGCTGAACTTGACCTGAGGGGTGGTGGCCAGCCACCAGAGCCAGAGCCCAGGCCAAAGCAGGTGCTGGTCGGCCGGGCCAAGGTGCTATGGGCAGATTGGTGTGTGTCTGGGCATGGGGCTGGCATCTGACAGTCCAGGGCGGGGGACCAAGTTCCGCCAGGCCCCTGTCCCACCATGTGCACTGACACCAGTCTTGCTGACTGACTGACAGTCCCCGCCCCAGAGATACCCACACCAAGTCCCTGGGTGCCCTGAGCTGCCCTGAGGGTTGGTGGGTGCCTGCCTGGACACATGCCTCCGTTAAGGAGGCCTCTATTAATCCCGTTGCCTACTGACAGCTGCCCTCCTGCCCCTCCTCCTCCTCCTCCGCCTCCTCCTCCTCCTCTTCTTCCTCCTCCTCTTTCCTACTCTTCCTCCACCTCTTCCTCTCCTCCTCCTCCTCCACCCCCTCCTCCTCTTCCTCATCCTCAGAGGGACTCACTCAGGGCCCTTGGCCTAGGCAAGCCAGGGCTGCTGCTCTGGCTTCTGCAGCTTCTATCCAGTGGGGGGGTGTAGGAATCTGTTCCTGTCAGTCCCTGATTCCTGGGACCTTCCATGCCTCCAGCTGCCCCCACTCTCTAGTCCTGACCCCTCCTCAAGGATGCCCCCTTTCTCCTTACCCTCTGTCCCCCAGCTCCCAACTAACATCTACTGTGTTCCTCCCTGCGCTACTTTACTGCCACCCTGCTTCTGCCTTCAGCCCTCAGGGCCCAGTGCCAGCCCAGCTGCCATCTCACCATCCAGCAGGGGGACCTGCCCTAACCCCCTGCCACCACACCCACACACACAGCCCTGCACACACTCCTGGGCTCCTCTGCCTGCAGCCTGCCTCTCAAACAGTCTCCTTCTGCCCCTAGCCCCCTTACAGCCTCTGCCACGGACCCCCACAGACACCTGGGCATGAGCAGTGCAGACATGCAAACAGCTCCCCTCGCCCCCACTCCAGTTGCTCCAAGGTTGTCAAGAGTCTTTTTTTCATGCTGTAGAGGAGGGAGTTGAGACAGTCCAATGTCCTGGGGAGCAAGAACTGCAAACAGTCCATCTACAATGTAACATTTGGGTCTCAGGCCGCCCAATCCCTAGTGCGCTGTGCAGACCTTTGACTGGCAAAAACACCCCATCTGAGCGTGAGATCTGCTGGGCTAGTGGCTCTTTCTGTGGACTAAGAGACAGACAGACAGAGTTTTCAGGTTCAAAAACCTATACTTCCCAGAAGATGGTCATTCACATCGGTAAAAAAAAAAAAAAAAAAAAAAAAAAAAAAAAAAAAAAGGCTTTTAATTTTTTTTTTCCCCTGCCTGGGTAACCTGTCTCCTGCCTGTTTCAAAGTGAAAAAAGGGAAAAATCTTTTTTGGAGGGAAAAGGGCCAAAATGCAGGCAGGTGGACTCCGTGGAAGGTGGATGGGGAGTTGCTCCTGCCCTGGCACTAGAGCCCCAGCTGCTGTTCCAGGTGCTCTCTGATAACAGAGATCTCCGTGTGTCGTGTCATGACACTGTCTCCAGGACTGAGCCTCAGGATAATGAGGATTCAAAACGAGGCAGGTGATACTGCCTTCAAAAGTAAATCCAGGGAGGTTTGGCGGTATGTCAGAGGGTTAAGGGCTTGTGGCGCTCACGAATAGAGGGGACAGGTGGAAGGATTTGGGGTCTGGCCCCCAGACCGCCACCTGCAGGGGATTCGCTTTACAGGGGGTGAAGCAGGTCTTTAGGAGCTCTATCTTTCTCTCCCACCCTGTATTTCCTCTGCTCTCTCCTTTTGTGTCTGTCAGATGCAAGGTCAGTAACAACAACAACAACAACAAAAACAATAACCACCACAGTGACCAAGCAACAAGGGCAGCGAAAGGGGAACAAATGGAGTGCAGGAGCTGTGGATTATTCGTGGCGTAGGCACTCAGCTGTGGCAATAACCCCTTGAGGCAATCAATCCATACATGAAGATGTAATACAGGTAACAGAGACGTATATGTCCCTGTGTGTTTCCACTGAGTTAATGTAAATGCACTTTTATTGACTTCTTCATTTATTTATTACCTTGCCACGAGAATTTCTTTTCATTGCTAAAAAAAAAAGTGTCCCATCAAGGGTACCAAGTGGTGCCACACCCAGGTAAGCACTCATGTTACAATGCAGGAGGACTGGGCATCAACAACCTGGTTCCCACCTGCCAGGGGAAATCTTTACAAGTGGTGCGGAAGTGCTGCAGGTGTCTCTCTCTGTGTCTCAAACTCTCTCTACCTCCCTTCCCTCTCAATTGCTGTCTATTTATTCCAGTGAATAATCAAGAAAATGGAAAGTAAAAAAAGAAAAAGGAAAAGGAAATATTCCACGACTTCAAATGGGCTACTCAGGACAATGCTTTCCTTGTTAAGATCCTCACAGCATTCCATATGCAGAAAGGCAAAGACGCCATGTATTTTTTAACCCAGTTTTTATATTTATTTATTTATTTATTTAGGTGCTTATTCATTTTTGTTATTGATGAATTAATGTTTTACATTTGACATTGACTAGGGATCTGACACCAGCGGACTCCAGTACCCCTATATGGTACTCTGCCTCTACAAAACCTATCCATTGAACTGTCCATCCATCCATCCATCCACCCATACATCTATCCATCCATTCATCCATCCATCCATCCATCCATCCATCCACCAGTCAACCAAGCTAAGTACAAAAGGAGATCTCTCCTTGAATGGTGAGGAGAAACAACGATGCATAGGTAGGTTGCAAAGGCCCAGTTTGGCTGAATAGGGCAGAGGGGCTGAACCAGGGAATGTGTTGGGGCGTGTGGGTTTGGGAGGGGTGAGCCGGAGACCCTGTGAGCTGGGTCACATTAGGGGCAGGCAGGGGGTGGAAGGGGTTGCGAACAGCTGTCACTGGAGAACCATCACAAGTGCTGGAGCTGGTGAGCAGGGCACCTGGAAGAGAGGACAGACAAAGGAGAGAAGCAAAGTGCGGTGGAGAGGAGAGGGGAGAGGATGGTGAGGACAGGAGAGGACAGGAGAGGACAGGATTGGAGGGGACCTGAGAAACCTACCTGGACAAAGGCAGCATACAGACATCCAGGAAGGCAGGCAGGCATGCAGGCAGCTCTGGCCTGGGCTCCCTGGATCCCGGGCGCACCTCCACCTGTCTTCTCTTGGCTGCCAGCCCTGAGGTCCCTCGTCGGTCAGCACTGTCTTCCCATCCTTCCGTCCGTCTGTGCCAGGGCCCAGGCGTCTGGGCGCTGTTGCCTGACCTAGTGGCAGGGCAGTTGGGCTGCCCAGTGCCAGTGTGGCCAGCACAGATTGCCAGGGGCTAGGACATCACAGAGGGCTCCTGTGGTTGCTAGGCCACGGGGACCCCGCCCATCCAGTTGACCAGCAGCCATGACCCCCACGCTGAACTTGACCTGAGGGGTGGTGGCCAGCCACCAGAGCCAGAGCCCCAGGCCAAAGCAGGTGCTGGTCGGCCGGGCCAAGGTGCTATGGGCAGATTGGTGTGTGTCTGGGCATGGGGCTGGCATCTGACAGTCCAGGGCGGGGGACCAAGTTCCGCCAGGCCCCTGTCCCACCATGTGCACTGACACACAGTCTTGCTGACTGACTGACAGTCCCCGCCCCAGAGATACCCACACCAAGTCCCTGGGTGCCCTGAGCTGCCCCTGAGGGTTGGTGGGTGCCTGCCTGGACACATGCCTCCGTTAAGGAGGCCTCTATTAATCCCGTTGCCTACTGACAGCTGCCCTCCTGCCCCTCCTCCTCCTCCTCCGCCTCCTCCTCCTCCTCTTCTTCCTCCTCCTCTTCCTACTCTTCCTCCACCTCTTCCTCCTCCTCCTCCTCCACCCCCTCCTCCTCTTCCTCATCCTCAGAGGGACTCACTCAGGGCCCTTGGCCTAGGCAAGCCAGGGCTGCTGCTCTGGCTTCTGCAGCTTCTATCCAGTGGGGGGGTGTAGGAATCTGTTCCTGTCAGTCCCTGATTCCTGGGACCTTCCATGCCTCCAGCTGCCCCCACTCTCTAGTCCTGACCCCTCCTCAAGGATGCCCCCTTTCTCCTTACCCTCTGTCCCCCAGCTCCCAACTAACATCTACTGTGTTCCTCCCTGCGCTACTTTACTGCCACCCTGCTTCTGCCCTTCAGCCCTCAGGGCCCAGTGCCAGCCCAGCTGCCATCTCACCATCCAGCAGGGGGACCTGCCCTAACCCCCTGCCACCACACCCACACACACAGCCCTGCACACACTCCTGGGCTCCTCTGCCTGCAGCCTGCCTCTCAAACAGTCTCCTTCTGCCCCCTAGCCCCCTTACAGCCTCTGCCACGGACCCCCACAGACACCTGGGCATGAGCAGTGCAGACATGCAAACAGCTCCCCTCGCCCCCACTCCAGTTGCTCCAAGGTTGTCAAGAGTCTTTTTTTCATGCTGTAGAGGAGGGAGTTGAGACAGTCCAATGTCCTGGGGAGCAAGAACTGCAAACAGTCCATCTACAATGTAACATTTGGGTCTCAGGCCGCCCAATCCCTAGTGCGCTGTGCAGACCTTTGACTGGCAAAAACACCCCATCTGAGCGTGAGATCTGGCTGGGCTAGTGGCTCTTTCTGTGGACTAAGAGACAGACAGACAGAGTTTTCAGGTTCAAAACCTATACTTCCCAGAAGATGGTCATTCACATCGGTAAAAAAAAAAAAAAAAAAAAAAAAAAAAAAAAGGCTTTTAATTTTCTTTTCCCCTGCCTGGGTAACCTGTCTCCTGCCTGTTTCAAAGTGAAAAAAGGGAAAAATCTTTTTTGGAGGGAAAAGGACCAAAATGCAGGCAGGTGGACTCCGTGGAAGGTGGATGGGGAGTTGCTCCTGCCCTGGCACTAGAGCCCCAGCTGCTGTTCCAGGTGCTCTCTGATAACAGAGATCTCCGTGTGTCGTGTCATGACACTGTCTCCAGGACTGAGCCTCAGGATAATGAGGATTCAAAACGAGGCAGGTGATACTGCCTTCAAAAGTAAATCCAGGGAGGTTTGGCGGTATGTCAGAGGGTTAAGGGCTTGTGGCGCTCACGAATAGAGGGGACAGGTGGAAGGATTTGGGGTCTGGCCCCCAGACCGCCACCTGCAGGGGAGTCGCTTTACAGGGGGTGAAGCAGGTCTTTAGGAGCTCTATCTTTCTCTCCCACCCTGTATTTCCTCTGCTCTCTCCTTTTGTGTCTGTCAGATGCAAGGTCAGTAACAACAACAACAACAACAAAAACAATAACCACCACAGTGACCAAGCAACAAGGGCAGCGAAAGGGGAACAAATGGAGTGCAGGAGCTGTGGATTATTCGTGGCGTAGGCACTCAGCTGTGGCAATAACCCCTTGAGGCAATCAATCCATACATGAAGATGTAATACAGGTAACAGAGACGTATATGTCCCTGTGTGTTTCCACTGAGTTAATGTAAATGCACTTTTATTGACTTCTTCATTTATTTATTACCTTGCCACGAGAATTTCTTTTCATTGCTAAAAAAAAAGTGTCCCATCAAGGGTACCAAGTGGTGCCACACCCAGGTAAGCACTCATGTTACAATGCAGGAGGACTGGGCTTCAACAACCTGGTTCCCACCTGCCAGGGGAAATCTTTACAAGTGGTGCGGAAGTGCTGCAGTTGTCTCTCTCTGTGTCTCAAACTCTCTCTACGTCCCTTCCCTCTCAATTCCTGTCTATTTATTCCAGTGAATAATCAAGAAAATAGAAAGTCAAAAAAGAAAAAGGAAAAGGAAATATTCCACGACTTCAAATGGGCTACTCAGGACAATGCTTTCCTTGTTAAGATCCTCACAGCATTCCATATGCAGAAAGGCAAAGACGCCATGTATTTTTTAACCCAGTTTTTATATTTATTTATTTATTTATTTAGGTGCTTATTCATTTTTGTTATTGATGAATTAATGTTTTACATTTGACATTGACTAGGGATCTGACACCAGCGGACTCCAGTACCCCTATATGGTACTCTGCCTCTACAAAACCTATCCATTGAACTGTCCATCCATCCATCCATCCACCCATACATCTATCCATCCATTCATCCATCCATCCATCCATCCATCCATCCATCCACCAGTCAACCAAGCTAAGTACAAAAGGAGATCTCTCCTTGAATGGTGAGGAGAAACAACGATGCATAGGTAGGTTGCAAAGGCCCAGTTTGGCTGAATAGGGCAGAGGGGCTGAACCAGGGAATGTGTTGGGGCGTGTGGGTTTGGGTGGGGTGAGCCGGAGACCCTGTGAGCTGGGTCACATTAGGGGCAGGCAGGGGGTGGAAGGGGTTGCGAACAGCTGTCACTGGAGAACCATCACAAGTGCTGGAGCTGGTGAGCAGGGCACCTGGAAGAGAGGACAGACAAAGGAGAGAAGCAAAGTGCGGTGGAGAGGAGAGGGGAGAGGATGGTGAGGACAGGAGAGGACAGGAGAGGACAGGATTGGAGGGGACCTGAGAAACCTACCTGGACAAAGGCAGCATACAGACATCCAGGAAGGCAGGCAGGCATGCAGGCAGCTCTGGCCTGGGCTCCCTGGATCCCGGGCGCACCTCCACCTGTCTTCTCTTGGCTGCCAGCCCTGAGGTCCCTCGTCGGTCAGCACTGTCTTCCCATCCTTCCGTCCGTCTGTGCCAGGGCCCAGGCGTCTGGGCGCTGTTGCCTGACCTAGTGGCAGGGCAGTTGGGCTGCCCAGTGCCAGTGTGGCCAGCACAGATTGCCAGGGGCTAGGACATCACAGAGGGCTCCTGTGGTTGCTAGGCCACGGGGACCCCGCCCATCCAGTTGACCAGCAGCCATGACCCCCACGCTGAACTTGACCTGAGGGGTGGTGGCCAGCCACCAGAGCCAGAGCCCCAGGCCAAAGCAGGTGCTGGTCGGCCGGGCCAAGGTGCTATGGGCAGATTGGTGTGTGTCTGGGCATGGGGCTGGCATCTGACAGTCCAGGGCGGGGGACCAAGTTCCGCCAGGCCCCTGTCCCACCATGTGCACTGACACACAGTCTTGCTGACTGACTGACAGTCCCCGCCCCAGAGATACCCACACCAAGTCCCTGGGTGCCCTGAGCTGCCCCTGAGGGTTGGTGGGTGCCTGCCTGGACACATGCCTCCGTTAAGGAGGCCTCTATTAATCCCGTTGCCTACTGACAGCTGCCCTCCTGCCCCTCCTCCTCCTCCTCCGCCTCCTCCTCCTCCTCTTCTTCCTCCTCCTCTTCCTACTCTTCCTCCACCTCTTCCTCCTCCTCCTCCTCCTCCACCCCCTCCTCCTCTTCCTCATCCTCAGAGGGACTCACTCAGGGCCCTTGGCCTAGGCAAGCCAGGGCTGCTGCTCTGGCTTCTGCAGCTTCTATCCAGTGGGGGGGTGTAGGAATCTGTTCCTGTCAGTCCCTGATTCCTGGGACCTTCCATGCCTCCAGCTGCCCCCACTCTCTAGTCCTGACCCCTCCTCAAGGATGCCCCCTTTCTCCTTACCCTCTGTCCCCCAGCTCCCAACTAACATCTACTGTGTTCCTCCCTGCGCTACTTTACTGCCACCCTGCTTCTGCCCTTCAGCCCTCAGGGCCCAGTGCCAGCCCAGCTGCCATCTCACCATCCAGCAGGGGGACCTGCCCTAACCCCCTGCCACCACACCCACACACACAGCCCTGCACACACTCCTGGGCTCCTCTGCCTGCAGCCTGCCTCTCAAACAGTCTCCTTCTGCCCCCTAGCCCCCTTACAGCCTCTGCCACGGACCCCCACAGACACCTGGGCATGAGCAGTGCAGACATGCAAACAGCTCCCCTCGCCCCCACTCCAGTTGCTCCAAGGTTGTCAAGAGTCTTTTTTTCATGCTGTAGAGGAGGGAGTTGAGACAGTCCAATGTCCTGGGGAGCAAGAACTGCAAACAGTCCATCTACAATGTAACATTTGGGTCTCAGGCCGCCCAATCCCTAGTGCGCTGTGCAGACCTTTGACTGGCAAAAACACCCCATCTGAGCGTGAGATCTGGCTGGGCTAGTGGCTCTTTCTGTGGACTAAGAGACAGACAGACAGAGTTTTCAGGTTCAAAACCTATACTTCCCAGAAGATGGTCATTCACATCGGTAAAAAAAAAAAAAAAAAAAAAAAAAAAAAAAAAAAAAAAGGCTTTTAATTTTTTTTTCCCCTGCCTGGGTAACCTGTCTCCTGCCTGTTTCAAAGTGAAAAAAGGGAAAAATCTTTTTTGGAGGGAAAAGGACCAAAATGCAGGCAGGTGGACTCCGTGGAAGGTGGATGGGGAGTTGCTCCTGCCCTGGCACTAGAGCCCCAGCTGCTGTTCCAGGTGCTCTCTGATAACAGAGATCTCCGTGTGTCATGTCATGACACTGTCTCCAGGACTGAGCCTCAGGATAATGAGGATTCAAAACGAGGCAGGTGATACTGCCTTCAAAAGTAAATCCAGGGAGGTTTGGCGGTATGTCAGAGGGTTAAGGGCTTGTGGCGCTCACGAATAGAGGGGACAGG
This sequence comes from Erinaceus europaeus, assembly GCF_950295315.1. NCBI lineage: Eukaryota > Metazoa > Chordata > Mammalia > Eulipotyphla > Erinaceidae > Erinaceus > Erinaceus europaeus. The sequence goes on along the minus strand of NW_026647120.1, from coordinate 300,476 downwards.
TGGAAGGATTTGGGGTCTGGCCCCCAGACCGCCACCTGCAGGGGATTCGCTTTACAGGGGGTGAAGCAGGTCTTTAGGAGCTCTATCTTTCTCTCCCACCCTGTATTTCCTCTGCTCTCTCCTTTTGTGTCTGTCAGATGCAAGGTCAGTAACAACAACAACAACAACAAAAACAATAACCACCACAGTGACCAAGCAACAAGGGCAGCGAAAGGGGAACAAATGGAGTGCAGGAGCTGTGGATTATTCGTGGCGTAGGCACTCAGCTGTGGCAATAACCCCTTGAGGCAATCAATCCATACATGAAGATGTAATACAGGTAACAGAGACGTATATGTCCCTGTGTGTTTCCACTGAGTTAATGTAAATGCACTTTTATTGACTTCTTCATTTATTTATTACCTTGCCACGAGAATTTCTTTTCATTGCTAAAAAAAAAGTGTCCCATCAAGGGTACCAAGTGGTGCCACACCCAGGTAAGCACTCATGTTACAATGCAGGAGGACTGGGCTTCAACAACCTGGTTCCCACCTGCCAGGGGAAATCTTTACAAGTGGTGCGGAAGTGCTGCAGTTGTCTCTCTCTGTGTCTCAAACTCTCTCTACGTCCCTTCCCTCTCAATTCCTGTCTATTTATTCCAGTGAATAATCAAGAAAATAGAAAGTCAAAAAAGAAAAAGGAAAAGGAAATATTCCACGACTTCAAATGGGCTACTCAGGACAATGCTTTCCTTGTTAAGATCCTCACAGCATTCCATATGCAGAAAGGCAAAGACGCCATGTATTTTTTAACCCAGTTTTTATATTTATTTATTTATTTATTTAGGTGCTTATTCATTTTTGTTATTGATGAATTAATGTTTTACATTTGACATTGACTAGGGATCTGACACCAGCGGACTCCAGTACCCCTATATGGTACTCTGCCTTTACAAAACCTATCCATTGAACTGTCCATCCATCCATCCATCCACCCATACATCTATCCATCCATTCATCCATCCATCCATCCATCCATCCATCCATCCATCCATCCACCAGTCAACCAAGCTAAGTACAAAAGGAGATCTCTCCTTGAATGGTGAGGAGAAACAACGATGCATAGGTAGGTTGCAAAGGCCCAGTTTGGCTGAATAGGGCAGAGGGGCTGAACCAGGGAATGTGTTGGGGCGTGTGGGTTTGGGTGGGGTGAGCCGGAGACCCTGTGAGCTGGGTCACATTAGGGGCAGGCAGGGGGTGGAAGGGGTTGCGAACAGCTGTCACTGGAGAACCATCACAAGTGCTGGAGCTGGTGAGCAGGGCACCTGGAAGAGAGGACAGACAAAGGAGAGAAGCAAAGTGCGGTGGAGAGGAGAGGGGAGAGGATGGTGAGGACAGGAGAGGACAGGAGAGGACAGGATTGGAGGGGACCTGAGAAACCTACCTGGACAAAGGCAGCATACAGACATCCAGGAAGGCAGGCAGGCATGCAGGCAGCTCTGGCCTGGGCTCCCTGGATCCCGGGCGCACCTCCACCTGTCTTCTCTTGGCTGCCAGCCCTGAGGTCCCTCGTCGGTCAGCACTGTCTTCCCATCCTTCCGTCCGTCTGTGCCAGGGCCCAGGCGTCTGGGCGCTGTTGCCTGACCTAGTGGCAGGGCAGTTGGGCTGCCCAGTGCCAGTGTGGCCAGCACAGATTGCCAGGGGCTAGGACATCACAGAGGGCTCCTGTGGTTGCTAGGCCACGGGGACCCCGCCCATCCAGTTGACCAGCAGCCATGACCCCCACGCTGAACTTGACCTGAGGGGTGGTGGCCAGCCACCAGAGCCAGAGCCCCAGGCCAAAGCAGGTGCTGGTCGGCCGGGCCAAGGTGCTATGGGCAGATTGGTGTGTGTCTGGGCATGGGGCTGGCATCTGACAGTCCAGGGCGGGGGACCAAGTTCCGCCAGGCCCCTGTCCCACCATGTGCACTGACACACAGTCTTGCTGACTGACTGACAGTCCCCGCCCCAGAGATACCCACACCAAGTCCCTGGGTGCCCTGAGCTGCCCCTGAGGGTTGGTGGGTGCCTGCCTGGACACATGCCTCCGTTAAGGAGGCCTCTATTAATCCCGTTGCCTACTGACAGCTGCCCTCCTGCCCCTCCTCCTCCTCCTCCGCCTCCTCCTCCTCCTCTTCTTCCTCCTCCTCTTCCTACTCTTCCTCCACCTCTTCCTCCTCCTCCTCCTCCACCCCCTCCTCCTCTTCCTCATCCTCAGAGGGACTCACTCAGGGCCCTTGGCCTAGGCAAGCCAGGGCTGCTGCTCTGGCTTCTGCAGCTTCTATCCAGTGGGGGGGTGTAGGAATCTGTTCCTGTCAGTCCCTGATTCCTGGGACCTTCCATGCCTCCAGCTTCCCCCACTCTCTAGTCCTGACCCCTCCTCAAGGATGCCCCCTTTCTCCTTACCCTCTGTCCCCCAGCTCCCAACTAACATCTACTGTGTTCCTCCCTGCGCTACTTTACTGCCACCCTGCTTCTGCCCTTCAGCCCTCAGGGCCCAGTGCCAGCCCAGCTGCCATCTCACCATCCAGCAGGGGGACCTGCCCTAACCCCCTGCCACCACACCCACACACACAGCCCTGCACACACTCCTGGGCTCCTCTGCCTGCAGCCTGCCTCTCAAACAGTCTCCTTCTGCCCCCTAGCCCCCTTACAGCCTCTGCCACGGACCCCCACAGACACCTGGGCATGAGCAGTGCAGACATGCAAACAGCTCCCCTCGCCCCCACTCCAGTTGCTCCAAGGTTGTCAAGAGTCTTTTTTTCATGCTGTAGAGGAGGGAGTTGAGACAGTCCAATGTCCTGGGGAGCAAGAACTGCAAACAGTCCATCTACAATGTAACATTTGGGTCTCAGGCCGCCCAATCCCTAGTGCGCTGTGCAGACCTTTGACTGGCAAAAACACCCCATCTGAGCGTGAGATCTGGCTGGGCTAGTGGCTCTTTCTGTGGACTAAGAGACAGACAGACAGAGTTTTCAGGTTCAAAACCTATACTTCCCAGAAGATGGTCATTCACATCGGTAAAAAAAAAAAAAAAAAAAAAAAAAGGCTTTTAATTTTTTTTTCCCCTGCCTGGGTAACCTGTCTCCTGCCTGTTTCAAAGTGAAAAAAGGGAAAAATCTTTTTTGGAGGGAAAAGGACCAAAATGCAGGCAGGTGGACTCCGTGGAAGGTGGATGGGGAGTTGCTCCTGCCCTGGCACTAGAGCCCCAGCTGCTGTTCCAGGTGCTCTCTGATAACAGAGATCTCCGTGTGTCGTGTCATGACACTGTCTCCAGGACTGAGCCTCAGGATAATGAGGATTCAAAACGAGGCAGGTGATACTGCCTTCAAAAGTAAATCCAGGGAGGTTTGGCGGTATGTCAGAGGGTTAAGGGCTTGTGGCGCTCACGAATAGAGGGGACAGGTGGAAGGATTTGGGGTCTGGCCCCCAGACCGCCACCTGCAGGGGATTCGCTTTACAGGGGGTGAAGCAGGTCTTTAGGAGCTCTATCTTTCTCTCCCACCCTGTATTTCCTCTGCTCTCTCCTTTTGTGTCTGTCAGATGCAAGGTCAGTAACAACAACAACAACAACAAAAACAATAACCACCACAGTGACCAAGCAACAAGGGCAGCGAAAGGGGAACAAATGGAGTGCAGGAGCTGTGGATTATTCGTGGCGTAGGCACTCAGCTGTGGCAATAACCCCTTGAGGCAATCAATCCATACATGAAGATGTAATACAGGTAACAGAGACGTATATGTCCCTGTGTGTTTCCACTGAGTTAATGTAAATGCACTTTTATTGACTTCTTCATTTATTTATTACCTTGCCACGAGAATTTCTTTTCATTGCTAAAAAAAAAGTTTCCCATCAAGGGTACCAAGTGGTGCCACACCCAGGTAAGCACTCATGTTACAATGCAGGAGGACTGGGCTTCAACAACCTGGTTCCCACCTGCCAGGGGAAATCTTTACAAGTGGTGCGGAAGTGCTGCAGTTGTCTCTCTCTGTGTCTCAAACTCTCTCTACGTCCCTTCCCTCTCAATTCCTGTCTATTTATTCCAGTGAATAATCAAGAAAATAGAAAGTCAAAAAAGAAAAAGGAAAAGGAAATATTCCACGACTTCAAATGGGCTACTCAGGACAATGCTTTCCTTGTTAAGATCCTCACAGCATTCCATATGCAGAAAGGCAAAGACGCCATGTATTTTTTAACCCAGTTTTTATATTTATTTATTTATTTATTTAGGTGCTTATTCATTTTTGTTATTGATGAATTAATGTTTTACATTTGACATTGACTAGGGATCTGACACCAGCGGACTCCAGTACCCCTATATGGTACTCTGCCTCTACAAAACCTATCCATTGAACTGTCCATCCATCCATCCATCCACCCATACATCTATCCATCCATTCATCCATCCATCCATCCATCCATCCATCCATCCATCCACCAGTCAACCAAGCTAAGTACAAAAGGAGATCTCTCCTTGAATGGTGAGGAGAAACAACGATGCATAGGTAGGTTGCAAAGGCCCAGTTTGGCTGAATAGGGCAGAGGGGCTGAACCAGGGAATGTGTTGGGGCGTGTGGGTTTGGGTGGGGTGAGCCGGAGACCCTGTGAGCTGGGTCACATTAGGGGCAGGCAGGGGGTGGAAGGGGTTGCGAACAGCTGTCACTGGAGAACCATCACAAGTGCTGGAGCTGGTGAGCAGGGCACCTGGAAGAGAGGACAGACAAAGGAGAGAAGCAAAGTGCGGTGGAGAGGAGAGGGGAGAGGATGGTGAGGACAGGAGAGGACAGGAGAGGACAGGATTGGAGGGGACCTGAGAAACCTACCTGGACAAAGGCAGCATACAGACATCCAGGAAGGCAGGCAGGCATGCAGGCAGCTCTGGCCTGGGCTCCCTGGATCCCGGGCGCACCTCCACCTGTCTTCTCTTGGCTGCCAGCCCTGAGGTCCCTCGTCGGTCAGCACTGTCTTCCCATCCTTCCGTCCGTCTGTGCCAGGGCCCAGGCGTCTGGGCGCTGTTGCCTGACCTAGTGGCAGGGCAGTTGGGCTGCCCAGTGCCAGTGTGGCCAGCACAGATTGCCAGGGGCTAGGACATCACAGAGGGCTCCTGTGGTTGCTAGTCCACGGGGACCCCGCCCATCCAGTTGACCAGCAGCCATGACCCCCACGCTGAACTTGACCTGAGGGGTGGTGGCCAGCCACCAGAGCCAGAGCCCCAGGCCAAAGCAGGTGCTGGTCGGCCGGGCCAAGGTGCTATGGGCAGATTGGTGTGTGTCTGGGCATGGGGCTGGCATCTGACAGTCCAGGGCGGGGGACCAAGTTCCGCCAGGCCCCTGTCCCACCATGTGCACTGACACACAGTCTTGCTGACTGACTGACAGTCCCCGCCCCAGAGATACCCACACCAAGTCCCTGGGTGCCCTGAGCTGCCCCTGAGGGTTGGTGGGTGCCTGCCTGGACACATGCCTCCGTTAAGGAGGCCTCTATTAATCCCGTTGCCTACTGACAGCTGCCCTCCTGCCCCTCCTCCTCCTCCTCCGCCTCCTCCTCCTCCTCTTCTTCCTCCTCCTCTTCCTACTCTTCCTCCACCTCTTCCTCCTCCTCCTCCTCCACCCCCTCCTCCTCTTCCTCATCCTCAGAGGGACTCACTCAGGGCCCTTGGCCTAGGCAAGCCAGGGCTGCTGCTCTGGCTTCTGCAGCTTCTATCCAGTGGGGGGGTGTAGGAATCTGTTCCTGTCAGTCCCTGATTCCTGGGACCTTCCATGCCTCCAGCTGCCCCCACTCTCTAGTCCTGACCCCTCCTCAAGGATGCCCCCTTTCTCCTTACCCTCTGTCCCCCAGCTCCCAACTAACATCTACTGTGTTCCTCCCTGCGCTACTTTACTGCCACCCTGCTTCTGCCCTTCAGCCCTCAGGGCCCAGTGCCAGCCCAGCTGCCATCTCACCATCCAGCAGGGGGACCTGCCCTAACCCCCTGCCACCACACCCACACACACAGCCCTGCACACACTCCTGGGCTCCTCTGCCTGCAGCCTGCCTCTCAAACAGTCTCCTTCTGCCCCCTAGCCCCCTTACAGCCTCTGCCACGGACCCCCACAGACACCTGGGCATGAGCAGTGCAGACATGCAAACAGCTCCCCTCGCCCCCACTCCAGTTGCTCCAAGGTTGTCAAGAGTCTTTTTTTCATGCTGTAGAGGAGGGAGTTGAGACAGTCCAATGTCCTGGGGAGCAAGAACTGCAAACAGTCCATCTACAATGTAACATTTGGGTCTCAGGCCGCCCAATCCCTAGTGCGCTGTGCAGACCTTTGACTGGCAAAAACACCCCATCTGAGCGTGAGATCTGGCTGGGCTAGTGGCTCTTTCTGTGGACTAAGAGACAGACAGACAGAGTTTTCAGGTTCAAAACCTATACTTCCCAGAAGATGGTCATTCACATCGGTAAAAAAAAAAAAAAAAAAAAAAAAAAAAAAAAAAGGCTTTTAATTTTTTTTTCCCCTGCCTGGGTAACCTGTCTCCTGCCTGTTTCAAAGTGAAAAAAGGGAAAAATCTTTTTTGGAGGGAAAAGGACCAAAATGCAGGCAGGTGGACTCCGTGGAAGGTGGATGGGGAGTTGCTCCTGCCCTGGCACTAGAGCCCCAGCTGCTGTTCCAGGTGCTCTCTGATAACAGAGATCTCCGTGTGTCGTGTCATGACACTGTCTCCAGGACTGAGCCTCAGGATAATGAGGATTCAAAACGAGGCAGGTGATACTGCCTTCAAAAGTAAATCCAGGGAGGTTTGGCGGTATGTCAGAGGGTTAAGGGCTTGTGGCGCTCACGAATAGAGGGGACAGGTGGAAGGATTTGGGGTCTGGCCCCCAGACCGCCACCTGCAGGGGAGTCGCTTTACAGGGGGTGAAGCAGGTCTTTAGGAGCTCTATCTTTCTCTCCCACCCTGTATTTCCTCTGCTCTCTCCTTTTGTGTCTGTCAGATGCAAGGTCAGTAACAACAACAACAACAACAAAAACAATAACCACCACAGTGACCAAGCAACAAGGGCAGCGAAAGGGGAACAAATGGAGTGCAGGAGCTGTGGATTATTCGTGGCGTAGGCACTCAGCTGTGGCAATAACCCCTTGAGGCAATCAATCCATACATGAAGATGTAATACAGGTAACAGAGACGTATATGTCCCTGTGTGTTTCCACTGAGTTAATGTAAATGCACTTTTATTGACTTCTTCATTTATTTATTACCTTGCCACGAGAATTTCTTTTCATTGCTAAAAAAAAAGTGTCCCATCAAGGGTACCAAGTGGTGCCACACCCAGGTAAGCACTCATGTTACAATGCAGGAGGACTGGGCTTCAACAACCTGGTTCCCACCTGCCAGGGGAAATCTTTACAAGTGGTGCGGAAGTGCTGCAGTTGTCTCTCTCTGTGTCTCAAACTCTCTCTACGTCCCTTCCCTCTCAATTCCTGTCTATTTATTCCAGTGAATAATCAAGAAAATAGAAAGTCAAAAAAGAAAAAGGAAAAGGAAATATTCCACGACTTCAAATGGGCTACTCAGGACAATGCTTTCCTTGTTAAGATCCTCACAGCATTCCATATGCAGAAAGGCAAAGACGCCATGTATTTTTTAACCCAGTTTTTATATTTATTTATTTATTTATTTAGGTGCTTATTCATTTTTGTTATTGATGAATTAATGTTTTACATTTGACATTGACTAGGGATCTGACACCAGCGGACTCCAGTACCCCTATATGGTACTCTGCCTCTACAAAACCTATCCATTGAACTGTCCATCCATCCATCCATCCACCCATACATCTATCCATCCATTCATCCATCCATCCATCCATCCATCCATCCACCAGTCAACCAAGCTAAGTACAAAAGGAGATCTCTCCTTGAATGGTGAGGAGAAACAACGATGCATAGGTAGGTTGCAAAGGCCCAGTTTGGCTGAATAGGGCAGAGGGGCTGAACCAGGGAATGTGTTGGGGCGTGTGGGTTTGGGTGGGGTGAGCCGGAGACCCTGTGAGCTGGGTCACATTAGGGGCAGGCAGGGGGTGGAAGGGGTTGCGAACAGCTGTCACTGGAGAACCATCACAAGTGCTGGAGCTGGTGAGCAGGGCACCTGGAAGAGAGGACAGACAAAGGAGAGAAGCAAAGTGCGGTGGAGAGGAGAGGGGAGAGGATGGTGAGGACAGGAGAGGACAGGAGAGGACAGGATTGGAGGGGACCTGAGAAACCTACCTGGACAAAGGCAGCATACAGACATCCAGGAAGGCAGGCAGGCATGCAGGCAGCTCTGGCCTGGGCTCCCTGGATCCCGGGCGCACCTCCACCTGTCTTCTCTTGGCTGCCAGCCCTGAGGTCCCTCGTCGGTCAGCACTGTCTTCCCATCCTTCCGTCCGTCTGTGCCAGGGCCCAGGCGTCTGGGCGCTGTTGCCTGACCTAGTGGCAGGGCAGTTGGGCTGCCCAGTGCCAGTGTGGCCAGCACAGATTGCCAGGGGCTAGGACATCACAGAGGGCTCCTGTGGTTGCTAGGCCACGGGGACCCCGCCCATCCAGTTGACCAGCAGCCATGACCCCCACGCTGAACTTGACCTGAGGGGTGGTGGCCAGCCACCAGAGCCAGAGCCCCAGGCCAAAGCAGGTGCTGGTCGGCCGGGCCAAGGTGCTATGGGCAGATTGGTGTGTGTCTGGGCATGGGGCTGGCATCTGACAGTCCAGGGCGGGGGACCAAGTTCCGCCAGGCCCCTGTCCCACCATGTGCACTGACACACAGTCTTGCTGACTGACTGACAGTCCCCGCCCCAGAGATACCCACACCAAGTCCCTGGGTGCCCTGAGCTGCCCCTGAGGGTTGGTGGGTGCCTGCCTGGACACATGCCTCCGTTAAGGAGGCCTCTATTAATCCCGTTGCCTACTGACAGCTGCCCTCCTGCCCCTCCTCCTCCTCCTCCGCCTCCTCCTCCTCCTCTTCTTCCTCCTCCTCTTCCTACTCTTCCTCCACCTCTTCCTCCTCCTCCTCCTCCACCCCCTCCTCCTCTTCCTCATCCTCAGAGGGACTCACTCAGGGCCCTTGGCCTAGGCAAGCCAGGGCTGCTGCTCTGGCTTCTGCAGCTTCTATCCAGTGGGGGGTGTAGGAATCTGTTCCTGTCAGTCCCTGATTCCTGGGACCTTCCATGCCTCCAGCTGCCCCCACTCTCTAGTCCTGACCCCTCCTCAAGGATGCCCCCTTTCCCATTACCCTCTGTCCCCCAGCTCCCAACTAACATCTACTGTGTTCCTCCCTGCGCTACTTTACTGCCACCCTGCTTCTGCCCTTCAGCCCTGAGGGCCCAGTGCCAGCCCAGCTGCCATCTCACCATCCAGCAGGGGGACCTGCCCTAACCCCCTGCCACCACACCCACACACACAGCCCTGCACACACTCCTGGGCTCCTCTGCCTGCAGCCTGCCTCTCAAACAGTCTCCTTCTGCCCCCTAGCCCCCTTACAGCCTCTGCCACGGACCCCCACAGACACCTGGGCATGAGCAGTGCAGACATGCAAACAGCTCCCCTCGCCCCCACTCCAGTTGCTCCAAGGTTGTCAAGAGTCTTTTTTTCATGCTGTAGAGGAGGGAGTTGAGACAGTCCAATGTCCTGGGGAGCAAGAACTGCAAACAGTCCATCTACAATGTAACATTTGGGTCTCAGGCCGCCCAATCCCTAGTGCGCTGTGCAGACCTTTGACTGGCAAAAACACCCCATCTGAGCGTGAGATCTGGCTGGGCTAGTGGCTCTTTCTGTGGACTAAGAGACAGACAGACAGAGTTTTCAGGTTCAAAACCTATACTTCCCAGAAGATGGTCATTCACATCGGTAAAAAAAAAAAAAAAAAAAAAAAAAAAAAAAGGCTTTTAATTTTTTTTTCCCCTGCCTGGGTAACCTGTCTCCTGCCTGTTTCAAAGTGAAAAAAGGGAAAAATCTTTTTTGGAGGGAAAAGGACCAAAATGCAGGCAGGTGGACTCCGTGGAAGGTGGATGGGGAGTTGCTCCTGCCCTGGCACTAGAGCCCCAGCTGCTGTTCCAGGTGCTCTCTGATAACAGAGATCTCCGTGTGTCGTGTCATGACACTGTCTCCAGGACTGAGCCTCAGGATAATGAGGATTCAAAACGAGGCAGGTGATACTGCCTTCAAAAGTAAATCCAGGGAGGTTTGGCGGTATGTCAGAGGGTTAAGGGCTTGTGGCGCTCACGAATAGAGGGGACAGGTGGAAGGATTTGGGGTCTGGCCCCCAGACCGCCACCTGCAGGGGATTCGCTTTACAGGGGGTGAAGCAGGTCTTTAGGAGCTCTATCTTTCTCTCCCACCCTGTATTTCCTCTGCTCTCTCCTTTTGTGTCTGTCAGATGCAAGGTCAGTAACAACAACAACAACAACAAAAACAATAACCACCACAGTGACCAAGCAACAAGGGCAGCGAAAGGGGAACAAATGGAGTGCAGGAGCTGTGGATTATTCGTGGCGTAGGCACTCAGCTGTGGCAATAACCCCTTGAGGCAATCAATCCATACATGAAGATGTAATACAGGTAACAGAGACGTATATGTCCCTGTGTGTTTCCACTGAGTTAATGTAAATGCACTTTTATTGACTTCTTCATTTATTTATTACCTTGCCACGAGAATTTCTTTTCATTGCTAAAAAAAAAGTGTCCCATCAAGGGTACCAAGTGGTGCCACACCCAGGTAAGCACTCATGTTACAATGCAGGAGGACTGGGCTTCAACAACCTGGTTCCCACCTGCCAGGGGAAATCTTTACAAGTGGTGCGGAAGTGCTGCAGTTGTCTCTCTCTGTGTCTCAAACTCTCTCTACGTCCCTTCCCTCTCAATTCCTGTCTATTTATTCCAGTGAATAATCAAGAAAATAGAAAGTCAAAAAAGAAAAAGGAAAAGGAAATATTCCACGACTTCAAATGGGCTACTCAGGACAATGCTTTCCTTGTTAAGATCCTCACAGCATTCCATATGCAGAAAGGCAAAGACGCCATGTATTTTTTAACCCAGTTTTTATATTTATTTATTTATTTATTTAGGTGCTTATTCATTTTTGTTATTGATGAATTAATGTTTTACATTTGACATTGACTAGGGATCTGACACCAGCGGACTCCAGTACCCCTATATGGTACTCTGCCTCTACAAAACCTATCCATTGAACTGTCCATCCATCCATCCATCCACCCATACATCTATCCATCCATTCATCCATCCATCCATCCATCCATCCATCCATCCATCCACCAGTCAACCAAGCTAAGTACAAAAGGAGATCTCTCCTTGAATGGTGAGGAGAAACAACGATGCATAGGTAGGTTGCAAAGGCCCAGTTTGGCTGAATAGGGCAGAGGGGCTGAACCAGGGAATGTGTTGGGGCGTGTGGGTTTGGGTGGGGTGAGCCGGAGACCCTGTGAGCTGGGTCACATTAGGGGCAGGCAGGGGGTGGAAGGGGTTGCGAACAGCTGTCACTGGAGAACCATCACAAGTGCTGGAGCTGGTGAGCAGGGCACCTGGAAGAGAGGACAGACAAAGGAGAGAAGCAAAGTGCGATGGAGAGGAGAGGGGAGAGGATGGTGAGGACAGGAGAGGACAGGAGAGGACAGGATTGGAGGGGACCTGAGAAACCTACCTGGACAAAGGCAGCATACAGACATCCAGGAAGGCAGGCAGGCATGCAGGCAGCTCTGGCCTGGGCTCCCTGGATCCCGGGCGCACCTCCACCTGTCTTCTCTTGGCTGCCAGCCCTGAGGTCCCTCGTCGGTCAGCACTGTCTTCCCATCCTTCCGTCCGTCTGTGCCAGGGCCCAGGCGTCTGGGCGCTGTTGCCTGACCTAGTGGCAGGGCAGTTGGGCTGCCCAGTGCCAGTGTGGCCAGCACAGATTGCCAGGGGCTAGGACATCACAGAGGGCTCCTGTGGTTGCTAGGCCACGGGGACCCCGCCCATCCAGTTGACCAGCAGCCATGACCCCCACGCTGAACTTGACCTGAGGGGTGGTGGCCAGCCACCAGAGCCAGAGCCCCAGGCCAAAGCAGGTGCTGGTCGGCCGGGCCAAGGTGCTATGGGCAGATTGGTGTGTGTCTGGGCATGGGGCTGGCATCTGACAGTCCAGGGCGGGGGACCAAGTTCCGCCAGGCCCCTGTCCCACCATGTGCACTGACACACAGTCTTGCTGACTGACTGACAGTCCCCGCCCCAGAGATACCCACACCAAGTCCCTGGGTGCCCTGAGCTGCCCCTGAGGGTTGGTGGGTGCCTGCCTGGACACATGCCTCCGTTAAGGAGGCCTCTATTAATCCCGTTGCCTACTGACAGCTGCCCTCCTGCCCCTCCTCCTCCTCCTCCGCCTCCTCCTCCTCCTCTTCTTCCTCCTCCTCTTCCTACTCTTCCTCCACCTCTTCCTCCTCCTCCTCCTCCACCCCCTCCTCCTCTTCCTCATCCTCAGAGGGACTCACTCAGGGCCCTTGGCCTAGGCAAGCCAGGGCTGCTGCTCTGGCTTCTGCAGCTTCTATCCAGTGGGGGGGTGTAGGAATCTGTTCCTGTCAGTCCCTGATTCCTGGGACCTTCCATGCCTCCAGCTGCCCCCACTCTCTAGTCCTGACCCCTCCTCAAGGATGCCCCCTTTCTCCTTACCCTCTGTCCCCCAGCTCCCAACTAACATCTACTGTGTTCCTCCCTGCGCTACTTTACTGCCACCCTGCTTCTGCCCTTCAGCCCTCAGGGCCCAGTGCCAGCCCAGCTGCCATCTCACCATCCAGCAGGGGGACCTGCCCTAACCCCCTGCCACCACACCCACACACACAGCCCTGCACACACTCCTGGGCTCCTCTGCCTGCAGCCTGCCTCTCAAACAGTCTCCTTCTGCCCCCTAGCCCCCTTACAGCCTCTGCCACGGACCCCCACAGACACCTGGGCATGAGCAGTGCAGACATGCAAACAGCTCCCCTCGCCCCCACTCCAGTTGCTCCAAGGTTGTCAAGAGTCTTTTTTTCATGCTGTAGAGGAGGGAGTTGAGACAGTCCAATGTCCTGGGGAGCAAGAACTGCAAACAGTCCATCTACAATGTAACATTTGGGTCTCAGGCCGCCCAATCCCTAGTGCGCTGTGCAGACCTTTGACTGGCAAAAACACCCCATCTGAGCGTGAGATCTGGCTGGGCTAGTGGCTCTTTCTGTGGACTAAGAGACAGACAGACAGAGTTTTCAGGTTCAAAACCTATACTTCCCAGAAGATGGTCATTCACATCGGTAAAAAAAAAAAAAAAAAAAAAAAAAAAAAAAAAAAAAAGGCTTTTAATTTTTTTTTCCCCTGCCTGGGTAACCTGTCTCCTGCCTGTTTCAAAGTGAAAAAAGGGAAAAATCTTTTTTGGAGGGAAAAGGACCAAAATGCAGGCAGGTGGACTCCGTGGAAGGTGCATGGGGAGTTGCTCCTGCCCTGGCACTAGAGCCCCAGCTGCTGTTCCAGGTGCTCTCTGATAACAGAGATCTCCGTGTGTCGTGTCATGACACTGTCTCCAGGACTGAGCCTCAGGATAATGAGGATTCAAAACGAGGCAGGTGATACTGCCTTCAAAAGTAAATCCAGGGAGGTTTGGCGGTATGTCAGAGGGTTAAGGGCTTGTGGCGCTCACGAATAGAGGGGACAGGTGGAAGGATTTGGGGTCTGGCCCCCAGACCGCCACCTGCAGGGGATTCGCTTTACAGGGGGTGAAGCAGGTCTTTAGGAGCTCTATCTTTCTCTCCCACCCTGTATTTCCTCTGCTCTCTCCTTTTGTGTCTGTCAGATGCAAGGTCAGTAACAACAACAACAACAACAACAAAAACAATAACCACCACAGTGACCAAGCAACAAGGGCAGCGAAAGGGGAACAAATGGAGTGCAGGAGCTGTGGATTATTCGTGGCGTAGGCACTCAGCTGTGGCAATAACCCCTTGAGGCAATCAATCCATACATGAAGATGTAATACAGGTAACAGAGACGTATATGTCCCTGTGTGTTTCCACTGAGTTAATGTAAATGCACTTTTATTGACTTCTTCATTTATTTATTACCTTGCCACGAGAATTTCTTTTCATTGCTAAAAAAAAAGTTTCCCATCAAGGGTACCAAGTGGTGCCACACCCAGGTAAGCACTCATGTTACAATGCAGGAGGACTGGGCTTCAACAACCTGGTTCCCACCTGCCAGGGGAAATCTTTACAAGTGGTGCGGAAGTGCTGCAGTTGTCTCTCTCTGTGTCTCAAACTCTCTCTACGTCCCTTCCCTCTCAATTCCTGTCTATTTATTCCAGTGAATAATCAAGAAAATAGAAAGTCAAAAAAGAAAAAGGAAAAGGAAATATTCCACGACTTCAAATGGGCTACTCAGGACAATGCTTTCCTTGTTAAGATCCTCACAGCATTCCATATGCAGAAAGGCAAAGACGCCATGTATTTTTTAACCCAGTTTTTATATTTATTTATTTATTTACTTAGGTGCTTATTCATTTTTGTTATTGATGAATTAATGTTTTACATTTGACATTGACTAGGGATCTGACACCAGCGGACTCCAGTACCCCTATATGGTACTCTGCCTCTACAAAACCTATCCATTGAACTGTCCATCCATCCATCCATACACCCATACATCTATCCATCCATTCATCCATCCATCCATCCATCCATCCATCCATCCACCAGTCAACCAAGCTAAGTACAAAAGGAGATCTCTCCTTGAATGGTGAGGAGAAACAACGATGCATAGGTAGGTTGCAAAGGCCCAGTTTGGCTGAATAGGGCAGAGGGGCTGAACCAGGGAATGTGTTGGGGCGTGTGGGTTTGGGTGGGGTGAGCCGGAGACCCTGTGAGCTGGGTCACATTAGGGGCAGGCAGGGGGTGGAAGGGGTTGCGAACAGCTGTCACTGGAGAACCATCACAAGTGCTGGAGCTGGTGAGCAGGGCACCTGGAAGAGAGGACAGACAAAGGAGAGAAGCAAAGTGCGGTGGAGAGGAGAGGGGAGAGGATGGTGAGGACAGGAGAGGACAGGAGAGGACAGGATTGGAGGGGACCTGAGAAACCTACCTGGACAAAGGCAGCATACAGACATCCAGGAAGGCAGGCAGGCATGCAGGCAGCTCTGGCCTGGGCTCCCTGGATCCCGGGCGCACCTCCACCTGTCTTCTCTTGGCTGCCAGCCCTGAGGTCCCTCGTCGGTCAGCACTGTCTTCCCATCCTTCCGTCCGTCTGTGCCAGGGCCCAGGCGTCTGGGCACTGTTGCCTGACCTAGTGGCAGGGCAGTTGGGCTGCCCAGTGCCAGTGTGGCCAGCACAGATTGCCAGGGGCTAGGACATCACAGAGGGCTCCTGTGGTTGCTAGGCCACGGGGACCCCGCCCATCCAGTTGACCAGCAGCCATGACCCCCACGCTGAACTTGACCTGAGGGGTGGTGGCCAGCCACCAGAGCCAGAGCCCCAGGCCAAAGCAGGTGCTGGTCGGCCGGGCCAAGGTGCTATGGGCAGATTGGTGTGTGTCTGGGCATGGGGCTGGCATCTGACAGTCCAGGGCGGGGGACCAAGTTCCGCCAGGCCCCTGTCCCACCATGTGCACTGACACACAGTCTTGCTGACTGACTGACAGTCCCCGCCCCAGAGATACCCACACCAAGTCCCTGGGTGCCCTGAGCTGCCCCTGAGGGTTGGTGGGTGCCTGCCTGGACACATGCCTCCGTTAAGGAGGCCTCTATTAATCCCGTTGCCTACTGACAGCTGCCCTCCTGCCCCTCCTCCTCCTCCTCCGCCTCCTCCTCCTCCTCTTCTTCCTCCTCCTCTTCCTACTCTTCCTCCACCTCTTCCTCCTCCTCCTCCTCCACCCCCTCCTCCTCTTCCTCATCCTCAGAGGGACTCACTCAGGGCCCTTGGCCTAGGCAAGCCAGGGCTGCTGCTCTGGCTTCTGCAGCTTCTATCCAGTGGGGGGTGTAGGAATCTGTTCCTGTCAGTCCCTGATTCCTGGGACCTTCCATGCCTCCAGCTGCCCCCACTCTCTAGTCCTGACCCCTCCTCAAGGATGCCCCCTTTCCCATTACCCTCTGTCCCCCAGCTCCCAACTAACATCTACTGTGTTCCTCCCTGCGCTACTTTACTGCCACCCTGCTTCTGCCCTTCAGCCCTGAGGGCCCAGTGCCAGCCCAGCTGCCATCTCACCATCCAGCAGGGGGACCTGCCCTAACCCCCTGCCACCACACCCACACACACAGCCCTGCACACACTCCTGGGCTCCTCTGCCTGCAGCCTGCCTCTCAAACAGTCTCCTTCTGCCCCCTAGCCCCCTTACAGCCTCTGCCACGGACCCCCACAGACACCTGGGCATGAGCAGTGCAGACATGCAAACAGCTCCCCTCGCCCCCACTCCAGTTGCTCCAAGGTTGTCAAGAGTCTTTTTTTCATGCTGTAGAGGAGGGATATGAGACAGTCCAATGTCCTGGGGAGCAAGAACTGCAAACAGTCCATCTACAATGTAACATTTGGGTCTCAGGCCGCCCAATCCCTAGTGCGCTGTGCAGACCTTTGACTGGCAAAAACACCCCATCTGAGCGTGAGATCTGGCTGGGCTAGTGGCTCTTTCTGTGGACTAAGAGACAGACAGACAGAGTTTTCAGGTTCAAAACCTATACTTCCCAGAAGATGGTCATTCACATCGGTAAAAAAAAAAAAAAAAAAAAAAAAAAAAAAGGCTTTTAATTTTTTTTTCCCCTGCCTGGGTAACCTGTCTCCTGCCTGTTTCAAAGTGAAAAAAGGGAAAAATCTTTTTTGGAGGGAAAAGGACCAAAATGCAGGCAGGTGGACTCCGTGGAAGGTGGATGGGGAGTTGCTCCTGCCCTGGCACTAGAGCCCCAGCTGCTGTTCCAGGTGCTCTCTGATAACAGAGATCTCCGTGTGTCGTGTCATGACACTGTCTCCAGGACTGAGCCTCAGGATAATGAGGATTCAAAACGAGGCAGGTGATACTGCCTTCAAAAGTAAATCCAGGGAGGTTTGGCGGTATGTCAGAGGGTTAAGGGCTTGTGGCGCTCACGAATAGAGGGGACAGGTGGAAGGATTTGGGGTCTGGCCCCCAGACCGCCACCTGCAGGGGATTCGCTTTACAGGGGGTGAAGCAGGTCTTTAGGAGCTCTATCTTTCTCTCCCACCCTGTATTTCCTCTGCTCTCTCCTTTTGTGTCTGTCAGATGCAAGGTCAGTAACAACAACAACAACAACAAAAACAATAACCACCACAGTGACCAAGCAACAAGGGCAGCGAAAGGGGAACAAATGGAGTGCAGGAGCTGTGGATTATTCGTGGCGTAGGCACTCAGCTGTGGCAATAACCCCTTGAGGCAATCAATCCATACATGAAGATGTAATACAGGTAACAGAGACGTATATGTCCCTGTGTGTTTCCACTGAGTTAATGTAAATGCACTTTTATTGACTTCTTCATTTATTTATTACCTTGCCACGAGAATTTCTTTTCATTGCTAAAAAAAAAGTGTCCCATCAAGGGTACCAAGTGGTGCCACACCCAGGTAAGCACTCATGTTACAATGCAGGAGGACTGGGCTTCAACAACCTGGTTCCCACCTGCCAGGGGAAATCTTTACAAGTGGTGCGGAAGTGCTGCAGTTGTCTCTCTCTGTGTCTCAAACTCTCTCTACGTCCCTTCCCTCTCAATTCCTGTCTATTTATTCCAGTGAATAATCAAGAAAATAGAAAGTCAAAAAAGAAAAAGGAAAAGGAAATATTCCACGACTTCAAATGGGCTACTCAGGACAATGCTTTCCTTGTTAAGATCCTCACAGCATTCCATATGCAGAAAGGCAAAGACGCCATGTATTTTTTAACCCAGTTTTTATATTTATTTATTTATTTATTTAGGTGCTTATTCATTTTTGTTATTGATGAATTAATGTTTTACATTTGACATTGACTAGGGATCTGACACCAGCGGACTCCAGTACCCCTATATGGTACTCTGCCTCTACAAAACCTATCCATTGAACTGTCCATCCATCCATCCATCCACCCATACATCTATCCATCCATTCATCCATCCATCCATCCATCCATCCATCCATCCATCCATCCACCAGTCAACCAAGCTAAGTACAAAAGGAGATCTCTCCTTGAATGGTGAGGAGAAACAACGATGCATAGGTAGGTTGCAAAGGCCCAGTTTGGCTGAATAGGGCAGAGGGGCTGAACCAGGGAATGTGTTGGGGCGTGTGGGTTTGGGTGGGGTGAGCCGGAGACCCTGTGAGCTGGGTCACATTAGGGGCAGGCAGGGGGTGGAAGGGGTTGCGAACAGCTGTCACTGGAGAACCATCACAAGTGCTGGAGCTGGTGAGCAGGGCACCTGGAAGAGAGGACAGACAAAGGAGAGAAGCAAAGTGCGGTGGAGAGGAGAGGGGAGAGGATGGTGAGGACAGGAGAGGACAGGAGAGGACAGGATTGGAGGGGACCTGAGAAACCTACCTGGACAAAGGCAGCATACAGACATCCAGGAAGGCAGGCAGGCATGCAGGCAGCTCTGGCCTGGGCTCCCTGGATCCCGGGCGCACCTCCACCTGTCTTCTCTTGGCTGCCAGCCCTGAGGTCCCTCGTCGGTCAGCACTGTCTTCCCATCCTTCCGTCCGTCTGTGCCAGGGCCCAGGCGTCTGGGCGCTGTTGCCTGACCTAGTGGCAGGGCAGTTGGGCTGCCCAGTGCCAGTGTGGCCAGCACAGATTGCCAGGGGCTAGGACATCACAGAGGGCTCCTGTGGTTGCTAGGCCACGGGGACCCCGCCCATCCAGTTGACCAGCAGCCATGACCCCCACGCTGAACTTGACCTGAGGGGTGGTGGCCAGCCACCAGAGCCAGAGCCCCAGGCCAAAGCAGGTGCTGGTCGGCCGGGCCAAGGTGCTATGGGCAGATTGGTGTGTGTCTGGGCATGGGGCTGGCATCTGACAGTCCAGGGCGGGGGACCAAGTTCCGCCAGGCCCCTGTCCCACCATGTGCACTGACACACAGTCTTGCTGACTGACTGACAGTCCCCGCCCCAGAGATACCCACACCAAGTCCCTGGGTGCCCTGAGCTGCCCCTGAGGGTTGGTGGGTGCCTGCCTGGACACATGCCTCCGTTAAGGAGGCCTCTATTAATCCCGTTGCCTACTGACAGCTGCCCTCCTGCCCCTCCTCCTCCTCCTCCGCCTCCTCCTCCTCCTCTTCTTCCTCCTCCTCTTCCTACTCTTCCTCCACCTCTTCCTCCTCCTCCTCCTCCACCCCCTCCTCCTCTTCCTCATCCTCAGAGGGACTCACTCAGGGCCCTTGGCCTAGGCAAGCCAGGGCTGCTGCTCTGGCTTCTGCAGCTTCTATCCAGTGGGGGGTGTAGGAATCTGTTCCTGTCAGTCCCTGATTCCTGGGACCTTCCATGCCTCCAGCTGCCCCCACTCTCTAGTCCTGACCCCTCCTCAAGGATGCCCCCTTTCCCATTACCCTCTGTCCCCCAGCTCCCAACTAACATCTACTGTGTTCCTCCCTGCGCTACTTTACTGCCACCCTGCTTCTGCCCTTCAGCCCTGAGGGCCCAGTGCCAGCCCAGCTGCCATCTCACCATCCAGCAGGGGGACCTGCCCTAACCCCCTGCCACCACACCCACACACACAGCCCTGCACACACTCCTGGGCTCCTCTGCCTGCAGCCTGCCTCTCAAACAGTCTCCTTCTGCCCCCTAGCCCCCTTACAGCCTCTGCCACGGACCCCCACAGACACCTGGGCATGAGCAGTGCAGACATGCAAACAGCTCCCCTCGCCCCCACTCCAGTTGCTCCAAGGTTGTCAAGAGTCTTTTTTTCATGCTGTAGAGGAGGGATATGAGACAGTCCAATGTCCTGGGGAGCAAGAACTGCAAACAGTCCATCTACAATGTAACATTTGGGTCTCAGGCCGCCCAATCCCTAGTGCGCTGTGCAGACCTTTGACTGGCAAAAACACCCCATCTGAGCGTGAGATCTGGCTGGGCTAGTGGCTCTTTCTGTGGACTAAGAGACAGACAGACAGAGTTTTCAGGTTCAAAACCTATACTTCCCAGAAGATGGTCATTCACATCGGTAAAAAAAAAAAAAAAAAAAAAAAAAAAAAAAGGCTTTTAATTTTTTTTTCCCCTGCCTGGGTAACCTGTCTCCTGCCTGTTTCAAAGTGAAAAAAGGGAAAAATCTTTTTTGGAGGGAAAAGGACCAAAATGCAGGCAGGTGGACTCCGTGGAAGGTGGATGGGGAGTTGCTCCTGCCCTGGCACTAGAGCCCCAGCTGCTGTTCCAGGTGCTCTCTGATAACAGAGATCTCCGTGTGTCGTGTCATGACACTGTCTCCAGGACTGAGCCTCAGGATAATGAGGATTCAAAACGAGGCAGGTGATACTGCCTTCAAAAGTAAATCCAGGGAGGTTTGGCGGTATGTCAGAGGGTTAAGGGCTTGTGGCGCTCACGAATAGAGGGGACAGGTGGAAGGATTTGGGGTCTGGCCCCCAGACCGCCACCTGCAGGGGATTCGCTTTACAGGGGGTGAAGCAGGTCTTTAGGAGCTCTATCTTTCTCTCCCACCCTGTATTTCCTCTGCTCTCTCCTTTTGTGTCTGTCAGATGCAAGGTCAGTAACAACAACAACAACAACAAAAACAATAACCACCACAGTGACCAAGCAACAAGGGCAGCGAAAGGGGAACAAATGGAGTGCAGGAGCTGTGGATTATTCGTGGCGTAGGCACTCAGCTGTGGCAATAACCCCTTGAGGCAATCAATCCATACATGAAGATGTAATACAGGTAACAGAGACGTATATGTCCCTGTGTGTTTCCACTGAGTTAATGTAAATGCACTTTTATTGACTTCTTCATTTATTTATTACCTTGCCACGAGAATTTCTTTTCATTGCTAAAAAAAAAGTGTCCCATCAAGGGTACCAAGTGGTGCCACACCCAGGTAAGCACTCATGTTACAATGCAGGAGGACTGGGCTTCAACAACCTGGTTCCCACCTGCCAGGGGAAATCTTTACAAGTGGTGCGGAAGTGCTGCAGTTGTCTCTCTCTGTGTCTCAAACTCTCTCTACGTCCCTTCCCTCTCAATTCCTGTCTATTTATTCCAGTGAATAATCAAGAAAATAGAAAGTCAAAAAAGAAAAAGGAAAAGGAAATATTCCACGACTTCAAATGGGCTACTCAGGACAATGCTTTCCTTGTTAAGATCCTCACAGCATTCCATATGCAGAAAGGCAAAGACGCCATGTATTTTTTAACCCAGTTTTTATATTTATTTATTTATTTATTTAGGTGCTTATTCATTTTTGTTATTGATGAATTAATGTTTTACATTTGACATTGACTAGGGATCTGACACCAGCGGACTCCAGTACCCCTATATGGTACTCTGCCTCTACAAAACCTATCCATTGAACTGTCCATCCATCCATCCATCCACCCATACATCTATCCATCCATTCATCCATCCATCCATCCATCCATCCATCCATCCATCCATCCACCAGTCAACCAAGCTAAGTACAAAAGGAGATCTCTCCTTGAATGGTGAGGAGAAACAACGATGCATAGGTAGGTTGCAAAGGCCCAGTTTGGCTGAATAGGGCAGAGGGGCTGAACCAGGGAATGTGTTGGGGCGTGTGGGTTTGGGTGGGGTGAGCCGGAGACCCTGTGAGCTGGGTCACATTAGGGGCAGGCAGGGGGTGGAAGGGGTTGCGAACAGCTGTCACTGGAGAACCATCACAAGTGCTGGAGCTGGTGAGCAGGGCACCTGGAAGAGAGGACAGACAAAGGAGAGAAGCAAAGTGCGGTGGAGAGGAGAGGGGAGAGGATGGTGAGGACAGGAGAGGACAGGAGAGGACAGGATTGGAGGGGACCTGAGAAACCTACCTGGACAAAGGCAGCATACAGACATCCAGGAAGGCAGGCAGGCATGCAGGCAGCTCTGGCCTGGGCTCCCTGGATCCCGGGCGCACCTCCACCTGTCTTCTCTTGGCTGCCAGCCCTGAGGTCCCTCGTCGGTCAGCACTGTCTTCCCATCCTTCCGTCCGTCTGTGCCAGGGCCCAGGCGTCTGGGCGCTGTTGCCTGACCTAGTGGCAGGGCAGTTGGGCTGCCCAGTGCCAGTGTGGCCAGCACAGATTGCCAGGGGCTAGGACATCACAGAGGGCTCCTGTGGTTGCTAGGCCACGGGGACCCCGCCCATCCAGTTGACCAGCAGCCATGACCCCCACGCTGAACTTGACCTGAGGGGTGGTGGCCAGCCACCAGAGCCAGAGCCCCAGGCCAAAGCAGGTGCTGGTCGGCCGGGCCAAGGTGCTATGGGCAGATTGGTGTGTGTCTGGGCATGGGGCTGGCATCTGACAGTCCAGGGCGGGGGACCAAGTTCCGCCAGGCCCCTGTCCCACCATGTGCACTGACACACAGTCTTGCTGACTGACTGACAGTCCCCGCCCCAGAGATACCCACACCAAGTCCCTGGGTGCCCTGAGCTGCCCCTGAGGGTTGGTGGGTGCCTGCCTGGACACATGCCTCCGTTAAGGAGGCCTCTATTAATCCCGTTGCCTACTGACAGCTGCCCTCCTGCCCCTCCTCCTCCTCCTCCGCCTCCTCCTCCTCCTCTTCTTCCTCCTCCTCTTCCTACTCTTCCTCCACCTCTTCCTCCTCCTCCTCCTCCTCCACCCCCTCCTCCTCTTCCTCATCCTCAGAGGGACTCACTCAGGGCCCTTGGCCTAGGCAAGCCAGGGCTGCTGCTCTGGCTTCTGCAGCTTCTATCCAGTGGGGGGGTGTAGGAATCTGTTCCTGTCAGTCCCTGATTCCTGGGACCTTCCATGCCTCCAGCTGCCCCCACTCTCTAGTCCTGACCCCTCCTCAAGGATGCCCCCTTTCTCCTTACCCTCTGTCCCCCAGCTCCCAACTAACATCTACTGTGTTCCTCCCTGCGCTACTTTACTGCCACCCTGCTTCTGCCCTTCAGCCCTCAGGGCCCAGTGCCAGCCCAGCTGCCATCTCACCATCCAGCAGGGGGACCTGCCCTAACCCCCTGCCACCACACCCACACACACAGCCCTGCACACACTCCTGGGCTCCTCTGCCTGCAGCCTGCCTCTCAAACAGTCTCCTTCTGCCCCCTAGCCCCCTTACAGCCTCTGCCACGGACCCCCACAGACACCTGGGCATGAGCAGTGCAGACATGCAAACAGCTCCCCTCGCCCCCACTCCAGTTGCTCCAAGGTTGTCAAGAGTCTTTTTTTCATGCTGTAGAGGAGGGAGTTGAGACAGTCCAATGTCCTGGGGAGCAAGAACTGCAAACAGTCCATCTACAATGTAACATTTGGGTCTCAGGCCGCCCAATCCCTAGTGCGCTGTGCAGACCTTTGACTGGCAAAAACACCCCATCTGAGCGTGAGATCTGGCTGGGCTAGTGGCTCTTTCTGTGGACTAAGAGACAGACAGACAGAGTTTTCAGGTTCAAAACCTATACTTCCCAGAAGATGGTCATTCACATCGGTAAAAAAAAAAAAAAAAAAAAAAAAAAAAAAAAAAAAAAAAGGCTTTTAATTTTTTTTTCCCCTGCCTGGGTAACCTGTCTCCTGCCTGTTTCAAAGTGAAAAAAGGGAAAAATCTTTTTTGGAGGGAAAGGGACCAAAATGCAGGCAGGTGGACTCCGTGGAAGGTGCATGGGGAGTTGCTCCTGCCCTGGCACTAGAGCCCCAGCTGCTGTTCCAGGTGCTCTCTGATAACAGAGATCTCCGTGTGTCGTGTCATGACACTGTCTCCAGGACTGAGCCTCAGGATAATGAGGATTCAAAACGAGGCAGGTGATACTGCCTTCAAAAGTAAATCCAGGGAGGTTTGGCGGTATGTCAGAGGGTTAAGGGCTTGTGGCGCTCACGAATAGAGGGGACAGGTGGAAGGATTTGGGGTCTGGCCCCCAGACCGCCACCTGCAGGGGATTCGCTTTACAGGGGGTGAAGCAGGTCTTTAGGAGCTCTATCTTTCTCTCCCACCCTGTATTTCCTCTGCTCTCTCCTTTTGTGTCTGTCAGATGCAAGGTCAGTAACAACAACAACAACAACAACAAAAACAATAACCACCACAGTGACCAAGCAACAAGGGCAGCGAAAGGGGAACAAATGGAGTGCAGGAGCTGTGGATTATTCGTGGCGTAGGCACTCAGCTGTGGCAATAACCCCTTGAGGCAATCAATCCATACATGAAGATGTAATACAGGTAACAGAGACGTATATGTCCCTGTGTGTTTCCACTGAGTTAATGTAAATGCACTTTTATTGACTTCTTCATTTATTTATTACCTTGCCACGAGAATTTCTTTTCATTGCTAAAAAAAAAGTGTCCCATCAAGGGTACCAAGTGGTGCCACACCCAGGTAAGCACTCATGTTACAATGCAGGAGGACTGGGCTTCAACAACCTGGTTCCCACCTGCCAGGGGAAATCTTTACAAGTGGTGCGGAAGTGCTGCAGTTGTCTCTCTCTGTGTCTCAAACTCTCTCTACGTCCCTTCCCTCTCAATTCCTGTCTATTTATTCCAGTGAATAATCAAGAAAATAGAAAGTCAAAAAAGAAAAAGGAAAAGGAAATATTCCACGACTTCAAATGGGCTACTCAGGACAATGCTTTCCTTGTTAAGATCCTCACAGCATTCCATATGCAGAAAGGCAAAGACGCCATGTATTTTTTAACCCAGTTTTTATATTTATTTATTTATTTATTTAGGTGCTTATTCATTTTTGTTATTGATGAATTAATGTTTTACATTTGACATTGACTAGGGATCTGACACCAGCGGACTCCAGTACCCCTATATGGTACTCTGCCTCTACAAAACCTATCCATTGAACTGTCCATCCATCCATCCATCCACCCATACATCTATCCATCCATTCATCCATCCATCCATCCATCCATCCACCAGTCAACCAAGCTAAGTACAAAAGGAGATCTCTCCTTGAATGGTGAGGAGAAACAACGATGCATAGGTAGGTTGCAAAGGCCCAGTTTGGCTGAATAGGGCAGAGGGGCTGAACCAGGGAATGTGTTGGGGCGTGTGGGTTTGGGTGGGGTGAGCCGGAGACCCTGTGAGCTGGGTCACATTAGGGGCAGGCAGGGGGTGGAAGGGGTTGCGAACAGCTGTCACTGGAGAACCATCACAAGTGCTGGAGCTGGTGAGCAGGGCACCTGGAAGAGAGGACAGACAAAGGAGAGAAGCAAAGTGCGGTGGAGAGGAGAGGGGAGAGGATGGTGAGGACAGGAGAGGACAGGAGAGGACAGGATTGGAGGGGACCTGAGAAACCTACCTGGACAAAGGCAGCATACAGACATCCAGGAAGGCAGGCAGGCATGCAGGCAGCTCTGGCCTGGGCTCCCTGGATCCCGGGCGCACCTCCACCTGTCTTCTCTTGGCTGCCAGCCCTGAGGTCCCTCGTCGGTCAGCACTGTCTTCCCATCCTTCCGTCCGTCTGTGCCAGGGCCCAGGCGTCTGGGCGCTGTTGCCTGACCTAGTGGCAGGGCAGTTGGGCTGCCCAGTGCCAGTGTGGCCAGCACAGATTGCCAGGGGCTAGGACATCACAGAGGGCTCCTGTGGTTGCTAGGCCACGGGGACCCCGCCCATCCAGTTGACCAGCAGCCATGACCCCCACGCTGAACTTGACCTGAGGGGTGGTGGCCAGCCACCAGAGCCAGAGCCCCAGGCCAAAGCAGGTGCTGGTCGGCCGGGCCAAGGTGCTATGGGCAGATTGGTGTGTGTCTGGGCATGGGGCTGGCATCTGACAGTCCAGGGCGGGGGACCAAGTTCCGCCAGGCCCCTGTCCCACCATGTGCACTGACACACAGTCTTGCTGACTGACTGACAGTCCCCGCCCCAGAGATACCCACACCAAGTCCCTGGGTGCCCTGAGCTGCCCCTGAGGGTTGGTGGGTGCCTGCCTGGACACATGCCTCCGTTAAGGAGGCCTCTATTAATCCCGTTGCCTACTGACAGCTGCCCTCCTGCCCCTCCTCCTCCTCCTCCGCCTCCTCCTCCTCCTCTTCTTCCTCCTCCTCTTCCTACTCTTCCTCCACCTCTTCCTCCTCCTCCTCCTCCACCCCCTCCTCCTCTTCCTCATCCTCAGAGGGACTCACTCAGGGCCCTTGGCCTAGGCAAGCCAGGGCTGCTGCTCTGGCTTCTGCAGCTTCTATCCAGTGGGGGGGTGTAGGAATCTGTTCCTGTCAGTCCCTGATTCCTGGGACCTTCCATGCCTCCAGCTGCCCCCACTCTCTAGTCCTGACCCCTCCTCAAGGATGCCCCCTTTCTCCTTACCCTCTGTCCCCCAGCTCCCAACTAACATCTACTGTGTTCCTCCCTGCGCTACTTTACTGCCACCCTGCTTCTGCCCTTCAGCCCTCAGGGCCCAGTGCCAGCCCAGCTGCCATCTCACCATCCAGCAGGGGGACCTGCCCTAACCCCCTGCCACCACACCCACACACACAGCCCTGCACACACTCCTGGGCTCCTCTGCCTGCAGCCTGCCTCTCAAACAGTCTCCTTCTGCCCCCTAGCCCCCTTACAGCCTCTGCCACGGACCCCCACAGACACCTGGGCATGAGCAGTGCAGACATGCAAACAGCTCCCCTCGCCCCCACTCCAGTTGCTCCAAGGTTGTCAAGAGTCTTTTTTTCATGCTGTAGAGGAGGGAGTTGAGACAGTCCAATGTCCTGGGGAGCAAGAACTGCAAACAGTCCATCTACAATGTAACATTTGGGTCTCAGGCCGCCCAATCCCTAGTGCGCTGTGCAGACCTTTGACTGGCAAAAACACCCCATCTGAGCGTGAGATCTGGCTGGGCTAGTGGCTCTTTCTGTGGACTAAGAGACAGACAGACAGAGTTTTCAGGTTCAAAACCTATACTTCCCAGAAGATGGTCATTCACATCGGTAAAAAAAAAAAAAAAAAAAAAAAAAAAAAAAAGGCTTTTAATTTTTTTTTCCCCTGCCTGGGTAACCTGTCTCCTGCCTGTTTCAAAGTGAAAAAAGGGAAAAATCTTTTTTGGAGGGAAAAGGACCAAAATGCAGGCAGGTGGACTCCGTGGAAGGTGGATGGGGAGTTGCTCCTGCCCTGGCACTAGAGCCCCAGCTGCTGTTCCAGGTGCTCTCTGATAACAGAGATCTCCGTGTGTCGTGTCATGACACTGTCTCCAGGACTGAGCCTCAGGATAATGAGGATTCAAAACGAGGCAGGTGATACTGCCTTCAAAAGTAAATCCAGGGAGGTTTGGCGGTATGTCAGAGGGTTAAGGGCTTGTGGCGCTCACGAATAGAGGGGACAGGTGGAAGGATTTGGGGTCTGGCCCCCAGACCGCCACCTGCAGGGGATTCGCTTTACAGGGGGTGAAGCAGGTCTTTAGGAGCTCTATCTTTCTCTCCCACCCTGTATTTCCTCTGCTCTCTCCTTTTGTGTCTGTCAGATGCAAGGTCAGTAACAACAACAACAACAACAAAAACAATAACCACCACAGTGACCAAGCAACAAGGGCAGCGAAAGGGGAACAAATGGAGTGCAGGAGCTGTGGATTATTCGTGGCGTAGGCACTCAGCTGTGGCAATAACCCCTTGAGGCAATCAATCCATACATGAAGATGTAATACAGGTAACAGAGACGTATATGTCCCTGTGTGTTTCCACTGAGTTAATGTAAATGCACTTTTATTGACTTCTTCATTTATTTATTACCTTGCCACGAGAATTTCTTTTCATTGCTAAAAAAAAAGTTTCCCATCAAGGGTACCAAGTGGTGCCACACCCAGGTAAGCACTCATGTTACAATGCAGGAGGACTGGGCTTCAACAACCTGGTTCCCACCTGCCAGGGGAAATCTTTACAAGTGGTGCGGAAGTGCTGCAGTTGTCTCTCTCTGTGTCTCAAACTCTCTCTACGTCCCTTCCCTCTCAATTCCTGTCTATTTATTCCAGTGAATAATCAAGAAAATAGAAAGTCAAAAAAGAAAAAGGAAAAGGAAATATTCCACGACTTCAAATGGGCTACTCAGGACAATGCTTTCCTTGTTAAGATCCTCACAGCATTCCATATGCAGAAAGGCAAAGACGCCATGTATTTTTTAACCCAGTTTTTATATTTATTTATTTATTTATTTAGGTGCTTATTCATTTTTGTTATTGATGAATTAATGTTTTACATTTGACATTGACTAGGGATCTGACACCAGCGGACTCCAGTACCCCTATATGGTACTCTGCCTCTACAAAACCTATCCATTGAACTGTCCATCCATCCATCCATCCACCCATACATCTATCCATCCATTCATCCATCCATCCATCCATCCATCCATCCATCCACCAGTCAACCAAGCTAAGTACAAAAGGAGATCTCTCCTTGAATGGTGAGGAGAAACAACGATGCATAGGTAGGTTGCAAAGGCCCAGTTTGGCTGAATAGGGCAGAGGGGCTGAACCAGGGAATGTGTTGGGGCGTGTGGGTTTGGGTGGGGTGAGCCGGAGACCCTGTGAGCTGGGTCACATTAGGGGCAGGCAGGGGGTGGAAGGGGTTGCGAACAGCTGTCACTGGAGAACCATCACAAGTGCTGGAGCTGGTGAGCAGGGCACCTGGAAGAGAGGACAGACAAAGGAGAGAAGCAAAGTGCGGTGGAGAGGAGAGGGGAGAGGATGGTGAGGACAGGAGAGGACAGGAGAGGACAGGATTGGAGGGGACCTGAGAAACCTACCTGGACAAAGGCAGCATACAGACATCCAGGAAGGCAGGCAGGCATGCAGGCAGCTCTGGCCTGGGCTCCCTGGATCCCGGGCGCACCTCCACCTGTCTTCTCTTGGCTGCCAGCCCTGAGGTCCCTCGTCGGTCAGCACTGTCTTCCCATCCTTCCGTCCGTCTGTGCCAGGGCCCAGGCGTCTGGGCGCTGTTGCCTGACCTAGTGGCAGGGCAGTTGGGCTGCCCAGTGCCAGTGTGGCCAGCACAGATTGCCAGGGGCTAGGACATCACAGAGGGCTCCTGTGGTTGCTAGGCCACGGGGACCCCGCCCATCCAGTTGACCAGCAGCCATGACCCCCACGCTGAACTTGACCTGAGGGGTGGTGGCCAGCCACCAGAGCCAGAGCCCCAGGCCAAAGCAGGTGCTGGTCGGCCGGGCCAAGGTGCTATGGGCAGATTGGTGTGTGTCTGGGCATGGGGCTGGCATCTGACAGTCCAGGGCGGGGGACCAAGTTCCGCCAGGCCCCTGTCCCACCATGTGCACTGACACACAGTCTTGCTGACTGACTGACAGTCCCCGCCCCAGAGATACCCACACCAAGTCCCTGGGTGCCCTGAGCTGCCCCTGAGGGTTGGTGGGTGCCTGCCTGGACACATGCCTCCGTTAAGGAGGCCTCTATTAATCCCGTTGCCTACTGACAGCTGCCCTCCTGCCCCTCCTCCTCCTCCTCCGCCTCCTCCTCCTCCTCTTCTTCCTCCTCCTCTTCCTACTCTTCCTCCACCTCTTCCTCCTCCTCCTCCTCCACCCCCTCCTCCTCTTCCTCATCCTCAGAGGGACTCACTCAGGGCCCTTGGCCTAGGCAAGCCAGGGCTGCTGCTCTGGCTTCTGCAGCTTCTATCCAGTGGGGGGGTGTAGGAATCTGTTCCTGTCAGTCCCTGATTCCTGGGACCTTCCATGCCTCCAGCTGCCCCCACTCTCTAGTCCTGACCCCTCCTCAAGGATGCCCCCTTTCTCCTTACCCTCTGTCCCCCAGCTCCCAACTAACATCTACTGTGTTCCTCCCTGCGCTACTTTACTGCCACCCTGCTTCTGCCCTTCAGCCCTCAGGGCCCAGTGCCAGCCCAGCTGCCATCTCACCATCCAGCAGGGGGACCTGCCCTAACCCCCTGCCACCACACCCACACACACAGCCCTGCACACACTCCTGGGCTCCTCTGCCTGCAGCCTGCCTCTCAAACAGTCTCCTTCTGCCCCCTAGCCCCCTTACAGCCTCTGCCACGGACCCCCACAGACACCTGGGCATGAGCAGTGCAGACATGCAAACAGCTCCCCTCGCCCCCACTCCAGTTGCTCCAAGGTTGTCAAGAGTCTTTTTTTCATGCTGTAGAGGAGGGAGTTGAGACAGTCCAATGTCCTGGGGAGCAAGAACTGCAAACAGTCCATCTACAATGTAACATTTGGGTCTCAGGCCGCCCAATCCATAGTGCGCTGTGCAGACCTTTGACTGGCAAAAACACCCCATCTGAGCGTGAGATCTGGCTGGGCTAGTGGCTCTTTCTGTGGACTAAGAGACAGACAGACAGAGTTTTCAGGTTCAAAACCTATACTTCCCAGAAGATGGTCATTCACATCGGTAAAAAAAAAAAAAAAAAAAAAAAAAAAAAAAAAAAAAAAGGCTTTTAATTTTTTTTTCCCCTGCCTGGGTAACCTGTCTCCTGCCTGTTTCAAAGTGAAAAAAGGGAAAAATCTTTTTTGGAGGGAAAAGGACCAAAATGCAGGCAGGTGGACTCCGTGGAAGGTGCATGGGGAGTTGCTCCTGCCCTGGCACTAGAGCCCCAGCTGCTGTTCCAGGTGCTCTCTGATAACAGAGATCTCCGTGTGTCGTGTCATGACACTGTCTCCAGGACTGAGCCTCAGGATAATGAGGATTCAAAACGAGGCAGGTGATACTGCCTTCAAAAGTAAATCCAGGGAGGTTTGGCGGTATGTCAGAGGGTTAAGGGCTTGTGGCGCTCACGAATAGAGGGGACAGGTGGAAGGATTTGGGGTCTGGCCCCCAGACCGCCACCTGCAGGGGATTCGCTTTACAGGGGGTGAAGCAGGTCTTTAGGAGCTCTATCTTTCTCTCCCACCCTGTATTTCCTCTGCTCTCTCCTTTTGTGTCTGTCAGATGCAAGGTCAGTAACAACAACAACAACAACAAAAACAATAACCACCACAGTGACCAAGCAACAAGGGCAGCGAAAGGGGAACAAATGGAGTGCAGGAGCTGTGGATTATTCGTGGCGTAGGCACTCAGCTGTGGCAATAACCCCTTGAGGCAATCAATCCATACATGAAGATGTAATACAGGTAACAGAGACGTATATGTCCCTGTGTGTTTCCACTGAGTTAATGTAAATGCACTTTTATTGACTTCTTCATTTATTTATTACCTTGCCACGAGAATTTCTTTTCATTGCTAAAAAAAAAGTGTCCCATCAAGGGTACCAAGTGGTGCCACACCCAGGTAAGCACTCATGTTACAATGCAGGAGGACTGGGCTTCAACAACCTGGTTCCCACCTGCCAGGGGAAATCTTTACAAGTGGTGCGGAAGTGCTGCAGTTGTCTCTCTCTGTGTCTCAAACTCTCTCTACGTCCCTTCCCTCTCAATTCCTGTCTATTTATTCCAGTGAATAATCAAGAAAATAGAAAGTCAAAAAAGAAAAAGGAAAAGGAAATATTCCACGACTTCAAATGGGCTACTCAGGACAATGCTTTCCTTGTTAAGATCCTCACAGCATTCCATATGCAGAAAGGCAAAGACGCCATGTATTTTTTAACCCAGTTTTTATATTTATTTATTTATTTATTTAGGTGCTTATTCATTTTTGTTATTGATGAATTAATGTTTTACATTTGACATTGACTAGGGATCTGACACCAGCGGACTCCAGTACCCCTATATGGTACTCTGCCTCTACAAAACCTATCCATTGAACTGTCCATCCATCCATCCATCCACCCATACATCTATCCATCCATTCATCCATCCATCCATCCATCCATCCATCCATCCACCAGTCAACCAAGCTAAGTACAAAAGGAGATCTCTCCTTGAATGGTGAGGAGAAACAACGATGCATAGGTAGGTTGCAAAGGCCCAGTTTGGCTGAATAGGGCAGAGGGGCTGAACCAGGGAATGTGTTGGGGCGTGTGGGTTTGGGTGGGGTGAGCCGGAGACCCTGTGAGCTGGGTCACATTAGGGGCAGGCAGGGGGTGGAAGGGGTTGCGAACAGCTGTCACTGGAGAACCATCACAAGTGCTGGAGCTGGTGAGCAGGGCACCTGGAAGAGAGGACAGACAAAGGAGAGAAGCAAAGTGCGGTGGAGAGGAGAGGGGAGAGGATGGTGAGGACAGGAGAGGACAGGAGAGGACAGGATTGGAGGGGACCTGAGAAACCTACCTGGACAAAGGCAGCATACAGACATCCAGGAAGGCAGGCAGGCATGCAGGCAGCTCTGGCCTGGGCTCCCTGGATCCCGGGCGCACCTCCACCTGTCTTCTCTTGGCTGCCAGCCCTGAGGTCCCTCGTCGGTCAGCACTGTCTTCCCATCCTTCCGTCCGTCTGTGCCAGGGCCCAGGCGTCTGGGCGCTGTTGCCTGACCTAGTGGCAGGGCAGTTGGGCTGCCCAGTGCCAGTGTGGCCAGCACAGATTGCCAGGGGCTAGGACATCACAGAGGGCTCCTGTGGTTGCTAGGCCACGGGGACCCCGCCCATCCAGTTGACCAGCAGCCATGACCCCCACGCTGAACTTGACCTGAGGGGTGGTGGCCAGCCACCAGAGCCAGAGCCCCAGGCCAAAGCAGGTGCTGGTCGGCCGGGCCAAGGTGCTATGGGCAGATTGGTGTGTGTCTGGGCATGGGGCTGGCATCTGACAGTCCAGGGCGGGGGACCAAGTTCCGCCAGGCCCCTGTCCCACCATGTGCACTGACACACAGTCTTGCTGACTGACTGACAGTCCCCGCCCCAGAGATACCCACACCAAGTCCCTGGGTGCCCTGAGCTGCCCCTGAGGGTTGGTGGGTGCCTGCCTGGACACATGCCTCCGTTAAGGAGGCCTCTATTAATCCCGTTGCCTACTGACAGCTGCCCTCCTGCCCCTCCTCCTCCTCCTCCGCCTCCTCCTCCTCCTCTTCTTCCTCCTCCTCTTCCTACTCTTCCTCCACCTCTTCCTCCTCCTCCTCCTCCACCCCCTCCTCCTCTTCCTCATCCTCAGAGGGACTCACTCAGGGCCCTTGGCCTAGGCAAGCCAGGGCTGCTGCTCTGGCTTCTGCAGCTTCTATCCAGTGGGGGGGTGTAGGAATCTGTTCCTGTCAGTCCCTGATTCCTGGGACCTTCCATGCCTCCAGCTGCCCCCACTCTCTAGTCCTGACCCCTCCTCAAGGATGCCCCCTTTCTCCTTACCCTCTGTCCCCCAGCTCCCAACTAACATCTACTGTGTTCCTCCCTGCGCTACTTTACTGCCACCCTGCTTCTGCCCTTCAGCCCTCAGGGCCCAGTGCCAGCCCAGCTGCCATCTCACCATCCAGCAGGGGGACCTGCCCTAACCCCCTGCCACCACACCCACACACACAGCCCTGCACACACTCCTGGGCTCCTCTGCCTGCAGCCTGCCTCTCAAACAGTCTCCTTCTGCCCCCTAGCCCCCTTACAGCCTCTGCCACGGACCCCCACAGACACCTGGGCATGAGCAGTGCAGACATGCAAACAGCTCCCCTCGCCCCCACTCCAGTTGCTCCAAGGTTGTCAAGAGTCTTTTTTTCATGCTGTAGAGGAGGGAGTTGAGACAGTCCAATGTCCTGGGGAGCAAGAACTGCAAACAGTCCATCTACAATGTAACATTTGGGTCTCAGGCCGCCCAATCCCTAGTGCGCTGTGCAGACCTTTGACTGGCAAAAACACCCCATCTGAGCGTGAGATCTGGCTGGGCTAGTGGCTCTTTCTGTGGACTAAGAGACAGACAGACAGAGTTTTCAGGTTCAAAACCTATACTTCCCAGAAGATGGTCATTCACATCGGTAAAAAAAAAAAAAGGCTTTTAATTTTTTTTTCCCCTGCCTGGGTAACCTGTCTCCTGCCTGTTTCAAAGTGAAAAAAGGGAAAAATCTTTTTTGGAGG
Source organism: Erinaceus europaeus (assembly GCF_950295315.1). NCBI lineage: Eukaryota > Metazoa > Chordata > Mammalia > Eulipotyphla > Erinaceidae > Erinaceus > Erinaceus europaeus. The sequence goes on along the minus strand of NW_026647120.1, from coordinate 266,511 downwards.
GAAAAGGACCAAAATGCAGGCAGGTGGACTCCGTGGAAGGTGGATGGGGAGTTGCTCCTGCCCTGGCACTAGAGCCCCAGCTGCTGTTCCAGGTGCTCTCTGATAACAGAGATCTCCGTGTGTCGTGTCATGACACTGTCTCCAGGACTGAGCCTCAGGATAATGAGGATTCAAAACGAGGCAGGTGATACTGCCTTCAAAAGTAAATCCAGGGAGGTTTGGCGGTATGTCAGAGGGTTAAGGGCTTGTGGCGCTCACGAATAGAGGGGACAGGTGGAAGGATTTGGGGTCTGGCCCCCAGACCGCCACCTGCAGGGGATTCGCTTTACAGGGGGTGAAGCAGGTCTTTAGGAGCTCTATCTTTCTCTCCCACCCTGTATTTCCTCTGCTCTCTCCTTTTGTGTCTGTCAGATGCAAGGTCAGTAACAACAACAACAACAACAAAAACAATAACCACCACAGTGACCAAGCAACAAGGGCAGCGAAAGGGGAACAAATGGAGTGCAGGAGCTGTGGATTATTCGTGGCGTAGGCACTCAGCTGTGGCAATAACCCCTTGAGGCAATCAATCCATACATGAAGATGTAATACAGGTAACAGAGACGTATATGTCCCTGTGTGTTTCCACTGAGTTAATGTAAATGCACTTTTATTGACTTCTTCATTTATTTATTACCTTGCCACGAGAATTTCTTTTCATTGCTAAAAAAAAAGTGTCCCATCAAGGGTACCAAGTGGTGCCACACCCAGGTAAGCACTCATGTTACAATGCAGGAGGACTGGGCTTCAACAACCTGGTTCCCACCTGCCAGGGGAAATCTTTACAAGTGGTGCGGAAGTGCTGCAGTTGTCTCTCTCTGTGTCTCAAACTCTCTCTACGTCCCTTCCCTCTCAATTCCTGTCTATTTATTCCAGTGAATAATCAAGAAAATAGAAAGTCAAAAAAGAAAAAGGAAAAGGAAATATTCCACGACTTCAAATGGGCTACTCAGGACAATGCTTTCCTTGTTAAGATCCTCACAGCATTCCATATGCAGAAAGGCAAAGACGCCATGTATTTTTTAACCCAGTTTTTATATTTATTTATTTATTTATTTAGGTGCTTATTCATTTTTGTTATTGATGAATTAATGTTTTACATTTGACATTGACTAGGGATCTGACACCAGCGGACTCCAGTACCCCTATATGGTACTCTGCCTCTACAAAACCTATCCATTGAACTGTCCATCCATCCATCCATCCACCCATACATCTATCCATCCATTCATCCATCCATCCATCCATCCATCCATCCATCCATCCACCAGTCAACCAAGCTAAGTACAAAAGGAGATCTCTCCTTGAATGGTGAGGAGAAACAACGATGCATAGGTAGGTTGCAAAGGCCCAGTTTGGCTGAATAGGGCAGAGGGGCTGAACCAGGGAATGTGTTGGGGCGTGTGGGTTTGGGTGGGGTGAGCCGGAGACCCTGTGAGCTGGGTCACATTAGGGGCAGGCAGGGGGTGGAAGGGGTTGCGAACAGCTGTCACTGGAGAACCATCACAAGTGCTGGAGCTGGTGAGCAGGGCACCTGGAAGAGAGGACAGACAAAGGAGAGAAGCAAAGTGCGGTGGAGAGGAGAGGGGAGAGGATGGTGAGGACAGGAGAGGACAGGAGAGGACAGGATTGGAGGGGACCTGAGAAACCTACCTGGACAAAGGCAGCATACAGACATCCAGGAAGGCAGGCAGGCATGCAGGCAGCTCTGGCCTGGGCTCCCTGGATCCCGGGCGCACCTCCACCTGTCTTCTCTTGGCTGCCAGCCCTGAGGTCCCTCGTCGGTCAGCACTGTCTTCCCATCCTTCCGTCCGTCTGTGCCAGGGCCCAGGCGTCTGGGCGCTGTTGCCTGACCTAGTGGCAGGGCAGTTGGGCTGCCCAGTGCCAGTGTGGCCAGCACAGATTGCCAGGGGCTAGGACATCACAGAGGGCTCCTGTGGTTGCTAGGCCACGGGGACCCCGCCCATCCAGTTGACCAGCAGCCATGACCCCCACGCTGAACTTGACCTGAGGGGTGGTGGCCAGCCACCAGAGCCAGAGCCCCAGGCCAAAGCAGGTGCTGGTCGGCCGGGCCAAGGTGCTATGGGCAGATTGGTGTGTGTCTGGGCATGGGGCTGGCATCTGACAGTCCAGGGCGGGGGACCAAGTTCCGCCAGGCCCCTGTCCCACCATGTGCACTGACACACAGTCTTGCTGACTGACTGACAGTCCCCGCCCCAGAGATACCCACACCAAGTCCCTGGGTGCCCTGAGCTGCCCCTGAGGGTTGGTGGGTGCCTGCCTGGACACATGCCTCCGTTAAGGAGGCCTCTATTAATCCCGTTGCCTACTGACAGCTGCCCTCCTGCCCCTCCTCCTCCTCCTCCGCCTCCTCCTCCTCCTCTTCTTCCTCCTCTCTTCCTACTCTTCCTCCACCTCTTCCTCCTCCTCCTCCTCCACCCCCCTCCTCCTCTTCCTCATCCTCAGAGGGACTCACTCAGGGCCCTTGGCCTAGGCAAGCCAGGGCTGCTGCTCTGGCTTCTGCAGCTTCTATCCAGTGGGGGGGTGTAGGAATCTGTTCCTGTCAGTCCCTGATTCCTGGGACCTTCCATGCCTCCAGCTGCCACCACTCTCTAGTCCTGACCCCTCCTCAAGGATGCCCCCTTTCTCCTTACCCTCTGTCCCCAGCTCCCAACTAACATCTACTGTGTTCCTCCCTGCGCTACTTACTGCCACCCTGCTTCTGCCCTTCAGCCTCAGGGCCCAGTGCCAGCCCAGCTGCCATCTCACCATCCAGCAGGGGGACCTGCCCTAACCCCCTGCACCACACCCACACACACAGCCCTGCACACACTCCTGGGCTCCTCTGCCTGCCTGCCTCTCAAACAGTCTCCTTCTGCCCCCTAGCCCCCTTACAGCCTCTGCCACGGACCCCCACAGACACCTGGGCATGAGCAGTGCAGACATGCAAACAGCTCCCCTCGCCCCCACTCCAGTTGCTCCAAGGTTGTCAAGAGTCTTTTTTTCATGCTGTAGAGGAGGGAGTTGAGACAGTCCAATGTCCTGGGGAGCAAGAACTGCAAACAGTCCATCTACAATGTAACATTTGGGTCTCAGGCCGCCCAATCCCTAGTGCGCTGTGCAGACCTTTGACTGGCAAAAACACCCCATCTGAGCGTGAGATCTGGCTGGGCTAGTGGCTCTTTCTGTGGACTAAGAGACAGACAGACAGAGTTTTCAGGTTCAAAACCTATACTTCCCAGAAGATGGTCATTCACATCGGTAAAAAAAAAAAAAAAAAAAAAAAAAAAAAAAAAAAAAAAAAAAAAAAAGGCTTTTAATTTTTTTTTCCCCTGCCTGGGTAACCTGTCTCCTGCCTGTTTCAAAGTGAAAAAAGGGAAAAATCTTTTTTGGAGGGAAAAGGACCAAAATGCAGGCAGGTGGACTCCGTGGAAGGTGCATGGGGAGTTGCTCCTGCCCTGGCACTAGAGCCCCAGCTGCTGTTCCAGGTGCTCTCTGATAACAGAGATCTCCGTGTGTCGTGTCATGACACTGTCTCCAGGACTGAGCCTCAGGATAATGAGGATTCAAAACGAGGCAGGTGATACTGCCTTCAAAAGTAAATCCAGGGAGGTTTGGCGGTATGTCAGAGGGTTAAGGGCTTGTGGCGCTCACGAATAGAGGGGACAGGTGGAAGGATTTGGGGTCTGGCCCCCAGACCGCCACCTGCAGGGGATTCGCTTTACAGGGGGTGAAGCAGGTCTTTAGGAGCTCTATCTTTCTCTCCCACCCTGTATTTCCTCTGCTCTCTCCTTTTGTGTCTGTCAGATGCAAGGTCAGTAACAACAACAACAACAACAAAAACAATAACCACCACAGTGACCAAGCAACAAGGGCAGCGAAAGGGGAACAAATGGAGTGCAGGAGCTGTGGATTATTCGTGGCGTAGGCACTCAGCTGTGGCAATAACCCCTTGAGGCAATCAATCCATACATGAAGATGTAATACAGGTAACAGAGACGTATATGTCCCTGTGTGTTTCCACTGAGTTAATGTAAATGCACTTTTATTGACTTCTTCATTTATTTATTACCTTGCCACGAGAATTTCTTTTCATTGCTAAAAAAAAAGTGTCCCATCAAGGGTACCAAGTGGTGCCACACCCAGGTAAGCACTCATGTTACAATGCAGGAGGACTGGGCTTCAACAACCTGGTTCCCACCTGCCAGGGGAAATCTTTACAAGTGGTGCGGAAGTGCTGCAGTTGTCTCTCTCTGTGTCTCAAACTCTCTCTACGTCCCTTCCCTCTCAATTCCTGTCTATTTATTCCAGTGAATAATCAAGAAAATAGAAAGTCAAAAAAGAAAAAGGAAAAGGAAATATTCCACGACTTCAAATGGGCTACTCAGGACAATGCTTTCCTTGTTAAGATCCTCACAGCATTCCATATGCAGAAAGGCAAAGACGCCATGTATTTTTTAACCCAGTTTTTATATTTATTTATTTATTTATTTAGGTGCTTATTCATTTTTGTTATTGATGAATTAATGTTTTACATTTGACATTGACTAGGGATCTGACACCAGCGGACTCCAGTACCCCTATATGGTACTCTGCCTCTACAAAACCTATCCATTGAACTGTCCATCCATCCATCCATCCACCCATACATCTATCCATCCATTCATCCATCCATCCATCCATCCATCCATCCACCAGTCAACCAAGCTAAGTACAAAAGGAGATCTCTCCTTGAATGGTGAGGAGAAACAACGATGCATAGGTAGGTTGCAAAGGCCCAGTTTGGCTGAATAGGGCAGAGGGGCTGAACCAGGGAATGTGTTGGGGCGTGTGGGTTTGGGTGGGGTGAGCCGGAGACCCTGTGAGCTGGGTCACATTAGGGGCAGGCAGGGGGTGGAAGGGGTTGCGAACAGCTGTCACTGGAGAACCATCACAAGTGCTGGAGCTGGTGAGCAGGACACCTGGAAGAGAGGACAGACAAAGGAGAGAAGCAAAGTGCGGTGGAGAGGAGAGGGGAGAGGATGGTGAGGACAGGAGAGGACAGGAGAGGACAGGATTGGAGGGGACCTGAGAAACCTACCTGGACAAAGGCAGCATACAGACATCCAGGAAGGCAGGCAGGCATGCAGGCAGCTCTGGCCTGGGCTCCCTGGATCCCGGGCGCACCTCCACCTGTCTTCTCTTGGCTGCCAGCCCTGAGGTCCCTCGTCGGTCAGCACTGTCTTCCCATCCTTCCGTCCGTCTGTGCCAGGGCCCAGGCGTCTGGGCGCTGTTGCCTGACCTAGTGGCAGGGCAGTTGGGCTGCCCAGTGCCAGTGTGGCCAGCACAGATTGCCAGGGGCTAGGACATCACAGAGGGCTCCTGTGGTTGCTAGGCCACGGGGACCCCGCCCATCCAGTTGACCAGCAGCCATGACCCCCACGCTGAACTTGACCTGAGGGGTGGTGGCCAGCCACCAGAGCCAGAGCCCCAGGCCAAAGCAGGTGCTGGTCGGCCGGGCCAAGGTGCTATGGGCAGATTGGTGTGTGTCTGGGCATGGGGCTGGCATCTGACAGTCCAGGGCGGGGGACCAAGTTCCGCCAGGCCCCTGTCCCACCATGTGCACTGACACACAGTCTTGCTGACTGACTGACAGTCCCCGCCCCAGAGATACCCACACCAAGTCCCTGGGTGCCCTGAGCTGCCCCTGAGGGTTGGTGGGTGCCTGCCTGGACACATGCCTCCGTTAAGGAGGCCTCTATTAATCCCGTTGCCTACTGACAGCTGCCCTCCTGCCCCTCCTCCTCCTCCTCCGCCTCCTCCTCCTCCTCTTCTTCCTCCTCCTCTTCCTACTCTTCCTCCACCTCTTCCTCCTCCTCCTCCTCCACCCCCTCCTCCTCTTCCTCATCCTCAGAGGGACTCACTCAGGGCCCTTGGCCTAGGCAAGCCAGGGCTGCTGCTCTGGCTTCTGCAGCTTCTATCCAGTGGGGGGGTGTAGGAATCTGTTCCTGTCAGTCCCTGATTCCTGGGACCTTCCATGCCTCCAGCTGCCCCCACTCTCTAGTCCTGACCCCTCCTCAAGGATGCCCCCTTTCTCCTTACCCTCTGTCCCCCAGCTCCCAACTAACATCTACTGTGTTCCTCCCTGCGCTACTTTACTGCCACCCTGCTTCTGCCCTTCAGCCCTCAGGGCCCAGTGCCAGCCCAGCTGCCATCTCACCATCCAGCAGGGGGACCTGCCCTAACCCCCTGCCACCACACCCACACACACAGCCCTGCACACACTCCTGGGCTCCTCTGCCTGCAGCCTGCCTCTCAAACAGTCTCCTTCTGCCCCCTAGCCCCCTTACAGCCTCTGCCACGGACCCCCACAGACACCTGGGCATGAGCAGTGCAGACATGCAAACAGCTCCCCTCGCCCCCACTCCAGTTGCTCCAAGGTTGTCAAGAGTCTTTTTTTCATGCTGTAGAGGAGGGAGTTGAGACAGTCCAATGTCCTGGGGAGCAAGAACTGCAAACAGTCCATCTACAATGTAACATTTGGGTCTCAGGCCGCCCAATCCCTAGTGCGCTGTGCAGACCTTTGACTGGCAAAAACACCCCATCTGAGCGTGAGATCTGGCTGGGCTAGTGGCTCTTTCTGTGGACTAAGAGACAGACAGACAGAGTTTTCAGGTTCAAAACCTATACTTCCCAGAAGATGGTCATTCACATCGGTAAAAAAAAAAAAAGGCTTTTAATTTTTTTTTCCCCTGCCTGGGTAACCTGTCTCCTGCCTGTTTCAAAGTGAAAAAAGGGAAAAATCTTTTTTGGAGGGAAAAGGACCAAAATGCAGGCAGGTGGACCTCGTGGAAGGTGGATGGGGAGTTGCTCCTGCCCTGGCACTAGAGCCCCAGCTGCTGTTCCAGGTGCTCTCTGATAACAGAGATCTCCGTGTGTCGTGTCATGACACTGTCTCCAGGACTGAGCCTCAGGATAATGAGGATTCAAAACGAGGCAGGTGATACTGCCTTCAAAAGTAAATCCAGGGAGGTTTGGCGGTATGTCAGAGGGTTAAGGGCTTGTGGCGCTCACGAATAGAGGGGACAGGTGGAAGGATTTGGGGTCTGGCCCCCAGACCGCCACCTGCAGGGGATTCGCTTTACAGGGGGTGAAGCAGGTCTTTAGGAGCTCTATCTTTCTCTCCCACCCTGTATTTCCTCTGCTCTCTCCTTTTGTGTCTGTCAGATGCAAGGTCAGTAACAACAACAACAACAACAAAAACAATAACCACCACAGTGACCAAGCAACAAGGGCAGCGAAAGGGGAACAAATGGAGTGCAGGAGCTGTGGATTATTCGTGGCGTAGGCACTCAGCTGTGGCAATAACCCCTTGAGGCAATCAATCCATACATGAAGATGTAATACAGGTAACAGAGACGTATATGTCCCTGTGTGTTTCCACTGAGTTAATGTAAATGCACTTTTATTGACTTCTTCATTTATTTATTACCTTGCCACGAGAATTTCTTTTCATTGCTAAAAAAAAAGTGTCCCATCAAGGGTACCAAGTGGTGCCACACCCAGGTAAGCACTCATGTTACAATGCAGGAGGACTGGGCTTCAACAACCTGGTTCCCACCTGCCAGGGGAAATCTTTACAAGTGGTGCGGAAGTGCTGCAGTTGTCTCTCTCTGTGTCTCAAACTCTCTCTACGTCCCTTCCCTCTCAATTCCTGTCTATTTATTCCAGTGAATAATCAAGAAAATAGAAAGTCAAAAAAGAAAAAGGAAAAGGAAATATTCCACGACTTCAAATGGGCTACTCAGGACAATGCTTTCCTTGTTAAGATCCTCACAGCATTCCATATGCAGAAAGGCAAAGACGCCATGTATTTTTTAACCCAGTTTTTATATTTATTTATTTATTTATTTAGGTGCTTATTCATTTTTGTTATTGATGAATTAATGTTTTACATTTGACATTGACTAGGGATCTGACACCAGCGGACTCCAGTACCCCTATATGGTACTCTGCCTCTACAAAACCTATCCATTGAACTGTCCATCCATCCATCCATCCACCCATACATCTATCCATCCATTCATCCATCCATCCATCCATCCATCCATCCATCCACCAGTCAACCAAGCTAAGTACAAAAGGAGATCTCTCCTTGAATGGTGAGGAGAAACAACGATGCATAGGTAGGTTGCAAAGGCCCAGTTTGGCTGAATAGGGCAGAGGGGCTGAACCAGGGAATGTGTTGGGGCGTGTGGGTTTGGGTGGGGTGAGCCGGAGACCCTGTGAGCTGGGTCACATTAGGGGCAGGCAGGGGGTGGAAGGGGTTGCGAACAGCTGTCACTGGAGAACCATCACAAGTGCTGGAGCTGGTGAGCAGGACACCTGGAAGAGAGGACAGACAAAGGAGAGAAGCAAAGTGCGGTGGAGAGGAGAGGGGAGAGGATGGTGAGGACAGGAGAGGACAGGAGAGGACAGGATTGGAGGGGACCTGAGAAACCTACCTGGACAAAGGCAGCATACAGACATCCAGGAAGGCAGGCAGGCATGCAGGCAGCTCTGGCCTGGGCTCCCTGGATCCCGGGCGCACCTCCACCTGTCTTCTCTTGGCTGCCAGCCCTGAGGTCCCTCGTCGGTCAGCACTGTCTTCCCATCCTTCCGTCCGTCTGTGCCAGGGCCCAGGCGTCTGGGCGCTGTTGCCTGACCTAGTGGCAGGGCAGTTGGGCTGCCCAGTGCCAGTGTGGCCAGCACAGATTGCCAGGGGCTAGGACATCACAGAGGGCTCCTGTGGTTGCTAGGCCACGGGGACCCCGCCCATCCAGTTGACCAGCAGCCATGACCCCCACGCTGAACTTGACCTGAGGGGTGGTGGCCAGCCACCAGAGCCAGAGCCCCAGGCCAAAGCAGGTGCTGGTCGGCCGGGCCAAGGTGCTATGGGCAGATTGGTGTGTGTCTGGGCATGGGGCTGGCATCTGACAGTCCAGGGCGGGGGACCAAGTTCCGCCAGGCCCCTGTCCCACCATGTGCACTGACACACAGTCTTGCTGACTGACTGACAGTCCCCGCCCCAGAGATACCCACACCAAGTCCCTGGGTGCCCTGAGCTGCCCCTGAGGGTTGGTGGGTGCCTGCCTGGACACATGCCTCCGTTAAGGAGGCCTCTATTAATCCCGTTGCCTACTGACAGCTGCCCTCCTGCCCCTCCTCCTCCTCCTCCGCCTCCTCCTCCTCCTCTTCTTCCTCCTCCTCTTCCTACTCTTCCTCCACCTCTTCCTCCTCCTCCTCCTCCACCCCCTCCTCCTCTTCCTCATCCTCAGAGGGACTCACTCAGGGCCCTTGGCCTAGGCAAGCCAGGGCTGCTGCTCTGGCTTCTGCAGCTTCTATCCAGTGGGGGGGTGTAGGAATCTGTTCCTGTCAGTCCCTGATTCCTGGGACCTTCCATGCCTCCAGCTGCCCCCACTCTCTAGTCCTGACCCCTCCTCAAGGATGCCCCCTTTCTCCTTACCCTCTGTCCCCCAGCTCCCAACTAACATCTACTGTGTTCCTCCCTGCGCTACTTTACTGCCACCCTGCTTCTGCCCTTCAGCCCTCAGGGCCCAGTGCCAGCCCAGCTGCCATCTCACCATCCAGCAGGGGGACCTGCCCTAACCCCCTGCCACCACACCCACACACACAGCCCTGCACACACTCCTGGGCTCCTCTGCCTGCAGCCTGCCTCTCAAACAGTCTCCTTCTGCCCCCTAGCCCCCTTACAGCCTCTGCCACGGACCCCCACAGACACCTGGGCATGAGCAGTGCAGACATGCAAACAGCTCCCCTCGCCCCCACTCCAGTTGCTCCAAGGTTGTCAAGAGTCTTTTTTTCATGCTGTAGAGGAGGGAGTTGAGACAGTCCAATGTCCTGGGGAGCAAGAACTGCAAACAGTCCATCTACAATGTAACATTTGGGTCTCAGGCCGCCCAATCCCTAGTGCGCTGTGCAGACCTTTGACTGGCAAAAACACCCCATCTGAGCGTGAGATCTGGCTGGGCTAGTGGCTCTTTCTGTGGACTAAGAGACAGACAGACAGAGTTTTCAGGTTCAAAACCTATACTTCCCAGAAGATGGTCATTCACATCGGTAAAAAAAAAAAAAAAAAAAAAAAAAAAAAAAAAAGGCTTTTAATTTTTTTTTCCCCTGCCTGGGTAACCTGTCTCCTGCCTGTTTCAAAGTGAAAAAAGGGAAAAATCTTTTTTGGAGGGAAAAGGACCAAAATGCAGGCAGGTGGACTCCGTGGAAGGTGCATGGGGAGTTGCTCCTGCCCTGGCACTAGAGCCCCAGCTGCTGTTCCAGGTGCTCTCTGATAACAGAGATCTCCGTGTGTCGTGTCATGACACTGTCTCCAGGACTGAGCCTCAGGATAATGAGGATTCAAAACGAGGCAGGTGATACTGCCTTCAAAAGTAAATCCAGGGAGGTTTGGCGGTATGTCAGAGGGTTAAGGGCTTGTGGCGCTCACGAATAGAGGGGACAGGTGGAAGGATTTGGGGTCTGGCCCCCAGACCGCCACCTGCAGGGGATTCGCTTTACAGGGGGTGAAGCAGGTCTTTAGGAGCTCTATCTTTCTCTCCCACCCTGTATTTCCTCTGCTCTCTCCTTTTGTGTCTGTCAGATGCAAGGTCAGTAACAACAACAACAACAACAAAAACAATAACCACCACAGTGACCAAGCAACAAGGGCAGCGAAAGGGGAACAAATGGAGTGCAGGAGCTGTGGATTATTCGTGGCGTAGGCACTCAGCTGTGGCAATAACCCCTTGAGGCAATCAATCCATACATGAAGATGTAATACAGGTAACAGAGACGTATATGTCCCTGTGTGTTTCCACTGAGTTAATGTAAATGCACTTTTATTGACTTCTTCATTTATTTATTACCTTGCCACGAGAATTTCTTTTCATTGCTAAAAAAAAAGTGTCCCATCAAGGGTACCAAGTGGTGCCACACCCAGGTAAGCACTCATGTTACAATGCAGGAGGACTGGGCTTCAACAACCTGGTTCCCACCTGCCAGGGGAAATCTTTACAAGTGGTGCGGAAGTGCTGCAGTTGTCTCTCTCTGTGTCTCAAACTCTCTCTACGTCCCTTCCCTCTCAATTCCTGTCTATTTATTCCAGTGAATAATCAAGAAAATAGAAAGTCAAAAAAGAAAAAGGAAAAGGAAATATTCCACGACTTCAAATGGGCTACTCAGGACAATGCTTTCCTTGTTAAGATCCTCACAGCATTCCATATGCAGAAAGGCAAAGACGCCATGTATTTTTTAACCCAGTTTTTATATTTATTTATTTATTTATTTAGGTGCTTATTCATTTTTGTTATTGATGAATTAATGTTTTACATTTGACATTGACTAGGGATCTGACACCAGCGGACTCCAGTACCCCTATATGGTACTCTGCCTCTACAAAACCTATCCATTGAACTGTCCATCCATCCATCCATCCACCCATACATCTATCCATCCATTCATCCATCCATCCATCCATCCATCCATCCATCCACCAGTCAACCAAGCTAAGTACAAAAGGAGAACTCTCCTTGAATGGTGAGGAGAAACAACGATGCATAGGTAGGTTGCAAAGGCCCAGTTTGGCTGAATAGGGCAGAGGGGCTGAACCAGGGAATGTGTTGGGGCGTGTGGGTTTGGGTGGGGTGAGCCGGAGACCCTGTGAGCTGGGTCACATTAGGGGCAGGCAGGGGGTGGAAGGGGTTGCGAACAGCTGTCACTGGAGAACCATCACAAGTGCTGGAGCTGGTGAGCAGGGCACCTGGAAGAGAGGACAGACAAAGGAGAGAAGCAAAGTGCGGTGGAGAGGAGAGGGGAGAGGATGGTGAGGACAGGAGAGGACAGGAGAGGACAGGATTGGAGGGGACCTGAGAAACCTACCTGGACAAAGGCAGCATACAGACATCCAGGAAGGCAGGCAGGCATGCAGGCAGCTCTGGCCTGGGCTCCCTGGATCCCGGGCGCACCTCCACCTGTCTTCTCTTGGCTGCCAGCCCTGAGGTCCCTCGTCGGTCAGCACTGTCTTCCCATCCTTCCGTCCGTCTGTGCCAGGGCCCAGGCGTCTGGGCGCTGTTGCCTGACCTAGTGGCAGGGCAGTTGGGCTGCCCAGTGCCAGTGTGGCCAGCACAGATTGCCAGGGGCTAGGACATCACAGAGGGCTCCTGTGGTTGCTAGGCCACGGGGACCCCGCCCATCCAGTTGACCAGCAGCCATGACCCCCACGCTGAACTTGACCTGAGGGGTGGTGGCCAGCCACCAGAGCCAGAGCCCCAGGCCAAAGCAGGTGCTGGTCGGCCGGGCCAAGGTGCTATGGGCAGATTGGTGTGTGTCTGGGCATGGGGCTGGCATCTGACAGTCCAGGGCGGGGGACCAAGTTCCGCCAGGCCCCTGTCCCACCATGTGCACTGACACACAGTCTTGCTGACTGACTGACAGTCCCCGCCCCAGAGATACCCACACCAAGTCCCTGGGTGCCCTGAGCTGCCCCTGAGGGTTGGTGGGTGCCTGCCTGGACACATGCCTCCGTTAAGGAGGCCTCTATTAATCCCGTTGCCTACTGACAGCTGCCCTCCTGCCCCTCCTCCTCCTCCTCCGCCTCCTCCTCCTCCTCTTCTTCCTCCTCCTCTTCCTACTCTTCCTCCACCTCTTCCTCCTCCTCCTCCTCCACCCCCTCCTCCTCTTCCTCATCCTCAGAGGGACTCACTCAGGGCCCTTGGCCTAGGCAAGCCAGGGCTGCTGCTCTGGCTTCTGCAGCTTCTATCCAGTGGGGGGGTGTAGGAATCTGTTCCTGTCAGTCCCTGATTCCTGGGACCTTCCATGCCTCCAGCTGCCCCCACTCTCTAGTCCTGACCCCTCCTCAAGGATGCCCCCTTTCTCCTTACCCTCTGTCCCCCAGCTCCCAACTAACATCTACTGTGTTCCTCCCTGCGCTACTTTACTGCCACCCTGCTTCTGCCCTTCAGCCCTCAGGGCCCAGTGCCAGCCCAGCTGCCATCTCACCATCCAGCAGGGGGACCTGCCCTAACCCCCTGCCACCACACCCACACACACAGCCCTGCACACACTCCTGGGCTCCTCTGCCTGCAGCCTGCCTCTCAAACAGTCTCCTTCTGCCCCCTAGCCCCCTTACAGCCTCTGCCACGGACCCCCACAGACACCTGGGCATGAGCAGTGCAGACATGCAAACAGCTCCCCTCGCCCCCACTCCAGTTGCTCCAAGGTTGTCAAGAGTCTTTTTTTCATGCTGTAGAGGAGGGAGTTGAGACAGTCCAATGTCCTGGGGAGCAAGAACTGCAAACAGTCCATCTACAATGTAACATTTGGGTCTCAGGCCGCCCAATCCCTAGTGCGCTGTGCAGACCTTTGACTGGCAAAAACACCCCATCTGAGCGTGAGATCTGGCTGGGCTAGTGGCTCTTTCTGTGGACTAAGAGACAGACAGACAGAGTTTTCAGGTTCAAAACCTATACTTCCCAGAAGATGGTCATTCACATCGGTAAAAAAAAAAAAAAAAAAAAAAAAAAAAAAAAAAAAAAGGCTTTTAATTTTTTTTTCCCCTGCCTGGGTAACCTGTCTCCTGCCTGTTTCAAAGTGAAAAAAGGGAAAAATCTTTTTTGGAGGGAAAAGGACCAAAATGCAGGCAGGTGGACTCCGTGGAAGGTGGATGGGGAGTTGCTCCTGCCCTGGCACTAGAGCCCCAGCTGCTGTTCCAGGTGCTCTCTGATAACAGAGATCTCCGTGTGTCGTGTCATGACACTGTCTCCAGGACTGAGCCTCAGGATAATGAGGATTCAAAACGAGGCAGGTGATACTGCCTTCAAAAGTAAATCCAGGGAGGTTTGGCGGTATGTCAGAGGGTTAAGGGCTTGTGGCGCTCACGAATAGAGGGGACAGGTGGAAGGATTTGGGGTCTGGCCCCCAGACCGCCACCTGCAGGGGATTCGCTTTACAGGGGGTGAAGCAGGTCTTTAGGAGCTCTATCTTTCTCTCCCACCCTGTATTTCCTCTGCTCTCTCCTTTTGTGTCTGTCAGATGCAAGGTCAGTAACAACAACAACAACAACAACAAAAACAATAACCACCACAGTGACCAAGCAACAAGGGCAGCGAAAGGGGAACAAATGGAGTGCAGGAGCTGTGGATTATTCGTGGCGTAGGCACTCAGCTGTGGCAATAACCCCTTGAGGCAATCAATCCATACATGAAGATGTAATACAGGTAACAGAGACGTATATGTCCCTGTGTGTTTCCACTGAGTTAATGTAAATGCACTTTTATTGACTTCTTCATTTATTTATTACCTTGCCACGAGAATTTCTTTTCATTGCTAAAAAAAAAGTGTCCCATCAAGGGTACCAAGTGGTGCCACACCCAGGTAAGCACTCATGTTACAATGCAGGAGGACTGGGCTTCAACAACCTGGTTCCCACCTGCCAGGGGAAATCTTTACAAGTGGTGCGGAAGTGCTGCAGTTGTCTCTCTCTGTGTCTCAAACTCTCTCTACGTCCCTTCCCTCTCAATTCCTGTCTATTTATTCCAGTGAATAATCAAGAAAATAGAAAGTCAAAAAAGAAAAAGGAAAAGGAAATATTCCACGACTTCAAATGGGCTACTCAGGACAATGCTTTCCTTGTTAAGATCCTCACAGCATTCCATATGCAGAAAGGCAAAGACGCCATGTATTTTTTAACCCAGTTTTTATATTTATTTATTTATTTATTTAGGTGCTTATTCATTTTTGTTATTGATGAATTAATGTTTTACATTTGACATTGACTAGGGATCTGACACCAGCGGACTCCAGTACCCCTATATGGTACTCTGCCTCTACAAAACCTATCCATTGAACTGTCCATCCATCCATCCATACACCCATACATCTATCCATCCATTCATCCATCCATCCATCCATCCATCCACCAGTCAACCAAGCTAAGTACAAAAGGAGATCTCTCCTTGAATGGTGAGGAGAAACAACGATGCATAGGTAGGTTGCAAAGGCCCAGTTTGGCTGAATAGGGCAGAGGGGCTGAACCAGGGAATGTGTTGGGGCGTGTGGGTTTGGGTGGGGTGAGCCGGAGACCCTGTGAGCTGGGTCACATTAGGGGCAGGCAGGGGGTGGAAGGGGTTGCGAACAGCTGTCACTGGAGAACCATCACAAGTGCTGGAGCTGGTGAGCAGGGCACCTGGAAGAGAGGACAGACAAAGGAGAGAAGCAAAGTGCGGTGGAGAGGAGAGGGGAGAGGATGGTGAGGACAGGAGAGGACAGGAGAGGACAGGATTGGAGGGGACCTGAGAAACCTACCTGGACAAAGGCAGCATACAGACATCCAGGAAGGCAGGCAGGCATGCAGGCAGCTCTGGCCTGGGCTCCCTGGATCCCGGGCGCACCTCCACCTGTCTTCTCTTGGCTGCCAGCCCTGAGGTCCCTCGTCGGTCAGCACTGTCTTCCCATCCTTCCGTCCGTCTGTGCCAGGGCCCAGGCGTCTGGGCGCTGTTGCCTGACCTAGTGGCAGGGCAGTTGGGCTGCCCAGTGCCAGTGTGGCCAGCACAGATTGCCAGGGGCTAGGACATCACAGAGGGCTCCTGTGGTTGCTAGGCCACGGGGACCCCGCCCATCCAGTTGACCAGCAGCCATGACCCCCACGCTGAACTTGACCTGAGGGGTGGTGGCCAGCCACCAGAGCCAGAGCCCCAGGCCAAAGCAGGTGCTGGTCGGCCGGGCCAAGGTGCTATGGGCAGATTGGTGTGTGTCTGGGCATGGGGCTGGCATCTGACAGTCCAGGGCGGGGGACCAAGTTCCGCCAGGCCCCTGTCCCACCATGTGCACTAACACACAGTCTTGCTGACTGACTGACAGTCCCCGCCCCAGAGATACCCACACCAAGTCCCTGGGTGCCCTGAGCTGCCCCTGAGGGTTGGTGGGTGCCTGCCTGGACACATGCCTCCGTTAAGGAGGCCTCTATTAATCCCGTTGCCTACTGACAGCTGCCCTCCTGCCCCTCCTCCTCCTCCTCCGCCTCCTCCTCCTCCTCTTCTTCCTCCTCCTCTTCCTACTCTTCCTCCACCTCTTCCTCCTCCTCCTCCTCCACCCCCTCCTCCTCTTCCTCATCCTCAGAGGGACTCACTCAGGGCCCTTGGCCTAGGCAAGCCAGGGCTGCTGCTCTGGCTTCTGCAGCTTCTATCCAGTGGGGGGTGTAGGAATCTGTTCCTGTCAGTCCCTGATTCCTGGGACCTTCCATGCCTCCAGCTGCCCCCACTCTCTAGTCCTGACCCCTCCTCAAGGATGCCCCCTTTCCCATTACCCTCTGTCCCCCAGCTCCCAACTAACATCTACTGTGTTCCTCCCTGCGCTACTTTACTGCCACCCTGCTTCTGCCCTTCAGCCCTGAGGGCCCAGTGCCAGCCCAGCTGCCATCTCACCATCCAGCAGGGGGACCTGCCCTAACCCCCTGCCACCACACCCACACACACAGCCCTGCACACACTCCTGGGCTCCTCTGCCTGCAGCCTGCCTCTCAAACAGTCTCCTTCTGCCCCCTAGCCCCCTTACAGCCTCTGCCACGGACCCCCACAGACACCTGGGCATGAGCAGTGCAGACATGCAAACAGCTCCCCTCGCCCCCACTCCAGTTGCTCCAAGGTTGTCAAGAGTCTTTTTTTCATGCTGTAGAGGAGGGAGTTGAGACAGTCCAATGTCCTGGGGAGCAAGAACTGCAAACAGTCCATCTACAATGTAACATTTGGGTCTCAGGCCGCCCAATCCCTAGTGCGCTGTGCAGACCTTTGACTGGCAAAAACACCCCATCTGAGCGTGAGATCTGGCTGGGCTAGTGGCTCTTTCTGTGGACTAAGAGACAGACAGACAGAGTTTTCAGGTTCAAAACCTATACTTCCCAGAAGATGGTCATTCACATCGGTAAAAAAAAAAAAAAAAAAAAAAAAAAAAAAGGCTTTTAATTTTTTTTTCCCCTGCCTGGGTAACCTGTCTCCTGCCTGTTTCAAAGTGAAAAAAGGGAAAAATCTTTTTTGGAGGGAAAAGGACCAAAATGCAGGCAGGTGGACTCCGTGGAAGGTGGATGGGGAGTTGCTCCTGCCCTGGCACTAGAGCCCCAGCTGCTGTTCCAGGTGCTCTCTGATAACAGAGATCTCCGTGTGTCGTGTCATGACACTGTCTCCAGGACTGAGCCTCAGGATAATGAGGATTCAAAACGAGGCAGGTGATACTGCCTTCAAAAGTAAATCCAGGGAGGTTTGGCGGTATGTCAGAGGGTTAAGGGCTTGTGGCGCTCACGAATAGAGGGGACAGGTGGAAGGATTTGGGGTCTGGCCCCCAGACCGCCACCTGCAGGGGATTCGCTTTACAGGGGGTGAAGCAGGTCTTTAGGAGCTCTATCTTTCTCTCCCACCCTGTATTTCCTCTGCTCTCTCCTTTTGTGTCTGTCAGATGCAAGGTCAGTAACAACAACAACAACAACAAAAACAATAACCACCACAGTGACCAAGCAACAAGGGCAGCGAAAGGGGAACAAATGGAGTGCAGGAGCTGTGGATTATTCGTGGCGTAGGCACTCAGCTGTGGCAATAACCCCTTGAGGCAATCAATCCATACATGAAGATGTAATACAGGTAACAGAGACGTATATGTCCCTGTGTGTTTCCACTGAGTTAATGTAAATGCACTTTTATTGACTTCTTCATTTATTTATTACCTTGCCACGAGAATTTCTTTTCATTGCTAAAAAAAAAGTGTCCCATCAAGGGTACCAAGTGGTGCCACACCCAGGTAAGCACTCATGTTACAATGCAGGAGGACTGGGCTTCAACAACCTGGTTCCCACCTGCCAGGGGAAATCTTTACAAGTGGTGCGGAAGTGCTGCAGTTGTCTCTCTCTGTGTCTCAAACTCTCTCTACGTCCCTTCCCTCTCAATTCCTGTCTATTTATTCCAGTGAATAATCAAGAAAATAGAAAGTCAAAAAAGAAAAAGGAAAAGGAAATATTCCACGACTTCAAATGGGCTACTCAGGACAATGCTTTCCTTGTTAAGATCCTCACAGCATTCCATATGCAGAAAGGCAAAGACGCCATGTATTTTTTAACCCAGTTTTTATATTTATTTATTTATTTATTTAGGTGCTTATTCATTTTTGTTATTGATGAATTAATGTTTTACATTTGACATTGACTAGGGATCTGACACCAGCGGACTCCAGTACCCCTATATGGTACTCTGCCTCTACAAAACCTATCCATTGAACTGTCCATCCATCCATCCATCCACCCATACATCTATCCATCCATTCATCCATCCATCCATCCATCCATCCACCAGTCAACCAAGCTAAGTACAAAAGGAGATCTCTCCTTGAATGGTGAGGAGAAACAACGATGCATAGGTAGGTTGCAAAGGCCCAGTTTGGCTGAATAGGGCAGAGGGGCTGAACCAGGGAATGTGTTGGGGCGTGTGGGTTTGGGTGGGGTGAGCCGGAGACCCTGTGAGCTGGGTCACATTAGGGGCAGGCAGGGGGTGGAAGGGGTTGCGAACAGCTGTCACTGGAGAACCATCACAAGTGCTGGAGCTGGTGAGCAGGGCACCTGGAAGAGAGGACAGACAAAGGAGAGAAGCAAAGTGCGGTGGAGAGGAGAGGGGAGAGGATGGTGAGGACAGGAGAGGACAGGAGAGGACAGGATTGGAGGGGACCTGAGAAACCTACCTGGACAAAGGCAGCATACAGACATCCAGGAAGGCAGGCAGGCATGCAGGCAGCTCTGGCCTGGGCTCCCTGGATCCCGGGCGCACCTCCACCTGTCTTCTCTTGGCTGCCAGCCCTGAGGTCCCTCGTCGGTCAGCACTGTCTTCCCATCCTTCCGTCCGTCTGTGCCAGGGCCCAGGCGTCTGGGCGCTGTTGCCTGACCTAGTGGCAGGGCAGTTGGGCTGCCCAGTGCCAGTGTGGCCAGCACAGATTGCCAGGGGCTAGGACATCACAGAGGGCTCCTGTGGTTGCTAGGCCACGGGGACCCCGCCCATCCAGTTGACCAGCAGCCATGACCCCCACGCTGAACTTGACCTGAGGGGTGGTGGCCAGCCACCAGAGCCAGAGCCCCAGGCCAAAGCAGGTGCTGGTCGGCCGGGCCAAGGTGCTATGGGCAGATTGGTGTGTGTCTGGGCATGGGGCTGGCATCTGACAGTCCAGGGCGGGGGACCAAGTTCCGCCAGGCCCCTGTCCCACCATGTGCACTGACACACAGTCTTGCTGACTGACTGACAGTCCCCGCCCCAGAGATACCCACACCAAGTCCCTGGGTGCCCTGAGCTGCCCCTGAGGGTTGGTGGGTGCCTGCCTGGACACATGCCTCCGTTAAGGAGGCCTCTATTAATCCCGTTGCCTACTGACAGCTGCCCTCCTGCCCCTCCTCCTCCTCCTCCGCCTCCTCCTCCTCCTCTTCTTCCTCCTCCTCTTCCTACTCTTCCTCCACCTCTTCCTCCTCCTCCTCCTCCACCCCCTCCTCCTCTTCCTCATCCTCAGAGGGACTCACTCAGGGCCCTTGGCCTAGGCAAGCCAGGGCTGCTGCTCTGGCTTCTGCAGCTTCTATCCAGTGGGGGGTGTAGGAATCTGTTCCTGTCAGTCCCTGATTCCTGGGACCTTCCATGCCTCCAGCTGCCCCCACTCTCTAGTCCTGACCCCTCCTCAAGGATGCCCCCTTTCCCATTACCCTCTGTCCCCCAGCTCCCAACTAACATCTACTGTGTTCCTCCCTGCGCTACTTTACTGCCACCCTGCTTCTGCCCTTCAGCCCTGAGGGCCCAGTGCCAGCCCAGCTGCCATCTCACCATCCAGCAGGGGGACCTGCCCTAACCCCCTGCCACCACACCCACACACACAGCCCTGCACACACTCCTGGGCTCCTCTGCCTGCAGCCTGCCTCTCAAACAGTCTCCTTCTGCCCCCTAGCCCCCTTACAGCCTCTGCCACGGACCCCCACAGACACCTGGGCATGAGCAGTGCAGACATGCAAACAGCTCCCCTCGCCCCCACTCCAGTTGCTCCAAGGTTGTCAAGAGTCTTTTTTTCATGCTGTAGAGGAGGGAGTTGAGACAGTCCAATGTCCTGGGGAGCAAGAACTGCAAACAGTCCATCTACAATGTAACATTTGGGTCTCAGGCCGCCCAATCTCTAGTGCGCTGTGCAGACCTTTGACTGGCAAAAACACCCCATCTGAGCGTGAGATCTGGCTGGGCTAGTGGCTCTTTCTGTGGACTAAGAGACAGACAGACAGAGTTTTCAGGTTCAAAACCTATACTTCCCAGAAGATGGTCATTCACATCGGTAAAAAAAAAAAAAAAAAAAAAAAAAAAAAAAAGGCTTTTAATTTTTTTTTCCCCTGCCTGGGTAACCTGTCTCCTGCCTGTTTCAAAGTGAAAAAAGGGAAAAATCTTTTTTGGAGGGAAAAGGACCAAAATGCAGGCAGGTGGACTCCGTGGAAGGTGGATGGGGAGTTGCTCCTGCCCTGGCACTAGAGCCCCAGCTGCTGTTCCAGGTGCTCTCTGATAACAGAGATCTCCGTGTGTCGTGTCATGACACTGTCTCCAGGACTGAGCCTCAGGATAATGAGGATTCAAAACGAGGCAGGTGATACTGCCTTCAAAAGTAAATCCAGGGAGGTTTGGCGGTATGTCAGAGGGTTAAGGGCTTGTGGCGCTCACGAATAGAGGGGACAGGTGGAAGGATTTGGGGTCTGGCCCCCAGACCGCCACCTGCAGGGGATTCGCTTTACAGGGGGTGAAGCAGGTCTTTAGGAGCTCTATCTTTCTCTCCCACCCTGTATTTCCTCTGCTCTCTCCTTTTGTGTCTGTCAGATGCAAGGTCAGTAACAACAACAACAACAACAAAAACAATAACCACCACAGTGACCAAGCAACAAGGGCAGCGAAAGGGGAACAAATGGAGTGCAGGAGCTGTGGATTATTCGTGGCGTAGGCACTCAGCTGTGGCAATAACCCCTTGAGGCAATCAATCCATACATGAAGATGTAATACAGGTAACAGAGACGTATATGTCCCTGTGTGTTTCCACTGAGTTAATGTAAATGCACTTTTATTGACTTCTTCATTTATTTATTACCTTGCCACGAGAATTTCTTTTCATTGCTAAAAAAAAAGTGTCCCATCAAGGGTACCAAGTGGTGCCACACCCAGGTAAGCACTCATGTTACAATGCAGGAGGACTGGGCTTCAACAACCTGGTTCCCACCTGCCAGGGGAAATCTTTACAAGTGGTGCGGAAGTGCTGCAGTTGTCTCTCTCTGTGTCTCAAACTCTCTCTACGTCCCTTCCCTCTCAATTCCTGTCTATTTATTCCAGTGAATAATCAAGAAAATAGAAAGTCAAAAAAGAAAAAGGAAAAGGAAATATTCCACGACTTCAAATGGGCTACTCAGGACAATGCTTTCCTTGTTAAGATCCTCACAGCATTCCATATGCAGAAAGGCAAAGTCGCCATGTATTTTTTAACCCAGTTTTTATATTTATTTATTTATTTAGGTGCTTATTCATTTTTGTTATTGATGAATTAATGTTTTACATTTGACATTGACTAGGGATCTGACACCAGCGGACTCCAGTACCCCTATATGGTACTCTGCCTCTACAAAACCTATCCATTGAACTGTCCATCCATCCATCCATCCACCCATACATCTATCCATCCATTCATCCATCCATCCATCCATCCATCCACCAGTCAACCAAGCTAAGTACAAAAGGAGATCTCTCCTTGAATGGTGAGGAGAAACAACGATGCATAGGTAGGTTGCAAAGGCCCAGTTTGGCTGAATAGGGCAGAGGGGCTGAACCAGGGAATGTGTTGGGTCGTGTGGGTTTGGGAGGGGTGAGCCGGAGACCCTGTGAGCTGGGTCACATTAGGGGCAGGCAGGGGGTGGAAGGGGTTGCGAACAGCTGTCACTGGAGAACCATCACAAGTGCTGGAGCTGGTGAGCAGGGCACCTGGAAGAGAGGACAGACAAAGGAGAGAAGCAAAGTGCGGTGGAGAGGAGAGGGGAGAGGATGGTGAGGACAGGAGAGGACAGGAGAGGACAGGATTGGAGGGGACCTGAGAAACCTACCTGGACAAAGGCAGCATACAGACATCCAGGAAGGCAGGCAGGCATGCAGGCAGCTCTGGCCTGGGCTCCCTGGATCCCGGGCGCACCTCCACCTGTCTTCTCTTGGCTGCCAGCCCTGAGGTCCCTCGTCGGTCAGCACTGTCTTCCCATCCTTCCGTCCATCTGTGCCAGGGCCCAGGCGTCTGGGCGCTGTTGCCTGACCTAGTGGCAGGGCAGTTGGGCTGCCCAGTGCCAGTGTGGCCAGCACAGATTGCCAGGGGCTAGGACATCACAGAGGGCTCCTGTGGTTGCTAGGCCACGGGGACCCCGCCCATCCAGTTGACCAGCAGCCATGACCCCCACGCTGAACTTGACCTGAGGGGTGGTGGACAGCCACCAGAGCCAGAGCCCCAGGCCAAAGCAGGTGCTGGTCGGCCGGGCCAAGGTGCTATGGGCAGATTGGTGTGTGTCTGGGCATGGGGCTGGCATCTGACAGTCCAGGGCGGGGGACCAAGTTCCGCCAGGCCCCTGTCCCACCATGTGCACTGACACACAGTCTTGCTGACTGACTGACAGTCCCCGCCCCAGAGATACCCCCACCAAGTCCCTGGGTGTCCTGAGCTGCCCCTGAGGGTTGGTGCGTGCCTGCCTGGACACATGCCTCCGTTAAGGAGGCCTCTATTAATCCCGTTGCCTACTGACAGCTGCCCTCCTGCCCCTCCTCCTCCTCCTCCGCCTCCTCCTCCTCCTCTTCTTCCTCCTCCTCTTCCTACTCTTCCTCCACCTCTTCCTCCTCCTCCTCCTCCACCCCCTCCTCCTCTTCCTCATCCTCAGAGGGACTCACTCAGGGCCCTTGGCCTAGGCAAGCCAGGGCTGCTGCTCTGGCTTCTGCAGCTTCTATCCAGTGGGGGGGTGTAGGAATCTGTTCCTGTCAGTCCCTGATTCCTGGGACCTTCCATGCCTCCAGCTGCCCCCACTCTCTAGTCCTGACCCCTCCTCAAGGATGCCCCCTTTCCCCTTACCCTCTGTCCCCCAGCTCCCAACTAACATCTACTGTGTTCCTCCCTGCGCTACTTTACTGCCACCCTGCTTCTGCCCTTCAGCCCTGAGGGCCCAGTGCCAGCCCAGCTGCCATCTCACCATCCAGCAGGGGGACCTGCCCTAACCCCCTGCCACCACACCCACACACACAGCCCTGCACACACTCCTGGGCTCCTCTGCCTGCAGCCTGCCTCTCAAACAGTCTCCTTCTGCCCCCTAGCCCCCTTACAGCCTCTGCCACGGACCCCCACAGACACCTGGGCATGAGCAGTGCAGACATGCAAACAGCTCCCCTCGCCCCCACTCCAGTTGCTCCAAGGTTGTCAAGAGTCTTTTTTTCATGCTGTAGAGGAGGGAGTTGAGACAGTCCAATGTCCTGGGGAGCAAGAACTGCAAACAGTCCATCTACAATGTAACATTTGGGTCTCAGGCCGCCCAATCCCTAGTGCGCTGTGCAGACCTTTGACTGGCAAAAACACCCCATCTGAGCGTGAGATCTGGCTGGGCTAGTGGCTCTTTCTGTGGACTAAGAGACAGACAGACAGAGTTTTCAGGTTCAAAACCTATACTTCCCAGAAGATGGTCATTCACATCGGTAAAAAAAAAAAAAAAAAAAAGGCTTTTTATTTTTTTTTCCCCTGCCTGGGTAACCTGTCTCCTGCCTGTTTCAAAGTGAAAAAAGGGAAAAAATCTTTTTTGGAGGGAAAAGGACCAAAATGCATGCAGGTGGACTCCGTGGAAGGTGGATGGGGAGTTGCTCCTGCCCTGGCACTAGAGCCCCAGCTGCTGTTCCAGGTGCTCTCTGATAACAGAGATCTCCGTGTGTCGTGTCATGACACTGTCTCCAGGACTGAGCCTCAGGATAATGAGGATTCAAAACGAGGCAGGTGATACTGCCTTCAAAAGTAAATCCAGGGAGGTTTGGCGGTATGTCAGAGGGTTAAGGGCTTGTGGCGCTCACGAATAGAGGGGACAGGTGGAAGGATTTGGGGTCTGGCCCCCAGACCGCCACCTTCCGGGGAGTCGCTTTACAGGGGGTGAAGCAGGTCTTTAGGAGCTCTATCTTTCTCTCCCACCCTGTATTTCCTCTGCTCTCTCCTTTTGTGTCTGTCAGATGCAAGGTCAGTAACAACAACAACAACAACAAAAACAATAACCACCACAGTGACCAAGCAACAAGGGCAGCGAAAGGGGAACAAATGGAGTGCAGGAGCTGTGGATTATTCGTGGCGTAGGCACTCAGCTGTGGCAATAACCCCTTGAGGCAATCAATCCATACATGAAGATGTAATACAGGTAACAGAGACGTATATGTCCCTGTGTGTTTCCACTGAGTTAATGTAAATGCACTTTTATTGACTTCTTCGTTTATTTATTACCTTGCCACGAGAATTTCTTTTCATTGCTAAAAAAAAAGTGTCCCATCAAGGGTACCAAGTGGTGCCACACCCAGGTAAGCACTCATGTTACAATGAAGGAGGACTGGGCTTCAACAACCTGGTTCCCACCTGCCAGGGGAAATCTTTACAAGTGGTGCGGAAGTGCTGCAGTTGTCTCTCTCTGTGTCTCAAACTCTCTCTACGTCCCTTCCCTCTCAATTCCTGTCTATTTATTCCAGTGAATAATCAAGAAAATAGAAAGTAAAAAAAGAAAAAGGAAAAGGAAATATTCCACGACTTCAAATGGGCTACTCAGGACAATGCTTTCCTTGTTAAGATCCTCATAGCATTCCGTATGCAGAAAGGCAAAGACGCCATGTATTTTTTAACCCAGTTTTTATATTTATTTATTTATTTATTTAGGTGCTTATTCATTTTTGTTATTGATGAATTAATGTTTTACATTTGACATTGACTAGGGATCTGACACCAGCGGACTCCAGTACCCCTATATGGTACTCTGCCTCTACAAAACCTATCCATTGAACTGTCCATCCATCCATCCATCCACCCATACATCTATCCATCCATTCATCCATCCATCCATCCATCCATCCATCCATCCATCCACCAGTCAACCAAGCTAAGTACAAAAGGAGATCTCTCCTTGAATGGTGAGGAGAAACAACGATGCATAGGTAGGTTGCAAAGGCCCAGTTTGGCTGAATAGGGCAGAGGGGCTGAACCAGGGAATGTGTTGGGGCGTGTGGGTTTGGGAGGGGTGAGCCGGAGACCCTGTGAGCTGGGTCACATTAGGGGCAGGCAGGGGGTGGAAGGGGTTGCGAACAGCTGTCACTGGAGAACCATCACAAGTGCTGGAGCTGGTGAGCAGGGCACCTGGAAGAGAGGACAGACAAAGGAGAGAAGCAAAGTGCGGTGGAGAGGAGAGGGGAGAGGATGGTGAGGACAGGAGAGGACAGGAGAGGACAGGATTGGAGGGGACCTGAGAAACCTACCTGGACAAAGGCAGCATACAGACATCCAGGAAGGCAGGCAGGCATGCAGGCAGCTCTGGCCTGGGCTCCCTGGATCCCGGGCGCACCTCCACCTGTCTTCTCTTGGCTGCCAGCCCTGAGGTCCCTCGTCGGTCAGCACTGTCTTCCCATCCTTCCGTCCGTCTGTGCCAGGGCCCAGGCGTCTGGGCGCTGTTGCCTGACCTAGTGGCAGGGCAGTTGGGCTGCCCAGTGCCAGTGTGGCCAGCACAGATTGCCAGGGGCTAGGACATCACAGAGGGCTCCTGTGGTTGCTAGGCCACGGGGACCCCGCCCATCCAGTTGACCAGCAGCCATGACCCCCACGCTGAACTTGACCTGAGGGGTGGTGGCCAGCCACCAGAGCCAGAGCCCCAGGCCAAAGCAGGTGCTGGTCGGCCGGGCCAAGGTGCTATGGGCAGATTGGTGTGTGTCTGGGCATGGGGCTGGCATCTGACAGTCCAGGGCGGGGGACCAAGTTCCGCCAGGCCCCTGTCCCACCATGTGCACTGACACACAGTCTTGCTGACTGACTGACAGTCCCCGCCCCAGAGATACCCACACCAAGTCCCTGGGTGCCCTGAGCTGCCCCTGAGGGTTGGTGGGTGCCTGCCTGGACACATGCCTCCGTTAAGGAGGCCTCTATTAATCCCGTTGCCTACTGACAGCTGCCCTCCTGCCCCTCCTCCTCCTCCTCCGCCTCCTCCTCCTCCTCTTCTTCCTCCTCCTCTTCCTACTCTTCCTCCACCTCTTCCTCCTCCTCCTCCTCCACCCCCTCCTCCTCTTCCTCATCCTCAGAGGGACTCACTCAGGGCCCTTGGCCTAGGCAAGCCAGGGCTGCTGCTCTGGCTTCTGCAGCTTCTATCCAGTGGGGGGGTGTAGGAATCTGTTCCTGTCAGTCCCTGATTCCTGGGACCTTCCATGCCTCCAGCTGCCCCCACTCTCTAGTCCTGACCCCTCCTCAAGGATGCCCCCTTTCCCCTTACCCTCTGTCCCCCAGCTCCCAACTAACATCTACTGTGTTCCTCCCTGCGCTACTTTACTGCCACCCTGCTTCTGCCCTTCAGCCCTGAGGGCCCAGTGCCAGCCCAGCTGCCATCTCACCATCCAGCAGGGGGACCTGCCCTAACCCCCTGCCACCACACCCACACACACAGCCCTGCACACACTCCTGGGCTCCTCTGCCTGCAGCCTGCCTCTCAAACAGTCTCCTTCTGCCCCCTAGCCCCCTTACAGCCTCTGCCACGGACCCCCACAGACACCTGGGCATGAGCAGTGCAGACATGCAAACAGCTCCCCTCGCCCCCACTCCAGTTGCTCCAAGGTTGTCAAGAGTCTTTTTTTCATGCTGTAGAGGAGGGAGTTGAGACAGTCCAATGTCCTGGGGAGCAAGAACTGCAAACAGTCCATCTACAATGTAACATTTGGGTCTCAGGCCGCCCAATCCCTAGTGCGCTGTGCAGACCTTTGACTGGCAAAAACACCCCATCTGAGCGTGAGATCTGGCTGGGCTAGTGGCTCTTTCTGTGGACTAAGAGACAGACAGACAGAGTTTTCAGGTTCAAAACCTATACTTCCCAGAAGATGGTCATTCACATCGGTAAAAAAAAAAAAAAAAAAAAGGCTTTTTATTTTTTTTTCCCCTGCCTGGGTAACCTGTCTCCTGCCTGTTTCAAAGTGAAAAAAGGGAAAAAATCTTTTTTGGAGGGAAAAGGACCAAAATGCATGCAGGTGGACTCCGTGGAAGGTGGATGGGGAGTTGCTCCTGCCCTGGCACTAGAGCCCCAGCTGCTGTTCCAGGTGCTCTCTGATAACAGAGATCTCCGTGTGTCGTGTCATGACACTGTCTCCAGGACTGAGCCTCAGGATAATGAGGATTCAAAACGAGGCAGGTGATACTGCCTTCAAAAGTAAATCCAGGGAGGTTTGGCGGTATGTCAGAGGGTTAAGGGCTTGTGGCGCTCACGAATAGAGGGGACAGGTGGAAGGATTTGGGGTCTGGCCCCCAGACCGCCACCTTCCGGGGAGTCGCTTTACAGGGGGTGAAGCAGGTCTTTAGGAGCTCTATCTTTCTCTCCCACCCTGTATTTCCTCTGCTCTCTCCTTTTGTGTCTGTCAGATGCAAGGTCAGTAACAACAACAACAACAACAAAAACAATAACCACCACAGTGACCAAGCAACAAGGGCAGCGAAAGGGGAACAAATGGAGTGCAGGAGCTGTGGATTATTCGTGGCGTAGGCACTCAGCTGTGGCAATAACCTCTTGAGGCAATCAATCCATACATGAAGATGTAATACAGGTAACAGAGACGTATATGTCCCTGTGTGTTTCCACTGAGTTAATGTAAATGCACTTTTATTGACTTCTTCGTTTATTTATTACCTTGCCACGAGAATTTCTTTTCATTGCTAAAAAAAAAGTGTCCCATCAAGGGTACCAAGTGGTGCCACACCCAGGTAAGCACTCATGTTACAATGAAGGAGGACTGGGCTTCAACAACCTGGTTCCCACCTGCCAGGGGAAATCTTTACAAGTGGTGCGGAAGTGCTGCAGTTGTCTCTCTCTGTGTCTCAAACTCTCTCTACGTCCCTTCCCTCTCAATTCCTGTCTATTTATTCCAGTGAATAATCAAGAAAATAGAAAGTAAAAAAAGAAAAAGGAAAAGGAAATATTCCACGACTTCAAATGGGCTACTCAGGACAATGCTTTCCTTGTTAAGATCCTCATAGCATTCCGTATGCAGAAAGGCAAAGACGCCATGTATTTTTTAACCCAGTTTTTATATTTATTTATTTATTTATTTAGGTGCTTATTCATTTTTGTTATTGATGAATTAATGTTTTACATTTGACATTGACTAGGGATCTGACACCAGCGGACTCCAGTACCCCTATATGGTACTCTGCCTCTACAAAACCTATCCATTGAACTGTCCATCCATCCATCCATCCACCCATACATCTATCCATCCATTCATCCATCCATCCATCCATCCATCCATCCATCCATCCATCCACCAGTCAACCAAGCTAAGTACAAAAGGAGATCTCTCCTTGAATGGTGAGGAGAAACAACGATGCATAGGTAGGTTGCAAAGGCCCAGTTTGGCTGAATAGGGCAGAGGGGCTGAACCAGGGAATGTGTTGGGGCGTGTGGGTTTGGGAGGGGTGAGCCGGAGACCCTGTGAGCTGGGTCACATTAGGGGCAGGCAGGGGGTGGAAGGGGTTGCGAACAGCTGTCACTGGAGAACCATCACAAGTGCTGGAGCTGGTGAGCAGGGCACCTGGAAGAGAGGACAGACAAAGGAGAGAAGCAAAGTGCGGTGGAGAGGAGAGGGGAGAGGATGGTGAGGACAGGAGAGGACAGGAGAGGACAGGATTGGAGGGGACCTGAGAAACCTACCTGGACAAAGGCAGCATACAGACATCCAGGAAGGCAGGCAGGCATGCAGGCAGCTCTGGCCTGGGCTCCCTGGATCCCGGGCGCACCTCCACCTGTCTTCTCTTGGCTGCCAGCCCTGAGGTCCCTCGTCGGTCAGCACTGTCTTCCCATCCTTCCGTCCGTCTGTGCCAGGGCCCAGGCGTCTGGGCGCTGTTGCCTGACCTAGTGGCAGGGCAGTTGGGCTGCCCAGTGCCAGTGTGGCCAGCACAGATTGCCAGGGGCTAGGACATCACAGAGGGCTCCTGTGGTTGCTAGGCCACGGGGACCCCGCCCATCCAGTTGACCAGCAGCCATGACCCCCACGCTGAACTTGACCTGAGGGGTGGTGGCCAGCCACCAGAGCCAGAGCCCCAGGCCAAAGCAGGTGCTGGTCGGCCGGGCCAAGGTGCTATGGGCAGATTGGTGTGTGTCTGGGCATGGGGCTGGCATCTGACAGTCCAGGGCGGGGGACCAAGTTCCGCCAGGCCCCTGTCCCACCATGTGCACTGACACACAGTCTTGCTGACTGACTGACAGTCCCCGCCCCAGAGATACCCACACCAAGTCCCTGGGTGCCCTGAGCTGCCCCTGAGGGTTGGTGCGTGCCTGCCTGGACACATGCCTCCGTTAAGGAGGCCTCTATTAATCCCGTTGCCTACTGACAGCTGCCCTCCTGCCCCTCCTCCTCCTCCTCCGCCTCCTCCTCCTCCTCTTCTTCCTCCTCCTCTTCCTACTCTTCCTCCACCTCTTCCTCCTCCTCCTCCTCCACCCCCTCCTCCTCTTCCTCATCCTCAGAGGGACTCACTCAGGGCCCTTGGCCTAGGCAAGCCAGGGCTGCTGCTCTGGCTTCTGCAGCTTCTATCCAGTGGGGGGGTGTAGGAATCTGTTCCTGTCAGTCCCTGATTCCTGGGACCTTCCATGCCTCCAGCTGCCCCCACTCTCTAGTCCTGACCCCTCCTCAAGGATGCCCCCTTTCCCCTTACCCTCTGTCCCCCAGCTCCCAACTAACATCTACTGTGTTCCTCCCTGCGCTACTTTACTGCCACCCTGCTTCTGCCCTTCAGCCCTGAGGGCCCAGTGCCAGCCCAGCTGCCATCTCACCATCCAGCAGGGGGACCTGCCCTAACCCCCTGCCACCACACCCACACACACAGCCCTGCACACACTCCTGGGCTCCTCTGCCTGCAGCCTGCCTCTCAAACAGTCTCCTTCTGCCCCCTAGCCCCCTTACAGCCTCTGCCACGGACCCCCACAGACACCTGGGCATGAGCAGTGCAGACATGCAAACAGCTCCCCTCGCCCCCACTCCAGTTGCTCCAAGGTTGTCAAGAGTCTTTTTTTCATGCTGTAGAGGAGGGAGTTGAGACAGTCCAATGTCCTGGGGAGCAAGAACTGCAAACAGTCCATCTACAATGTAACATTTGGGTCTCAGGCCGCCCAATCCCTAGTGCGCTGTGCAGACCTTTGACTGGCAAAAACACCCCATCTGAGCGTGAGATCTGGCTGGGCTAGTGGCTCTTTCTGTGGACTAAGAGACAGACAGACAGAGTTTTCAGGTTCAAAACCTATACTTCCCAGAAGATGGTCATTCACATCGGTAAAAAAAAAAAAAAAAAAAAAAAGGCTTTTTATTTTTTTTTCCCCTGCCTGGGTAACCTGTCTCCTGCCTGTTTCAAAGTGAAAAAAGGGAAAAAATCTTTTTTGGAGGGAAAAGGACCAAAATGCATGCAGGTGGACTCCGTGGAAGGTGGATGGGGAGTTGCTCCTGCCCTGGCACTAGAGCCCCAGCTGCTGTTCCAGGTGCTCTCTGATAACAGAGATCTCCGTGTGTCGTGTCATGACACTGTCTCCAGGACTGAGCCTCAGGATAATGAGGATTCAAAACGAGGCAGGTGATACTGCCTTCAAAAGTAAATCCAGGGAGGTTTGGCGGTATGTCAGAGGGTTAAGGGCTTGTGGCGCTCACGAATAGAGGGGACAGGTGGAAGGATTTGGGGTCTGGCCCCCAGACCGCCACCTTCCGGGGAGTCGCTTTACAGGGGGTGAAGCAGGTCTTTAGGAGCTCTATCTTTCTCTCCCACCCTGTATTTCCTCTGCTCTCTCCTTTTGTGTCTGTCAGATGCAAGGTCAGTAACAACAACAACAACAACAAAAACAATAACCACCACAGTGACCAAGCAACAAGGGCAGCGAAAGGGGAACAAATGGAGTGCAGGAGCTGTGGATTATTCGTGGCGTAGGCACTCAGCTGTGGCAATAACCCCTTGAGGCAATCAATCCATACATGAAGATGTAATACAGGTAACAGAGACGTATATGTCCCTGTGTGTTTCCACTGAGTTAATGTAAATGCACTTTTATTGACTTCTTCATTTATTTATTACCTTGCCACGAGAATTTCTTTTCATTGCTAAAAAAAAAGTGTCCCATCAAGGGTACCAAGTGGTGCCACACCCAGGTAAGCACTCATGTTACAATGCAGGAAGACTGGGCTTCAACAACCTGGTTCCCACCTGCCAGGGGAAATCTTTACAAGTGGTGCGGAAGTGCTGCAGTTGTCTCTCTCTGTGTCTCAAACTCTCTCTACGTCCCTTCCCTCTCAATTCCTGTCTATTTATTCCAGTGAATAATCAAGAAAATAGAAAGTAAAAAAAGAAAAAGGAAAAGGAAATATTCCACGACTTCAAATGGGCTACTCAGGACAATGCTTTCCTTGTTAAGATCCTCATAGCATTCCGTATGCAGAAAGGCAAAGACGCCATGTATTTTTTAACCCAGTTTTTATATTTATTTATTTATTTATTTAGGTGCTTATTCATTTTTGTTATTGATGAATTAATGTTTTACATTTGACATTGACTAGGGATCTGACACCAGCGGACTCCAGTACCCCTATATGGTACTCTGCCTCTACAAAACCTATCCATTGAACTGTCCATCCATCCATCCATCCACCCATACATCTATCCATCCATTCATCCATCCATCCATCCATCCATCCATCCATCCACCAGTCAACCAAGCTAAGTACAAAAGGAGATCTCTCCTTGAATGGTGAGGAGAAACAACGATGCATAGGTAGGTTGCAAAGGCCCAGTTTGGCTGAATAGGGCAGAGGGGCTGAACCAGGGAATGTGTTGGGGCGTGTGGGTTTGGGAGGGGTGAGCCGGAGACCCTGTGAGCTGGGTCACATTAGGGGCAGGCAGGGGGTGGAAGGGGTTGCGAACAGCTGTCACTGGAGAACCATCACAAGTGCTGGAGCTGGTGAGCAGGGCACCTGGAAGAGAGGACAGACAAAGGAGAGAAGCAAAGTGCGGTGGAGAGGAGAGGGGAGAGGATGGTGAGGACAGGAGAGGACAGGAGAGGACAGGATTGGAGGGGACCTGAGAAACCTACCTGGACAAAGGCAGCATACAGACATCCAGGAAGGCAGGCAGGCATGCAGGCAGCTCTGGCCTGGGCTCCCTGGATCCCGGGCGCACCTCCACCTGTCTTCTCTTGGCTGCCAGCCCTGAGGTCCCTCGTCGGTCAGCACTGTCTTCCCATCCTTCCGTCCGTCTGTGCCAGGGCCCAGGCGTCTGGGCGCTGTTGCCTGACCTAGTGGCAGGGCAGTTGGGCTGCCCAGTGCCAGTGTGGCCAGCACAGATTGCCAGGGGCTAGGACATCACAGAGGGCTCCTGTGGTTGCTAGGCCACGGGGACCCCGCCCATCCAGTTGACCAGCAGCCATGACCCCCACGCTGAACTTGACCTGAGGGGTGGTGGCCAGCCACCAGAGCCAGAGCCCCAGGCCAAAGCAGGTGCTGGTCGGCCGGGCCAAGGTGCTATGGGCAGATTGGTGTGTGTCTGGGCATGGGGCTGGCATCTGACAGTCCAGGGCGGGGGACCAAGTTCCGCCAGGCCCCTGTCCCACCATGTGCACTGACACACAGTCTTGCTGACTGACTGACAGTCCCCGCCCCAGAGATACCCACACCAAGTCCCTGGGTGCCCTGAGCTGCCCCTGAGGGTTGGTGCGTGCCTGCCTGGACACATGCCTCCGTTAAGGAGGCCTCTATTAATCCCGTTGCCTACTGACAGCTGCCCTCCTGCCCCTCCTCCTCCTCCTCCGCCTCCTCCTCCTCCTCTTCTTCCTCCTCCTCTTCCTACTCTTCCTCCACCTCTTCCTCCTCCTCCTCCTCCACCCCCTCCTCCTCTTCCTCATCCTCAGAGGGACTCACTCAGGGCCCTTGGCCTAGGCAAGCCAGGGCTGCTGCTCTGGCTTCTGCAGCTTCTATCCAGTGGGGGGGTGTAGGAATCTGTTCCTGTCAGTCCCTGATTCCTGGGACCTTCCATGCCTCCAGCTGCCCCCACTCTCTAGTCCTGACCCCTCCTCAAGGATGCCCCCTTTCCCCTTACCCTCTGTCCCCCAGCTCCCAACTAACATCTACTGTGTTCCTCCCTGCGCTACTTTACTGCCACCCTGCTTCTGCCCTTCAGCCCTGAGGGCCCAGTGCCAGCCCAGCTGCCATCTCACCATCCAGCAGGGGGACCTGCCCTAACCCCCTGCCACCCCACCCACACACACAGCCCTGCACACACTCCTGGGCTCCTCTGCCTGCAGCCTGCCTCTCAAACAGTCTCCTTCTGCCCCCTAGCCCCCTTACAGCCTCTGCCACGGACCCCCACAGACACCTGGGCATGAGCAGTGCAGACATGCAAACAGCTCCCCTCGCCCCCACTCCAGTTGCTCCAAGGTTGTCAAGAGTCTTTTTTTCATGCTGTAGAGGAGGGAGTTGAGACAGTCCAATGTCCTGGGGAGCAAGAACTGCAAACAGTCCATCTACAATGTAACATTTGGGTCTCAGGCCGCCCAATCCCTAGTGCGCTGTGCAGACCTTTGACTGGCAAAAACACCCCATCTGAGCGTGAGATCTGGCTGGGCTAGTGGCTCTTTCTGTGGACTAAGAGACAGACAGACAGAGTTTTCAGGTTCAAAACCTATACTTCCCAGAAGATGGTCATTCACATCGGTAAAAAAAAAAAAAAAAAAAAGGCTTTTTATTTTTTTTTCCCCTGCCTGGGTAACCTGTCTCCTGCCTGTTTCAAAGTGAAAAAAGGGAAAAAATCTTTTTTGGAGGGAAAAGGACCAAAATGCATGCAGGTGGACTCCGTGGAAGGTGGATGGGGAGTTGCTCCTGCCCTGGCACTAGAGCCCCAGCTGCTGTTCCAGGTGCTCTCTGATAACAGAGATCTCCGTGTGTCGTGTCATGACACTGTCTCCAGGACTGAGCCTCAGGATAATGAGGATTCAAAACGAGGCAGGTGATACTGCCTTCAAAAGTAAATCCAGGGAGGTTTGGCGGTATGTCAGAGGGTTAAGGGCTTGTGGCGCTCACGAATAGAGGGGACAGGTGGAAGGATTTGGGGTCTGGCCCCCAGACCGCCACCTTCCGGGGAGTCGCTTTACAGGGGGTGAAGCAGGTCTTTAGGAGCTCTATCTTTCTCTCCCACCCTGTATTTCCTCTGCTCTCTCCTTTTGTGTCTGTCAGATGCAAGGTCAGTAACAACAACAACAACAACAAAAACAATAACCACCACAGTGACCAAGCAACAAGGGCAGCGAAAGGGGAACAAATGGAGTGCAGGAGCTGTGGATTATTCGTGGCGTAGGCACTCAGCTGTGGCAATAACCCCTTGAGGCAATCAATCCATACATGAAGATGTAATACAGGTAACAGAGACGTATATGTCCCTGTGTGTTTCCACTGAGTTAATGTAAATGCACTTTTATTGACTTCTTCATTTATTTATTACCTTGCCACGAGAATTTCTTTTCATTGCTAAAAAAAAAGTGTCCCATCAAGGGTACCAAGTGGTGCCACACCCAGGTAAGCACTCATGTTACAATGCAGGAAGACTGGGCTTCAACAACCTGGTTCCCACCTGCCAGGGGAAATCTTTACAAGTGGTGCGGAAGTGCTGCAGTTGTCTCTCTCTGTGTCTCAAACTCTCTCTACGTCCCTTCCCTCTCAATTCCTGTCTATTTATTCCAGTGAATAATCAAGAAAATAGAAAGTAAAAAAAGAAAAAGGAAAAGGAAATATTCCACGACTTCAAATGGGCTACTCAGGACAATGCTTTCCTTGTTAAGATCCTCATAGCATTCCGTATGCAGAAAGGCAAAGACGCCATGTATTTTTTAACCCAGTTTTTATATTTATTTATTTATTTATTTAGGTGCTTATTCATTTTTGTTATTGATGAATTAATGTTTTACATTTGACATTGACTAGGGATCTGACACCAGCGGACTCCAGTACCCCTATATGGTACTCTGCCTCTACAAAACCTATCCATTGAACTGTCCATCCATCCATCCATCCACCCATACATCTATCCATCCATTCATCCATCCATCCATCCATCCATCCATCCATCCACCAGTCAACCAAGCTAAGTACAAAAGGAGATCTCTCCTTGAATGGTGAGGAGAAACAACGATGCATAGGTAGGTTGCAAAGGCCCAGTTTGGCTGAATAGGGCAGAGGGGCTGAACCAGGGAATGTGTTGGGGCGTGTGGGTTTGGGAGGGGTGAGCCGGAGACCCTGTGAGCTGGGTCACATTAGGGGCAGGCAGGGGGTGGAAGGGGTTGCGAACAGCTGTCACTGGAGAACCATCACAAGTGCTGGAGCTGGTGAGCAGGGCACCTGGAAGAGAGGACAGACAAAGGAGAGAAGCAAAGTGCGGTGGAGAGGAGAGGGGAGAGGATGGTGAGGACAGGAGAGGACAGGAGAGGACAGGATTGGAGGGGACCTGAGAAACCTACCTTGACAAAGGCAGCATACAGACATCCAGGAAGGCAGGCAGGCATGCAGGCAGCTCTGGCCTGGGCTCCCTGGATCCCGGGCGCACCTCCACCTGTCTTCTCTTGGCTGCCAGCCCTGAGGTCCCTCGTCGGTCAGCACTGTCTTCCCATCCTTCCGTCCGTCTGTGCCAGGGCCCAGGCGTCTGGGCGCTGTTGCCTGACCTAGTGGCAGGGCAGTTGGGCTGCCCAGTGCCAGTGTGGCCAGCACAGATTGCCAGGGGCTAGGACATCACAGAGGGCTCCTGTGGTTGCTAGGCCACGGGGACCCCGCCCATCCAGTTGACCAGCAGCCATGACCCCCACGCTGAACTTGACCTGAGGGGTGGTGGCCAGCCACCAGAGCCAGAGCCCCAGGCCAAAGCAGGTGCTGGTCGGCCGGGCCAAGGTGCTATGGGCAGATTGGTGTGTGTCTGGGCATGGGGCTGGCATCTGACAGTCCAGGGCGGGGGACCAAGTTCCGCCAGGCCCCTGTCCCACCATGTGCACTGACACACAGTCTTGCTGACTGACTGACAGTCCCCGCCCCAGAGATACCCACACCAAGTCCCTGGGTGCCCTGAGCTGCCCCTGAGGGTTGGTGCGTGCCTGCCTGGACACATGCCTCCGTTAAGGAGGCCTCTATTAATCCCGTTGCCTACTGACAGCTGCCCTCCTGCCCCTCCTCCTCCTCCTCCGCCTCCTCCTCCTCCTCTTCTTCCTCCTCCTCTTCCTACTCTTCCTCCACCTCTTCCTCCTCCTCCTCCTCCACCCCCTCCTCCTCTTCCTCATCCTCAGAGGGACTCACTCAGGGCCCTTGGCCTAGGCAAGCCAGGGCTGCTGCTCTGGCTTCTGCAGCTTCTATCCAGTGGGGGGGTGTAGGAATCTGTTCCTGTCAGTCCCTGATTCCTGGGACCTTCCATGCCTCCAGCTGCCCCCACTCTCTAGTCCTGACCCCTCCTCAAGGATGCCCCCTTTCCCCTTACCCTCTGTCCCCCAGCTCCCAACTAACATCTACTGTGTTCCTCCCTGCGCTACTTTACTGCCACCCTGCTTCTGCCCTTCAGCCCTGAGGGCCCAGTGCCAGCCCAGCTGCCATCTCACCATCCAGCAGGGGGACCTGCCCTAACCCCCTGCCACCCCACCCACACACACAGCCCTGCACACACTCCTGGGCTCCTCTGCCTGCAGCCTGCCTCTCAAACAGTCTCCTTCTGCCCCCTAGCCCCCTTACAGCCTCTGCCACGGACCCCCACAGACACCTGGGCATGAGCAGTGCAGACATGCAAACAGCTCCCCTCGCCCCCACTCCAGTTGCTCCAAGGTTGTCAAGAGTCTTTTTTTCATGCTGTAGAGGAGGGAGTTGAGACAGTCCAATGTCCTGGGGAGCAAGAACTGCAAACAGTCCATCTACAATGTAACATTTGGGTCTCAGGCCGCCCAATCCCTAGTGCGCTGTGCAGACCTTTGACTGGCAAAAACACCCCATCTGAGCGTGAGATCTGGCTGGGCTAGTGGCTCTTTCTGTGGACTAAGAGACAGACAGACAGAGTTTTCAGGTTCAAAACCTATACTTCCCAGAAGATGGTCATTCACATCGGTAAAAAAAAAAAAAAAAAAAAGGCTTTTTATTTTTTTTTCCCCTGCCTGGGTAACCTGTCTCCTGCCTGTTTCAAAGTGAAAAAAGGGAAAAAATCTTTTTTGGAGGGAAAAGGACCAAAATGCATGCAGGTGGACTCCGTGGAAGGTGGATGGGGAGTTGCTCCTGCCCTGGCACTAGAGCCCCAGCTGCTGTTCCAGGTGCTCTCTGATAACAGAGATCTCCGTGTGTCGTGTCATGACACTGTCTCCAGGACTGAGCCTCAGGATAATGAGGATTCAAAACGAGGCAGGTGATACTGCCTTCAAAAGTAAATCCAGGGAGGTTTGGCGGTATGTCAGAGGGTTAAGGGCTTGTGGCGCTCACGAATAGAGGGGACAGGTGGAAGGATTTGGGGTCTGGCCCCCAGACCGCCACCTTCCGGGGAGTCGCTTTACAGGGGGTGAAGCAGGTCTTTAGGAGCTCTATCTTTCTCTCCCACCCTGTATTTCCTCTGCTCTCTCCTTTTGTGTCTGTCAGATGCAAGGTCAGTAACAACAACAACAACAACAAAAACAATAACCACCACAGTGACCAAGCAACAAGGGCAGCGAAAGGGGAACAAATGGAGTGCAGGAGCTGTGGATTATTCGTGGCGTAGGCACTCAGCTGTGGCAATAACCCCTTGAGGCAATCAATCCATACATGAAGATGTAATACAGGTAACAGAGACGTATATGTCCCTGTGTGTTTCCACTGAGTTAATGTAAATGCACTTTTATTGACTTCTTCATTTATTTATTACCTTGCCACGAGAATTTCTTTTCATTGCTAAAAAAAAAGTGTCCCATCAAGGGTACCAAGTGGTGCCACACCCAGGTAAGCACTCATGTTACAATGCAGGAAGACTGGGCTTCAACAACCTGGTTCCCACCTGCCAGGGGAAATCTTTACAAGTGGTGCGGAAGTGCTGCAGTTGTCTCTCTCTGTGTCTCAAACTCTCTCTACGTCCCTTCCCTCTCAATTCCTGTCTATTTATTCCAGTGAATAATCAAGAAAATAGAAAGTAAAAAAAGAAAAAGGAAAAGGAAATATTCCACGACTTCAAATGGGCTACTCAGGACAATGCTTTCCTTGTTAAGATCCTCATAGCATTCCGTATGCAGAAAGGCAAAGACGCCATGTATTTTTTAACCCAGTTTTTATATTTATTTATTTATTTATTTAGGTGCTTATTCATTTTTGTTATTGATGAATTAATGTTTTACATTTGACATTGACTAGGGATCTGACACCAGCGGACTCCAGTACCCCTATATGGTACTCTGCCTCTACAAAACCTATCCATTGAACTGTCCATCCATCCATCCATCCACCCATACATCTATCCATCCATTCATCCATCCATCCATCCATCCATCCATCCATCCACCAGTCAACCAAGCTAAGTACAAAAGGAGATCTCTCCTTGAATGGTGAGGAGAAACAACGATGCATAGGTAGGTTGCAAAGGCCCAGTTTGGCTGAATAGGGCAGAGGGGCTGAACCAGGGAATGTGTTGGGGCGTGTGGGTTTGGGAGGGGTGAGCCGGAGACCCTGTGAGCTGGGTCACATTAGGGGCAGGCAGGGGGTGGAAGGGGTTGCGAACAGCTGTCACTGGAGAACCATCACAAGTGCTGGAGCTGGTGAGCAGGGCACCTGGAAGAGAGGACAGACAAAGGAGAGAAGCAAAGTGCGGTGGAGAGGAGAGGGGAGAGGATGGTGAGGACAGGAGAGGACAGGAGAGGACAGGATTGGAGGGGA
Organism: Erinaceus europaeus; assembly: GCF_950295315.1. NCBI lineage: Eukaryota > Metazoa > Chordata > Mammalia > Eulipotyphla > Erinaceidae > Erinaceus > Erinaceus europaeus. Next base: position 227,266 of record NW_026647120.1, on the reverse strand, counting down.
CCTGAGAAACCTACCTGGACAAAGGCAGCATACAGACATCCAGGAAGGCAGGCAGGCATGCAGGCAGCTCTGGCCTGGGCTCCCTGGATCCCGGGCGCACCTCCACCTGTCTTCTCTTGGCTGCCAGCCCTGAGGTCCCTCGTCGGTCAGCACTGTCTTCCCATCCTTCCGTCCGTCTGTGCCAGGGCCCAGGCGTCTGGGCGCTGTTGCCTGACCTAGTGGCAGGGCAGTTGGGCTGCCCAGTGCCAGTGTGGCCAGCACAGATTGCCAGGGGCTAGGACATCACAGAGGGCTCCTGTGGTTGCTAGGCCACGGGGACCCCGCCCATCCAGTTGACCAGCAGCCATGACCCCCACGCTGAACTTGACCTGAGGGGTGGTGGCCAGCCACCAGAGCCAGAGCCCCAGGCCAAAGCAGGTGCTGGTCGGCCGGGCCAAGGTGCTATGGGCAGATTGGTGTGTGTCTGGGCATGGGGCTGGCATCTGACAGTCCAGGGCGGGGGACCAAGTTCCGCCAGGCCCCTGTCCCACCATGTGCACTGACACACAGTCTTGCTGACTGACTGACAGTCCCCGCCCCAGAGATACCCACACCAAGTCCCTGGGTGCCCTGAGCTGCCCCTGAGGGTTGGTGCGTGCCTGCCTGGACACATGCCTCCGTTAAGGAGGCCTCTATTAATCCCGTTGCCTACTGACAGCTGCCCTCCTGCCCCTCCTCCTCCTCCTCCGCCTCCTCCTCCTCCTCTTCTTCCTCCTCCTCTTCCTACTCTTCCTCCACCTCTTCCTCCTCCTCCTCCTCCACCCCCTCCTCCTCTTCCTCATCCTCAGAGGGACTCACTCAGGGCCCTTGGCCTAGGCAAGCCAGGGCTGCTGCTCTGGCTTCTGCAGCTTCTATCCAGTGGGGGGGTGTAGGAATCTGTTCCTGTCAGTCCCTGATTCCTGGGACCTTCCATGCCTCCAGCTGCCCCCACTCTCTAGTCCTGACCCCTCCTCAAGGATGCCCCCTTTCCCCTTACCCTCTGTCCCCCAGCTCCCAACTAACATCTACTGTGTTCCTCCCTGCGCTACTTTACTGCCACCCTGCTTCTGCCCTTCAGCCCTGAGGGCCCAGTGCCAGCCCAGCTGCCATCTCACCATCCAGCAGGGGGACCTGCCCTAACCCCCTGCCACCACACCCACACACACAGCCCTGCACACACTCCTGGGCTCCTCTGCCTGCAGCCTGCCTCTCAAACAGTCTCCTTCTGCCCCCTAGCCCCCTTACAGCCTCTGCCACGGACCCCCACAGACACCTGGGCATGAGCAGTGCAGACATGCAAACAGCTCCCCTCGCCCCCACTCCAGTTGCTCCGAGGTTGTCAAGAGTCTTTTTTTCATGCTGTAGAGGAGGGAGTTGAGACAGTCCAATGTCCTGGGGAGCAAGAACTGCAAACAGTCCATCTACAATGTAACATTTGGGTCTCAGGCCGCCCAATCCCTAGTGCGCTGTGCAGACCTTTGACTGGCAAAAACACCCCATCTGAGCGTGAGATCTGGCTGGGCTAGTGGCTCTTTCTGTGGACTAAGAGACAGACAGACAGAGTTTTCAGGTTCAAAACCTATACTTCCCAGAAGATGGTCATTCACATCGGTAAAAAAAAAAAAAAAAAAAAGGCTTTTTATTTTTTTTTCCCCTGCCTGGGTAACCTGTCTCCTGCCTGTTTCAAAGTGAAAAAAGGGAAAAAATCTTTTTTGGAGGGAAAAGGACCAAAATGCATGCAGGTGGACTCCGTGGAAGGTGGATGGGGAGTTGCTCCTGCCCTGGCACTAGAGCCCCAGCTGCTGTTCCAGGTGCTCTCTGATAACAGACATCTCCGTGTGTCGTGTCATGACACTGTCTCCAGGACTGAGCCTCAGGATAATGAGGATTCAAAACGAGGCAGGTGATACTGCCTTCAAAAGTAAATCCAGGGAGGTTTGGCGGTATGTCAGAGGGTTAAGGGCTTGTGGCGCTCACGAATAGAGGGGACAGGTGGAAGGATTTGGGGTCTGGCCCCCAGACCGCCACCTTCCGGGGAGTCGCTTTACAGGGGGTGAAGCAGGTCTTTAGGAGCTCTATCTTTCTCTCCCACCCTGTATTTCCTCTGCTCTCTCCTTTTGTGTCTGTCAGATGCAAGGTCAGTAACAACAACAACAACAACAAAAACAATAACCACCACAGTGACCAAGCAACAAGGGCAGCGAAAGGGGAACAAATGGAGTGCAGGAGCTGTGGATTATTCGTGGCGTAGGCACTCAGCTGTGGCAATAACCCCTTGAGGCAATCAATCCATACATGAAGATGTAATACAGGTAACAGAGACGTATATGTCCCTGTGTGTTTCCACTGAGTTAATGTAAATGCACTTTTATTGACTTCTTCATTTATTTATTACCTTGCCACGAGAATTTCTTTTCATTGCTAAAAAAAAAGTGTCCCATCAAGGGTACCAAGTGGTGCCACACCCAGGTAAGCACTCATGTTACAATGCAGGAGGACTGGGCTTCAACAACCTGGTTCCCACCTGCCAGGGGAAATCTTTACAAGTGGTGCGGAAGTGCTGCAGTTGTCTCTCTCTGTGTCTCAAACTCTCTCTACGTCCCTTCCCTCTCAATTCCTGTCTATTTATTCCAGTGAATAATCAAGAAAATAGAAAGTAAAAAAAGAAAAAGGAAAAGGAAATATTCCACGACTTCAAATGGGCTACTCAGGACAATGCTTTCCTTGTTAAGATCCTCATAGCATTCCGTATGCAGAAAGGCAAAGACGCCATGTATTTTTTAACCCAGTTTTTATATTTATTTATTTATTTATTTAGGTGCTTATTCATTTTTGTTATTGATGAATTAATGTTTTACATTTGACATTGACTAGGGATCTGACACCAGCGGACTCCAGTACCCCTATATGGTACTCTGCCTCTACAAAACCTATCCATTGAACTGTCCATCCATCCATCCATCCACCCATACATCTATCCATCCATTCATCCATCCATCCATCCATCCATCCATCCATCCATCCATCCACCAGTCAACCAAGCTAAGTACAAAAGGAGATCTCTCCTTGAATGGTGAGGAGAAACAACGATGCATAGGTAGGTTGCAAAGGCCCAGTTTGGCTGAATAGGGCAGAGGGGCTGAACCAGGGAATGTGTTGGGGCGTGTGGGTTTGGGAGGGGTGAGCCGGAGACCCTGTGAGCTGGGTCACATTAGGGGCAGGCAGGGGGTGGAAGGGGTTGCGAACAGCTGTCACTGGAGAACCATCACAAGTGCTGGAGCTGGTGAGCAGGGCACCTGGAAGAGAGGACAGACAAAGGAGAGAAGCAAAGTGCGGTGGAGAGGAGAGGGGAGAGGATGGTGAGGACAGGAGAGGACAGGAGAGGACAGGATTGGAGGGGACCTGAGAAACCTACCTGGACAAAGGCAGCATACAGACATCCAGGAAGGCAGGCAGGCATGCAGGCAGCTCTGGCCTGGGCTCCCTGGATCCCGGGCGCACCTCCACCTGTCTTCTCTTGGCTGCCAGCCCTGAGGTCCCTCGTCGGTCAGCACTGTCTTCCCATCCTTCCGTCCGTCTGTGCCAGGGCCCAGGCGTCTGGGCGCTGTTGCCTGACCTAGTGGCAGGGCAGTTGGGCTGCCCAGTGCCAGTGTGGCCAGCACAGATTGCCAGGGGCTAGGACATCACAGAGGGCTCCTGTGGTTGCTAGGCCACGGGGACCCCGCCCATCCAGTTGACCAGCAGCCATGACCCCCACGCTGAACTTGACCTGAGGGGTGGTGGCCAGCCACCAGAGCCAGAGCCCCAGGCCAAAGCAGGTGCTGGTCGGCCGGGCCAAGGTGCTATGGGCAGATTGGTGTGTGTCTGGGCATGGGGCTGGCATCTGACAGTCCAGGGCGGGGGACCAAGTTCCGCCAGGCCCCTGTCCCACCATGTGCACTGACACACAGTCTTGCTGACTGACTGACAGTCCCCGCCCCAGAGATACCCACACCAAGTCCCTGGGTGCCCTGAGCTGCCCCTGAGGGTTGGTGCGTGCCTGCCTGGACACATGCCTCCGTTAAGGAGGCCTCTATTAATCCCGTTGCCTACTGACAGCTGCCCTCCTGCCCCTCCTCCTCCTCCTCCGCCTCCTCCTCCTCCTCTTCTTCCTCCTCCTCTTCCTACTCTTCCTCCACCTCTTCCTCCTCCTCCTCCTCCACCCCCTCCTCCTCTTCCTCATCCTCAGAGGGACTCACTCAGGGCCCTTGGCCTAGGCAAGCCAGGGCTGCTGCTCTGGCTTCTGCAGCTTCTATCCAGTGGGGGGGTGTAGGAATCTGTTCCTGTCAGTCCCTGATTCCTGGGACCTTCCATGCCTCCAGCTGCCCCCACTCTCTAGTCCTGACCCCTCCTCAAGGATGCCCCCTTTCCCCTTACCCTCTGTCCCCCAGCTCCCAACTAACATCTACTGTGTTCCTCCCTGCGCTACTTTACTGCCACCCTGCTTCTGCCCTTCAGCCCTGAGGGCCCAGTGCCAGCCCAGCTGCCATCTCACCATCCAGCAGGGGGACCTGCCCTAACCCCCTGCCACCACACCCACACACACAGCCCTGCACACACTCCTGGGCTCCTCTGCCTGCAGCCTGCCTCTCAAACAGTCTCCTTCTGCCCCCTAGCCCCCTTACAGCCTCTGCCACGGACCCCCACAGACACCTGGGCATGAGCAGTGCAGACATGCAAACAGCTCCCCTCGCCCCCACTCCAGTTGCTCCGAGGTTGTCAAGAGTCTTTTTTTCATGCTGTAGAGGAGGGAGTTGAGACAGTCCAATGTCCTGGGGAGCAAGAACTGCAAACAGTCCATCTACAATGTAACATTTGGGTCTCAGGCCGCCCAATCCCTAGTGCGCTGTGCAGACCTTTGACTGGCAAAAACACCCCATCTGAGCGTGAGATCTGGCTGGGCTAGTGGCTCTTTCTGTGGACTAAGAGACAGACAGACAGAGTTTTCAGGTTCAAAACCTATACTTCCCAGAAGATGGTCATTCACATCGGTAAAAAAAAAAAAAAAAAAAAGGCTTTTTATTTTTTTTTCCCCTGCCTGGGTAACCTGTCTCCTGCCTGTTTCAAAGTGAAAAAAGGGAAAAAATCTTTTTTGGAGGGAAAAGGACCAAAATGCATGCAGGTGGACTCCGTGGAAGGTGGATGGGGAGTTGCTCCTGCCCTGGCACTAGAGCCCCAGCTGCTGTTCCAGGTGCTCTCTGATAACAGAGATCTCCGTGTGTCGTGTCATGACACTGTCTCCAGGACTGAGCCTCAGGATAATGAGGATTCAAAACGAGGCAGGTGATACTGCCTTCAAAAGTAAATCCAGGGAGGTTTGGCGGTATGTCAGAGGGTTAAGGGCTTGTGGCGCTCACGAATAGAGGGGACAGGTGGAAGGATTTGGGGTCTGGCCCCCAGACCGCCACCTTCCGGGGAGTCGCTTTACAGGGGGTGAAGCAGGTCTTTAGGAGCTCTATCTTTCTCTCCCACCCTGTATTTCCTCTGCTCTCTCCTTTTGTGTCTGTCAGATGCAAGGTCAGTAACAACAACAACAACAACAAAAACAATAACCACCACAGTGACCAAGCAACAAGGGCAGCGAAAGGGGAACAAATGGAGTGCAGGAGCTGTGGATTATTCGTGGCGTAGGCACTCAGCTGTGGCAATAACCCCTTGAGGCAATCAATCCATACATGAAGATGTAATACAGGTAACAGAGACGTATATGTCCCTGTGTGTTTCCACTGAGTTAATGTAAATGCACTTTTATTGACTTCTTCATTTATTTATTACCTTGCCACGAGAATTTCTTTTCATTGCTAAAAAAAAAGTGTCCCATCAAGGGTACCAAGTGGTGCCACACCCAGGTAAGCACTCATGTTACAATGCAGGAGGACTGGGCTTCAACAACCTGGTTCCCACCTGCCAGGGGAAATCTTTACAAGTGGTGCGGAAGTGCTGCAGTTGTCTCTCTCTGTGTCTCAAACTCTCTCTACGTCCCTTCCCTCTCAATTCCTGTCTATTTATTCCAGTGAATAATCAAGAAAATAGAAAGTAAAAAAAGAAAAAGGAAAAGGAAATATTCCACGACTTCAAATGGGCTACTCAGGACAATGCTTTCCTTGTTAAGATCCTCATAGCATTCCGTATGCAGAAAGGCAAAGACGCCATGTATTTTTTAACCCAGTTTTTATATTTATTTATTTATTTATTTAGGTGCTTATTCATTTTTGTTATTGATGAATTAATGTTTTACATTTGACATTGACTAGGGATCTGACACCAGCGGACTCCAGTACCCCTATATGGTACTCTGCCTCTACAAAACCTATCCATTGAACTGTCCATCCATCCATCCATCCACCCATACATCTATCCATCCATTCATCCATCCATCCATCCATCCATCCATCCATCCATCCACCAGTCAACCAAGCTAAGTACAAAAGGAGATCTCTCCTTGAATGGTGAGGAGAAACAACGATGCATAGGTAGGTTGCAAAGGCCCAGTTTGGCTGAATAGGGCAGAGGGGCTGAACCAGGGAATGTGTTGGGGCGTGTGGGTTTGGGAGGGGTGAGCCGGAGACCCTGTGAGCTGGGTCACATTAGGGGCAGGCAGGGGGTGGAAGGGGTTGCGAACAGCTGTCACTGGAGAACCATCACAAGTGCTGGAGCTGGTGAGCAGGGCACCTGGAAGAGAGGACAGACAAAGGAGAGAAGCAAAGTGCGGTGGAGAGGAGAGGGGAGAGGATGGTGAGGACAGGAGAGGACAGGAGAGGACAGGATTGGAGGGGACCTGAGAAACCTACCTGGACAAAGGCAGCATACAGACATCCAGGAAGGCAGGCAGGCATGCAGGCAGCTCTGGCCTGGGCTCCCTGGATCCCGGGCGCACCTCCACCTGTCTTCTCTTGGCTGCCAGCCCTGAGGTCCCTCGTCGGTCAGCACTGTCTTCCCATCCTTCCGTCCGTCTGTGCCAGGGCCCAGGCGTCTGGGCGCTGTTGCCTGACCTAGTGGCAGGGCAGTTGGGCTGCCCAGTGCCAGTGTGGCCAGCACAGATTGCCAGGGGCTAGGACATCACAGAGGGCTCCTGTGGTTGCTAGGCCACGGGGACCCCGCCCATCCAGTTGACCAGCAGCCATGACCCCCACGCTGAACTTGACCTGAGGGGTGGTGGCCAGCCACCAGAGCCAGAGCCCCAGGCCAAAGCAGGTGCTGGTCGGCCGGGCCAAGGTGCTATGGGCAGATTGGTGTGTGTCTGGGCATGGGGCTGGCATCTGACAGTCCAGGGCGGGGGACCAAGTTCCGCCAGGCCCCTGTCCCACCATGTGCACTGACACACAGTCTTGCTGACTGACTGACAGTCCCCGCCCCAGAGATACCCACACCAAGTCCCTGGGTGCCCTGAGCTGCCCCTGAGGGTTGGTGCGTGCCTGCCTGGACACATGCCTCCGTTAAGGAGGCCTCTATTAATCCCGTTGCCTACTGACAGCTGCCCTCCTGCCCCTCCTCCTCCTCCTCCGCCTCCTCCTCCTCCTCTTCTTCCTCCTCCTCTTCCTACTCTTCCTCCACCTCTTCCTCCTCCTCCTCCTCCACCCCCTCCTCCTCTTCCTCATCCTCAGAGGGACTCACTCAGGGCCCTTGGCCTAGGCAAGCCAGGGCTGCTGCTCTGGCTTCTGCAGCTTCTATCCAGTGGGGGGGTGTAGGAATCTGTTCCTGTCAGTCCCTGATTCCTGGGACCTTCCATGCCTCCAGCTGCCCCCACTCTCTAGTCCTGACCCCTCCTCAAGGATGCCCCCTTTCCCCTTACCCTCTGTCCCCCAGCTCCCAACTAACATCTACTGTGTTCCTCCCTGCGCTACTTTACTGCCACCCTGCTTCTGCCCTTCAGCCCTGAGGGCCCAGTGCCAGCCCAGCTGCCATCTCACCATCCAGCAGGGGGACCTGCCCTAACCCCCTGCCACCACACCCACACACACAGCCCTGCACACACTCCTGGGCTCCTCTGCCTGCAGCCTGCCTCTCAAACAGTCTCCTTCTGCCCCCTAGCCCCCTTACAGCCTCTGCCACGGACCCCCACAGACACCTGGGCATGAGCAGTGCAGACATGCAAACAGCTCCCCTCGCCCCCACTCCAGTTGCTCCGAGGTTGTCAAGAGTCTTTTTTTCATGCTGTAGAGGAGGGAGTTGAGACAGTCCAATGTCCTGGGGAGCAAGAACTGCAAACAGTCCATCTACAATGTAACATTTGGGTCTCAGGCCGCCCAATCCCTAGTGCGCTGTGCAGACCTTTGACTGGCAAAAACACCCCATCTGAGCGTGAGATCTGGCTGGGCTAGTGGCTCTTTCTGTGGACTAAGAGACAGACAGACAGAGTTTTCAGGTTCAAAACCTATACTTCCCAGAAGATGGTCATTCACATCGGTAAAAAAAAAAAAAAAAAAAAAAAAAAAAAAGGCTTTTTATTTTTTTTCCCCTGCCTGGGTAACCTGTCTCCTGCCTGTTTCAAAGTGAAAAAAGGGAAAAAATCTTTTTTGGAGGGAAAAGGACCAAAATGCATGCAGGTGGACTCCGTGGAAGGTGGATGGGGAGTTGCTCCTGCCCTGGCACTAGAGCCCCAGCTGCTGTTCCAGGTGCTCTCTGATAACAGAGATCTCCGTGTGTCATGTCATGACACTGTCTCCAGGACTGAGCCTCAGGATAATGAGGATTCAAAACGAGGCAGGTGATACTGCCTTCAAAAGTAAATCCAGGGAGGTTTGGCGGTATGTCAGAGGGTTAAGGGCTTGTGGCGCTCACGAATAGAGGGGACAGGTGGAAGGATTTGGGGTCTGGCCCCCAGACCGCCACCTGCAGGGGAGTCGCTTTACAGGGGGTGAAGCAGGTCTTTAGGAGCTCTATCTTTCTCTCCCACCCTGTATTTCCTCTGCTCTCTCCTTTTGTGTCTGTCAGATGCAAGGTCAGTAACAACAACAACAACAACAAAAACAATAACCACCACAGTGACCAAGCAACAAGGGCAGCGAAAGGGGAACAAATGGAGTGCAGGAGCTGTGGATTATTCGTGGCGTAGGCACTCAGCTGTGGCAATAACCCCTTGAGGCAATCAATCCATACATGAAGATGTAATACAGGTAACAGAGACGTATATGTCCCTGTGTGTTTCCACTGAGTTAATGTAAATGCACTTTTATTGACTTCTTCGTTTATTTATTACCTTGCCACGAGAATTTCTTTTCATTGCTAAAAAAAAAAGTGTCCCATCAAGGGTACCAAGTGGTGCCACACCCAGGTAAGCACTCATGTTACAATGCAGGAGGACTGGGCTTCAACAACCTGGTTCCCACCTGCCAGGGGAAATCTTTACAAGTGGTGCGGAAGTGCTGCAGTTGTCTCTCTCTGTGTCTCAAACTCTCTCTACGTCCCTTCCCTCTCAATTCCTGTCTATTTATTCCAGTGAATAATCAAGAAAATAGAAAGTCAAAAAAGAAAAAGGAAAAGGAAATATTCCACGACTTCAAATGGGCTACTCAGGACAATGCTTTCCTTGTTAAGATCCTCATAGCATTCCGTATGCAGAAAGGCAAAGACGCCATGTATTTTTTAACCCAGTTTTTATATTTATTTATTTATTTATTTAGGTGCTTATTCATTTTTGTTATTGATGAATTAATGTTTTACATTTGACATTGACTAGGGATCTGACACCAGCGGACTCCAGTACCCCTATATGGTACTCTGCCTCTACAAAACCTATCCATTGAACTGTCCATCCATCCATCCATCCACCCATACATCTATCCATCCATTCATCCATCCATCCATCCATCCATCCATCCATCCATCCACCAGTCAACCAAGCTAAGTACAAAAGGAGATCTCTCCTTGAATGGTGAGGAGAAACAACGATGCATAGGTAGGTTGCAAAGGCCCAGTTTGGCTGAATAGGGCAGAGGGGCTGAACCAGGGAATGTGTTGGGGCGTGTGGGTTTGGGAGGGGTGAGCCAGAGACCCTGTGAGCTGGGTCACATTAGGGGCAGGCAGGGGGTGGAAGGGGTTGCGAACAGCTGTCACTGGAGAACCATCACAAGTGCTGGAGCTGGTGAGCAGGGCACCTGGAAGAGAGGACAGACAAAGGAGAGAAGCAAAGTGCGGTGGAGAGGAGAGGGGAGAGGATGGTGAGGACAGGAGAGGACAGGAGAGGACAGGATTGGAGGGGACCTGAGAAACCTACCTGGACAAAGGCAGCATACAGACATCCAGGAAGGCAGGCAGGCATGCAGGCAGCTCTGGCCTGGGCTCCCTGGATCCCGGGCGCACCTCCACCTGTCTTCTCTTGGCTGCCAGCCCTGAGGTCCCTCGTCGGTCAGCACTGTCTTCCCATCCTTCCGTCCGTCTGTGCCAGGGCCCAGGCGTCTGGGCGCTGTTGCCTGACCTAGTGGCAGGGCAGTTGGGCTGCCCAGTGCCAGTGTGGCCAGCACAGATTGCCAGGGGCTAGGACATCACAGAGGGCTCCTGTGGTTGCTAGGCCACGGGGACCCCGCCCATCCAGTTGACCAGCAGCCATGACCCCCACGCTGAACTTGACCTGAGGGGTGGTGGCCAGCCACCAGAGCCAGAGCCCCAGGCCAAAGCAGGTGCTGGTCGGCCGGGCCAAGGTGCTATGGGCAGATTGGTGTGTGTCTGGGCATGGGGCTGGCATCTGACAGTCCAGGGCGGGGGACCAAGTTCCGCCAGGCCCCTGTCCCACCATGTGCACTGACACACAGTCTTGCTGACTGACTGACAGTCCCCGCCCCAGAGATACCCACACCAAGTCCCTGGGTGCCCTGAGCTGCCCCTGAGGGTTGGTGCGTGCCTGCCTGGACACATGCCTCCATTAAGGAGGCCTCTATTAATCCCGTTGCCTACTGACAGCTGCCCTCCTGCCCCTCCTCCTCCTCCTCCGCCTCCTCCTCCTCCTCTTCTTCCTCCTCCTCTTCCTACTCTTCCTCCACCTCTTCCTCCTCCTCCTCCTCCACCCCCTCCTCCTCTTCCTCATCCTCAGAGGGACTCACTCAGGGCCCTTGGCCTAGGCAAGCCAGGGCTGCTGCTCTGGCTTCTGCAGCTTCTATCCAGTGGGGGTGTGTAGGAATCTGTTCCTGTCAGTCCCTGATTCCTGGGACCTTCCATGCCTCCAGCTGCCCCCACTCTCTAGTCCTGACCCCTCCTCAAGGATGCCCCCTTTCCCCTTACCCTCTGTCCCCCAGCTCCCAACTAACATCTACTGTGTTCCTCCCTGCGCTACTTTACTGCCACCCTGCTTCTGCCCTTCAGCCCTGAGGGCCCAGTGCCAGCCCAGCTGCCATCTCACCATCCAGCAGGGGGACCTGCCCTAACCCCCTGCCACCACACCCACACACACAGCCCTGCACACACTCCTGGGCTCCTCTGCCTGCAGCCTGCCTCTCAAACAGTCTCCTTCTGCCCCCTAGCCCCCTTACAGCCTCTGCCACGGACCCCCACAGACACCTGGGCATGAGCAGTGCAGACATGCAAACAGCTCCCCTCGCCCCCACTCCAGTTGCTCCAAGGTTGTCAAGAGTCTTTTTTTCATGCTGTAGAGGAGGGAGTTGAGACAGTCCAATGTCCTGGGGAGCAAGAACTGCAAACAGTCCATCTACAATGTAACATTTGGGTCTCAGGCCGCCCAATCCCTAGTGCGCTGTGCAGACCTTTGACTGGCAAAAACACCCCATCTGAGCGTGAGATCTGGCTGGGCTAGTGGCTCTTTCTGTGGACTAAGAGACAGACAGACAGAGTTTTCAGGTTCAAAACCTATACTTCCCAGAAGATGGTCATTCACATCGGTAAAAAAAAAAAAAAAAAAAGGCTTTTTATTTTTTTTTCCCCTGCCTGGGTAACCTGTCTCCTGCCTGTTTCAAAGTGAAAAAAGGGAAAAAATCTTTTTTGGAGGGAAAAGGACCAAAATGCATGCAGGTGGACTCAGTGGAAGGTGGAAGGGGAGTTGCTCCTGCCCTGGCACTAGAGCCCCAGCTGCTGTTCCAGGTGCTCTCTGATAACAGAGATCTCCGTGTGTCGTGTCATGACACTGTCTCCAGGACTGAGCCTCAGGATAATGAGGATTCAAAACGAGGCAGGTGATACTGCCTTCAAAAGTAAATCCAGGGAGGTTTGGCGGTATGTCAGAGGGTTAAGGGCTTGTGGCGCTCACGAATAGAGGGGACAGGTGGAAGGATTTGGGGTCTGGCCCCCAGACCGCCACCTTCCGGGGAGTCGCTTTACAGGGGGTGAAGCAGGTCTTTAGGAGCTCTATCTTTCTCTCCCACCCTGTATTTCCTCTGCTCTCTCCTTTTGTGTCTGTCAGATGCAAGGTCAGTAACAACAACAACAACAACAAAAACAATAACCACCACAGTGACCAAGCAACAAGGGCAGCGAAAGGGGAACAAATGGAGTGCAGGAGCTGTGGATTATTCGTGGCGTAGGCACTCAGCTGTGGCAATAACCCCTTGAGGCAATCAATCCATACATGAAGATGTAATACAGGTAACAGAGACGTATATGTCCCTGTGTGTTTCCACTGAGTTAATGTAAATGCACTTTTATTGACTTCTTCATTTATTTATTACCTTGCCACGAGAATTTCTTTTCATTGCTAAAAAAAAAGTGTCCCATCAAGGGTACCAAGTGGTGCCACACCCAGGTAAGCACTCATGTTACAATGCAGGAGGACTGGGCTTCAACAACCTGGTTCCCACCTGCCAGGGGAAATCTTTACAAGTGGTGCGGAAGTGCTGCAGTTGTCTCTCTCTGTGTCTCAAACTCTCTCTACGTCCCTTCCCTCTCAATTCCTGTCTATTTATTCCAGTGAATAATCAAGAAAATAGAAAGTAAAAAAAGAAAAAGGAAAAGGAAATATTCCACGACTTCAAATGGGCTACTCAGGACAATGCTTTCCTTGTTAAGATCCTCATAGCATTCCGTATGCAGAAAGGCAAAGACGCCATGTATTTTTTAACCCAGTTTTTATATTTATTTATTTATTTATTTAGGTGCTTATTCATTTTTGTTATTGATGAATTAATGTTTTACATTTGACATTGACTAGGGATCTGACACCAGCGGACTCCAGTACCCCTATATGGTACTCTGCCTCTACAAAACCTATCCATTGAACTGTCCATCCATCCATCCATCCACCCATACATCTATCCATCCATTCATCCATCCATCCATCCATCCATCCATCCACCAGTCAACCAAGCTAAGTACAAAAGGAGATCTCTCCTTGAATGGTGAGGAGAAACAACGATGCATAGGTAGGTTGCAAAGGCCCAGTTTGGCTGAATAGGGCAGAGGGGCTGAACCAGGGAATGTGTTGGGGCGTGTGGGTTTGGGAGGGGTGAGCCGGAGACCCTGTGAGCTGGGTCACATTAGGGGCAGGCAGGGGGTGGAAGGGGTTGCGAACAGCTGTCACTGGAGAACCATCACAAGTGCTGGAGCTGGTGAGCAGGGCACCTGGAAGAGAGGACAGACAAAGGAGAGAAGCAAAGTGCGGTGGAGAGGAGAGGGGAGAGGATGGTGAGGACAGGAGAGGACAGGAGAGGACAGGATTGGAGGGGACCTGAGAAACCTACCTGGACAAAGGCAGCATACAGACATCCAGGAAGGCAGGCAGGCATGCAGGCAGCTCTGGCCTGGGCTCCCTGGATCCCGGGCGCACCTCCACCTGTCTTCTCTTGGCTGCCAGCCCTGAGGTCCCTCGTCGGTCAGCACTGTCTTCCCATCCTTCCGTCCGTCTGTGCCAGGGCCCAGGCGTCTGGGCGCTGTTGCCTGACCTAGTGGCAGGGCAGTTGGGCTGCCCAGTGCCAGTGTGGCCAGCACAGATTGCCAGGGGCTAGGACATCACAGAGGGCTCCTGTGGTTGCTAGGCCACGGGGACCCCGCCCATCCAGTTGACCAGCAGCCATGACCCCCACGCTGAACTTGACCTGAGGGGTGGTGGCCAGCCACCAGAGCCAGAGCCCCAGGCCAAAGCAGGTGCTGGTCGGCCGGGCCAAGGTGCTATGGGCAGATTGGTGTGTGTCTGGGCATGGGGCTGGCATCTGACAGTCCAGGGCGGGGGACCAAGTTCCGCCAGGCCCCTGTCCCACCATGTGCACTGACACACAGTCTTGCTGACTGACTGACAGTCCCCGCCCCAGAGATACCCACACCAAGTCCCTGGGTGCCCTGAGCTGCCCCTGAGGGTTGGTGCGTGCCTGCCTGGACACATGCCTCCGTTAAGGAGGCCTCTATTAATCCCGTTGCCTACTGACAGCTGCCCTCCTGCCCCTCCTCCTCCTCCTCCGCCTCCTCCTCCTCCTCTTCTTCCTCCTCCTCTTCCTACTCTTCCTCCACCTCTTCCTCCTCCTCCTCCACCCCCTCCTCCTCTTCCTCATCCTCAGAGGGACTCACTCAGGGCCCTTGGCCTAGGCAAGCCAGGGCTGCTGCTCTGGCTTCTGCAGCTTCTATCCAGTGGGGGGTGTAGGAATCTGTTCCTGTCAGTCCCTGATTCCTGGGACCTTCCATGCCTCCAGCTGCCCCCACTCTCTAGTCCTGACCCCTCCTCAAGGATGCCCCCTTTCCCCTTACCCTCTGTCCCCCAGCTCCCAACTAACATCTACTGTGTTCCTCCCTGCGCTACTTTACTGCCACCCTGCTTCTGCCCTTCAGCCCTGAGGGCCCAGTGCCAGCCCAGCTGCCATCTCACCATCCAGCAGGGGGACCTGCCCTAACCCCATGCCACCACACCCACACACACAGCCCTGCACACACTCCTGGGCTCCTCTGCCTGCAGCCTGCCTCTCAAACAGTCTCCTTCTGCCCCCTAGCCCCCTTACAGCCTCTGCCACGGACCCCCACAGACACCTGGGCAGGAGCAGTGCAGACATGCAAACAGCTCCCCTCGCCCCCACTCCAGTTGCTCCGAGGTTGTCAAGAGTCTTTTTTTCATGCTGTAGAGGAGGGAGTTGAGACAGTCCAATGTCCTGGGGAGCAAGAACTGCAAACAGTCCATCTACAATGTAACATTTGGGTCTCAGGCCGCCCAATCCCTAGTGCGCTGTGCAGACCTTTGACTGGCAAAAACACCCCATCTGAGCGTGAGATCTGGCTGGGCTAGTGGCTCTTTCTGTGGACTAAGAGACAGACAGACAGAGTTTTCAGGTTCAAAACCTATACTTCCCAGAAGATGGTCATTCACATCGGTAAAAAAAAAAAAAAAAAAAAAAAAAAAAAAAAAAAAAAAGGCTTTTTATTTTTTTTCCCCTGCCTGGGTAACCTGTCTCCTGCCTGTTTCAAAGTGAAAAAAGGGAAAAAATCTTTTTTGGAGGGAAAAGGACCAAAATGCATGCAGGTGGACTCCGTGGAAGGTGGATGGGGAGTTGCTCCTGCCCTGGCACTAGAGCCCCAGCTGCTGTTCCAGGTGCTCTCTGATAACAGAGATCTCCGTGTGTCATGTCATGACACTGTCTCCAGGACTGAGCCTCAGGATAATGAGGATTCAAAACGAGGCAGGTGATACTGCCTTCAAAAGTAAATCCAGGGAGGTTTGGCGGTATGTCAGAGGGTTAAGGGCTTGTGGCGCTCACGAATAGAGGGGACAGGTGGAAGGATTTGGGGTCTGGCCCCCAGACCGCCACCTGCAGGGGAGTCGCTTTACAGGGGGTGAAGCAGGTCTTTAGGAGCTCTATCTTTCTCTCCCACCCTGTATTTCCTCTGCTCTCTCCTTTTGTGTCTGTCAGATGCAAGGTCAGTAACAACAACAACAACAACAAAAACAATAACCACCACAGTGACCAAGCAACAAGGGCAGCGAAAGGGGAACAAATGGAGTGCAGGAGCTGTGGATTATTCGTGGCGTAGGCACTCAGCTGTGGCAATAACCCCTTGAGGCAATCAATCCATACATGAAGATGTAATACAGGTAACAGAGACGTATATGTCCCTGTGTGTTTCCACTGAGTTAATGTAAATGCACTTTTATTGACTTCTTCGTTTATTTATTACCTTGCCACGAGAATTTCTTTTCATTGCTAAAAAAAAAAGTGTCCCATCAAGGGTACCAAGTGGTGCCACACCCAGGTAAGCACTCATGTTACAATGCAGGAGGACTGGGCTTCAACAACCTGGTTCCCACCTGCCAGGGGAAATCTTTACAAGTGGTGCGGAAGTGCTGCAGTTGTCTCTCTCTGTGTCTCAAACTCTCTCTACGTCCCTTCCCTCTCAATTCCTGTCTATTTATTCCAGTGAATAATCAAGAAAATAGAAAGTCAAAAAAGAAAAAGGAAAAGGAAATATTCCACGACTTCAAATGGGCTACTCAGGACAATGCTTTCCTTGTTAAGATCCTCATAGCATTCCGTATGCAGAAAGGCAAAGACGCCATGTATTTTTTAACCCAGTTTTTATATTTATTTATTTATTTATTTAGGTGCTTATTCATTTTTGTTATTGATGAATTAATGTTTTACATTTGACATTGACTAGGGATCTGACACCAGCGGACTCCAGTACCCCTATATGGTACTCTGCCTCTACAAAACCTATCCATTGAACTGTCCATCCATCCATCCATCCACCCATACATCTATCCATCCATTCATCCATCCATCCATCCATCCATCCATCCATCCACCAGTCAACCAAGCTAAGTACAAAAGGAGATCTCTCCTTGAATGGTGAGGAGAAACAACGATGCATAGGTAGGTTGCAAAGGCCCAGTTTGGCTGAATAGGGCAGAGGGGCTGAACCAGGGAATGTGTTGGGGCGTGTGGGTTTGGGAGGGGTGAGCCAGAGACCCTGTGAGCTGGGTCACATTAGGGGCAGGCAGGGGGTGGAAGGGGTTGCGAACAGCTGTCACTGGAGAACCATCACAAGTGCTGGAGCTGGTGAGCAGGGCACCTGGAAGAGAGGACAGACAAAGGAGAGAAGCAAAGTGCGGTGGAGAGGAGAGGGGAGAGGATGGTGAGGACAGGAGAGGACAGGAGAGGACAGGATTGGAGGGGACCTGAGAAACCTACCTGGACAAAGGCAGCATACAGACATCCAGGAAGGCAGGCAGGCATGCAGGCAGCTCTGGCCTGGGCTCCCTGGATCCCGGGCGCACCTCCACCTGTCTTCTCTTGGCTGCCAGCCCTGAGGTCCCTCGTCGGTCAGCACTGTCTTCCCATCCTTCCGTCCGTCTGTGCCAGGGCCCAGGCGTCTGGGCGCTGTTGCCTGACCTAGTGGCAGGGCAGTTGGGCTGCCCAGTGCCAGTGTGGCCAGCACAGATTGCCAGGGGCTAGGACATCACAGAGGGCTCCTGTGGTTGCTAGGCCACGGGGACCCCGCCCATCCAGTTGACCAGCAGCCATGACCCCCACGCTGAACTTGACCTGAGGGGTGGTGGCCAGCCACCAGAGCCAGAGCCCCAGGCCAAAGCAGGTGCTGGTCGGCCGGGCCAAGGTGCTATGGGCAGATTGGTGTGTGTCTGGGCATGGGGCTGGCATCTGACAGTCCAGGGCGGGGGACCAAGTTCCGCCAGGCCCCTGTCCCACCATGTGCACTGACACACAGTCTTGCTGACTGACTGACAGTCCCCGCCCCAGAGATACCCACACCAAGTCCCTGGGTGCCCTGAGCTGCCCCTGAGGGTTGGTGCGTGCCTGCCTGGACACATGCCTCCATTAAGGAGGCCTCTATTAATCCCGTTGCCTACTGACAGCTGCCCTCCTGCCCCTCCTCCTCCTCCTCCGCCTCCTCCTCCTCCTCTTCTTCCTCCTCCTCTTCCTACTCTTCCTCCACCTCTTCCTCCTCCTCCTCCTCCACCCCCTCCTCCTCTTCCTCATCCTCAGAGGGACTCACTCAGGGCCCTTGGCCTAGGCAAGCCAGGGCTGCTGCTCTGGCTTCTGCAGCTTCTATCCAGTGGGGGTGTGTAGGAATCTGTTCCTGTCAGTCCCTGATTCCTGGGACCTTCCATGCCTCCAGCTGCCCCCACTCTCTAGTCCTGACCCCTCCTCAAGGATGCCCCCTTTCCCCTTACCCTCTGTCCCCCAGCTCCCAACTAACATCTACTGTGTTCCTCCCTGCGCTACTTTACTGCCACCCTGCTTCTGCCCTT
The DNA here is from genome assembly GCF_950295315.1 of Erinaceus europaeus. NCBI lineage: Eukaryota > Metazoa > Chordata > Mammalia > Eulipotyphla > Erinaceidae > Erinaceus > Erinaceus europaeus. The sequence goes on along the minus strand of NW_026647120.1, from coordinate 209,082 downwards.
CAGCCCTGAGGGCCCAGTGCCAGCCCAGCTGCCATCTCACCATCCAGCAGGGGGACCTGCCCTAACCCCCTGCCACCACACCCACACACACAGCCCTGCACACACTCCTGGGCTCCTCTGCCTGCAGCCTGCCTCTCAAACAGTCTCCTTCTGCCCCCTAGCCCCCTTACAGCCTCTGCCACGGACCCCCACAGACACCTGGGCATGAGCAGTGCAGACATGCAAACAGCTCCCCTCGCCCCCACTCCAGTTGCTCCAAGGTTGTCAAGAGTCTTTTTTTCATGCTGTAGAGGAGGGAGTTGAGACAGTCCAATGTCCTGGGGAGCAAGAACTGCAAACAGTCCATCTACAATGTAACATTTGGGTCTCAGGCCGCCCAATCCCTAGTGCGCTGTGCAGACCTTTGACTGGCAAAAACACCCCATCTGAGCGTGAGATCTGGCTGGGCTAGTGGCTCTTTCTGTGGACTAAGAGACAGACAGACAGAGTTTTCAGGTTCAAAACCTATACTTCCCAGAAGATGGTCATTCACATCGGTAAAAAAAAAAAAAAAAAAAGGCTTTTTATTTTTTTTTCCCCTGCCTGGGTAACCTGTCTCCTGCCTGTTTCAAAGTGAAAAAAGGGAAAAAATCTTTTTTGGAGGGAAAAGGACCAAAATGCATGCAGGTGGACTCCGTGGAAGGTGGAAGGGGAGTTGCTCCTGCCCTGGCACTAGAGCCCCAGCTGCTGTTCCAGGTGCTCTCTGATAACAGAGATCTCCGTGTGTCGTGTCATGACACTGTCTCCAGGACTGAGCCTCAGGATAATGAGGATTCAAAACGAGGCAGGTGATACTGCCTTCAAAAGTAAATCCAGGGAGGTTTGGCGGTATGTCAGAGGGTTAAGGGCTTGTGGCGCTCACGAATAGAGGGGACAGGTGGAAGGATTTGGGGTCTGGCCCCCAGACCGCCACCTTCCGGGGAGTCGCTTTACAGGGGGTGAAGCAGGTCTTTAGGAGCTCTATCTTTCTCTCCCACCCTGTATTTCCTCTGCTCTCTCCTTTTGTGTCTGTCAGATGCAAGGTCAGTAACAACAACAACAACAACAAAAACAATAACCACCACAGTGACCAAGCAACAAGGGCAGCGAAAGGGGAACAAATGGAGTGCAGGAGCTGTGGATTATTCGTGGCGTAGGCACTCAGCTGTGGCAATAACCCCTTGAGGCAATCAATCCATACATGAAGATGTAATACAGGTAACAGAGACGTATATGTCCCTGTGTGTTTCCACTGAGTTAATGTAAATGCACTTTTATTGACTTCTTCATTTATTTATTACCTTGCCACGAGAATTTCTTTTCATTGCTAAAAAAAAAGTGTCCCATCAAGGGTACCAAGTGGTGCCACACCCAGGTAAGCACTCATGTTACAATGCAGGAGGACTGGGCTTCAACAACCTGGTTCCCACCTGCCAGGGGAAATCTTTACAAGTGGTGCGGAAGTGCTGCAGTTGTCTCTCTCTGTGTCTCAAACTCTCTCTACGTCCCTTCCCTCTCAATTCCTGTCTATTTATTCCAGTGAATAATCAAGAAAATAGAAAGTAAAAAAAGAAAAAGGAAAAGGAAATATTCCACGACTTCAAATGGGCTACTCAGGACAATGCTTTCCTTGTTAAGATCCTCATAGCATTCCGTATGCAGAAAGGCAAAGACGCCATGTATTTTTTAACCCAGTTTTTATATTTATTTATTTATTTATTTAGGTGCTTATTCATTTTTGTTATTGATGAATTAATGTTTTACATTTGACATTGACTAGGGATCTGACACCAGCGGACTCCAGTACCCCTATATGGTACTCTGCCTCTACAAAACCTATCCATTGAACTGTCCATCCATCCATCCATCCACCCATACATCTATCCATCCATTCATCCATCCATCCATCCATCCATCCATCCATCCACCAGTCAACCAAGCTAAGTACAAAAGGAGATCTCTCCTTGAATGGTGAGGAGAAACAACGATGCATAGGTAGGTTGCAAAGGCCCAGTTTGGCTGAATAGGGCAGAGGGGCTGAACCAGGGAATGTGTTGGGGCGTGTGGGTTTGGGAGGGGTGAGCCGGAGACCCTGTGAGCTGGGTCACATTAGGGGCAGGCAGGGGGTGGAAGGGGTTGCGAACAGCTGTCACTGGAGAACCATCACAAGTGCTGGAGCTGGTGAGCAGGGCACCTGGAAGAGAGGACAGACAAAGGAGAGAAGCAAAGTGCGGTGGAGAGGAGAGGGGAGAGGATGGTGAGGACAGGAGAGGACAGGAGAGGACAGGATTGGAGGGGACCTGAGAAACCTACCTGGACAAAGGCAGCATACAGACATCCAGGAAGGCAGGCAGGCATGCAGGCAGCTCTGGCCTGGGCTCCCTGGATCCCGGGCGCACCTCCACCTGTCTTCTCTTGGCTGCCAGCCCTGAGGTCCCTCGTCGGTCAGCACTGTCTTCCCATCCTTCCGTCCGTCTGTGCCAGGGCCCAGGCGTCTGGGCGCTGTTGCCTGACCTAGTGGCAGGGCAGTTGGGCTGCCCAGTGCCAGTGTGGCCAGCACAGATTGCCAGGGGCTAGGACATCACAGAGGGCTCCTGTGGTTGCTAGGCCACGGGGACCCCGCCCATCCAGTTGACCAGCAGCCATGACCCCCACGCTGAACTTGACCTGAGGGGTGGTGGCCAGCCACCAGAGCCAGAGCCCCAGGCCAAAGCAGGTGCTGGTCGGCCGGGCCAAGGTGCTATGGGCAGATTGGTGTGTGTCTGGGCATGGGGCTGGCATCTGACAGTCCAGGGCGGGGGACCAAGTTCCGCCAGGCCCCTGTCCCACCATGTGCACTGACACACAGTCTTGCTGACTGACTGACAGTCCCCGCCCCAGAGATACCCACACCAAGTCCCTGGGTGCCCTGAGCTGCCCCTGAGGGTTGGTGCGTGCCTGCCTGGACACATGCCTCCGTTAAGGAGGCCTCTATTAATCCCGTTGCCTACTGACAGCTGCCCTCCTGCCCCTCCTCCTCCTCCTCCGCCTCCTCCTCCTCCTCTTCTTCCTCCTCCTCTTCCTACTCTTCCTCCACCTCTTCCTCCTCCTCCTCCACCCCCTCCTCCTCTTCCTCATCCTCAGAGGGACTCACTCAGGGCCCTTGGCCTAGGCAAGCCAGGGCTGCTGCTCTGGCTTCTGCAGCTTCTATCCAGTGGGGGGTGTAGGAATCTGTTCCTGTCAGTCCCTGATTCCTGGGACCTTCCATGCCTCCAGCTGCCCCCACTCTCTAGTCCTGACCCCTCCTCAAGGATGCCCCCTTTCCCCTTACCCTCTGTCCCCCAGCTCCCAACTAACATCTACTGTGTTCCTCCCTGCGCTACTTTACTGCCACCCTGCTTCTGCCCTTCAGCCCTGAGGGCCCAGTGCCAGCCCAGCTGCCATCTCACCATCCAGCAGGGGGACCTGCCCTAACCCCATGCCACCACACCCACACACACAGCCCTGCACACACTCCTGGGCTCCTCTGCCTGCAGCCTGCCTCTCAAACAGTCTCCTTCTGCCCCCTAGCCCCCTTACAGCCTCTGCCACGGACCCCCACAGACACCTGGGCAGGAGCAGTGCAGACATGCAAACAGCTCCCCTCGCCCCCACTCCAGTTGCTCCGAGGTTGTCAAGAGTCTTTTTTTCATGCTGTAGAGGAGGGAGTTGAGACAGTCCAATGTCCTGGGGAGCAAGAACTGCAAACAGTCCATCTACAATGTAACATTTGGGTCTCAGGCCGCCCAATCCCTAGTGCGCTGTGCAGACCTTTGACTGGCAAAAACACCCCATCTGAGCGTGAGATCTGGCTGGGCTAGTGGCTCTTTCTGTGGACTAAGAGACAGACAGACAGAGTTTTCAGGTTCAAAACCTATACTTCCCAGAAGATGGTCATTCACATCGGTAAAAAAAAAAAAAAAAAAAAAAAAAAAAAAAAAAAAAAAGGCTTTTTATTTTTTTTCCCCTGCCTGGGTAACCTGTCTCCTGCCTGTTTCAAAGTGAAAAAAGGGAAAAAATCTTTTTTGGAGGGAAAAGGACCAAAATGCATGCAGGTGGACTCCGTGGAAGGTGGATGGGGAGTTGCTCCTGCCCTGGCACTAGAGCCCCAGCTGCTGTTCCAGGTGCTCTCTGATAACAGAGATCTCCGTGTGTCATGTCATGACACTGTCTCCAGGACTGAGCCTCAGGATAATGAGGATTCAAAACGAGGCAGGTGATACTGCCTTCAAAAGTAAATCCAGGGAGGTTTGGCGGTATGTCAGAGGGTTAAGGGCTTGTGGCGCTCACGAATAGAGGGGACAGGTGGAAGGATTTGGGGTCTGGCCCCCAGACCGCCACCTGCAGGGGAGTCGCTTTACAGGGGGTGAAGCAGGTCTTTAGGAGCTCTATCTTTCTCTCCCACCCTGTATTTCCTCTGCTCTCTCCTTTTGTGTCTGTCAGATGCAAGGTCAGTAACAACAACAACAACAACAAAAACAATAACCACCACAGTGACCAAGCAACAAGGGCAGCGAAAGGGGAACAAATGGAGTGCAGGAGCTGTGGATTATTCGTGGCGTAGGCACTCAGCTGTGGCAATAACCCCTTGAGGCAATCAATCCATACATGAAGATGTAATACAGGTAACAGAGACGTATATGTCCCTGTGTGTTTCCACTGAGTTAATGTAAATGCACTTTTATTGACTTCTTCGTTTATTTATTACCTTGCCACGAGAATTTCTTTTCATTGCTAAAAAAAAAAGTGTCCCATCAAGGGTACCAAGTGGTGCCACACCCAGGTAAGCACTCATGTTACAATGCAGGAGGACTGGGCTTCAACAACCTGGTTCCCACCTGCCAGGGGAAATCTTTACAAGTGGTGCGGAAGTGCTGCAGTTGTCTCTCTCTGTGTCTCAAACTCTCTCTACGTCCCTTCCCTCTCAATTCCTGTCTATTTATTCCAGTGAATAATCAAGAAAATAGAAAGTCAAAAAAGAAAAAGGAAAAGGAAATATTCCACGACTTCAAATGGGCTACTCAGGACAATGCTTTCCTTGTTAAGATCCTCATAGCATTCCGTATGCAGAAAGGCAAAGACGCCATGTATTTTTTAACCCAGTTTTTATATTTATTTATTTATTTATTTAGGTGCTTATTCATTTTTGTTATTGATGAATTAATGTTTTACATTTGACATTGACTAGGGATCTGACACCAGCGGACTCCAGTACCCCTATATGGTACTCTGCCTCTACAAAACCTATCCATTGAACTGTCCATCCATCCATCCATCCACCCATACATCTATCCATCCATTCATCCATCCATCCATCCATCCATCCATCCACCAGTCAACCAAGCTAAGTACAAAAGGAGATCTCTCCTTGAATGGTGAGGAGAAACAACGATGCATAGGTAGGTTGCAAAGGCCCAGTTTGGCTGAATAGGGCAGAGGGGCTGAACCAGGGAATGTGTTGGGGCGTGTGGGTTTGGGAGGGGTGAGCCAGAGACCCTGTGAGCTGGGTCACATTAGGGGCAGGCAGGGGGTGGAAGGGGTTGCGAACAGCTGTCACTGGAGAACCATCACAAGTGCTGGAGCTGGTGAGAAGGGCACCTGGAAGAGAGGACAGACAAAGGAGAGAAGCAAAGTGCGGTGGAGAGGAGAGGGGAGAGGATGGTGAGGACAGGAGAGGACAGGAGAGGACAGGATTGGAGGGGACCTGAGAAACCTACCTGGACAAAGGCAGCATACAGACATCCAGGAAGGCAGGCAGGCATGCAGGCAGCTCTGGCCTGGGCTCCCTGGATCCCGGGCGCACCTCCACCTGTCTTCTCTTGGCTGCCAGCCCTGAGGTCCCTCGTCGGTCAGCACTGTCTTCCCATCCTTCCGTCCGTCTGTGCCAGGGCCCAGGCGTCTGGGCGCTGTTGCCTGACCTAGTGGCAGGGCAGTTGGGCTGCCCAGTGCCAGTGTGGCCAGCACAGATTGCCAGGGGCTAGGACATCACAGAGGGCTCCTGTGGTTGCTAGGCCACGGGGACCCCGCCCATCCAGTTGACCAGCAGCCATGACCCCCACGCTGAACTTGACCTGAGGGGTGGTGGCCAGCCACCAGAGCCAGAGCCCCAGGCCAAAGCAGGTGCTGGTCGGCCGGGCCAAGGTGCTATGGGCAGATTGGTGTGTGTCTGGGCATGGGGCTGGCATCTGACAGTCCAGGGCGGGGGACCAAGTTCCGCCAGGCCCCTGTCCCACCATGTGCACTGACACACAGTCTTGCTGACTGACTGACAGTCCCCGCCCCAGAGATACCCACACCAAGTCCCTGGGTGCCCTGAGCTGCCCCTGAGGGTTGGTGCGTGCCTGCCTGGACACATGCCTCCATTAAGGAGGCCTCTATTAATCCCGTTGCCTACTGACAGCTGCCCTCCTGCCCCTCCTCCTCCTCCTCCGCCTCCTCCTCCTCCTCTTCTTCCTCCTCCTCTTCCTACTCTTCCTCCACCTCTTCCTCCTCCTCCTCCTCCACCCCCTCCTCCTCTTCCTCATCCTCAGAGGGACTCACTCAGGGCCCTTGGCCTAGGCAAGCCAGGGCTGCTGCTCTGGCTTCTGCAGCTTCTATCCAGTGGGGGTGTGTAGGAATCTGTTCCTGTCAGTCCCTGATTCCTGGGACCTTCCATGCCTCCAGCTGCCCCCACTCTCTAGTCCTGACCCCTCCTCAAGGATGCCCCCTTTCCCCTTACCCTCTGTCCCCCAGCTCCCAACTAACATCTACTGTGTTCCTCCCTGCGCTACTTTACTGCCACCCTGCTTCTGCCCTTCAGCCCTGAGGGCCCAGTGCCAGCCCAGCTGCCATCTCACCATCCAGCAGGGGGACCTGCCCTAACCCCCTGCCACCACACCCACACACACAGCCCTGCACACACTCCTGGGCTCCTCTGCCTGCAGCCTGCCTCTCAAACAGTCTCCTTCTGCCCCCTAGCCCCCTTACAGCCTCTGCCACGGACCCCCACAGACACCTGGGCATGAGCAGTGCAGACATGCAAACAGCTCCCCTCGCCCCCACTCCAGTTGCTCCAAGGTTGTCAAGAGTCTTTTTTTCATGCTGTAGAGGAGGGAGTTGAGACAGTCCAATCTCCTGGGGAGCAAGAACTGCAAACAGTCCATCTACAATGTAACATTTGGGTCTCAGGCCGCCCAATCCCTAGTGCGCTGTGCAGACCTTTGACTGGCAAAAACACCCCATCTGAGCGTGAGATCTGGCTGGGCTAGTGGCTCTTTCTGTGGACTAAGAGACAGACAGACAGAGTTTTCAGGTTCAAAACCTATACTTCCCAGAAGATGGTCATTCACATCGGTAAAAAAAAAAAAAAAAAAAGGCTTTTTATTTTTTTTTCCCCTGCCTGGGTAACCTGTCTCCTGCCTGTTTCAAAGTGAAAAAAGGGAAAAAATCTTTTTTGGAGGGAAAAGGACCAAAATGCATGCAGGTGGACTCCGTGGAAGGTGGAAGGGGAGTTGCTCCTGCCCTGGCACTAGAGCCCCAGCTGCTGTTCCAGGTGCTCTCTGATAACAGAGATCTCCGTGTGTCGTGTCATGACACTGTCTCCAGGACTGAGCCTCAGGATAATGAGGATTCAAAACGAGGCAGGTGATACTGCCTTCAAAAGTAAATCCAGGGAGGTTTGGCGGTATGTCAGAGGGTTAAGGGCTTGTGGCGCTCACGAATAGAGGGGACAGGTGGAAGGATTTGGGGTCTGGCCCCCAGACCGCCACCTTCCGGGGAGTCGCTTTACAGGGGGTGAAGCAGGTCTTTAGGAGCTCTATCTTTCTCTCCCACCCTGTATTTCCTCTGCTCTCTCCTTTTGTGTCTGTCAGATGCAAGGTCAGTAACAACAACAACAACAACAAAAACAATAACCACCACAGTGACCAAGCAACAAGGGCAGCGAAAGGGGAACAAATGGAGTGCAGGAGCTGTGGATTATTCGTGGCGTAGGCACTCAGCTGTGGCAATAACCCCTTGAGGCAATCAATCCATACATGAAGATGTAATACAGGTAACAGAGACGTATATGTCCCTGTGTGTTTCCACTGAGTTAATGTAAATGCACTTTTATTGACTTCTTCATTTATTTATTACCTTGCCACGAGAATTTCTTTTCATTGCTAAAAAAAAAGTGTCCCATCAAGGGTACCAAGTGGTGCCACACCCAGGTAAGCACTCATGTTACAATGCAGGAGGACTGGGCTTCAACAACCTGGTTCCCACCTGCCAGGGGAAATCTTTACAAGTGGTGCGGAAGTGCTGCAGTTGTCTCTCTCTGTGTCTCAAACTCTCTCTACGTCCCTTCCCTCTCAATTCCTGTCTATTTATTCCAGTGAATAATCAAGAAAATAGAAAGTAAAAAAAGAAAAAGGAAAAGGAAATATTCCACGACTTCAAATGGGCTACTCAGGACAATGCTTTCCTTGTTAAGATCCTCACAGCATTCCGTATGCAGAAAGGCAAAGACGCCATGTATTTTTTAACCCAGTTTTTATATTTATTTATTTATTTATTTAGGTGCTTATTCATTTTTGTTATTGATGAATTAATGTTTTACATTTGACATTGACTAGGGATCTGACACCAGCGGACTCCAGTACCCCTATATGGTACTCTGCCTCTACAAAACCTATCCATTGAACTGTCCATCCATCCATCCATCCACCCATACATCTATCCATCCATTCATCCATCCATCCATCCATCCATCCACCAGTCAACCAAGCTAAGTACAAAAGGAGATCTCTCCTTGAATGGTGAGGAGAAACAACGATGCATAGGTAGGTTGCAAAGGCCCAGTTTGGCTGAATAGGGCAGAGGGGCTGAACCAGGGAATGTGTTGGGTCGTGTGGGTTTGGGAGGGGTGAGCCGGAGACCCTGTGAGCTGGGTCACATTAGGGGCAGGCAGGGGGTGGAAGGGGTTGCGAACAGCTGTCACTGGAGAACCATCACAAGTGCTGGAGCTGGTGAGCAGGGCACCTGGAAGAGAGGACAGACAAAGGAGAGAAGCAAAGTGCGGTGGAGAGGAGAGGGGAGAGGATGGTGAGGACAGGAGAGGACAGGAGAGGACAGGATTGGAGGGGACCTGAGAAACCTACCTGGACAAAGGCAGCATACAGACATCCAGGAAGGCAGGCAGGCATGCAGGCAGCTCTGGCCTGGGCTCCCTGGATCCCGGGCGCACCTCCACCTGTCTTCTCTTGGCTGCCAGCCCTGAGGTCCCTCGTCGGTCAGCACTGTCTTCCCATCCTTCCATCCGTCTGTGCCAGGGCCCAGGCGTCTGGGCGCTGTTGCCTGACCTAGTGGCAGGGCAGTTGGGCTGCCCAGTGCCAGTGTGGCCAGCACAGATTGCCAGGGGCTAGGACATCACAGAGGGCTCCTGTGGTTGCTAGGCCACGGGGACCCCGCCCATCCAGTTGACCAGCAGCCATGACCCCCACGCTGAACTTGACCTGAGGGGTGGTGGCCAGCCACCAGAGCCAGAGCCCCAGGCCAAAGCAGGTGCTGGTCGGCCGGGCCAAGGTGCTATGGGCAGATTGGTGTGTGTCTGGGCATGGGGCTGGCATCTGACAGTCCAGGGCGGGGGACCAAGTTCCGCCAGGCCCCTGTCCCACCATGTGCACTGACACACAGTCTTGCTGACTGACTGACAGTCCCCGCCCCAGAGATACCCACACCAAGTCCCTGGGTGCCCTGAGCTGCCCCTGAGGGTTGGTGCGTGCCTGCCTGGACACATGCCTCCATTAAGGAGGCCTCTATTAATCCCGTTGCCTACTGACAGCTGCCCTCCTGCCCCTCCTCCTCCTCCTCCGCCTCCTCCTCCTCCTCTTCTTCCTCCTCCTCTTCCTACTCTTCCTCCACCTCTTCCTCCTCCTCCTCCTCCACCCCCTCCTCCTCTTCCTCATCCTCAGAGGGACTCACTCAGGGCCCTTGGCCTAGGCAAGCCAGGGCTGCTGCTCTGGCTTCTGCAGCTTCTATCCAGTGGGGGGGTGTAGGAATCTGTTCCTGTCAGTCCCTGATTCCTGGGACCTTCCATGCCTCCAGCTGCCCCCACTCTCTAGTCCTGACCCCTCCTCAAGGATGCCCCCTTTCCCCTTACCCTCTGTCCCCCAGCTCCCAACTAACATCTACTGTGTTCCTCCCTGCGCTACTTTACTGCCACCCTGCTTCTGCCCTTCAGCCCTGAGGGCCCAGTGCCAGCCCAGCTGCCATCTCACCATCCAGCAGGGGGACCTGCCCTAACCCCCTGCCACCACACCCACACACACAGCCCTGCACACACTCCTGGGCTCCTCTGCCTGCAGCCTGCCTCTCAAACAGTCTCCTTCTGCCCCCTAGCCCCCTTACAGCCTCTGCCACGGACCCCCACAGACACCTGGGCATGAGCAGTGCAGACATGCAAACAGCTCCCCTCGCCCCCACTCCAGTTGCTCCAAGGTTGTCAAGAGTCTTTTTTTCATGCTGTAGAGGAGGGAGTTGAGACAGTCCAATGTCCTGGGGAGCAAGAACTGCAAACAGTCCATCTACAATGTAACATTTGGGTCTCAGGCCGCCCAATCCCTAGTGCGCTGTGCAGACCTTTGACTGGCAAAAACACCCCATCTGAGCGTGAGATCTGGCTGGGCTAGTGGCTCTTTCTGTGGACTAAGAGACAGACAGACAGAGTTTTCAGGTTCAAAACCTATACTTCCCAGAAGATGGTCATTCACATCGGTAAAAAAAAAAAAAAAAAAAAAAAGGCTTTTTATTTTTTTTTCCCCTGCCTGGGTAACCTGTCTCCTGCCTGTTTCAAAGTGAAAAAAGGGAAAAAATCTTTTTTGGAGGGAAAAGGACCAAAATGCATGCAGGTGGACTCCGTGGAAGGTGGATGGGGAGTTGCTCCTGCCCTGGCACTAGAGCCCCAGCTGCTGTTCCAGGTGCTCTCTGATAACAGAGATCTCCGTGTGTCGTGTCATGACACTGTCTCCAGGACTGAGCCTCAGGATAATGAGGATTCAAAACGAGGCAGGTGATACTGCCTTCAAAAGTAAATCCAGGGAGGTTTGGCGGTATGTCAGAGGGTTAAGGGCTTGTGGCGCTCACGAATAGAGGGGACAGGTGGAAGGATTTGGGGTCTGGCCCCCAGACCGCCACCTTCCGGGGAGTCGCTTTACAGGGGGTGAAGCAGGTCTTTAGGAGCTCTATCTTTCTCTCCCACCCTGTATTTCCTCTGCTCTCTCCTTTTGTGTCTGTCAGATGCAAGGTCAGTAACAACAACAACAACAACAAAAACAATAACCACCACAGTGACCAAGCAACAAGGGCAGCGAAAGGGGAACAAATGGAGTGCAGGAGCTGTGGATTATTCGTGGCGTAGGCACTCAGCTGTGGCAATAACCCCTTGAGGCAATCAATCCATACATGAAGATGTAATACAGGTAACAGAGACGTATATGTCCCTGTGTGTTTCCACTGAGTTAATGTAAATGCACTTTTATTGACTTCTTCATTTATTTATTACCTTGCCACGAGAATTTCTTTTCATTGCTAAAAAAAAAGTGTCCCATCAAGGGTACCAAGTGGTGCCACACCCAGGTAAGCACTCATGTTACAATGCAGGAGGACTGGGCTTCAACAACCTGGTTCCCACCTGCCAGGGGAAATCTTTACAAGTGGTGCGGAAGTGCTGCAGTTGTCTCTCTCTGTGTCTCAAACTCTCTCTACGTCCCTTCCCTCTCAATTCCTGTCTATTTATTCCAGTGAATAATCAAGAAAATAGAAAGTAAAAAAAGAAAAAGGAAAAGGAAATATTCCACGACTTCAAATGGGCTACTCAGGACAATGCTTTCCTTGTTAAGATCCTCATAGCATTCCGTATGCAGAAAGGCAAAGACGCCATGTATTTTTTAACCCAGTTTTTATATTTATTTATTTATTTATTTAGGTGCTTATTCATTTTTGTTATTGATGAATTAATGTTTTACATTTGACATTGACTAGGGATCTGACACCAGCGGACTCCAGTACCCCTATATGGTACTCTGCCTCTACAAAACCTATCCATTGAACTGTCCATCCATCCATCCATCCACCCATACATCTATCCATCCATTCATCCATCCATCCATCCATCCATCCATCCATCCATCCATCCACCAGTCAACCAAGCTAAGTACAAAAGGAGATCTCTCCTTGAATGGTGAGGAGAAACAACGATGCATAGGTAGGTTGCAAAGGCCCAGTTTGGCTGAATAGGGCAGAGGGGCTGAACCAGGGAATGTGTTGGGTCGTGTGGGTTTGGGAGGGGTGAGCCGGAGACCCTGTGAGCTGGGTCACATTAGGGGCAGGTAGGGGGTGGAAGGGGTTGCGAACAGCTGTCACTGGAGAACCATCACAAGTGCTGGAGCTGGTGAGCAGGGCACCTGGAAGAGAGGACAGACAAAGGAGAGAAGCAAAGTGCGGTGGAGAGGAGAGGGGAGAGGATGGTGAGGACAGGAGAGGACAGGAGAGGACAGGATTGGAGGGGACCTGAGAAACCTACCTGGACAAAGGCAGCATACAGACATCCAGGAAGGCAGGCAGGCATGCAGGCAGCTCTGGCCTGGGCTCCCTGGATCCCGGGCGCACCTCCACCTGTCTTCTCTTGGCTGCCAGCCCTGAGGTCCCTCGTCGGTCAGCACTGTCTTCCCATCCTTCCGTCCCTCTGTGCCAGGGCCCAGGCGTCTGGGCGCTGTTGCCTGACCTAGTGGCAGGGCAGTTGGGCTGCCCAGTGCCAGTGTGGCCAGCACAGATTGCCAGGGGCTAGGACATCACAGAGGGCTCCTGTGGTTGCTAGGCCACGGGGACCCCGCCCATCCAGTTGACCAGCAGCCATGACCCCCACGCTGAACTTGACCTGAGGGGTGGTGGCCAGCCACCAGAGCCAGAGCCCCAGGCCAAAGCAGGTGCTGGTCGGCCGGGCCAAGGTGCTATGGGCAGATTGGTGTGTGTCTGGGCATGGGGCTGGCATCTGACAGTCCAGGGCGGGGGACCAAGTTCCGCCAGGCCCCTGTCCCACCATGTGCACTGACACACAGTCTTGCTGACTGACTGACAGTCCCCGCCCCAGAGATACCCACACCAAGTCCCTGGGTGTCCTGAGCTGCCCCTGAGGGTTGGTGCGTGCCTGCCTGGACACATGCCTCCGTTAAGGAGGCCTCTATTAATCCCGTTGCCTACTGACAGCTGCCCTCCTGCCCCTCCTCCTCCTCCTCCGCCTCCTCCTCCTCCTCTTCTTCCTCCTCCTCTTCCTACTCTTCCTCCACCTCTTCCTCCTCCTCCTCCTCCACCCCCTCCTCCTCTTCCTCATCCTCAGAGGGACTCACTCAGGGCCCTTGGCCTAGGCAAGCCAGGGCTGCTGCTCTGGCTTCTGCAGCTTCTATCCAGTGGGGGGGTGTAGGAATCTGTTCCTGTCAGTCCCTGATTCCTGGGACCTTCCATGCCTCCAGCTGCCCCCACTCTCTAGTCCTGACCCCTCCTCAAGGATGCCCCCTTTCCCCTTACCCTCTGTCCCCCAGCTCCCAACTAACATCTACTGTGTTCCTCCCTGCGCTACTTTACTGCCACCCTGCTTCTGCCCTTCAGCCCTGAGGGCCCAGTGCCAGCCCAGCTGCCATCTCACCATCCAGCAGGGGGACCTGCCCTAACCCCCTGCCACCACACCCACACACACAGCCCTGCACACACTCCTGGGCTCCTCTGCCTGCAGCCTGCCTCTCAAACAGTCTCCTTCTGCCCCCTAGCCCCCTTACAGCCTCTGCCACGGACCCCCACAGACACCTGGGCATGAGCAGTGCAGACATGCAAACAGCTCCCCTCGCCCCCACTCCAGTTGCTCCAAGGTTGTCAAGAGTCTTTTTTTCATGCTGTAGAGGAGGGAGTTGAGACAGTCCAATGTCCTGGGGAGCAAGAACTGCAAACAGTCCATCTACAATGTAACATTTGGGTCTCAGGCCGCCCAATCCCTAGTGCGCTGTGCAGACCTTTGACTGGCAAAAACACCCCATCTGAGCGTGAGATCTGGCTGGGCTAGTGGCTCTTTCTGTGGACTAAGAGACAGACAGACAGAGTTTTCAGGTTCAAAACCTATACTTCCCAGAAGATGGTCATTCACATCGGTAAAAAAAAAAAAAAAAAAAAAAAGGCTTTTTATTTTTTTTCCCCCTGCCTGGGTAACCTGTCTCCTGCCTGTTTCAAAGTGAAAAAAGGGAAAAAATCTTTTTTGGAGGGAAAAGGACCAAAATGCATGCAGGTGGACTCCGTGGAAGGTGGATGGGGAGTTGCTCCTGCCCTGGCACTAGAGCCCCAGCTGCTGTTCCAGGTGCTCTCTGATAACATAGATCTCCGTGTGTAGTGTCATGACACTGTCTCCAGGACTGAGCCTCAGGATAATGAGGATTCAAAACGAGGCAGGTGATACTGCCTTCAAAAGTAAATCCAGGGAGGTTTGGCGGTATGTCAGAGGGTTAAGGGCTTGTGGCGCTCACGAATAGAGGGGACAGGTGGAAGGATTTGGGGTCTGGCCCCCAGACCGCCACCTGCAGGGGAGTCGCTTTACAGGGGGTGAAGCAGGTCTTTAGGAGCTCTATCTTTCTCTCCCACCCTGTATTTCCTCTGCTCTCTCCTTTTGTGTCTGTCAGATGCAAGGTCAGTAACAACAACAACAACAACAAAAACAATAACCACCACAGTGACCAAGCAACAAGGGCAGCGAAAGGGGAACAAATGGAGTGCAGGAGCTGTGGATTATTCGTGGCGTAGGCACTCAGCTGTGGCAATAACCCCTTGAGGCAATCAATCCATACATGAAGATGTAATACAGGTAACAGAGACGTATATGTCCCTGTGTGTTTCCACTGAGTTAATGTAAATGCACTTTTATTGACTTCTTCATTTATTTATTACCTTGCCACGAGAATTTCTTTTCATTGCTAAAAAAAAAGTGTCCCATCAAGGGTACCAAGTGGTGCCACACCCAGGTAAGCACTCATGTTACAATGCAGGAGGACTGGGCTTCAACAACCTGGTTCCCACCTGCCAGGAGAAATCTTTACAAGTGGTGCGGAAGTGCTGCAGTTGTCTCTCTCTGTGTCTCAAACTCTCTCTACGTCCCTTCCCTCTCAATTCCTGTCTATTTATTCCAGTGAATAATCAAGAAAATAGAAAGTCAAAAAAGAAAAAGGAAAAGGAAATATTCCACGACTTCAAATGGGCTACTCAGGACAATGCTTTCCTTGTTAAGATCCTCACAGCATTCCATATGCAGAAAGGCAAAGACGCCATGTATTTTTTAACCCAGTTTTTATATTTATTTATTTATTTAGGTGCTTATTCATTTTTGTTATTGATGAATTAATGTTTTACATTTGACATTGACTAGGGATCTGACACCAGCGGACTCCAGTAACCCTATATGGTACTCTGCCTCTACAAAACCTATCCATTGAACTGTCCATCCATCCACCCATACATCTATCCATCCATTCATCCATCCATCCATCCATCCATCCATCCATCCATCCATCCATCCATCCACCAGTCAACCAAGCTAAGTACAAAAGGAGATCTCTCCTTGAATGGTGAGGAGAAACAACGATGCATAGGTAGGTTGCAAAGGCCCAGTTTGGCTGAATAGGGCAGAGGGGCTGAACCAGGGAATGTGTTTCGGCGTGTGGGTTTGGGTGGGGTGAGCCGGAGACCCTGTGAGCTGGGTCACATTAGGGGCAGGCAGGGGGTGGAAGGGGTTGCGAACAGCTGTCACTGGAGAAACATCACAAGTGCTGGAGCTGGTGAGCAGGGCACCTGGAAGAGAGGACAGACAAAGGAGAGAAGCAAAGTGCGGTGGAGAGGAGAGGGGAGAGGATGGTGGGGACAGGAGAGGACAGGAGAGGACAGGATTGGAGGGGACCTGAGAAACCTACCTGGACAAAGGCAGCATACAGACATCCAGGAAGGCAGGCAGGCATGCAGGCAGCTCTGGCCTGGGCTCCCTGGATCCCGGGCGCACCTCCACCTGTCTTCTCTTGGCTGCCAGCCCTGAGGTCCCTCGTCGGTCAGCACTGTCTTCCCATCCTTCCGTCCGTCTGTGCCAGGGCCCAGGCGTCTGGGCGCTGTTGCCTGACCTAGTGGCAGGGCAGTTGGGCTGCCCAGTGCCAGTGTGGCCAGCACAGATTGCCAGGGGCTAGGACATCACAGAGGGCTCCTGTGGTTGCTAGGCCACGGGGACCCCGCCCATCCAGTTGACCAGCAGCCATGACCCCCACGCTGAACTTGACCTGAGGGGTGGTGGCCAGCCACCAGAGCCAGAGCCCCAGGCCAAAGCAGGTGCTGGTCGGCCGGGCCAAGGTGCTATGGGCAGATTGGTGTGTGTCTGGGCATGGGGCTGGCATCTGACAGTCCAGGGCGGGGGACCAAGTTCCGCCAGGCCCCTGTCCCACCATGTGCACTGACACACAGTCTTGCTGACTGACTGACAGTCCCCGCCCCAGAGATACCCACACCAAGTCCCTGGGTGTCCTGAGCTGCCCCTGAGGGTTGGTGAGTGCCTGCCTGGACACATGCCTCCGTTAAGGAGGCCTCTATTAATCCCGTTGCCTACTGACAGCTGCCCTCCTGCCCCTCCTCCTCCTCCACCGCCTCCTCCTCCTCCTCTTCTTCCTCCTCCTCTTCCTACTCTTCCTCCACCTCTTCCTCCTCCTCCTCCTCCACCCCCTCCTCCTCTTCCTCATCCTCAGAGGGACTCACTCAGGGCCCTTGGCCTAGGCAAGCCAGGGCTGCTGCTCTGGCTTCTGCAGCTTCTATCCAGTGGGGATGTAGGAATCTGTTCCTGTCAGTCCCTGATTCCTGGGACCTTCCATGCCTCCAGCTGCCCCCACTCTCTAGTCCTGACCCCTCCTCAAGGATGCCCCCTTTCCCCTTACCCTCTGTCCCCCAGCTCCCAACTAACATCTACTGTGTTCCTCCCTGCGCTACTTTACTGCCACCCTGCTTCTGCCCTTCAGCCCTGAGGGCCCAGTGCCAGCCCAGCTGCCATCTCACCATCCAGCAGGGGGACCTGCCCTAACCCCCTGCCACCACACCCACACACACAGCCCTGCACACACTCCTGGGCTCCTCTGCCTGCAGCCTGCCTCTCAAACAGTCTCCTTCTGCCCCCTAGCCCCCTTACAGCCTCTGCCACGGACCCCCACAGACACCTGGGCATGAGCAGTGCAGACATGCAAACAGCTCCCCTCGCCCCCACTCCAGTTGCTCCAAGGTTGTCAAGAGTCTTTTTTTCATGCTGTAGAGGAGGGAGTTGAGACAGTCCAATGTCCTGGGGAGCAAGAACTGCAAACAGTCCATCTACAATGTAACATTTGGGTCTCAGGCCGCCCAATCCCTAGTGCGCTGTGCAGACCTTTGACTGGCAAAAACACCCCATCTGAGCGTGAGATCTGGCTGGGCTAGTGGCTCTTTCTGTGGACTAAGAGACAGACAGACAGAGTTTTCAGGTTCAAAACCTATACTTCCCAGAAGATGGTCATTCACATCGGTAAAAAAAAAAAAAAAAAAAAAAAAGGCTTTTTATTTTTTTTTCCCCTGCCTGGGTAACCTGTCTCCTGCCTGTTTCAAAGTGAAAAAAGGAAAAAATCTTTTTTGGAGGGAAAAGGACCAAAATGCATGCAGGTGGACTCCGTGGAAGGTGGATGGGGAGTTGCTCCTGCCCTGGCACTAGAGCCCCAGCTGCTGTTCCATGTGCTCTCTGATAACAGAGATCTCCGTGTGTCGTGTCATGACACTGTCTCCAGGACTGAGCCTCAGGATAATGAGGATTCAAAACGAGGCAGGTGATACTGCCTTCAAAAGTAAATCCAGAGAGGTTTGGCGGTATGTCAGAGGGTTAAGGGCTTGTGGCGCTCATGAATAGAGGGGACAGGTGGAAGCATTTGGGGTCTGGCCCCCAGACCGCCACCTGCAGGGGATTCGCTTTACAGGGGGTGAAGCAGGTCTTTAGGAGCTCTATCTTTCTCTCCCACCCTGTATTTCCTCTGCTCTCTCCTTTTGTGTCTGTCAGATGCAAGGTCAGTAACAACAACAACAACAACAAAGACAATAACCACCACAGTGACCAAGCAACAAGGGCAGCGAAAGGGGAACAAATGGAGTGCAGGAGCTGTGGATTATTCGTGGCGTAGGCACTCAGCTGTGGCAATAACCCCTTGAGGCAATCAATCCATACATGAAGATGTAATACAGGTAACAGAGACGTATATGTCCCTGTGTGTTTCCACTGAGTTAATGTAAATGCACTTTTATTGACTTCTTCATTTATTTATTACCTTGCCACGAGAATTTCTTTTCATTGCTAAAAAAAAAGTGTCCCATCAAGGGTACCAAGTGGTGCCACACCCAGGTAAGCACTCATGTTACAATGCAGGAGGACTGGGCTTCAACAACCTGGTTCCCACCTGCCAGGGGAAATCTTTACAAGTGGTGCGGAAGTGCTGCAGTTGTCTCTCTCTGTGTCTCAAACTCTCTCTACGTCCCTTCCCTCTCAATTCCTGTCTATTTATTCCAGTGAATAATCAAGAAAATAGAAAGTAAAAAAAGAAAAAGGAAAAGGAAATATTCCACGACTTCAAATGGGCTACTCAGGACAATGCTTTCCTTGTTAAGATCCTCATAGCATTCCGTATGCAGAAAGGCAAAGACGCCATGTATTTTTTAACCCAGTTTTTATATTTATTTATTTATTTATTTATTTAGGTGCTTATTCATTTTTGTTATTGATGAATTAATGTTTTACATTTGACATTGACTAGGGATCTGACACCAGCGGACTCCAGTACCCCTATATGGTACTCTGCCTCTACAAAACCTATCCATTGAACTGTCCATCCATCCATCCATCCACCCATACATCTATCCATCCATTCATCCATCCATCCATCCATCCATCCACCAGTCAACCAAGCTAAGTACAAAAGGAGATCTCTCCTTGAATGGTGAGGAGAAACAACGATGCATAGGTAGGTTGCAAAGGCCCAGTTTGGCTGAATAGGGCAGAGGGGCTGAACCAGGGAATGTGTTGGGTCGTGTGGGTTTGGGAGGGGTGAGCCGGAGACCCTGTGAGCTGGGTCACATTAGGGGCAGGCAGGGGGTGGAAGGGGTTGCGAACAGCTGTCACTGGAGAACCATCACAAGTGCTGGAGCTGGTGAGCAGGGCACCTGGAAGAGAGGACAGACAAAGGAGAGAAGCAAAGTGCGGTGGAGAGGAGAGGGGAGAGGATGGTGAGGACATGAGAGGACAGGAGAGGACAGGATTGGAGGGGACCTGAGAAACCTACCTGGACAAAGGCAGCATACAGACATCCAGGAAGGCAGGCAGGCATGCAGGCAGCTCTGGCCTGGGCTCCCTGGATCCCGGGCGCACCTCCACCTGTCTTCTCTTGGCTGCCAGCCCTGAGGTCCCTCGTCGGTCAGCACTGTCTTCCCATCCTTCCGTCCGTCTGTGCCAGGGCCCAGGCGTCTGGGCGCTGTTGCCTGACCTAGTGGCAGGGCAGTTGGGCTGCCCAGTGCCAGTGTGGCCAGCACAGATTGCCAGGGGCTAGGACATCACAGAGGGCTCCTGTGGTTGCTAGGCCACGGGGACCCCGCCCATCCAGTTGACCAGCAGCCATGACCCCCACGCTGAACTTGACCTGAGGGGTGGTGGCCAGCCACCAGAGCCAGAGCCCCAGGCCAAAGCAGGTGCTGGTCGGCCGGGCCAAGGTGCTATGGGCAGATTGGTGTGTGTCTGGGCATGGGGCTGGCATCTGACAGTCCAGGGTGGGGGACCAAGTTCCGCCAGGCCCCTGTCCCACCATGTGCACTGACACACAGTCTTGCTGACTGACTGACAGTCCCCGCCCCAGAGATACCCACACCAAGTCCCTGGGTGCCCTGAGCTGCCCCTGAGGGTTGGTGCGTGCCTGCCTGGACACATGCCTCCGTTAAGGAGGCCTCTATTAATCCCATTGCCTACTGACAGCTGCCCTCCTGCCCCTCCTCCTCCTCCTCCGCCTCCTCCTCCTCCTCTTCTTCCTCCTCCTCTTCCTACTCTTCCTCCACATTTTCCTCCTCCTCCTCCTCCACCCCCTCCTCCTCTTCCTCATCCTCAGAGGGACTCACTCAGGGCCCTTGGCCTAGGCAAGCCAGGGCTGCTGCTCTGGCTTCTGCAGCTTCTATCCAGTGGGGGGTGTAGGAATCTGTTCCTGTCAGTCCCTGATTCCTGGGACCTTCCATGCCTCCAGCTGCCCCCACTCTCTAGTCCTGACCCCTCCTCAAGGATGCCCCCTTTCCCCTTACCCTCTGTCCCCCAGCTCCCAACTAACATCTACTGTGTTCCTCCCTGTGCTACTTTACTGCCACCCTGCTTCTGCCCTTCAGCCCTGAGGGCCCAGTGCCAGCCCAGCTGCCATCTCACCATCCAGCAGGGGGACCTGCCCTAACCCCCTGCCACCACACCCACACACACAGCCCTGCACACACTCCTGGACTCCTCTGCCTGCAGCCTGCCTCTCAAACAGTCTCCTTCTGCCCCCTAGCCCCCTTACAGCCTCTGCCACGGACCCCCACAGACACCTGGGCATGAGCAGTGCAGACATGCAAACAGCTCCCCTCGCCCCCACTCCAGTTGCTCCAAGGTTGTCAAGAGTCTTTTTTTCATGCTGTAGAGGAGGGAGTTGAGACAGTCCAATGTCCTGGGGAGCAAGAACTGCAAACAGTCCATCTACAATGTAACATTTGGGTCTCAGGCCGCCCAATCCCTAGTGCGCTGTGCAGACCTTTGACTGGCAAAAACACCCCATCTGAGCGTGAGATCTGGCTGGGCTAGTGGCTCTTTCTGTGGACTAAGAGACAGACAGACAGAGTTTTCAGGTTCAAAACCTATACTTCCCAGAAGATGGTCATTCACATCGGTAAAAAAAAAAAAAAAAAAAAAGGCTTTTTATTTTTTTTTCCCCTGCCTGGGTAACCTGTCTCCTGCCTGTTTCAAAGTGAAAAAAGGGAAAAAATCTTTTTTGGAGGGAAAAGGACCAAAATGCATGCAGGTGGACTCCGTGGAAGGTGGATGGGGAGTTGCTCCTGCCCTGGCACTAGAGCCCCAGCTGCTGTTCCAGGTGCTCTCTGATAACAGAGATCTCCGTGTGTCGTGTCATGACACTGTCTCCAGGACTGAGCCTCAGGATAATGAGGATTCAAAAGGAGGCAGGTGATACTGCCTTCAAAAGTAAATCCAGGGAGGTTTGGCGGTATGTCAGAGGGTTAAGGGCTTGTGGCGCTCACGAATAGAGGGGACAGGTGGAAGGATTTGGGGTCTGGCCCCCAGACCGCCACCTTCCGGGGAGTCGCTTTACAGGGGGTGAAGCAGGTCTTTAGGAGCTCTATCTTTCTCTCCCACCCTGTATTTCCTCTGCTCTCTCCTTTTGTGTCTGTCAGATGCAAGGTCAGTAACAACAACAACAACAACAAAAACAATAACCACCACAGTGACCAAGCAACAAGGGCAGCGAAAGGGGAACAAATGGAGTGCAGGAGCTGTGGATTATTCGTGGCGTAGGCACTCAGCTGTGGCAATAACCCCTTGAGGCAATCAATCCATACATGAAGATGTAATACAGGTAACAGAGACGTATATGTCCCTGTGTGTTTCCACTGAGTTAATGTAAATGCACTTTTATTGACTTCTTCATTTATTTATTACCTTGCCACGAGAATTTCTTTTCATTGCTAAAAAAAAAGTGTCCCATCAAGGGTACCAAGTGGTGCCACACCCAGGTAAGCACTCATGTTACAATGCAGGAGGACTGGGCTTCAACAACCTGGTTCCCACCTGCCAGGGGAAATCTTTACAAGTGGTGCGGAAGTGCTGCAGTTGTCTCTCTCTGTGTCTCAAACTCTCTCTACGTCCCTTCCCTCTCAATTCCTGTCTATTTATTCCAGTGAATAATCAAGAAAATAGAAAGTAAAAAAAGAAAAAGGAAAAGGAAATATTCCACGACTTCAAATGGGCTACTCAGGACAATGCTTTCCTTGTTAAGATCCTCATAGCATTCCGTATGCAGAAAGGCAAAGACGCCATGTATTTTTTAACCCAGTTTTTATATTTATTTATTTATTTATTTAGGTGCTTATTCATTTTTGTTATTGATGAATTAATGTTTTACATTTGACATTGACTAGGGATCTGACACCAGCGGACTCCAGTACCCCTATATGGTACTCTGCCTCTACAAAACCTATCCATTGAACTGTCCATCCATCCATCCATCCACCCATACATCTATCCATCCATTCATCCATCCATCCATCCATCCATCCATCCGTCCATCCATCCATCCACCAGTCAACCAAGCTAAGTACAAAAGGAGATCTCTCCTTGAATGGTGAGGAGAAACAACGATGCATAGGTAGGTTGCAAAGGCCCAGTTTGGCTGAATAGGGCAGAGGGGCTGAACCAGGGAATGTGTTGGGGCGTGTGGGTTTGGGAGGGGTGAGCCGGAGACCCTGTGAGCTGGGTCACATTAGGGGCAGGCAGGGGGTGGAAGGGGTTGCGAACAGCTGTCACTGGAGAACCATCACAAGTGCTGGAGCTGGTGAGCAGGGCACCTGGAAGAGAGGACAGACAAAGGAGAGAAGCAAAGTGCGGTGGAGAGGAGAGGGGAGAGGATGGTGAGGACATGAGAGGACAGGAGAGGACAGGATTGGAGGGGACCTGAGAAACCTACCTGGACAAAGGCAGCATACAGACATCCAGGAAGGCAGGCAGGCATGCAGGCAGCTCTGGCCTGGGCTCCCTGGATCCCGGGCGCACCTCCACCTGTCTTCTCTTGGCTGCCAGCCCTGAGGTCCCTCGTCGGTCAGCACTGTCTTCCCATCCTTCCGTCCGTCTGTGCCAGGGCCCAGGCGTCTCGGCGCTGTTGCCTAACCTAGTGGCAGGGCAGTTGGGCTGCCCAGTGCCAGTGTGGCCAGCACAGATTGCCAGGGGCTAGGACATCACAGAGGGCTCCTGTGGTTGCTAGGCCACGGGGACCCCGCCCATCCAGTTGACCAGCAGCCATGACCCCCACGCTGAACTTGACCTGAGGGGTGGTGGCCAGCCACCAGAGCCAGAGCCCCAGGCCAAAGCAGGTGCTGGTCGGCCGGGCCAAGGTGCTATGGGCAGATTGGTGTGTGTCTGGGCATGGGGCTGGCATCTGACAGTCCAGGGCGGGGGACCAAGTTCCGCCAGGCCCCTGTCCCACCATGTGCACTGACACACAGTCTTGCTGACTGACTGACAGTCCCCGCCCCAGAGATACCCACACCAAGTCCCTGGGTGCCCTGAGCTGCCCCTGAGGGTTGGTGCGTGCCTGCCTGGACACATGCCTCCGTTAAGGAGGCCTCTATTAATCCCGTTGCCTACTGACAGCTGCCCTCCTGCCCCTCCTCCTCCTCCTCCGCCTCCTCCTCCTCCTCTTCTTCCTCCTCCTCTTCCTACTCTTCCTCCACCTCTTCCTCCTCCTCCTCCTCCACCCCCTCCTCCTCTTCCTCATCCTCAGAGGGACTCACTCAGGGCCCTTGGCCTAGGCAAGCCAGGGCTGCTGCTCTGGCTTCTGCAGCTTCTATCCAGTGGGGGGGTGTAGGAATCTGTTCCTGTCAGTCCCTGATTCCTGGGACCTTCCATGCCTCCAGCTGCCCCCACTCTCTAGTCCTGACCCCTCCTCAAGGATGCCCCCTTTCCCCTTACCCTCTGTCCCCCAGCTCCCAACTAACATCTACTGTGTTCCTCCCTGCGCTACTTTACTGCCACCCTGCTTCTGCCCTTCAGCCCTGAGGGCCCAGTGCCAGCCCAGCTGCCATCTCACCATCCAGCAGGGGGACCTGCCCTAACCCCCTGCCACCACACCCACACACACAGCCCTGCACACACTCCTGGGCTCCTCCGCCTGCAGCCTGCCTCTCAAACAGTCTCCTTCTGCCCCCTAGCCCCCTTACAGCCTCTGCCACGGACCCCCACAGACACCTGGGTATGAGCAGTGCAGACATGCAAACAGCTCCCCTCGCCCCCACTCCAGTTGCTCCGAGGTTGTCAAGAGTCTTTTTTTCATGCTGTAGAGGAGGGAGTTGAGACAGTCCAATGTCCTGGGGAGCAAGAACTGCAAACAGTCCATCTACAATGTAACATTTGGGTCTCAGGCCGCCCAATCCCTAGTGCGCTGTGCAGACCTTTGACTGGCAAAAACACCCCATCTGAGCGTGAGATCTGGCTGGGCTAGTGGCTCTTTCTGTGGACTAAGAGACAGACAGACAGAGTTTTCAGGTTCAAAACCTATACTTCCCAGAAGATGGTCATTCACATCGGTAAAAAAAAAAAAAAAAAAAAGGCTTTTTATTTTTTTTTCCCCTGCCTGGGTAACCTGTCTCCTGCCTGTTTCAAAGTGAAAAAAGGGAAAAAATCTTTTTTGGAGGGAAAAGGACCAAAATGCTGGCAGGTGGACTCCGTGGAAGGTGGATGGGGAGTTGCTCCTGCCCTGGCACTAGAGCCCCAGCTGCTGTTCCAGGTGCTCTCTGATAACAGAGATCTCCGTGTGTCGTGTCATGACACTGTCTCCAGGACTGACCCTCAGGATAATGAGGATTCAAAACGAGGCAGGTGATACTGCCTTCAAAAGTAAATCCAGGGAGGTTTGGCGGTATGTCAGAGGGTTAAGGGCTTGTGGCGCTCACGAATAGAGGGGACAGGTGGAAGGATTTGGGGTCTGGCCCCCAGACCGCCACCTGCAGGGGAGTCGCTTTACAGGGGGTGAAGCAGGTCTTTAGGAGCTCTATCTTTCTCTCCCACCCTGTATTTCCTCTGCTCTCTCCTTTTGTGTCTGTCAGATGCAAGGTCAGTAACAACAACAACAACAACAAAAACAATAACCACCACAGTGACCAAGCAACAAGGGCAGCGAAAGGGGAACAAATGGAGTGCAGGAGCTGTGGATTATTCGTGGCGTAGGCACTCAGCTGTGGCAATAACCCCTTGAGGCAATCAATCCATACATGAAGATGTAATACAGGTAACAGAGACGTATATGTCCCTGTGTGTTTCCACTGAGTTAATGTAAATGCACTTTTATTGACTTCTTCATTTATTTATTACCTTGCCACGAGAATTTCTTTTCATTGCTAAAAAAAAAAGTGTCCCATCAAGGGTACCAAGTGGTGCCACACCCAGGTAAGCACTCATGTTACAATGCAGGAGGACTGGGCTTCAACAACCTGGTTCCCACCTGCCAGGGGAAATCTTTACAAGTGGTGCGGAAGTGCTGCAGTTGTCTCTCTCTGTGTCTCAAACTCTCTCTACGTCCCTTCCCTCTCAATTCCTGTCTATTTATTCCAGTGAATAATCAAGAAAATAGAAAGTAAAAAAAGAAAAAGGAAAAGGAAATATTCCACGACTTCAAATGGGCTACTCAGGACAATGCTTTCCTTGTTAAGATCCTCACAGCATTCCATATGCAGAAAGGCAAAGACGCCATGTATTTTTTAACCCAGTTTTTATATTTATTTATTTATTTAGGTGCTTATTCATTTTTGTTATTGATGAATTAATGTTTTACATTTGACATTGACTAAGGATCTGACACCAGTGGACTCCAGTACCCCTATATGGTACTCTGCCTCTACAAAACCTATCCATTGAACTGTCCATCCATCCATCCATCCACCCATACATCTATCCATCCATTCATCCATCCATCCATCCATCCATCCATCCATCCACCAGTCAACCAAGCTAAGTACAAAAGGAGATCTCTCCTTGAATGGTGAGGAGAAACAACGATGCATAGGTAGGTTGCAAAGGCCCAGTTTGGCTGAATAGGGCAGAGGGGCTGAACCAGGGAATGTGTTGGGGCGTGTGGGTTTGGGAGGGGTGAGCCGTAGACCCTGTGAGCTGGGTCACATTAGGGGCAGGCAGGGGGTGGAAGGGGTTGCGAACAGCTGTCACTGGAGAACCATCACAAGTGCTGGAGCTGGTGAGCAGGGCACCTGGAAGAGAGGACAGACAAAGGAGAGAAGCAAAGTGCGGTGGAGAGGAGAGGGGAGAGGATGGTGAGGACAGGAGAGGACAGGAGAGGACAGGATTGGAGGGGACCTGAGAAACCTACCTGGACAAAGGCAGCATACAGACATCCAGGAAGGCAGGCAGGCATGCAGGCAGCTCTGGCCTGGGCTCCCTGGATCCCGGGCGCACCTCCACCTGTCTTCTCTTGGCTGCCAGCCCTGAGGTCCCTCGTCGGTCAGCACTGTCTTCCCATCCTTCCGTCCGTCTGTGCCAGGGCCCAGGCGTCTGGGCGCTGTTGCCTGACCTAGTGGCAGGGCAGTTGGGCTGCCCAGTGCCAGTGTGGCCAGCACAGATTGCCAGGGGCTAGGACATCACAGAGGGCTCCTGTGGTTGCTAGGCCACGGGGACCTCGCCCATCCAGTTGACCAGCAGCCATGACCCCCACGCTGAACTTGACCTGAGGGGTGGTGGCCAGCCACCAGAGCCAGAGCCCCAGGCCAAATTAGGTGCTGGTCGGCCGGGCCAAGGTGCTATGGGCAGATTGGTGTGTGTCTGGGCATGGGGCTGGCATCTGACAGACCAGGGAGGGGGACCAAGTTCCGCCAGGCCCCTGTCCCACCATGTGCACTGACACACAGTCTTGCTGACTGACTGACAGTCCCCGCCCCAGAGATACCCACACCAAGTCCCTGGGTGCCCTGAGCTGCCCCTGAGGGTTGGTGCGTGCCTGCCTGGACACATGCCTCCGTTAAGGAGGCCTCTATTAATCCCGTTGCCTACTGACAGCTGCCCTCCTGCCCTCTTCCTCCTCCTCCGCCTCCTCCTCCTCCTCTTCTTCCTCCTCCTCTTCCTACTCTTCCTCCACCACTTCCTCCTCCTCCTCCTCCACCCCCTCCTCCTCTTCCTCATCCTCAGAGGGACCAACTCAGGGCCCTTGGCCTAGGCAAGCCAGGGCTGCTGCTCTGGCTTCTGCAGCTTCTATCCAGTGGGGGGGTGTAGGAATCTGTTCCTGTCAGTCCCTGATTCCTGGGACCTTCCATGCCTCCAGCTGCCCCCACTCTCTAGTCCTGACCCCTCCTCAAGGATGCCCCCTTTCCCCTTACCCTCTGTCCCCCAGCTCCCAACTAACATCTACTGTGTTCCTCCCTGCGCTACTTTACTTCCACCCTGCTTCTGCCCTTCAGCCCTGAGGGCCCAGTGCCAGCCCAGCTGCCATCTCACCATCCAGCAGGGGGACCTGCCCTAACCCCCTGCCACCACACCCACACACACAGCCCTGCACACACTCTTGGGCTCCTCAGCCTGCAGCCTGCCTCTCAAACAGTCTCCTTCTGCCCCCTAGCCCCCTTACAGCCTCTGCCACGGACGCCCACAGACACCTGGGCATGAGCAGTGCAGACATGCAAACAGCTCCCCTCGCCCCCACTCCAGTTGCTCCAAGGTTGTCAAGAGTCTTTTTTTCATGCTGTAGAGGAGGGAGTTGAGACAGTCCAATGTCCTGGGGAGCAAGAACTGCAAACAGTCCATCTACAATGTAACATTTGGGTCTCAGGCCGCCCAATCCCTAGTGCGCTGTGCAGACCTTTGACTGGCAAAAACACCCCATCTGAGCGTGAGATCTGGCTGGGCTAGTGGCTCTTTCTGTGGACTAAGAGACAGACAGACAGAGTTTTCAGGTTCAAAACCTATACTTCCCAGAAGATGGTCATTCACATCGTTAAAAAAAAAAAAAAGGCTTTTTATTTTTTTTTCCCCTGCCTGGGTAACCTGTCTGCTGCCTGTTTCAAAGTGAAAAAAGGGAAAAATCTTTTTTGGAGGGAAAAGGACCAAAATGCATGCAGGTGGACTCCGTGGAAGGTGGATGGGGAGTTGCTCCTGCCCTGGCACTAGAGCCCCAGCTGCTGTTCCAGGTGCTCTCTGATAACAGAGATCTCCGTGTGTCGTGTCATGACACTGTCTCCAGGACTGAGCCTCAGGATAATGAGGATTCAAAACGAGGCAGGTGATACTGCCTTCAAAAGTAAATCCAGGGAGGTTTGGCGGTATGTCAGAGGGTTAAGGGCTTGTGGCGCTCACGAATAGAGGGGACAGGTGGAAGGATTTGGGGTCTGGCCCCCAGACCGCCACCTGCAGGGGAGTCGCTTTACAGGGGGTGAAGCAGGTCTTTAGGAGCTCTATCTTTCTCTCCCACCCTGTATTTCCTCTGCTCTCTCCTTTTGTGTCTGTCAGATGCAAGGTCAGTAACAACAACAACAACAACAAAAACAATAACCACCACAGTGACCAAGCAACAAGGGCAGCGAAAGGGGAACAAATGGAGTGCAGGAGCTGTGGATTATTCGTGGCGTAGGCACTCAGCTGTGGCAATAACCCCTTGAGGCAATCAATCCATACATGAAGATGTAATACAGGTAACAGAGACGTATATGTCCCTGTGTGTTTCCACTGAGTTAATGTAAATGCACTTTTATTGACTTCTTCATTTATTTATTACCTTGCCACGAGAATTTCTTTTCATTGCTAAAAAAAAAGTGTCCCATCAAGGGTACCAAGTGGTGCCACACCCAGGTAAGCACTCATGTTACAATGCAGGAGGACTGGGCTTCAACAACCTGGTTCCCACCTGCCAGGGGAAATCTTTACAAGTGGTGCGGAAGTGCTGCAGTTGTCTCTCTCTGTGTCTCAAACTCTCTCTACGTCCCTTCCCTCTCAATTCCTGTCTATTTATTCCAGTGAATAATCAAGAAAATAGAAAGTAAAAAAAGAAAAAGGAAAAGGAAATATTCCACGACTTCAAATGGGCTACTCAGGACAATGCTTTCCTTGTTAAGATCCTCATAGCATTCCGTATGCAGAAAGGCAAAGACGCCATGTATTTTTTAACCCAGTTTTTATATTTATTTATTTATTTATTTAGGTGCTTATTCATTTTTGTTATTGATGAATTAATGTTTTACATTTGACATTGCCTAGGGATCTGACACCAGCGGACTCCAGTACCCCTATATGGTACTCTGCCTCTACAAAACCTATCCATTGAACTGTCCATCCATCCATCCATCCACCCATACATCTATCCATCCATTCATCCATCCATCCATCCATCCGTCCATCCATCCATCCACCAGTCAACCAAGCTAAGTACAAAAGGAGATCTCTCCTTGAATGGTGAGGAGAAACAACGATGCATAGGTAGGTTGCAAAGGCCCAGTTTGGCTGAATAGGGCAGAGGGGCTGAACCAGGGAATGTGTTGGGGCTTGTGGGTTTGGGAGGGGTGAGCCGGAGACCCTGTGAGCTGGGTCACATTAGGGGCAGGCAGGGGGTGGAAGGGGTTGCGAACAGCTGTCACTGGAGAACCATCACAAGTGCTGGAGCTGGTGAGCAGGGCACCTGGAAGAGAGGACAGACAAAGGAGAGAAGCAAAGTGCGGTGGAGAGGAGAGGGGAGAGGATGGTGAGGACAGGAGAGGACAGGAGAGGACAGGATTGGAGGGGACCTGAGAAACCTACCTGGACAAAGGCAGCATACAGACATCCAGGAAGGCAGGCAGGCATGCAGGCAGCTCTGGCCTGGGCTCCCTGGATCCCGGGCGCACCTCCACCTGTCTTCTCTTGGCTGCCAGCCCTGAGGTCCCTCGTCGGTCAGCACTGTCTTCCCATCCTTCCGTCCGTCTGTGCCAGGGCCCAGGCGTCTGGGCGCTGTTGCCTAACCTAGTGGCAGGGCAGTTGGGCTGCCCAGTGCCAGTGTGGCCAGCACAGATTGCCAGGGGCTAGGACATCACAGAGGGCTCCTGTGGTTGCTAGGCCACGGGGACCCCGCCCATCCAGTTGACCAGCAGCCATGACCCCCACGCTGAACTTGACCTGAGGGGTGGTGGCCAGCCACCAGAGCCAGAGCCCCAGGCCAAAGCAGGTGCTGGTCGGCCGGGCCAAGGTGCTATGGGCAGATTGGTGTGTGTCTGGGCATGGGGCTGGCATCTGACAGTCCAGGGCGGGGGACCAAGTTCCGCCAGGCCCCTGTCCCACCATGTGCACTGACACACAGTCTTGCTGACTGACTGACAGTCCCCGCCCCAGAGATACCCACACCAAGTCCCTGGGTGCCCTGAGCTGCCCCTGAGGGTTGGTGGGTGCCTGCCTGGACACATGCCTCCGTTAAGGAGGCCTCTATTAATCCCGTTGCCTACTGACAGCTGCCCTCCTGCCCCTCCTCCTCCTCCTCCGCCTCCTCCTCCTCCTCTTCTTCCTCCTCCTCTTCCTACTCTTCCTCAACCTCTTCCTCCTCCTCCTCCACCACCCACTCCTCCTCTTCCTCATCCTCAGAGGGACTCACTCAGGGCCCTTGGCCTAGGCAAGCCAGGGCTGCTGCTCTGGCTTCTGCAGCTTCTATCCAGTGGGGGGGTGTAGGAATCTGTTCCTGTCAGTCCCTGATTCCTGGGACCTTCCATGCCTCCAGCTGCCACCACTCTCTAGTCCTGACCCCTCCTCAAGGATGCCCCCTTTCCCCTTACCCTCTGTCCCCCAGCTCCCAACTAACATCTACTGTGTTCCTCCCTGCGCTACTTTACTGCCACCCTGCTTCTGCCCTTCAGCCCTGAGGGCCCAGTGCCAGCCCAGCTGCCATCTCACCATCCAGCAGGGGGACCTGCCCTAACCCCCTGCCACCACACCCACACACACAGCCCTGCACACACTCCTGGGCTCCTCCGCCTGCAGCCTGCCTCTCAAACAGTCTCCTTCTGCCCCCTAGCCCCCTTACAGCCTCTGCCACGGACCCCCACAGACACCTGGGTATGAGCAGTGCAGACATGCAAACAGCTCCCCTCGCCCCCACTCCAGTTGCTCCGAGGTTGTCAAGAGTCTTTTTTTCATGCTGTAGAGGAGGGAGTTGAGACAGTCCAATGTCCTGGGGAGCAAGAACTGCAAACAGTCCATCTACAATGTAACATTTGGGTCTCAGGCCGCCCAATACCTAGTGCGCTGTGCAGACCTTTGACTGGCAAAAACACCCCATCTGAGCGTGAGATCTGGCTGGGCTAGTGGCTCTTTATGTGGACTAAGAGACAGACAGACAGAGTTTTCAGGTTCAAAACCTATACTTCCCAGAAGATGGTCATTCACATCGGTAAAAAAAAAAAAAAGGCTTTTTATTTTTTTTTCCCCTGCCTGGGTAACCTGTCTCTTGCCTGTTTCAAAGTGAAAAAAGGGAAAAAATCTTTTTTGGAGGGAAAAGGACCAAAATGCATGCAGGTGGACTCCGTGGAAGGTGGATGGGGAGTTGCTCCTGCCCTGGCACTAGAGCCCCAGCTGCTGTTCCAGGTGCTCTCTGATAACAGAGATCTCCGTGTGTCGTGTCATGACACTGTCTCCAGGACTGAGCCTCAGGATAATGAGGATTCAAAACGAGGCAGGTGATACTGCCTTCAAAAGTAAATCCAGGGAGGTTTGGCGGTATGTCAGAGGGTTAAGGGCTTGTGGCGCTCACGAATAGAGGGGACAGGTGGAAGGATTTGGGGTCTGGCCCCCAGACCGCCACCTTCCGGGGAGTCGCTTTACAGGGGGTGAAGCAGGTCTTTAGGAGCTCTATCTTTCTCTCCCACCCTGTATTTCCTCTGCTCTCTCCTTTTGTGTCTGTCATATGCAAGGTCAGTAACAACAACAACAACAACAAAAACAATAACCACCACAGTGACCAAGCAACAAGGGCAGCGAAAGGGGAACAAATGGAGTGCAGGAGCTGTGGATTATTCGTCGCGTAGGCACTCAGCTGTGGCAATAACCCCTTGAGGCAATCAATCCATACATGAAGATGTAATACAGGTAACAGAGACGTATATGTCCCTGTGTGTTTCCACTGAGTTAATGTAAATGCACTTTTATTGACTTCTTCATTTATTTATTACCTTGCCACGAGAATTTCTTTTCATTGCTAAAAAAAAAAGTGTCCCATCAAGGGTACCAAGTGGTGCCACACCCAGGTAAGCACTCATGTTACAATGCAGGAGGACTGGGCTTCAACAACCTGGTTCCCACCTGCCAGGGGAAATCTTTACAAGTGGTGCGGAAGTGCTGCAGTTGTCTCTCTCTGTGTCTCAAACTCTCTCTACGTCCCTTCCCTCTCAATTCCTGTCTATTTATTCCAGTGAATAATCAAGAAAATAGAAAGTAAAAAAAGAAAAAGGAAAAGGAAATATTCCACGACTTCAAATGGGCTACTCAGGACAATGCTTTCCTTGTTAAGATCCTCACAGCATTCCATATGCAGAAAGGCAAAGACGCCATGTATTTTTTAACCCAGTTTTTATATTTATTTATTTATTTAGGTGCTTATTCATTTTTGTTGTTGATGAATTAATGTTTTACATTTGACATTGACTAAGGATCTGACACCAGCGGACTCCAGTACCCCTATATGGTACTCTGCCTCTACAAAACCTATCCATTGAACTGTCCATCCATCCATCCATCCACCCATACATCTATCCATCCATTCATCCATCCATCCATCCATCCATCCACCAGTCAACCAAGCTAAGTACAAAAGGAGATCTCTCCTTGAATGGTGAGGAGAAACAACGATGCATAGGTAGGTTGCAAAGGCCCAGTTTGGCTGAATAGGGCAGAGGGGCTGAACCAGGGAATGTGTTGGGGCGTGTGGGTTTGGGAGGGGTGAGCCGGAGACCCTGTGAGCTGGGTCACATTAGGGGCAGGCAGGGGGTGGAAGGGGTTGCGAACAGCTGTCACTGGAGAACCATCACAAGTGCTGGAGCTGGTGAGCAGGGCACCTGGAAGAGAGGACAGACAAAGGAGAGAAGCAAAGTGCGGTGGAGAGGAGAGGGGAGAGGATGGTGAGGACAGGAGAGGACAGGAGAGGACAGGATTGGAGGGGACCTGAGAAACCTACCTGGACAAAGGCAGCATACAGACATCCAGGAAGGCAGGCAGGCATGCAGGCAGCTCTGGCCTGGGCTCCCTGGATCCCGGGCGCACCTCCACCTGTCTTCTCTTGGCTGCCAGCCCTGAGGTCCCTCGTCGGTCAGCACTGTCTTCCCATCCTTCCGTCCGTCTGTGCCAGGGCCCAGGCGTCTGGGCGCTGTTGCCTGACCTAGTGGCAGGGCAGTTGGGCTGCCCAGTGCCAGTGTGGCCAGCACAGATTGCCAGGGGCTAGGACATCACAGAGGGCTCCTGTGGTTGCTAGGCCACGGGGACCTCGCCCATCCAGTTGACCAGCAGCCATGACCCCCACGCTGAACTTGACTTGAGGGGTGGTGGCCAGCCACCAGAGCCAGAGCCCCAGGCCAAATTAGGTGCTGGTCGGCCGGGCCAAGGTGCTATGGGCAGATTGGTGTGTGTCTGGGCATGGGGCTGGCATCTGACAGACCAGGGAGGGGGACCAAGTTCCGCCAGGCCCCTGTCCCACCATGTGCACTGACACACAGTCTTGCTGACTGACTGACAGTCCCCGCCCCAGAGATACCCACACCAAGTCCCTGGGTGCCCTGAGCTGCCCCTGAGGGTAGGTGCGTGCCTGCCTGGACACATGCCTCCGTTAAGGAGGCCTCTATTAATCCCGTTGCCTACTGACAGCTGCCCTCCTGCCCTCTTCCTCCTCCTCCGCCTCCTCCTCCTCCTCTTCTTCCTCCTCCTCTTCCTACTCTTCCTCCACCACTTCCTCCTCCTCCTCCTCCACCCCCTCCTCCTCTTCCTCATCCTCAGAGGGACCAACTCAGGGCCCTTAGCCTAGGCATGCCAGGGCTGCTGCTCTGGCTTCTGCAGCTTCTATCCAGTGGGGGGGTGTAGGAATCTGTTCCTGTCAGTCCCTGATTCCTGGGACCTTCCATGCCTCCAGCTGCCCCCACTCTCTAGTCCTGACCCCTCCTCAAGGATGCCCCCTTTCCCCTTACCCTCTGTCCCCCAGCTCCCAACTAACATCTACTGTGTTCCTCCCTGCGCTACTTTACTGCCACCCTGCTTCTGCCCTTCAGCCCTGAGGGCCCAGTGCCAGCCCAGCTGCCATCTCACCATCCAGCAGGGGGACCTGCCCTAACCCCCTGCCACCACACCCACACACACAGCCCTGCACACACTCCTGGGCTCCTCAGCCTGCAGCCTGCCTCTCAAACAGTCTCCTTCTGCCCCCTAGCCCCCTTACAGCCTCTGCCACGGACGCCCACAGACACCTGGGCATGAGCAGTGCAGACATGCAAACAGCTCCCCTCGCCCCCACTCCAGTTGCTCCAAGGTTGTCAAGAGTCTTTTTTTCATGCTGTAGGGGAGGGAGTTGAGACAGTCCAATGTCCTGGGGAGCAAGAACTGCAAACAGTCCATCTACAATGTAACATTTGGGTCTCAGGCCGCCCAATCCCTAGTGCGCTGTGCAGACCTTTGACTGGCAAAAACACCCCATCTGAGCGTGAGATCTGGCTGGGCTAGTGGCTCTTTCTGTGGACTAAGAGACAGACAGACAGAGTTTTCAGGTTCAAAACCTATACTTCCCAGAAGATGGTCATTCACATCTTTAAAAAAAAAAAAAAAGGCTTTTTATTTTTTTTCCCCTTCCTGGGTAACCTGTCTGCTGCCTGTTTCAAAGTGAAAAAAGGGAAAAATCTTTTTTGGAGGGAAAAGGACCAAAATGCAGGCAGGTGGACTCCGTGGAAGGTGGATGGGGAGTTGCTCCTGCCCTGGCACTAGAGCCCCAGCTGCTGTTCCAGGTGCTCTCTGATAACAGAGATCTCCGTGTGTCGTGTCATGACACTGTCTCCAGGACTGAGCCTCAGGATAATGAGGATTCAAAACGAGGCAGGTGATACTGCCTTCAAAAGTAAATCCAGGGAGGTTTGGCGGTATGTCAGAGGGTTAAGGGCTTGTGGCGCTCACGAATAGAGGGGACAGGTGGAAGCATTTGGGGTCTGGCCCCCAGAACACCACCTGCAGGGGAGTCGCTTTACAGGGGGTGAAGCAGGTCTTTAGGAGCTCTATCTTTCTCTCCCACCCTGTATTTCCTCTGCTCTCTCCTTTTGTGTCTGTCAGATGCAAGGTCAGTAACAACAACAACAACAACAAAAACAATAACCACCACAGTGACCAAGCAACAAGGGCAGCGAAAGGGGAACAAATGGAGTGCAGGAGCTGTGGATTATTCGTGGCGTAGGCACTCAGCTGTGGCAATAACCCCTTGAGACAATCAATCCATACATGAAGATGTAATACAGGTAACAGAGACGTATATGTCCCTGTGTGTTTCCACTGAGTTAATGTAAATGCACTTTTATTGACTTCTTCATTTATTTATTACCTTGCCACGAGAATTTCTTTTCATTGCTAAAAAAAAAGTGTCCCATCAAGGGTACCAAGTGGTGCCACACCCAGGTAAGCACTCATGTTACAATGCAGGAGGACTGGGCTTCAACACCCTGGTTCCCACCTGCCAGGGGAAATCTTTACAAGTGGTGCGGAAGTGCTGCAGTTGTCTCTCTCTGTGTCTCAAACTCTCTCTACGTCACTTCCCTCTCAATTCCTGTCTATTTATTCCAGTGAATAATCAAGAAAATAGAAAGTAAAAAAAGAAAAAGGAAAAGGAAATATTCCACGACTTCAAATGGGCTACTCAGGACAATGCTTTCCTTGTTAAGATCCTCACAGCATTCCATATGCAGAAAGGCAAAGACACCATGTATTTTTT
This sequence comes from Erinaceus europaeus, assembly GCF_950295315.1. Lineage (NCBI taxonomy): Eukaryota > Metazoa > Chordata > Mammalia > Eulipotyphla > Erinaceidae > Erinaceus > Erinaceus europaeus. The sequence goes on along the minus strand of NW_026647120.1, from coordinate 173,269 downwards.
AACCCAGTTTTTATATTTATTTATTTATTTAGGTGCTTATTCATTTTTGTTATTGATGAATTAATGTTTTACATTTGACATTGATTGGGATCTGACAAGAGCGGACTCCAGTACCCCTATATGGTACTCTGCCTCTACAAAACCTATCCATTGAACTGTCCATCCATCCATCCATCCACCCATACATCTATCCATCCATTCATCCATCCATCCATCCATCCATCCATCTATCCATCCACCAGTCAACCAAGCTAAGTACAAAAGGAGATCTCTCCTTGAATGGTGAGGAGAAACAACGATGCATAGGTAGGTTGCAAAGGCCCAGTTTGGCTGAATAGGGCAGAGGGGCTGAACCAGGGAATGTGTTGGGGCGTGTGGGTTTGGGAGGGGTGAGCCGGAGACCCTGTGAGCTGGGTCACATTAGGGGCAGGCAGGGGGTGGAAGGGGTTGCGAACAGCTGTCACTGGAGAACCATCACAAGTGCTGGAGCTGGTGAGCAGGGCACCTGGAAGAGAGGACAGACAAAGGAGAGAAGCAAAGTGCGGTGGAGAGGAGAGGGGAGAGGATGGTGAGGACAGGAGAGGACAGGAGAGGACAGGATTGGAGGGGACCTGAGAAACCTACCTGGACAAAGGCAGCATACAGACATCCAGGAAGGCAGGCAGGCATGCAGGCAGCTCTGGACTGGGCTCCCTGGATCCCGGGCGCACCTCTACCTGTCTTCTCTTGGCTGCCAGCCCTGAGGTCCCTCGTTGGTCAGCACTGTCTTCCCAACCTTCCGTCCGTCTGTGCCAGGGCCCAGGCGTCTGGGCGCTGTTGCCTGACCTAGTGGCAGGGCAGTTGGGCTGCCCAGTGCCAGTGTGGCCAGCACAGATTGCCAGGGGCTAGGACATCACAGAGGGCTCCTGTGGTTGCTAGGCCACGGGGACCCCGCCCATCCAGTTGACCAGCAGCCATGACCCCCACGCTGAACTTGACCTGAGGGGTGGTGGCCAGCCACCAGAGCCAGAGCCCCAGGCCAAAGCAGGTGCTGGTCGGCCGGGCCAAGGTGCTATGGGCAGATTGGTGTGTGTCTGGGCATGGGGCTGGCATCTGACAGTCCAGGGCGGGGGACCAAGTTCCGCCAGGCCCCTGTCCCACCATGTGCACTGACACACAGTCTTGCTGACTGACTGACAGTCCCCGCCCCAGAGATACCCACACCAAGTCCCTGGGTGCCCTGAGCTGCCCCTGAGGGTTGGTGGGTGCCTGCCTGGACACATGCCTCCGTTAAGGAGGCCTCTATTAATCCCGTTGCCTACTGACCACTGCCCTCCTGCCCCTCCTCCTCCTCCTCCGCCTCCTCCTCCTCCTCTTCTTCCTCCTCCTCTTCCTACTCTTCCTCCACCTCTTCCTCCTCCTCCTCCTCCACCCCCTCCTCCTCTTCCTCATCCTCAGAGGGACTCACTCAGGGCCCTTGGCCTAGGCAAGCCAGGGCTGCTGCTCTGGCTTCTGCAGCTTCTATCCAGTGGGGGGGTGTAGGAATCTGTTCCTGTCAGTCCCTCATTCCTGGGACCTTCCATGCCTCCAGCTGCCCCCACTCTCTAGTCCTGACCCCTCCTCAAGGATGCCCCCTTTCCCCTTACCCTCTGTCCCCCAGCTCCCAACTAACATCTACTGTGTTCCTCCCTGCGCTACTTTACTGCCACCCTGCTTCTGCCCTTCAGCCCTGAGGGCCCAGTGCCAGCCCAGCTGCCATCTCACCATCCAGCAGGGGGACCTGCCCTAACCCCCTGCCACCACACCCACACACACAGCCCTGCACACACTCACGGGCTCCCCTGCCTGTAGCCTGCCTCTCAAACAGTCTCCTTCTGCCCCCTAGCCCCCTTACAGCCTGTGCCACGGCCCCCCACAGACACCTGGGCATGAGCAGTGCAGACATGCAAACAGCTCCCCTCGCCCCCACTCCAGTTGCTCCAAGGTTGTCAAGAGTCTTTTTTTCATGCTGTAGAGGAGGGAGTTGAGACAGTCCAATCTCCTGGGGAGCAAGAACTGCAAACAGTCCATCTACAATGTAACATTTGGGTCTCAGGCCGCCCAATCCCTAGTGTGCTGTGCAGACCTTTGACTGGCAAAAACACCCCATCTGAGCGTGAGATCTGGCTGGGCTAGTGGCTCTTTCTGTGGACTAAGAGACAGACAGACAGAGTTTTCATGTTCAAAACCTATACTTCCCAGAAGATGGTCATTCACATCGGTAAAAAAAAAAAAAAAAAAAAAAAAGGCTTTTTATTTTTTTTTCCCCTGCCTGGGTAACCTGTCTCCTGCCTGTTTCAAAGTGAAAAAAGGGAAAAATCTTTTTTGGAGGGAAAAGGACCAAAATGCAGGCAGGTGGACTTCGTGGAGAAAAACAGAGTGGGAGAGAAAGATAGAGCCCCTAAAGACCTGCTTCACCCCCTGTAAAGCGACTCCCCTGCAGGTGGGGTTCTGGGCGCCAGACCCCAGACCCTTCCACCTGTCCCCTCTTTTCGTGAGCGCCACAAGGCCTTAACCCTCTGACATACCGCCAAACCTCCCGGGATTTACTTTTGAAGGCAATATCACCTGCCTCATTTTGAATCTCATTATCCTGAGGGTCAGTCCTGGAGACAGCGTCATGACACGACACACGGAGATCTCTGGTCTCAGACAGCACCTGGAACAGCAGCTGGGGCTCTAGTGCCAGGGCAGGAGCAACTCCCCATCCACCGTCCACGGAGTCCACCTGCCCTCATTTTGGTCCTTTTCCCTCCAAAAAAGATCTTTCCCTTTTTTCACTCAGAAACAAGCAGCAGACAGGTTACCCAGGCAGGGGGAAAAAAATAATTAAAAAGCCTTTTTTTTTTTTTTTTTTTTTTTTTTTTTTAGGCGTAGCGAATGACCATCTTCTGGGAAGTACAGGTTTTGAACCAGAAAACACTGTCTGTCTGTGTCCTAGTCCACAGAAAGAGCCACTAGCCCAGCCAGATCTCACACTCAGATGGGGTGTTTTTGCCAGTCAAAAGTCTGCACAGCGCACTAGGGATTGGGCGGCCTGAGACCCAAATGTTACATTGTAGATGGACTGTTTGCAGTGCTTGCTCCCCAGGACATTGGACTTTCTCAACTCCCTCCCCTACAGCATGAAAAAAAAGGTTCTTGACCAACCATAGAGCAAATGGAGTAGGGGCGAGTGGAGCTTGTTGCATGTCTGTGCTGCTCATGCCCAGGTGTCTGTGGGGGGCCGTGGCAGAGGCTGTAAGGGGGCTAGGGGGCAGAAGGAGACTGTTTGAGAGCAGGCTGCAGGCAGGGGAGCCCGTGAGTGTGTGCAGGGCTGTGTGTGTGGGTGTGGTGGCAGGGGGTTAGGGCAGGTCCCCCTGCTGGATGGTGAGATGGCAGCTGGGCTGGCTCTGGGCCCCCAGGGCTGAAGCGCAGAAGCAGGGTGGCAGGAAAGTAGTGCATGGAGGCACACAGTAGATGTTAGTTGGGGAGCTGGGGGACAGAGGGCAAGGGGCAAGGGGGCATCCTTGAGCAGGGGTCTGGAGTAGAGAGTGGGGGGAGCTGGAGGCATGGAAGGTCCCAGGAACCAGGGATTGACAGGAACAGATTCCTGCACCCACCCACTGGATAGAAGCTGCAGCAGCCAGAGCACCAGCCCTGGCTTGCCTAGGCCAATGGCACTGAATGAGTCCCGCTGAGGATGAGGCAGAGAAGGAGGAGGAGGTGGAGGAGGAGGAGGAGGAGGAGGAGGAGGAGGAAGAGGAGAAGGAAGAAGAGGAGGAGGAAGAGGAGTAGGAGGAGGAGTAGGGGTAGGAGGGCAGCTATCAGTAGGCAATGGGATTAATAGAGGCCTCCATTACGGTGGCATGTGTCCAGGCAGGCACCCACCAATCCTCAGGGGCAGCTCAGGGCACCCAGGGACCTGGTGTGGGTATCTGTGGGGCGGGGACTGTCAGTCAGTCAGCAAGACTGTGTGTCAGTGCAAAAGGTGAGACAGGGGCCTGGCGGACCTTGGTCCCCAGCCCTGGGCTGTCAGATGCCAGCCCCATGCCCAGACACACACCAATCTGCCCATAGCCCCTTGGCCCGGCCGACCTGCACCTGCTTTGGCCTGGGGCTCTGGCTCTGGTGGCTGGCCACCTGCCCTCAAGGTCAAGTTCAGGGTGGGGGTCATGGCTGCTGGTCAACTGGATGGGCGGGGTCCCCGTGGCCTTGCAACCACAGGAGCCCTCTGTGATGTCCTAGCCCCTGGCATTCTGTGCTGGCCACACTGGCACTGGGCAGCCCAACTGCCCTGCCACTAGGTCAGCCAGCAGCGCCCAGACGCCTGGGCCCTGGCACAGAGGGACGGAAGGATGGGAAGCCAGTGCTGACCGACAAGGGACCTCAGGGCTGGCAGTCAAGAGAAGACAGGTGGAGGTGTGCCCGGGATCCAGGGAGCCCAGGCCAGAGCTGCCTGCATGCCTGCCTGCCTTGCTGGATGTCTGTATGCTGCCTTTGTCCAGGTAGGTTTCTCAGGTCCCCTCCACTCCTGTCCTCTCCTGTCCTCTCCTGTCCTCTCCTGCCCTCACCATCCTCTCCCCTCTCCTCTCCTCTGCACTTTGCTTCTCTCCTTTGTCTGTCTTCTCTTCCGGGTGCCCTGCTCAACAGCTCCAGCACTTGTGATGGTTCTCCAGTGACAGCTGTTCGCAACCCCTTCCACCCCCTCCTTGCCCCTGAAGTGACCCAACTCACAGGTCTCCGGCTCACCCCACCCACACCTACACCCCCCAACACATTCCCTGGTTCAGCCCCTCTGCCCTATTCAGCCGAACTCGCCCCTTTGCAACCTACCTATGCATCCTGGTTAGTCTTCACCATTCAAGGAGAGATCTCCTTTTATCCTTAGCTTGGTTCACTGGTGGATGGATGGATGGATGCATGGATGGATGGATGGATGGATGGATGCATGGATGGATGGATGGATGGATGTATAGATTGATGGGTGGATGGATGGATGCATGGACAGGTCAATGGATTGGTTTTGTAGAGGCAGAGTACCATCTAGGGGTACTTGAGACCGCTGGTGTCAGAGCCAGAGTCTATGTCAAATGTAAAACATTAATTCATCAATAACAAAAATGATTAAGTACCTATTAAAATAAATAAATAAATAAATATAAAAACTGGGTTAAAAAGTACATGGCGTCTTTGCCTTTCTGCATATGGTATGCTGTGAGGATCTTAACAAGGAAAGCATTGTCCTGAGTAGCCCCATTGAAGTAGTGGAATATTTCCTTTTTCTTTTTTTACTTTCAATTTTCTTGATTATTTATTGGAATAAATAGACAGGAATTGAGAGGGAAGGGAGGGATAGAGGGTTTGTGACACAGAGAGAGTCACCTTCAGCACTTCTGCACCACTTGTAAAGATTTCCCCCGGCAGGTGGGGACCAGGGTCTTGAAGCCCAGTCCCCCTGCATTGTAACATGAGTGCTTAACTGGGTGTGGCACCACCTGGTACCCTTGATGGGACACTTTTTTTTAGCAATGAAAAGAAATTCTCGTGGCAAGGTAATAAATAAATGAAGAAATAAACAAAAGTGCATTTACATGAACTCTGGAAACACACAGGGACATATACATCTCTGTAACCTGTATTACTTATTCGTTGATTGATTGATTGCCTCAAGGGGTTATTGCCTCAGCTCAGTGCCTGCGCCACGAATAATCCACAGCCCCTGCACTCCTTTTGTTCCCCTTTCGCTGCCCTTGTTGCTTGGTCACTGTGGTGGTTATTGTTGTGGTTGTTGTTGTTGTTTTGACCTTGCATCAGACAGAGAGAAAAGGAGAGAGCAGGGGAAAAACAGAGTGGGAGAGAAAGATAGAGCCCCTAAAGACCTGCTTCACCCCCTGTAAAGCGACTCCCCTGCAGGTGGGGTTCTGGGCGCCAGACCCCAGACCCTTCCACCTGTCCCCTCTTTTCGTGAGCGCCACAAGGCCTTAACCCTCTGACATACCGCCAAACCTCCCGGGATTTACTTTTGAAGGCAATATCACCTGCCTCATTTTGAATCTCATTATCCTGAGGGTCAGTCCTGGAGACAGCATCATGACACGACACACGGAGATCTCTGGTATCAGACAGCACCTGGAACAGCAGCTGGGGCTCTAGTGCCAGGGCAGGAGCAACTCCCCATCCACCGTCCACGGAGTCCACCTGCCCTCATTTTGGTCCTTTTCCCTCCAAAAAAGATCTTTCCCTTTTTTCACTCAGAAACAAGCAGCAGACAGGTTACCCAGGCAGGGGGAAAAAAATAATTAAAAATCCTTTTTTTTTTTTTTTTTTAGGCGTAGCGAATGACCATCTTCTGGGAAGTACAGGTTTTGAACCAGAAAACTCTGTCTGTCTGTGTCCTAGTCCACAGAAAGAGCCACTAGCCCAGCCCGATCTCACACTCAGATGGGGTGTTTTTGCCAGTCAAAAGTCTGCACAGCGCACTAGGGATTGGGCGACCTGAGACACAAATGTTACATTGTAGATGGACTGTTTGCAGTGCTTGCTCCCCAGGACATTGGACTTTCTCAACTCCCTCCCCTACAGCATGAAAAAAAGGTTCTTGACCAACCATAGAGCAAATGGAGTAGGGGCGAGTGGAGCTTGTTGCATGTCTGTGCTGCTCATGCCCAGGTGTTTGTGGGGGGCCGTGGCAGAGGCTGTAAGGGGGATAGGGGGCAGAAGGAGACTGTTTGAGAGAAGGCTGCAGGCAGGGGAGCCCGTGAGTGTGTGCAGGGCTGTGTGTGTGGTTGTGGTGGCAGGGGGTTAGGGCAGGTCCCCGTGCTGGATGGTGAGATGGCAGCTGGGCTGGCTCTGGGCCCCCAGGGCTGAAGCGCAGAAGCAGGGTGGCAGGAAAGTAGTGCATGGAGGCACGCAGTAGATGTTAGTTGGGGAGCTGGGGGACAGAGGGCAAGGGGAAAGGGGGCATCCTTGAGCAGGGGTCTGGAGTAGAGAGTGGGGGGAGCTGGAGGCATGGAAGGTCCCAGGAACCAGGGATTGACAGGAACAGATTCCTGCACCCACCCACTGGATAGAAGCTGCAGCAGCCAGAGCACCAGCCCTGGCTTGCCTAGGCCAAGGGCACTGAATGAGTCCCGCTGAGGATGAGGAAGAGAAGGAGGAGGAGGTGGAGGAGGAGGAGGAGGAGGAGGAGGAGGAGGAAGAGGAGAAGGAAGAAGAGGAGGAGGAAGAGGAGTAGGAGGAGGAGTAGGGGCAGGAGGGCAGCTATCAGTAGGCAATGGGATTAATAGAGGCCTCCATTACGGAGGCATGTGTCCAGGCAGGCACCCACCAATCCTCAGGGGCAGCTCAGGGCACCCAGGGACCTGGTGTGGGTATCTGTGGGGCGGGGACTGTCAGTCAGTCAGCAAGACTGTGTGTCAGTGCAAAAGGTGAGACAGGGGCCTGGCTGACCTTGGTCCCCAGCCCTGGGCTGTCAGATGCCAGCCCCATGCCCAGACACACACCAATCTGCCCATAGCCCCTTGGCCCGGCCGACCTGCACCTGCTTTGGCCTGGGGCTCTGGCTCTGGTGGCTGGCCACCAGCCCTCAAGGTCAAGTTCAGGGTGGGGGTCATGGCTGCTGGTCAACTGGATGGGCGGGGTCCCCGTGGCCTAGCAACCACAGGATCCCTCTGTGATGTCCTAGCCCCTGGCATTCTGTGCTGGCCACACTGGCACTGGGCAGCCCAACTGCCCTGCCACTAGGTCAGCCAGCAGCGCCCAGACGCCTGGGCCCTGGCACAGAGGGACGGAAGGATGGGAAGCCAGTGCTGACCGACAAGGGACCTCAGGGCTGGCAGTCAAGAGAAGACAGGTGGAGGTGTGCCCGGGATCCAGGGAGCCCAGGCCAGAGCTGCCTGCATGCCTGCCTGCCTTGCTGGATGTCTGTATGCTGCCTTTGTCCAGGTAGGTTTCTCAGGTCCCCTCCACTCCTGTCCTCTCCTGTCCTCTCCTGTCCTCTCCTGCCCTCACCATCCTCTCCCCTCTCCTCTCCTCTGCACTTTGCTTCTCTCCTTTGTCTGTCTTCTCTTCCGGGTGCCCTGCTCAACAGCTCCAGCACTTGTGATGGTTCTCCAGTGACAGCTGTTCGCAACCCCTTCCACCCCCTCCTTGCCCCTGAAGTGACCCAACTCACAGGTCTCCGGCTCACCCCACCCACACCTACACCCCCCAACACATTCCCTGGTTCAGCCCCTCTGCCCTATTCAGCCGAACTCGCCCCTTTGCAACCTACCTATGCATCCTGGTTAGTCTTCACCATTCAAGGAGAGATCTCCTTTTATCCTTAGCTTGGTTCACTGGTGGATGGATGGATGGATGCATGGATGGATGGATGGATGGATGGATGCATGGATGGATGGATGGATGGATGTATAGATTGATGGGTGGATGGATGGATGCATGGACAGGTCAATGGATTGGTTTTGTAGAGGCAGAGTACCATCTAGGGGTACTTGAGACCGCTGGTGTCAGAGCCAGAGTCTATGTCAAATGTAAAACATTAATTCATCAATAACAAAAATGATTAAGTACCTATTAAAATAAATAAATAAATAAATATAAAAACTTGGTTAAAAAGTACATGGCGTCTTTGCCTTTCTGCATATGGTATGCTGTGAGGATCTTAACAAGGAAAGCATTGTCCTGAGTAGCCCCATTGAAGTAGTGGAATATTTCCTTTTTCTTTTTTTACTTTCAATTTTCTTGATTATTTATTGGAATAAATAGACAGGAATTGAGAGGGAAGGGAGGGATAGAGGGTTTGTGACACAGAGAGAGTCACCTTCAGCACTTCTGCACCACTTGTAAAGATTTCCCCCGGCAGGTGGGGACCAGGGTCTTGAAGCCCAGTCCCCCTGCATTGTAACATGAGTGCTTAACTGGGTGTGGCACCACCTGGTACCCTTGATGGGACACTTTTTTTTAGCAATGAAAAGAAATTCTCGTGGCAAGGTAATAAATAAATGAAGAAATAAACAAAAGTGCATTTACATGAACTCTGGAAACACACAGGGACATATACATCTCTGTAACCTGTATTACTTATTCGTTGATTGATTGATTGCCTCAAGGGGTTATTGCCTCAGCTCAGTGCCTGCGCCACGAATAATCCACAGCCCCTGCACTCCTTTTGTTCCCCTTTCGCTGCCCTTGTTGCTTGGTCACTGTGGTGGTTATTGTTGTGGTTGTTGTTGTTGTTTTGACCTTGCATCAGACAGAGAGAAAAGGAGAGAGCAGGGGAAAAACAGAGTGGGAGAGAAAGATAGAGCCCCTAAAGACCTGCTTCACCCCCTGTAAAGCGACTCCCCTGCAGGTGGGGTTCTGGGCGCCAGACCCCAGACCCTTCCACCTGTCCCCTCTTTTCGTGAGCGCCACAAGGCCTTAACCCTCTGACATACCGCCAAACCTCCCGGGATTTACTTTTGAAGGCAATATCACCTGCCTCATTTTGAATCTCATTATCCTGAGGGTCAGTCCTGGAGACAGCGTCATGACACGACACACGGAGATCTCTGGTATCAGACAGCACCTGGAACAGCAGCTGGGGCTCTAGTGCCAGGGCAGGAGCAACTCCCCATCCACCGTCCACGGAGTCCACCTGCCCTCATTTTGGTCCTTTTCCCTCCAAAAAAGATCTTTCCCTTTTTTCACTCAGAAACAAGCAGCAGACAGGTTACCCAGGCAGGGGGAAAAAAATAATTAAAAAGCCTTTTTTTTTTTTTTTTTTTTTTTTTTAGGCGTAGCGAATGACCATCTTCTGGGAAGTACAGGTTTTGAACCAGAAAACACTGTCTGTCTGTGTCCTAGTCCACAGAAAGAGCCACTAGCCCAGCCAGATCTCACACTCAGATGGGGTGTTTTTGCCAGTCAAAAGTCTGCACAGCGCACTAGGGATTGGGCGGCCTGAGACCCAAATGTTACATTGTAGATGGACTGTTTGCAGTGCTTGCTCCCCAGGACATTGGACTTTCTCAACTCCCTCCCCTACAGCATGAAAAAAAAGGTTCTTGACCAACCATAGAGCAAATGGAGTAGGGGCGAGTGGAGCTTGTTGCATGTCTGTGCTGCTCATGCCCAGGTGTCTGTGGGGGGCCGTGGCAGAGGCTGTAAGGGGGCTAGGGGGCAGAAGGAGACTGTTTGAGAGCAGGCTGCAGGCAGGGGAGCCCGTGAGTGTGTGCAGGGCTGTGTGTGTGGGTGTGGTGGCAGGGGGTTAGGGCAGGTCCCCCTGCTGGATGGTGAGATGGCAGCTGGGCTGGCTCTGGGCCCCCAGGGCTGAAGCGCAGAAGCAGGGTGGCAGGAAAGTAGTGCATGGAGGCACACAGTAGATGTTAGTTGGGGAGCTGGGGGACAGAGGGCAAGGGGCAAGGGGGCATCCTTGAGCAGGGGTCTGGAGTAGAGAGTGGGGGGAGCTGGAGGCATGGAAGGTCCCAGGAACCAGGGATTGACAGGAACAGATTCCTGCACCCACCCACTGGATAGAAGCTGCAGCAGCCAGAGCACCAGCCCTGGCTTGCCTAGGCCAATGGCACTGAATGAGTCCCGCTGAGGATGAGGCAGAGAAGGAGGAGGAGGTGGAGGAGGAGGAGGAGGAGGAGGAGGAGGAAGAGGAGAAGGAAGAAGAGGAGGAGGAAGAGGAGTAGGAGGAGGAGTAGGGGTAGGAGGGCAGCTATCAGTAGGCAATGGGATTAATAGAGGCCTCCATTACGGTGGCATGTGTCCAGGCAGGCACCCACCAATCCTCAGGGGCAGCTCAGGGCACCCAGGGACCTGGTGTGGGTATCTGTGGGGCGGGGACTGTCAGTCAGTCAGCAAGACTGTGTGTCAGTGCAAAAGGTGAGACAGGGGCCTGGCGGACCTTGGTCCCCAGCCCTGGGCTGTCAGATGCCAGCCCCATGCCCAGACACACACCAATCTGCCCATAGCCCCTTGGCCCGGCCGACCTGCACCTGCTTTGGCCTGGGGCTCTGGCTCTGGTGGCTGGCCACCTGCCCTCAAGGTCAAGTTCAGGGTGGGGGTCATGGCTGCTGGTCAACTGGATGGGCGGGGTCCCCGTGGCCTTGCAACCACAGGAGCCCTCTGTGATGTCCTAGCCCCTGGCATTCTGTGCTGGCCACACTGGCACTGGGCAGCCCAACTGCCCTGCCACTAGGTCAGCCAGCAGCGCCCAGACGCCTGGGCCCTGGCACAGAGGGACGGAAGGATGGGAAGCCAGTGCTGACCGACAAGGGACCTCAGGGCTGGCAGTCAAGAGAAGACAGGTGGAGGTGTGCCCGGGATCCAGGGAGCCCAGGCCAGAGCTGCCTGCATGCCTGCCTGCCTTGCTGGATGTCTGTATGCTGCCTTTGTCCAGGTAGGTTTCTCAGGTCCCCTCCACTCCTGTCCTCTCCTGTCCTCTCCTGTCCTCTCCTGCCCTCACCATCCTCTCCCCTCTCCTCTCCTCTGCACTTTGCTTCTCTCCTTTGTCTGTCTTCTCTTCCGGGTGCCCTGCTCAACAGCTCCAGCACTTGTGATGGTTCTCCAGTGACAGCTGTTCGCAACCCCTTCCACCCCCTCCTTGCCCCTGAAGTGACCCAACTCACAGGTCTCCGGCTCACCCCACCCACACCTACACCCCCCAACACATTCCCTGGTTCAGCCCCTCTGCCCTATTCAGCCGAACTCGCCCCTTTGCAACCTACCTATGCATCCTGGTTAGTCTTCACCATTCAAGGAGAGATCTCCTTTTATCCTTAGCTTGGTTCACTGGTGGATGGATGGATGGATGCATGGATGGATGGATGGATGGATGGATGCATGGATGGATGGATGGATGGATGTATAGATTGATGGGTGGATGGATGGATGCATGGACAGGTCAATGGATTGGTTTTGTAGAGGCAGAGTACCATCTAGGGGTACTTGAGACCGCTGGTGTCAGAGCCAGAGTCTATGTCAAATGTAAAACATTAATTCATCAATAACAAAAATGATTAAGTACCTATTAAAATAAATAAATAAATAAATATAAAAACTTGGTTAAAAAGTACATGGCGTCTTTGCCTTTCTGCATATGGTATGCTGTGAGGATCTTAACAAGGAAAGCATTGTCCTGAGTAGCCCCATTGAAGTAGTGGAATATTTCCTTTTTCTTTTTTTACTTTCAATTTTCTTGATTATTTATTGGAATAAATAGACAGGAATTGAGAGGGAAGGGAGGGATAGAGGGTTTGTGACACAGAGAGAGTCACCTTCAGCACTTCTGCACCACTTGTAAAGATTTCCCCCGGCAGGTGGGGACCAGGGTCTTGAAGCCCAGTCCCCCTGCATTGTAACATGAGTGCTTAACTGGGTGTGGCACCACCTGGTACCCTTGATGGGACACTTTTTTTTAGCAATGAAAAGAAATTCTCGTGGCAAGGTAATAAATAAATGAAGAAATAAACAAAAGTGCATTTACATGAACTCTGGAAACACACAGGGACATATACATCTCTGTAACCTGTATTACTTATTCGTTGATTGATTGATTGCCTCAAGGGGTTATTGCCTCAGCTCAGTGCCTGCGCCACGAATAATCCACAGCCCCTGCACTCCTTTTGTTCCCCTTTCGCTGCCCTTGTTGCTTGGTCACTGTGGTGGTTATTGTTGTGGTTGTTGTTGTTGTTTTGACCTTGCATCAGACAGAGAGAAAAGGAGAGAGCAGGGGAAAAACAGAGTGGGAGAGAAAGATAGAGCCCCTAAAGACCTGCTTCACCCCCTGTAAAGCGACTCCCCTGCAGGTGGGGTTCTGGGCGCCAGACCCCAGACCCTTCCACCTGTCCCCTCTTTTCGTGAGCGCCACAAGGCCTTAACCCTCTGACATACCGCCAAACCTCCCGGGATTTACTTTTGAAGGCAATATCACCTGCCTCATTTTGAATCTCATTATCCTGAGGGTCAGTCCTGGAGACAGCGTCATGACACGACACACGGAGATCTCTGGTATCAGACAGCACCTGGAACAGCAGCTGGGGCTCTAGTGCCAGGGCAGGAGCAACTCCCCATCCACCGTCCACGGAGTCCACCTGCCCTCATTTTGGTCCTTTTCCCTCCAAAAAAGATCTTTCCCTTTTTTCACTCAGAAACAAGCAGCAGACAGGTTACCCAGGCAGGGGGAAAAAAATAATTAAAAAGCCTTTTTTTTTTTTTTTTTTTTTTTTTAGGCGTAGCGAATGACCATCTTCTGGGAAGTACAGGTTTTGAACCAGAAAACACTGTCTGTCTGTGTCCTAGTCCACAGAAAGAGCCACTAGCCCAGCCAGATCTCACACTCAGATGGGGTGTTTTTGCCAGTCAAAAGTCTGCACAGCGCACTAGGGATTGGGCGGCCTGAGACCCAAATGTTACATTGTAGATGGACTGTTTGCAGTGCTTGCTCCCCAGGACATTGGACTTTCTCAACTCCCTCCCCTACAGCATGAAAAAAAAGGTTCTTGACCAACCATAGAGCAAATGGAGTAGGGGCGAGTGGAGCTTGTTGCATGTCTGTGCTGCTCATGCCCAGGTGTCTGTGGGGGGCCGTGGCAGAGGCTGTAAGGGGGCTAGGGGGCAGAAGGAGACTGTTTGAGAGCAGGCTGCAGGCAGGGGAGCCCGTGAGTGTGTGCAGGGCTGTGTGTGTGGGTGTGGTGGCAGGGGGTTAGGGCAGGTCCCCCTGCTGGATGGTGAGATGGCAGCTGGGCTGGCTCTGGGCCCCCAGGGCTGAAGCGCAGAAGCAGGGTGGCAGGAAAGTAGTGCATGGAGGCACACAGTAGATGTTAGTTGGGGAGCTGGGGGACAGAGGGCAAGGGGCAAGGGGGCATCCTTGAGCAGGGGTCTGGAGTAGAGAGTGGGGGGAGCTGGAGGCATGGAAGGTCCCAGGAACCAGGGATTGACAGGAACAGATTCCTGCACCCACCCACTGGATAGAAGCTGCAGCAGCCAGAGCACCAGCCCTGGCTTGCCTAGGCCAATGGCACTGAATGAGTCCCGCTGAGGATGAGGCAGAGAAGGAGGAGGAGGTGGAGGAGGAGGAGGAGGAGGAGGAGGAGGAAGAGGAGAAGGAAGAAGAGGAGGAGGAAGAGGAGTAGGAGGAGGAGTAGGGGTAGGAGGGCAGCTATCAGTAGGCAATGGGATTAATAGAGGCCTCCATTACGGTGGCATGTGTCCAGGCAGGCACCCACCAATCCTCAGGGGCAGCTCAGGGCACCCAGGGACCTGGTGTGGGTATCTGTGGGGCGGGGACTGTCAGTCAGTCAGCAAGACTGTGTGTCAGTGCAAAAGGTGAGACAGGGGCCTGGCGGACCTTGGTCCCCAGCCCTGGGCTGTCAGATGCCAGCCCCATGCCCAGACACACACCAATCTGCCCATAGCCCCTTGGCCCGGCCGACCTGCACCTGCTTTGGCCTGGGGCTCTGGCTCTGGTGGCTGGCCACCTGCCCTCAAGGTCAAGTTCAGGGTGGGGGTCATGGCTGCTGGTCAACTGGATGGGCGGGGTCCCCGTGGCCTTGCAACCACAGGAGCCCTCTGTGATGTCCTAGCCCCTGGCATTCTGTGCTGGCCACACTGGCACTGGGCAGCCCAACTGCCCTGCCACTAGGTCAGCCAGCAGCGCCCAGACGCCTGGGCCCTGGCACAGAGGGACGGAAGGATGGGAAGCCAGTGCTGACCGACAAGGGACCTCAGGGCTGGCAGTCAAGAGAAGACAGGTGGAGGTGTGCCCGGGATCCAGGGAGCCCAGGCCAGAGCTGCCTGCATGCCTGCCTGCCTTGCTGGATGTCTGTATGCTGCCTTTGTCCAGGTAGGTTTCTCAGGTCCCCTCCACTCCTGTCCTCTCCTGTCCTCTCCTGTCCTCTCCTGCCCTCACCATCCTCTCCCCTCTCCTCTCCTCTGCACTTTGCTTCTCTCCTTTGTCTGTCTTCTCTTCCGGGTGCCCTGCTCAACAGCTCCAGCACTTGTGATGGTTCTCCAGTGACAGCTGTTCGCAACCCCTTCCACCCCCTCCTTGCCCCTGAAGTGACCCAACTCACAGGTCTCCGGCTCACCCCACCCACACCTACACCCCCCAACACATTCCCTGGTTCAGCCCCTCTGCCCTATTCAGCCGAACTCGCCCCTTTGCAACCTACCTATGCATCCTGGTTAGTCTTCACCATTCAAGGAGAGATCTCCTTTTATCCTTAGCTTGGTTCACTGGTGGATGGATGGATGGATGCATGGATGGATGGATGGATGGATGGATGCATGGATGGATGGATGGATGGATGTATAGATTGATGGGTGGATGGATGGATGCATGGACAGGTCAATGGATTGGTTTTGTAGAGGCAGAGTACCATCTAGGGGTACTTGAGACCGCTGGTGTCAGAGCCAGAGTCTATGTCAAATGTAAAACATTAATTCATCAATAACAAAAATGATTAAGTACCTATTAAAATAAATAAATAAATAAATATAAAAACTGGGTTAAAAAGTACATGGCGTCTTTGCCTTTCTGCATATGGTATGCTGTGAGGATCTTAACAAGGAAAGCATTGTCCTGTGTAGCCCCATTGAAGTAGTGGAATATTTCCTTTTTCTTTTTTTACTTTCAATTTTCTTGATTATTTATTGGAATAAATAGACAGGAATTGAGAGGGAAGGGAGGGATAGAGGGTTTGTGACACAGAGAGAGTCACCTTCAGCACTTCTGCACCACTTGTAAAGATTTCCCCCGGCAGGTGGGGACCAGGGTCTTGAAGCCCAGTCCCCCTGCATTGTAACATGAGTGCTTAACTGGGTGTGGCACCACCTGGTACCCTTGATGGGACACTTTTTTTTAGCAATGAATAGAAATTCTCGTGGCAAGGTAATAAATAAATGAAGAAATAAACAAAAGTGCATTTACATGAACTCTGGAAACACACAGGGACATATACATCTCTGTAACCTGTATTACTTATTCGTTGATTGATTGATTGCCTCAAGGGGTTATTGCCTCAGCTCAGTGCCTGCGCCACGAATAATCCACAGCCCCTGCACTCCTTTTGTTCCCCTTTCACTGCCCTTGTTGCTTGGTCACTGTGGTGGTTATTGTTGTGGTTGTTGTTGTTGTTTTGACCTTGCATCAGACAGAGAGAAAAGGAGAGAGCAGGGGAAAAACAGAGTGGGAGAGAAAGATAGAGCCCCTAAAGACCTGCTTCACCCCCTGTAAAGCGACTCCCCTGCAGGTGGGGTTCTGGGCGCCAGACCCCAGACCCTTCCACCTGTCCCCTCTTTTCGTGAGCGCCACAAGGCCTTAACCCTCTGACATACCGCCAAACCTCCCGGGATTTACTTTTGAAGGCAATATCACCTGCCTCATTTTGAATCTCATTATCCTGAGGGTCAGTCCTGGAGACAGCATCATGACACGACACACGGAGATCTCTGGTATCAGACAGCACCTGGAACAGCAGCTGGGGCTCTAGTGCCAGGGCAGGAGCAACTCCCCATCCACCGTCCACGGAGTCCACCTGCCCTCATTTTGGTCCTTTTCCCTCCAAAAAAGATCTTTCCCTTTTTTCACTCAGAAACAAGCAGCAGACAGGTTACCCAGGCAGGGGGAAAAAAATAATTAAAAATCCTTTTTTTTTTTTTTTTTTAGGCGTAGCGAATGACCATCTTCTGGGAAGTACAGGTTTTGAACCAGAAAACTCTGTCTGTCTGTGTCCTAGTCCACAGAAAGAGCCACTAGCCCAGCCAGATCTCACACTCAGATGGGGTGTTTTTGCCAGTCAAATGTCTGCACAGCGCACTAGGGATTGGGCGACCTGAGACACAAATGTTACATTGTAGATGGACTGTTTGCAGTGCTTGCTCCCCAGGACATTGGACTTTCTCAACTCCCTCCCCTACAGCATGAAAAAAAGGTTCTTGACCAACCATAGAGCAAATGGAGTAGGGGCGAGTGGAGCTTGTTGCATGTCTGTGCTGCTCATGCCCAGGTGTCTGTGGGGGGCCGTGGCAGAGGCTGTAAGGGGGCTAGGGGGCAGAAGGAGACTGTTTGAGAGCAGGCTGCAGGCAGGGGAGCCCGTGAGTGTGTGCAGGGCTGTGTGTGTGGTTGTGGTGGCAGGGGGTTAGGGCAGGTCCCCGTGCTGGATGTTGAGATGGCAGCTGGGCTGGCTCTGGGCCCCCAGGGCTGAAGCGCAGAAGCAGGGTGGCAGGAAAGTAGTGCATGGAGGCACACAGTAGATGTTAGTTGGGGAGCTGGGGGACAGAGGGCAAGGGGAAAGGGGGCATCCTTGAGCAGGGGTCTGGAGTAGAGAGTGGGGGGAGCTGGAGGCATGGAAGGTCCCAGGAACAAGGGATTGACAGGAACAGATTCCTGCACCCACCCACTGGATAGAAGCTGCAGCAGCCAGAGCACCAGCCCTGGCTTGCCTAGGCCAAGGGCACTGAATGAGTCCCGATGAGGATGAGGAAGAGAAGGAGGAGGAGGTGGAGGAGGAGGAGGAGGAGGAGGAGGAGGAGGAGGAGGAGGAGGAGGAAGAGGAGAAGGAAGAAGAGGAGGAGGAAGAGGAGTAGGAGGAGGAGTAGGGGCAGGGGGCAGCTATCAGTAGGCAATGGGATTAATAGAGGCCTCCATTACGGAGGCATGTGTCCAGGCAGGCACCCACCAATCCTCAGGGGCAGCTCAGGGCACCCAGGGACCTGGTGTGGGTATCTGTGGGGCGGGGACTGTCAGTCAGTCAGCAAGACTGTGTGTCAGTGCAAAAGGTGAGACAGGGGCCTGGCTGACCTTGGTCCCCAGCCCTGGGCTGTCAGATGCCAGCCCCATGCCCAGACACACACCAATCTGCCCATAGCCCCTTGGCCCGGCCGACCTGCACCTGCTTTGGCCTGGGGCTCTGGCTCTGGTGGCTGGCCACCAGCCCTCAAGGTCAAGTTCAGGGTGGGGGTCATGGCTGCTGGTCAACTGGATGGGCGGGGTCCCCGTGGCCTAGCAACCACAGGATCCCTCTGTGATGTCCTAGCCCCTGGCATTCTGTGCTGGCCACACTGGCACTGGGCAGCCCAACTGCCCTGCCACTAGGTCAGCCAGCAGCGCCCAGACGCCTGGGCCCTGGCACAGAGGGACGGAAGGATGGGAAGCCAGTGCTGACCGACAAGGGACCTCAGGGCTGGCAGTCAAGAGAAGACAGGTGGAGGTGTGCCCGGGATCCAGGGAGCCCAGGCCAGAGCTGCCTGCATGCCTGCCTGCCTTGCTGGATGTCTGTATGCTGCCTTTGTCCAGGTAGGTTTCTCAGGTCCCCTCCACTCCTGTCCTCTCCTGTCCTCTCCTGTCCTCTCCTGCCCTCACCATCCTCTCCCCTCTCCTCTCCTCTGCACTTTGCTTCTCTCCTTTGTCTGTCTTCTCTTCCGGGTGCCCTGCTCAACAGCTCCAGCACTTGTGATGGTTCTCCAGTGACAGCTGTTCGCAACCCCTTCCACCCCCTCCTTGCCCCTGAAGTGACCCAACTCACAGGTCTCCGGCTCAGCCCACCCACACCTACACCCCCCAACACATTCCCTGGTTCAGCCCCTCTGCCCTATTCAGCCGAACTCGCCCCTTTGCAACCTACCTATGCATCCTGGTTAGTCTTCACCATTCAAGGAGAGATCTCCTTTTATCCTTAGCTTGGTTCACTGGTGGATGGATGGATGGATGGATGGATGGATGGATGGATGGATGGATGCATGGATGGATGGATGGATGGATGTATAGATTGATGGGTGGATGGATGGATGCATGGACAGGTCAATGGATTGGTTTTGTAGAGGCAGAGTACCATCTAGGGGTACTTGAGACCGCTGGTGTCAGAGCCAGAGTCTATGTCAAATGTAAAACATTAATTCATCAATAACAAAAATGATTAAGTACCTATTAAAATAAATAAATAAATAAATATAAAAACTGGGTTAAAAAGTACATGGCGTCTTTGCCTTTCTGCATATGGTATGCTGTGAGGATCTTAACAAGGAAAGCATTGTCCTGAGTAGCCCCATTGAAGTAGTGGAATATTTCCTTTTTCTTTTTTTACTTTCAATTTTCTTGATTATTTATTGGAATAAATAGACAGGAATTGAGAGGGAAGGGAGGGATAGAGGGTTTGTGACACAGAGAGAGTCACCTTCAGCACTTCTGCACCACTTGTAAAGATTTCCCCCGGCAGGTGGGGACCAGGGTCTTGAAGCCCAGTCCCCCTGCATTGTAACATGAGTGCTTAACTGGGTGTGGCACCACCTGGTACCCTTGATGGGACACTTTATTTTAGCAATGAAAAGAAATTCTCGTGGCAAGGTAATAAATAAATGAAGAAATAAACAAAAGTGCATTTACATGAACTCTGGAAACACACAGGGACATATACATCTCTGTAACCTGTATTACTTATTCGTTGATTGATTGATTGCCTCAAGGGGTTATTGCCTCAGCTCAGTGCCTGCGCCACGAATAATCCACAGCCCCTGCACTCCTTTTGTTCCCCTTTCGCTGCCCTTGTTGCTTGGTCACTGTGGTGGTTATTGTTGTGGTTGTTGTTGTTGTTTTGACCTTGCATCAGACAGAGAGAAAAGGAGAGAGCAGGGGAAAAACAGAGTGGGAGAGAAAGATAGAGCCCCTAAAGACCTGCTTCACCCCCTGTAAAGCGACTCCCCTGCAGGTGGGGTTCTGGGCGCCAGACCCCAGACCCTTCCACCTGTCCCCTCTTTTCGTGAGCGCCACAAGGCCTTAACCCTCTGACATACCGCCAAACCTCCCGGGATTTACTTTTGAAGGCAATATCACCTGCCTCATTTTGAATCTCATTATCCTGAGGGTCAGTCCTGGAGACAGCGTCATGACACGACACACGGAGATCTCTGGTATCAGACAGCACCTGGAACAGCAGCTGGGGCTCTAGTGCCAGGGCAGGAGCAACTCCCCATCCACCGTCCACGGAGTCCACCTGCCCTCATTTTGGTCCTTTTCCCTCCAAAAAAGATCTTTCCCTTTTTTCACTCAGAAACAAGCAGCAGACAGGTTACCCAGGCAGGGGGAAAAAAATAATTAAAAAGCCTTTTTTTTTTTTTTTTTTTTTTTTTAGGCATAGCGAATGACCATCTTCTGGGAAGTACAGGTTTTGAACCAGAAAACACTGTCTGTCTGTGTCCTAGTCCACAGAAAGAGCCACTAGCCCAGCCAGATCTCACACTCAGATGGGGTGTTTTTGCCAGTCAAAAGTCTGCACAGCGCACTAGGGATTGGGCGGCCTGAGACCCAAATGTTACATTGTAGATGGACTGTTTGCAGTGCTTGCTCCCCAGGACATTGGACTTTCTCAACTCCCTCCCCTACAGCATGAAAAAAAAGGTTCTTGACCAACCATAGAGCAAATGGAGTAGGGGCGAGTGGAGCTTGTTGCATGTCTGTGCTGCTCATGCCCAGGTGTCTGTGGGGGGCCGTGGCAGAGGCTGTAAGGGGGCTAGGGGGCAGAAGGAGACTGTTTGAGAGCAGGCTGCAGGCAGGGGAGCCCGTGAGTGTGTGCAGGGCTGTGTGTGTGGGTGTGGTGGCAGGGGGTTAGGGCAGGTCCCCCTGCTGGATGGTGAGATGGCAGCTGGGCTGGCTCTGGGCCCCCAGGGCTGAAGCGCAGAAGCAGGGTGGCAGGAAAGTAGTGCATGGAGGCACACAGTAGATGTTAGTTGGGGAGCTGGGGGACAGAGGGCAAGGGGCAAGGGGGCATCCTTGAGCAGGGGTCTGGAGTAGAGAGTGGGGGGAGCTGGAGGCATGGAAGGTCCCAGGAACCAGGGATTGACAGGAACAGATTCCTGCACCCACCCACTGGATAGAAGCTGCAGCAGCCAGAGCACCAGCCCTGGCTTGCCTAGGCCAATGGCACTGAATGAGTCCCGCTGAGGATGAGGCAGAGAAGGAGGAGGAGGTGGAGGAGGAGGAGGAGGAGGAGGAGGAGGAAGAGGAGAAGGAAGAAGAGGAGGAGGAAGAGGAGTAGGAGGAGGAGTAGGGGTAGGAGGGCAGCTATCAGTAGGCAATGGGATTAATAGAGGCCTCCATTACGGTGGCATGTGTCCAGGCAGGCACCCACCAATCCTCAGGGGCAGCTCAGGGCACCCAGGGACCTGGTGTGGGTATCTGTGGGGCGGGGACTGTCAGTCAGTCAGCAAGACTGTGTGTCAGTGCAAAAGGTGAGACAGGGGCCTGGCGGACCTTGGTCCCCAGCCCTGGGCTGTCAGATGCCAGCCCCATGCCCAGACACACACCAATCTGCCCATAGCCCCTTGGCCCGGCCGACCTGCACCTGCTTTGGCCTGGGGCTCTGGCTCTGGTGGCTGGCCACCTGCCCTCAAGGTCAAGTTCAGGGTGGGGGTCATGGCTGCTGGTCAACTGGATGGGCGGGGTCCCCGTGGCCTTGCAACCACAGGAGCCCTCTGTGATGTCCTAGCCCCTGGCATTCTGTGCTGGCCACACTGGCACTGGGCAGCCCAACTGCCCTGCCACTAGGTCAGCCAGCAGCGCCCAGACGCCTGGGCCCTGGCACAGAGGGACGGAAGGATGGGAAGCCAGTGCTGACCGACAAGGGACCTCAGGGCTGGCAGTCAAGAGAAGACAGGTGGAGGTGTGCCCGGGATCCAGGGAGCCCAGGCCAGAGCTGCCTGCATGCCTGCCTGCCTTGCTGGATGTCTGTATGCTGCCTTTGTCCAGGTAGGTTTCTCAGGTCCCCTCCACTCCTGTCCTCTCCTGTCCTCTCCTGTCCTCTCCTGCCCTCACCATCCTCTCCCCTCTCCTCTCCTCTGCACTTTGCTTCTCTCCTTTGTCTGTCTTCTCTTCCGGGTGCCCTGCTCAACAGCTCCAGCACTTGTGATGGTTCTCCAGTGACAGCTGTTCGCAACCCCTTCCACCCCCTCCTTGCCCCTGAAGTGACCCAACTCACAGGTCTCCGGCTCACCCCACCCACACCTACACCCCCCAACACATTCCCTGGTTCAGCCCCTCTGCCCTATTCAGCCGAACTCGCCCCTTTGCAACCTACCTATGCATCCTGGTTAGTCTTCACCATTCAAGGAGAGATCTCCTTTTATCCTTAGCTTGGTTCACTGGTGGATGGATGGATGGATGCATGGATGGATGGATGGATGGATGGATGCATGGATGGATGGATGGATGGATGTATAGATTGATGGGTGGATGGATGGATGCATGGACAGGTCAATGGATTGGTTTTGTAGAGGCAGAGTACCATCTAGGGGTACTTGAGACCGCTGGTGTCAGAGCCAGAGTCTATGTCAAATGTAAAACATTAATTCATCAATAACAAAAATGATTAAGTACCTATTAAAATAAATAAATAAATAAATATAAAAACTTGGTTAAAAAGTACATGGCGTCTTTGCCTTTCTGCATATGGTATGCTGTGAGGATCTTAACAAGGAAAGCATTGTCCTGAGTAGCCCCATTGAAGTAGTGGAATATTTCCTTTTTCTTTTTTTACTTTCAATTTTCTTGATTATTTATTGGAATAAATAGACAGGAATTGAGAGGGAAGGGAGGGATAGAGGGTTTGTGACACAGAGAGAGTCACCTTCAGCACTTCTGCACCACTTGTAAAGATTTCCCCCGGCAGGTGGGGACCAGGGTCTTGAAGCCCAGTCCCCCTGCATTGTAACATGAGTGCTTAACTGGGTGTGGCACCACCTGGTACCCTTGATGGGACACTTTATTTTAGCAATGAAAAGAAATTCTCGTGGCAAGGTAATAAATAAATGAAGAAATAAACAAAAGTGCATTTACATGAACTCTGGAAACACACAGGGACATATACATCTCTGTAACCTGTATTACTTATTCGTTGATTGATTGATTGCCTCAAGGGGTTATTGCCTCAGCTCAGTGCCTGCGCCACGAATAATCCACAGCCCCTGCACTCCTTTTGTTCCCCTTTCGCTGCCCTTGTTGCTTGGTCACTGTGGTGGTTATTGTTGTGGTTGTTGTTGTTGTTTTGACCTTGCATCAGACAGAGAGAAAAGGAGAGAGCAGGGGAAAAACAGAGTGGGAGAGAAAGATAGAGCCCCTAAAGACCTGCTTCACCCCCTGTAAAGCGACTCCCCTGCAGGTGGGGTTCTGGGCGCCAGACCCCAGACCCTTCCACCTGTCCCCTCTTTTCGTGAGCGCCACAAGGCCTTAACCCTCTGACATACCGCCAAACCTCCCGGGATTTACTTTTGAAGGCAATATCACCTGCCTCATTTTGAATCTCATTATCCTGAGGGTCAGTCCTGGAGACAGCGTCATGACACGACACACGGAGATCTCTGGTATCAGACAGCACCTGGAACAGCAGCTGGGGCTCTAGTGCCAGGGCAGGAGCAACTCCCCATCCACCGTCCACGGAGTCCACCTGCCCTCATTTTGGTCCTTTTCCCTCCAAAAAAGATCTTTCCCTTTTTTCACTCAGAAACAAGCAGCAGACAGGTTACCCAGGCAGGGGGAAAAAAATAATTAAAAAGCCTTTTTTTTTTTTTTTTTTTTTTTTTTTAGGCGTAGCGAATGACCATCTTCTGGGAAGTACAGGTTTTGAACCAGAAAACTCTGTCTGTCTGTGTCCTAGTCCACAGAAAGAGCCACTAGCCCAGCCAGATCTCACACTCAGATGGGGTGTTTTTGCCAGTCAAAAGTCTGCACAGCGCACTAGGGATTGGGCGGCCTGAGACCCAAATGTTACATTGTAGATGGACTGTTTGCAGTGCTTGCTCCCCAGGACATTGGACTTTCTCAACTCCCTCCCCTACAGCATGAAAAAAAAGGTTCTTGACCAACCATAGAGCAAATGGAGTAGGGGCGAGTGGAGCTTGTTGCATGTCTGTGCTGCTCATGCCCAGGTGTCTGTGGGGGGCCGTGGCAGAGGCTGTAAGGGGGCTAGGGGGCAGAAGGAGACTGTTTGAGAGCAGGCTGCAGGCAGGGGAGCCCGTGAGTGTGTGCAGGGCTGTGTGTGTGGGTGTGGTGGCAGGGGGTTAGGGCAGGTCCCCCTGCTGGATGGTGAGATGGCAGCTGGGCTGGCTCTGGGCCCCCAGGGCTGAAGCGCAGAAGCAGGGTGGCAGGAAAGTAGTGCATGGAGGCACACAGTAGATGTTAGTTGGGGAGCTGGGGGACAGAGGGCAAGGGGCAAGGGGGCATCCTTGAGCAGGGGTCTGGAGTAGAGAGTGGGGGGAGCTGGAGGCATGGAAGGTCCCAGGAACCAGGGATTGACAGGAACAGATTCCTGCACCCACCCACTGGATAGAAGCTGCAGCAGCCAGAGCACCAGCCCTGGCTTGCCTAGGCCAATGGCACTGAATGAGTCCCGCTGAGGATGAGGCAGAGAAGGAGGAGGAGGTGGAGGAGGAGGAGGAGGAGGAGGAGGAGGAAGAGGAGAAGGAAGAAGAGGAGGAGGAAGAGGAGTAGGAGGAGGAGTAGGGGTAGGAGGGCAGCTATCAGTAGGCAATGGGATTAATAGAGGCCTCCATTACGGTGGCATGTGTCCAGGCAGGCACCCACCAATCCTCAGGGGCAGCTCAGGGCACCCAGGGACCTGGTGTGGGTATCTGTGGGGCGGGGACTGTCAGTCAGTCAGCAAGACTGTGTGTCAGTGCAAAAGGTGAGACAGGGGCCTGGCGGACCTTGGTCCCCAGCCCTGGGCTGTCAGATGCCAGCCCCATGCCCAGACACACACCAATCTGCCCATAGCCCCTTGGCCCGGCCGACCTGCACCTGCTTTGGCCTGGGGCTCTGGCTCTGGTGGCTGGCCACCTGCCCTCAAGGTCAAGTTCAGGGTGGGGGTCATGGCTGCTGGTCAACTGGATGGGCGGGGTCCCCGTGGCCTTGCAACCACAGGAGCCCTCTGTGATGTCCTAGCCCCTGGCATTCTGTGCTGGCCACACTGGCACTGGGCAGCCCAACTGCCCTGCCACTAGGTCAGCCAGCAGCGCCCAGACGCCTGGGCCCTGGCACAGAGGGACGGAAGGATGGGAAGCCAGTGCTGACCGACAAGGGACCTCAGGGCTGGCAGTCAAGAGAAGACAGGTGGAGGTGTGCCCGGGATCCAGGGAGCCCAGGCCAGAGCTGCCTGCATGCCTGCCTGCCTTGCTGGATGTCTGTATGCTGCCTTTGTCCAGGTAGGTTTCTCAGGTCCCCTCCACTCCTGTCCTCTCCTGTCCTCTCCTGTCCTCTCCTGCCCTCACCATCCTCTCCCCTCTCCTCTCCTCTGCACTTTGCTTCTCTCCTTTGTCTGTCTTCTCTTCCGGGTGCCCTGCTCAACAGCTCCAGCACTTGTGATGGTTCTCCAGTGACAGCTGTTCGCAACCCCTTCCACCCCCTCCTTGCCCCTGAAGTGACCCAACTCACAGGTCTCCGGCTCACCCCACCCACACCTACACCCCCCAACACATTCCCTGGTTCAGCCCCTCTGCCCTATTCAGCCGAACTCGCCCCTTTGCAACCTACCTATGCATCCTGGTTAGTCTTCACCATTCAAGGAGAGATCTCCTTTTATCCTTAGCTTGGTTCACTGGTGGATGGATGGATGGATGCATGGATGGATGGATGGATGGATGGATGCATGGATGGATGGATGGATGGATGTATAGATTGATGGGTGGATGGATGGATGCATGGACAGGTCAATGGATTGGTTTTGTAGAGGCAGAGTACCATCTAGGGGTACTTGAGACCGCTGGTGTCAGAGCCAGAGTCTATGTCAAATGTAAAACATTAATTCATCAATAACAAAAATGATTAAGTACCTATTAAAATAAATAAATAAATAAATATAAAAACTGGGTTAAAAAGTACATGGCGTCTTTGCCTTTCTGCATATGGTATGCTGTGAGGATCTTAACAAGGAAAGCATTGTCCTGAGTAGCCCCATTGAAGTAGTGGAATATTTCCTTTTTCTTTTTTTACTTTCAATTTTCTTGATTATTTATTGGAATAAATAGACAGGAATTGAGAGGGAAGGGAGGGATAGAGGGTTTGTGACACAGAGAGAGTCACCTTCAGCACTTCTGCACCACTTGTAAAGATTTCCCCCGGCAGGTGGGGACCAGGGTCTTGAAGCCCAGTCCCCCTGCATTGTAACATGAGTGCTTAACTGGGTGTGGCACCACCTGGTACCCTTGATGGGACACTTTTTTTTAGCAATGAAAAGAAATTCTCGTGGCAAGGTAATAAATAAATGAAGAAATAAACAAAAGTGCATTTACATGAACTCTGGAAACACACAGGGACATATACATCTCTGTAACCTGTATTACTTATTCGTTGATTGATTGATTGCCTCAAGGGGTTATTGCCTCAGCTCAGTGCCTGCGCCACGAATAATCCACAGCCCCTGCACTCCTTTTGTTCCCCTTTCGCTGCCCTTGTTGCTTGGTCACTGTGGTGGTTATTGTTGTGGTTGTTGTTGTTGTTTTGACCTTGCATCAGACAGAGAGAAAAGGAGAGAGCAGGGGAAAAACAGAGTGGGAGAGAAAGATAGAGCCCCTAAAGACCTGCTTCACCCCCTGTAAAGCGACTCCCCTGCAGGTGGGGTTCTGGGCGCCAGACCCCAGACCCTTCCACCTGTCCCCTCTTTTCGTGAGCGCCACAAGGCCTTAACCCTCTGACATACCGCCAAACCTCCCGGGATTTACTTTTGAAGGCAATATCACCTGCCTCATTTTGAATCTCATTATCCTGAGGGTCAGTCCTGGAGACAGCGTCATGACACGACACACGGAGATCTCTGGTATCAGACAGCACCTGGAACAGCAGCTGGGGCTCTAGTGCCAGGGCAGGAGCAACTCCCCATCCACCGTCCACGGAGTCCACCTGCCCTCATTTTGGTCCTTTTCCCTCCAAAAAAGATCTTTCCCTTTTTTCACTCAGAAACAAGCAGCAGACAGGTTACCCAGGCAGGGGGAAAAAAATAATTAAAAAGCCTTTTTTTTTTTTTTTTTTTTTTTAGGCGTAGCGAATGACCATCTTCTGGGAAGTACAGGTTTTGAACCAGAAAACACTGTCTGTCTGTGTCCTAGTCCACAGAAAGAGCCACTAGCCCAGCCAGATCTCACACTCAGATGGGGTGTTTTTGCCAGTCAAAAGTCTGCACAGCGCACTAGGGATTGGGCGGCCTGAGACCCAAATGTTACATTGTAGATGGACTGTTTGCAGTGCTTGCTCCCCAGGACATTGGACTTTCTCAACTCCCTCCCCTACAGCATGAAAAAAAAGGTTCTTGACCAACCATAGAGCAAATGGAGTAGGGGCGAGTGGAGCTTGTTGCATGTCTGTGCTGCTCATGCCCAGGTGTCTGTGGGGGGCCGTGGCAGAGGCTGTAAGGGGGCTAGGGGGCAGAAGGAGACTGTTTGAGAGCAGGCTGCAGGCAGGGGAGCCCGTGAGTGTGTGCAGGGCTGTGTGTGTGGGTGTGGTGGCAGGGGGTTAGGGCAGGTCCCCCTGCTGGATGGTGAGATGGCAGCTGGGCTGGCTCTGGGCCCCCAGGGCTGAAGCGCAGAAGCAGGGTGGCAGGAAAGTAGTGCATGGAGGCACACAGTAGATGTTAGTTGGGGAGCTGGGGGACAGAGGGCAAGGGGCAAGGGGGCATCCTTGAGCAGGGGTCTGGAGTAGAGAGTGGGGGGAGCTGGAGGCATGGAAGGTCCCAGGAACCAGGGATTGACAGGAACAGATTCCTGCACCCACCCACTGGATAGAAGCTGCAGCAGCCAGAGCACCAGCCCTGGCTTGCCTAGGCCAATGGCACTGAATGAGTCCCGCTGAGGATGAGGCAGAGAAGGAGGAGGAGGAGGAGGAGGAGGAGGAGGAGGAGGAGGAGGAAGAGGAGAAGGAAGAAGAGGAGGAGGAAGAGGAGTAGGAGGAGGAGTAGGGGTAGGAGGGCAGCTATCAGTAGGCAATGGGATTAATAGAGGCCTCCATTACGGTGGCATGTGTCCAGGCAGGCACCCACCAATCCTCAGGGGCAGCTCAGGGCACCCAGGGACCTGGTGTGGGTATCTGTGGGGCGGGGACTGTCAGTCAGTCAGCAAGACTGTGTGTCAGTGCAAAAGGTGAGACAGGGGCCTGGCGGACCTTGGTCCCCAGCCCTGGGCTGTCAGATGCCAGCCCCATGCCCAGACACACACCAATCTGCCCATAGCCCCTTGGCCCGGCCGACCTGCACCTGCTTTGGCCTGGGGCTCTGGCTCTGGTGGCTGGCCACCTGCCCTCAAGGTCAAGTTCAGGGTGGGGGTCATGGCTGCTGGTCAACTGGATGGGCGGGGTCCCCGTGGCCTTGCAACCACAGGAGCCCTCTGTGATGTCCTAGCCCCTGGCATTCTGTGCTGGCCACACTGGCACTGGGCAGCCCAACTGCCCTGCCACTAGGTCAGCCAGCAGCGCCCAGACGCCTGGGCCCTGGCACAGAGGGACGGAAGGATGGGAAGCCAGTGCTGACCGACAAGGGACCTCAGGGCTGGCAGTCAAGAGAAGACAGGTGGAGGTGTGCCCGGGATCCAGGGAGCCCAGGCCAGAGCTGCCTGCATGCCTGCCTGCCTTGCTGGATGTCTGTATGCTGCCTTTGTCCAGGTAGGTTTCTCAGGTCCCCTCCACTCCTGTCCTCTCCTGTCCTCTCCTGTCCTCTCCTGCCCTCATCATCCTCTCCCCTCTCCTCTCCTCTGCACTTTGCTTCTCTCCTTTGTCTGTCTTCTCTTCCGGGTGCCCTGCTCAACAGCTCCAGCACTTGTGATGGTTCTCCAGTGACAGCTGTTCGCAACCCCTTCCACCCCCTCCTTGCCCCTGAAGTGACCCAACTCACAGGTCTCCGGCTCACCCCACCCACACCTACACCCCCCAACACATTCCCTGGTTCAGCCCCTCTGCCCTATTCAGCCGAACTCGCCCCTTTGCAACCTACCTATGCATCCTGGTTAGTCTTCACCATTCAAGGAGAGATCTCCTTTTATCCTTAGCTTGGTTCACTGGTGGATGGATGGATGGATGCATGGATGGATGGATGGATGGATGGATGCATGGATGGATGGATGGATGGATGTATAGATTGATGGGTGGATGGATGGATGCATGGACAGGTCAATGGATTGGTTTTGTAGAGGCAGAGTACCATCTAGGGGTACTTGAGACCGCTGGTGTCAGAGCCAGAGTCTATGTCAAATGTAAAACATTAATTCATCAATAACAAAAATGATTAAGTACCTATTAAAATAAATAAATAAATAAATATAAAAACTGGGTTAAAAAGTACATGGCGTCTTTGCCTTTCTGCATATGGTATGCTGTGAGGATCTTAACAAGGAAAGCATTGTCCTGAGTAGCCCCATTGAAGTAGTGGAATATTTCCTTTTTCTTTTTTTACTTTCAATTTTCTTGATTATTTATTGGAATAAATAGACAGGAATTGAGAGGGAAGGGAGGGATAGAGGGTTTGTGACACAGAGAGAGTCACCTTCAGCACTTCTGCACCACTTGTAAAGATTTCCCCCGGCAGGTGGGGACCAGGGTCTTGAAGCCCAGTCCCCCTGCATTGTAACATGAGTGCTTAACTGGGTGTGGCACCACCTGGTACCCTTGATGGGACACTTTTTTTTAGCAATGAAAAGAAATTCTCGTGGCAAGGTAATAAATAAATGAAGAAATAAACAAAAGTGCATTTACATGAACTCTGGAAACACACAGGGACATATACATCTCTGTAACCTGTATTATTCGTTGATTGATTGATTGCCTCAAGGGGTTATTGCCTCAGCTCAGTGCCTGCGCCACGAATAATCCACAGCCCCTGCACTCCTTTTGTTCCCCTTTCGCTGCCCTTGTTGCTTGGTCACTGTGGTGGTTATTGTTGTGGTTGTTGTTGTTGTTTTGACCTTGCATCAGACAGAGAGAAAAGGAGAGAGCAGGGGAAAAACAGAGTGGGAGAGAAAGATAGAGCCCCTAAAGACCTGCTTCACCCCCTGTAAAGCGACTCCCCTGCAGGTGGGGTTCTGGGCGCCAGACCCCAGACCCTTCCACCTGTCCCCTCTTTTCGTGAGCGCCACAAGGCCTTAACCCTCTGACATACCGCCAAACCTCCCGGGATTTACTTTTGAAGGCAATATCACCTGCCTCATTTTGAATCTCATTATCCTGAGGGTCAGTCCTGGAGACAGCGTCATGACACGACACACGGAGATCTCTGGTATCAGACAGCACCTGGAACAGCAGCTGGGGCTCTAGTGCCAGGGCAGGAGCAACTCCCCATCCACCGTCCACGGAGTCCACCTGCCCTCATTTTGGTCCTTTTCCCTCCAAAAAAGATCTTTCCCTTTTTTCACTCAGAAACAAGCAGCAGACAGGTTACCCAGGCAGGGGGAAAAAAATAATTAAAAAGCCTTTTTTTTTTTTTTTTTTTTTTTTTTTTAGGCGTAGCGAATGACCATCTTCTGGGAAGTACAGGTTTTGAACCAGAAAACACTGTCTGTCTGTGTCCTAGTCCACAGAAAGAGCCACTAGCCCAGCCAGATCTCACACTCAGATGGGGTGTTTTTGCCAGTCAAAAGTCTGCACAGCGCACTAGGGATTGGGCGGCCTGAGACCCAAATGTTACATTGTAGATGGACTGTTTGCAGTGCTTGCTCCCCAGGACATTGGACTTTCTCAACTCCCTCCCCTACAGCATGAAAAAAAAGGTTCTTGACCAACCATAGAGCAAATGGAGTAGGGGCGAGTGGAGCTTGTTGCATGTCTGTGCTGCTCATGCCCAGGTGTCTGTGGGGGGCCGTGGCAGAGGCTGTAAGGGGGCTAGGGGGCAGAAGGAGACTGTTTGAGAGCAGGCTGCAGGCAGGGGAGCCCGTGAGTGTGTGCAGGGCTGTGTGTGTGGGTGTGGTGGCAGGGGGTTAGGGCAGGTCCCCCTGCTGGATGGTGAGATGGCAGCTGGGCTGGCTCTGGGCCCCCAGGGCTGAAGCGCAGAAGCAGGGTGGCAGGAAAGTAGTGCATGGAGGCACACAGTAGATGTTAGTTGGGGAGCTGGGGGACAGAGGGCAAGGGGCAAGGGGGCATCCTTGAGCAGGGGTCTGGAGTAGAGAGTGGGGGGAGCTGGAGGCATGGAAGGTCCCAGGAACCAGGGATTGACAGGAACAGATTCCTGCACCCACCCACTGGATAGAAGCTGCAGCAGCCAGAGCACCAGCCCTGGCTTGCCTAGGCCAATGGCACTGAATGAGTCCCGCTGAGGATGAGGCAGAGAAGGAGGAGGAGGTGGAGGAGGAGGAGGAGGAGGAGGAGGAGGAAGAGGAGAAGGAAGAAGAGGAGGAGGAAGAGGAGTAGGAGGAGGAGTAGGGGTAGGAGGGCAGCTATCAGTAGGCAATGGGATTAATAGAGGCCTCCATTACGGTGGCATGTGTCCAGGCAGGCACCCACCAATCCTCAGGGGCAGCTCAGGGCACCCAGGGACCTGGTGTGGGTATCTGTGGGGCGGGGACTGTCAGTCAGTCAGCAAGACTGTGTGTCAGTGCAAAAGGTGAGACAGGGGCCTGGCGGACCTTGGTCCCCAGCCCTGGGCTGTCAGATGCCAGCCCCATGCCCAGACACACACCAATCTGCCCATAGCCCCTTGGCCCGGCCGACCTGCACCTGCTTTGGCCTGGGGCTCTGGCTCTGGTGGCTGGCCACCTGCCCTCAAGGTCAAGTTCAGGGTGGGGGTCATGGCTGCTGGTCAACTGGATGGGCGGGGTCCCCGTGGCCTTGCAACCACAGGAGCCCTCTGTGATGTCCTAGCCCCTGGCATTCTGTGCTGGCCACACTGGCACTGGGCAGCCCAACTGCCCTGCCACTAGGTCAGCCAGCAGCGCCCAGACGCCTGGGCCCTGGCACAGAGGGACGGAAGGATGGGAAGCCAGTGCTGACCGACAAGGGACCTCAGGGCTGGCAGTCAAGAGAAGACAGGTGGAGGTGTGCCCGGGATCCAGGGAGCCCAGGCCAGAGCTGCCTGCATGCCTGCCTGCCTTGCTGGATGTCTGTATGCTGCCTTTGTCCAGGTAGGTTTCTCAGGTCCCCTCCACTCCTGTCCTCTCCTGTCCTCTCCTGTCCTCTCCTGCCCTCATCATCCTCTCCCCTCTCCTCTCCTCTGCACTTTGCTTCTCTCCTTTGTCTGTCTTCTCTTCCGGGTGCCCTGCTCAACAGCTCCAGCACTTGTGATGGTTCTCCAGTGACAGCTGTTCACAACCCCTTCCACCCCCTCCTTGCCCCTGAAGTGACCCAACTCACAGGTCTCCGGCTCACCCCACCCACACCTACACCCCCCAACACATTCCCTGGTTCAGCCCCTCTGCCCTATTCAGCCGAACTCGCCCCTTTGCAACCTACCTATGCATCCTGGTTAGTCTTCACCATTCAAGGAGAGATCTCCTTTTATCCTTAGCTTGGTTCACTGGTGGATGGATGGATGGATGCATGGATGGATGGATGGATGGATGGATGCATGGATGGATGGATGGATGGATGTATAGATTGATGGGTGGATGGATGGATGCATGGACAGGTCAATGGATTGGTTTTGTAGAGGCAGAGTACCATCTAGGGGTACTTGAGACCGCTGGTGTCAGAGCCAGAGTCTATGTCAAATGTAAAACATTAATTCATCAATAACAAAAATGATTAAGTACCTATTAAAATAAATAAATAAATAAATATAAAAACTGGGTTAAAAAGTACATGGCGTCTTTGCCTTTCTGCATATGGTATGCTGTGAGGATCTTAACAAGGAAAGCATTGTCCTGAGTAGCCCCATTGAAGTAGTGGAATATTTCCTTTTTCTTTTTTTACTTTCAATTTTCTTGATTATTTATTGGAATAAATAGACAGGAATTGAGAGGGAAGGGAGGGATAGAGGGTTTGTGACACAGAGAGAGTCACCTTCAGCACTTCTGCACCACTTGTAAAGATTTCCCCCGGCAGGTGGGGACCAGGGTCTTGAAGCCCAGTCCCCCTGCATTGTAACATGAGTGCTTAACTGGGTGTGGCACCACCTGGTACCCTTGATGGGACACTTTTTTTTAGCAATGAATAGAAATTCTCGTGGCAAGGTAATAAATAAATGAAGAAATAAACAAAAGTGCATTTACATGAACTCTGGAAACACACAGGGACATATACATCTCTGTAACCTGTATTACTTATTCGTTGATTGATTGATTGCCTCAAGGGGTTATTGCCTCAGCTCAGTGCCTGCGCCACGAATAATCCACAGCCCCTGCACTCCTTTTGTTCCCCTTTCACTGCCCTTGTTGCTTGGTCACTGTGGTGGTTATTGTTGTGGTTGTTGTTGTTGTTTTGACCTTGCATCAGACAGAGAGAAAAGGAGAGAGCAGGGGAAAAACAGAGTGGGAGAGAAAGATAGAGCCCCTAAAGACCTGCTTCACCCCCTGTAAAGCGACTCCCCTGCAGGTGGGGTTCTGGGCGCCAGACCCCAGACCCTTCCACCTGTCCCCTCTTTTCGTGAGCGCCACAAGGCCTTAACCCTCTGACATACCGCCAAAACTCCCGGGATTTACTTTTGAAGGCAATAATCACCTGCCTCATTTTGAATCTCATTATCCTGAGGGTCAGTCCTGGAGACAGCGTCATGACACGACACACGGAGATCTCTGGTATCAGACAGCACCTGGAACAGCAGCTGGGGCTCTAGTGCCAGGGCAGGAGCAACTCCCCATCCACCGTCCACGGAGTCCACCTGCCCTCATTTTGGTCCTTTTCCCTCCAAAAAAGATCTTTCCCTTTTTTCACTCAGAAACAAGCAGCAGACAGGTTACCCAGGCAGGGGGAAAAAAATAATTAAAAAGCCTTTTTTTTTTTTTTTTTTTTTTTTTTTTTAGGCGTAGCAAATGACCATCTTCTGGGAAGTACAGGTTTTGAACCAGAAAACTCTGTCTGTCTGTGTCCTAGTCCACAGAAAGAGCCACTAGCCCAGCCAGATCTCACACTCAGATGGGGTGTTTTTGCCAGTCAAATGTCTGCACAGCGCACTAGGGATTGGGCGGCCTGAGACCCAAATGTTACATTGTAGATGGACTGTTTGCAGTGCTTGCTCCCCAGGACATTGGACTTTCTCAACTCCCTCCCCTACAGCATGAAAAAAAAGGTTCTTGACCAACCATAGAGCAAATGGAGTAGGGGCGAGTGGAGCTTGTTGCATGTCTGTGCTGCTCATGCCCAGGTGTCTGTGGGGGGCCGTGGCAGAGGCTGTAAGGGGGCTAGGGGGCAGAAGGAGACTGTTTGAGAGCAGGCTGCAGGCAGGGGAGCCCGTGAGTGTGTGCAGGGCTGTGTGTGTGGGTGTGGTGGCAGGGGGTTAGGGCAGGTCCCCCTGCTGGATGGTGAGATGGCAGCTGGGCTGGCTCTGGGCCCCCAGGGCTGAAGCGCAGAAGCAGGGTGGCAGGAAAGTAGTGCATGGAGGCACACAGTAGATGTTAGTTGGGGAGCTGGGGGACAGAGGGCAAGGGGCAAGGGGGCATCCTTGAGCAGGGGTCTGGAGTAGAGAGTGGGGGGAGCTGGAGGCATGGAAGGTCCCAGGAACCAGGGATTGACAGGAACAGATTCCTGCACCCACCCACTGGATAGAAGCTGCAGCAGCCAGAGCACCAGCCCTGGCTTGCCTAGGCCAATGGCACTGAATGAGTCCCGCTGAGGATGAGGCAGAGAAGGAGGAGGAGGTGGAGGAGGAGGAGGAGGAGGAGGAGGAGGAGGAAGAGGAGAAGGAAGAAGAGGAGGAGGAAGAGGAGTAGGAGGAGGAGTAGGGGCAGGAGGGCAGCTATCAGTAGGCAATGGGATTAATAGAGGCCTCCATTACGGTGGCATGTGTCCAGGCAGGCACCCACCAATCCTCAGGGGCAGCTCAGGGCACCCAGGGACCTGGTGTGGGTATCTGTGGGGCGGGGACTGTCAGTCAGTCAGCAAGACTGTGTGTCAGTGCAAAAGGTGAGACAGGGGCCTGGCGGACCTTGGTCCCCAGCCCTGGGCTGTCAGATGCCAGCCCCATGCCCAGACACACACCAATCTGCCCATAGCCCCTTGGCCCGGCCGACCTGCACCTGCTTTGGCCTGGGGCTCTGGCTCTGGTGGCTGGCCACCTGCCCTCAAGGTCAAGTTCAGGGTGGGGGTCATGGCTGCTGGTCAACTGGATGGGCGGGGTCCCCGTGGCCTTGCAACCACAGGAGCCCTCTGTGATGTCCTAGCCCCTGGCATTCTGTGCTGGCCACACTGGCACTGGGCAGCCCAACTGCCCTGCCACTAGGTCAGCCAGCAGCGCCCAGACGCCTGGGCCCTGGCACAGAGGGACGGAAGGATGGGAAGCCAGTGCTGACCGACAAGGGACCTCAGGGCTGGCAGTCAAGAGAAGACAGGTGGAGGTGTGCCCGGGATCCAGGGAGCCCAGGCCAGAGCTGCCTGCATGCCTGCCTGCCTTGCTGGATGTCTGTATGCTGCCTTTGTCCAGGTAGGTTTCTCAGGTCCCCTCCACTCCTGTCCTCTCCTGTCCTCTCCTGTCCTCTCCTGCCCTCATCATCCTCTCCCCTCTCCTCTCCTCTGCACTTTGCTTCTCTCCTTTGTCTGTCTTCTCTTCCGGGTGCCCTGCTCAACAGCTCCAGCACTTGTGATGGTTCTCCAGTGACAGCTGTTCGCAACCCCTTCCACCCCCTCCTTGCCCCTGAAGTGACCCAACTCACAGGTCTCCGGCTCACCCCACCCACACCTACACCCCCCAACACATTCCCTGGTTCAGCCCCTCTGCCCTATTCAGCCGAACTCGCCCCTTTGCAACCTACCTATGCATCCTGGTTAGTCTTCACCATTCAAGGAGAGATCTCCTTTTATCCTTAGCTTGGTTCACTGGTGGATGGATGGATGGATGCATGGATGGATGGATGGATGGATGGATGCATGGATGGATGGATGGATGGATGTATAGATTGATGGGTGGATGGATGGATGCATGGACAGGTCAATGGATTGGTTTTGTAGAGGCAGAGTACCATCTAGGGGTACTTGAGACCGCTGGTGTCAGAGCCAGAGTCTATGTCAAATGTAAAACATTAATTCATCAATAACAAAAATGATTAAGTACCTATTAAAATAAATAAATAAATAAATATAAAAACTGGGTTAAAAAGTACATGGCGTCTTTGCCTTTCTGCATATGGTATGCTGTGAGGATCTTAACAAGGAAAGCATTGTCCTGAGTAGCCCCATTGAAGTAGTGGAATATTTCCTTTTTCTTTTTTTACTTTCAATTTTCTTGATTATTTATTGGAATAAATAGACAGGAATTGAGAGGGAAGGGAGGGATAGAGGGTTTGTGACACAGAGAGAGTCACCTTCAGCACTTCTGCACCACTTGTAAAGATTTCCCCCGGCAGGTGGGGACCAGGGTCTTGAAGCCCAGTCCCCCTGCATTGTAACATGAGTGCTTAACTGGGTGTGGCACCACCTGGTACCCTTGATGGGACACTTTTTTTTAGCAATGAAAAGAAATTCTCGTGGCAAGGTAATAAATAAATGAAGAAATAAACAAAAGTGCATTTACATGAACTCTGGAAACACACAGGGACATATACATCTCTGTAACCTGTATTACTTATTCGTTGATTGATTGATTGCCTCAAGGGGTTATTGCCTCAGCTCAGTGCCTGCGCCACGAATAATCCACAGCCCCTGCACTCCTTTTGTTCCCCTTTCGCTGCCCTTGTTGCTTGGTCACTGTGGTGGTTATTGTTGTGGTTGTTGTTGTTGTTTTGACCTTGCATCAGACAGAGAGAAAAGGAGAGAGCAGGGGAAAAACAGAGTGGGAGAGAAAGATAGAGCCCCTAAAGACCTGCTTCACCCCCTGTAAAGCGACTCCCCTGCAGGTGGGGTTCTGGGCGCCAGACCCCAGACCCTTCCACCTGTCCCCTCTTTTCGTGAGCGCCACAAGGCCTTAACCCTCTGACATACCGCCAAACCTCCCGGGATTTACTTTTGAAGGCAATATCACCTGCCTCATTTTGAATCTCATTATCCTGAGGGTCAGTCCTGGAGACAGCGTCATGACACGACACACGGAGATCTCTGGTATCAGACAGCACCTGGAACAGCAGCTGGGGCTCTAGTGCCAGGGCAGGAGCAACTCCCCATCCACCGTCCACGGAGTCCACCTGCCCTCATTTTGGTCCTTTTCCCTCCAAAAAAGATCTTTCCCTTTTTTCACTCAGAAACAAGCAGCAGACAGGTTACCCAGGCAGGGGGAAAAAAATAATTAAAAAGCCTTTTTTTTTTTTTTTTTTTTTTTAGGCGTAGCGAATGACCATCTTCTGGGAAGTACAGGTTTTGAACCAGAAAACACTGTCTGTCTGTGTCCTAGTCCACAGAAAGAGCCACTAGCCCAGCCAGATCTCACACTCAGATGGGGTGTTTTTGCCAGTCAAAAGTCTGCACAGCGCACTAGGGATTGGGCGGCCTGAGACCCAAATGTTACATTGTAGATGGACTGTTTGCAGTGCTTGCTCCCCAGGACATTGGACTTTCTCAACTCCCTCCCCTACAGCATGAAAAAAAAGGTTCTTGACCAACCATAGAGCAAATGGAGTAGGGGCGAGTGGAGCTTGTTGCATGTCTGTGCTGCTCATGCCCAGGTGTCTGTGGGGGGCCGTGGCAGAGGCTGTAAGGGGGCTAGGGGGCAGAAGGAGACTGTTTGAGAGCAGGCTGCAGGCAGGGGAGCCCGTGAGTGTGTGCAGGGCTGTGTGTGTGGGTGTGGTGGCAGGGGGTTAGGGCAGGTCCCCCTGCTGGATGGTGAGATGGCAGCTGGGCTGGCTCTGGGCCCCCAGGGCTGAAGCGCAGAAGCAGGGTGGCAGGAAAGTAGTGCATGGAGGCACACAGTAGATGTTAGTTGGGGAGCTGGGGGACAGAGGGCAAGGGGCAAGGGGGCATCCTTGAGCAGGGGTCTGGAGTAGAGAGTGGGGGGAGCTGGAGGCATGGAAGGTCCCAGGAACCAGGGATTGACAGGAACAGATTCCTGCACCCACCCACTGGATAGAAGCTGCAGCAGCCAGAGCACCAGCCCTGGCTTGCCTAGGCCAATGGCACTGAATGAGTCCCGCTGAGGATGAGGCAGAGAAGGAGGAGGAGGTGGAGGAGGAGGAGGAGGAGGAGGAGGAGGAAGAGGAGAAGGAAGAAGAGGAGGAGGAAGAGGAGTAGGAGGAGGAGTAGGGGTAGGAGGGCAGCTATCAGTAGGCAATGGGATTAATAGAGGCCTCCATTACGGTGGCATGTGTCCAGGCAGGCACCCACCAATCCTCAGGGGCAGCTCAGGGCACCCAGGGACCTGGTGTGGTTATCTGTGGGGCGGGGACTGTCAGTCAGTCAGCAAGACTGTGTGTCAGTGCAAAAGGTGAGACAGGGGCCTGGCGGACCTTGGTCCCCAGCCCTGGGCTGTCAGATGCCAGCCCCATGCCCAGACACACACCAATCTGCCCATAGCCCCTTGGCCCGGCCGACCTGCACCTGCTTTGGCCTGGGGCTCTGGCTCTGGTGGCTGGCCACCTGCCCTCAAGGTCAAGTTCAGGGTGGGGGTCATGGCTGCTGGTCAACTGGATGGGCGGGGTCCCCGTGGCCTTGCAACCACAGGAGCCCTCTGTGATGTCCTAGCCCCTGGCATTCTGTGCTGGCCACACTGGCACTGGGCAGCCCAACTGCCCTGCCACTAGGTCAGCCAGCAGCGCCCAGACGCCTGGGCCCTGGCACAGAGGGACGGAAGGATGGGAAGCCAGTGCTGACCGACAAGGGACCTCAGGGCTGGCAGTCAAGAGAAGACAGGTGGAGGTGTGCCCGGGATCCAGGGAGCCCAGGCCAGAGCTGCCTGCATGCCTGCCTGCCTTGCTGGATGTCTGTATGCTGCCTTTGTCCAGGTAGGTTTCTCAGGTCCCCTCC
Source organism: Erinaceus europaeus (assembly GCF_950295315.1). Taxonomy (NCBI): domain Eukaryota; kingdom Metazoa; phylum Chordata; class Mammalia; order Eulipotyphla; family Erinaceidae; genus Erinaceus; species Erinaceus europaeus. The sequence continues at coordinate 134,292 of NW_026647120.1, read as the reverse complement.
ACTCCTGTCCTCTCCTGTCCTCTCCTGTCCTCTCCTGCCCTCATCATCCTCTCCCCTCTCCTCTCCTCTGCACTTTGCTTCTCTCCTTTGTCTGTCTTCTCTTCCGGGTGCCCTGCTCAACAGCTCCAGCACTTGTGATGGTTCTCCAGTGACAGCTGTTCGCAACCCCTTCCACCCCCTCCTTGCCCCTGAAGTGACCCAACTCACAGGTCTCCGGCTCACCCCACCCACACCTACACCCCCCAACACATTCCCTGGTTCAGCCCCTCTGCCCTATTCAGCCGAACTCGCCCCTTTGCAACCTACCTATGCATCCTGGTTAGTCTTCACCATTCAAGGAGAGATCTCCTTTTATCCTTAGCTTGGTTCACTGGTGGATGGATGGATGGATGCATGGATGGATGGATGGATGGATGGATGCATGGATGGATGGATGGATGGATGTATAGATTGATGGGTGGATGGATGGATGCATGGACAGGTCAATGGATTGGTTTTGTAGAGGCAGAGTACCATCTAGGGGTACTTGAGACCGCTGGTGTCAGAGCCAGAGTCTATGTCAAATGTAAAACATTAATTCATCAATAACAAAAATGATTAAGTACCTATTAAAATAAATAAATAAATAAATATAAAAACTGGGTTAAAAAGTACATGGCGTCTTTGCCTTTCTGCATATGGTATGCTGTGAGGATCTTAACAAGGAAAGCATTGTCCTGAGTAGCCCCATTGAAGTAGTGGAATATTTCCTTTTTCTTTTTTTACTTTCAATTTTCTTGATTATTTATTGGAATAAATAGACAGGAATTGAGAGGGAAGGGAGGGATAGAGGGTTTGTGACACAGAGAGAGTCACCTTCAGCACTTCTGCACCACTTGTAAAGATTTCCCCCGGCAGGTGGGGACCAGGGTCTTGAAGCCCAGTCCCCCTGCATTGTAACATGAGTGCTTAACTGGGTGTGGCACCACCTGGTACCCTTGATGGGACACTTTTTTTTAGCAATGAATAGAAATTCTCGTGGCAAGGTAATAAATAAATGAAGAAATAAACAAAAGTGCATTTACATGAACTCTGGAAACACACAGGGACATATACATCTCTGTAACCTGTATTACTTATTCGTTGATTGATTGATTGCCTCAAGGGGTTATTGCCTCAGCTCAGTGCCTGCGCCACGAATAATCCACAGCCCCTGCACTCCTTTTGTTCCCCTTTCACTGCCCTTGTTGCTTGGTCACTGTGGTGGTTATTGTTGTGGTTGTTGTTGTTGTTTTGACCTTGCATCAGACAGAGAGAAAAGGAGAGAGCAGGGGAAAAACAGAGTGGGAGAGAAAGATAGAGCCCCTAAAGACCTGCTTCACCCCCTGTAAAGCGACTCCCCTGCAGGTGGGGTTCTGGGCGCCAGACCCCAGACCCTTCCACCTGTCCCCTCTTTTCGTGAGCGCCACAAGGCCTTAACCCTCTGACATACCGCCAAAACTCCCGGGATTTACTTTTGAAGGCAATAATCACCTGCCTCATTTTGAATCTCATTATCCTGAGGGTCAGTCCTGGAGACAGCGTCATGACACGACACACGGAGATCTCTGGTATCAGACAGCACCTGGAACAGCAGCTGGGGCTCTAGTGCCAGGGCAGGAGCAACTCCCCATCCACCGTCCACGGAGTCCACCTGCCCTCATTTTGGTCCTTTTCCCTCCAAAAAAGATCTTTCCCTTTTTTCACTCAGAAACAAGCAGCAGACAGGTTACCCAGGCAGGGGGAAAAAAATAATTAAAAAGCCTTTTTTTTTTTTTTTTTTTTTTTTTTTTAGGCGTAGCAAATGACCATCTTCTGGGAAGTACAGGTTTTGAACCAGAAAACTCTGTCTGTCTGTGTCCTAGTCCACAGAAAGAGCCACTAGCCCAGCCAGATCTCACACTCAGATGGGGTGTTTTTGCCAGTCAAATGTCTGCACAGCGCACTAGGGATTGGGCGGCCTGAGACCCAAATGTTACATTGTAGATGGACTGTTTGCAGTGCTTGCTCCCCAGGACATTGGACTTTCTCAACTCCCTCCCCTACAGCATGAAAAAAAAGGTTCTTGACCAACCATAGAGCAAATGGAGTAGGGGCGAGTGGAGCTTGTTGCATGTCTGTGCTGCTCATGCCCAGGTGTCTGTGGGGGGCCGTGGCAGAGGCTGTAAGGGGGCTAGGGGGCAGAAGGAGACTGTTTGAGAGCAGGCTGCAGGCAGGGGAGCCCGTGAGTGTGTGCAGGGCTGTGTGTGTGGGTGTGGTGGCAGGGGGTTAGGGCAGGTCCCCCTGCTGGATGGTGAGATGGCAGCTGGGCTGGCTCTGGGCCCCCAGGGCTGAAGCGCAGAAGCAGGGTGGCAGGAAAGTAGTGCATGGAGGCACACAGTAGATGTTAGTTGGGGAGCTGGGGGACAGAGGGCAAGTGCAAGGGGGCATCCTTGAGCAGGGGTCTGGAGTAGAGAGTGGGGGGAGCTGGAGGCATGGAAGGTCCCAGGAACCAGGGATTGACAGGAACAGATTCCTGCACCCACCCACTGGATAGAAGCTGCAGCAGCCAGAGCACCAGCCCTGGCTTGCCTAGGCCAATGGCACTGAATGAGTCCCGCTGAGGATGAGGCAGAGAAGGAGGAGGAGGTGGAGGAGGAGGAGGAGGAGGAGGAGGAGGAAGAGGAGAAGGAAGAAGAGGAGGAGGAAGAGGAGTAGGAGGAGGAGTAGGGGCAGGAGGGCAGCTATCAGTAGGCAATGGGATTAATAGAGGCCTCCATTACGGTGGCATGTGTCCAGGCAGGCACCCACCAATCCTCAGGGGCAGCTCAGGGCACCCAGGGACCTGGTGTGGGTATCTGTGGGGCGGGGACTGTCAGTCAGTCAGCAAGACTGTGTGTCAGTGCAAAAGGTGAGACAGGGGCCTGGCGGAACTTGGTCCCCAGCCCTGGGCTGTCAGATGCCAGCCCCATGCCCAGACACACACCAATCTGCCCATAGCCCCTTGGCCCGGCCGACCTGCACCTGCTTTGGCCTGGGGCTCTGGCTCTGGTGGCTGGCCACCAGCCCTCAAGGTCAAGTTCAGGGTGGGGGTCATGGCTGCTGGTCAACTGGATGGGCGGGGTCCCCGTGGCCTTGCAACCACAGGAGCCCTCTGTGATGTCCTAGCCCCTGGCATTCTGTGCTGGCCACACTGGCACTGGGCAGCCCAACTGCCCTGCCACTAGGTCAGCCAGCAGCGCCCAGACGCCTGGGCCCTGGCACAGAGGGACGGAAGGATGGGAAGCCAGTGCTGACCGACAAGGGACCTCAGGGCTGGCAGTCAAGAGAAGACAGGTGGAGGTGTGCCCGGGATCCAGGGAGCCCAGGCCAGAGCTGCCTGCATGCCTGCCTGCCTTGCTGGATGTCTGTATGCTGCCTTTGTCCAGGTAGGTTTCTCAGGTCCCCTCCACTCCTGTCCTCTCCTGTCCTCTCCTGTCCTCTCCTGCCCTCACCATCCTCTCCCCTCTCCTCTCCTCTGCACTTTGCTTCTCTCCTTTGTCTGTCTTCTCTTCCGGGTGCCCTGCTCAACAGCTCCAGCACTTGTGATGGTTCTCCAGTGACAGCTGTTCGCAACCCCTTCCACCCCCTCCTTGCCCCTGAAGTGACCCAACTCACAGGTCTCCGGCTCACCCCACCCACACCTACACCCCCCAACACATTCCCTGGTTCAGCCCCTCTGCCCTATTCAGCCGAACTTGCCCCTTTGCAACCTACCTATGCATCCTGGTTAGTCTTCACCATTCAAGGAGAGATCTCCTTTTATCCTTAGCTTGGTTCACTGGTGGATGGATGGATGGATGGATGGATGAATGGATGGATGGATGCATGGATGGATGGATGGATGGATGTATAGATTGATGGGTGGATGGATGGATGCATGGACAGGTCAATGGATTGGTTTTGTAGAGGCAGAGTACCATCTAGGGGTACTTGAGACCGCTGGTGTCAGAGCCAGAGTCTATGTCAAATGTAAAACATTAATTCATCAATAACAAAAATGATTAAGTACCTATTAAAATAAATAAATAAATAAATATAAAAACTGGGTTAAAAAGTACATGGCGTCTTTGCCTTTCTGCATATGGTATGCTGTGAGGATCTTAACAAGGAAAGCATTGTCCTGAGTAGCCCCATTGAAGTAGTGGAATATTTCCTTTTTCTTTTTTTACTTTCAATTTTCTTGATTATTTATTGGAATAAATAGACAGGAATTGAGAGGGAAGGGAGGGATAGAGGGTTTGTGACACAGAGAGAGTCACCTTCAGCACTTCTGCACCACTTGTAAAGATTTCCCCCGGCAGGTGGGGACCAGGGTCTTGAAGCCCAGTCCCCCTGCATTGTAACATGAGTGCTTAACTGGGTGTGGCACCACCTGGTACCCTTGATGGGACACTTTTTTTTAGCAATGAATAGAAATTCTCGTGGCAAGGTAATAAATAAATGAAGAAATAAACAAAAGTGCATTTACATGAACTCTGGAAACACACAGGGACATATACATCTCTGTAACCTGTATTACTTATTCGTTGATTGATTGATTGCCTCAAGGGGTTATTGCCTCAGCTCAGTGCCTGCGCCACGAATAATCCACAGCCCCTGCACTCCTTTTGTTCCCCTTTCACTGCCCTTGTTGCTTGGTCACTGTGGTGGTTATTGTTGTGGTTGTTGTTGTTGTTTTGACCTTGCATCAGACAGAGAGAAAAGGAGAGAGCAGGGGAAAAACAGAGTGGGAGAGAAAGATAGAGCCCCTAAAGACCTGCTTCACCCCCTGTAAAGCGACTCCCCTGCAGGTGGGGTTCTGGGCGCCAGACCCCAGACCCTTCCACCTGTCCCCTCTTTTCGTGAGCGCCACAAGGCCTTAACCCTCTGACATACCGCCAAAACTCCCGGGATTTACTTTTGAAGGCAATAATCACCTGCCTCATTTTGAATCTCATTATCCTGAGGGTCAGTCCTGGAGACAGCGTCATGACACGACACACGGAGATCTCTGGTATCAGACAGCACCTGGAACAGCAGCTGGGGCTCTAGTGCCAGGGCAGGAGCAACTCCCCATCCACCGTCCACGGAGTCCACCTGCCCTCATTTTGGTCCTTTTCCCTCCAAAAAAGATCTTTCCCTTTTTTCACTCAGAAACAAGCAGCAGACAGGTTACCCAGGCAGGGGGAAAAAAATAATTAAAAAGCCTTTTTTTTTTTTTTTTTTTTTTTTTTTTTAGGCGTAGCAAATGACCATCTTCTGGGAAGTACAGGTTTTGAACCAGAAAACTCTGTCTGTCTGTGTCCTAGTCCACAGAAAGAGCCACTAGCCCAGCCAGATCTCACACTCAGATGGGGTGTTTTTGCCAGTCAAATGTCTGCACAGCGCACTAGGGATTGGGCGGCCTGAGACCCAAATGTTACATTGTAGATGGACTGTTTGCAGTGCTTGCTCCCCAGGACATTGGACTTTCTCAACTCCCTCCCCTACAGCATGAAAAAAAAGGTTCTTGACCAACCATAGAGCAAATGGAGTAGGGGCGAGTGGAGCTTGTTGCATGTCTGTGCTGCTCATGCCCAGGTGTCTGTGGGGGGCCGTGGCAGAGGCTGTAAGGGGGCTAGGGGGCAGAAGGAGACTGTTTGAGAGCAGGCTGCAGGCAGGGGAGCCCGTGAGTGTGTGCAGGGCTGTGTGTGTGGGTGTGGTGGCAGGGGGTTAGGGCAGGTCCCCCTGCTGGATGGTGAGATGGCAGCTGGGCTGGCTCTGGGCCCCCAGGGCTGAAGCGCAGAAGCAGGGTGGCAGGAAAGTAGTGCATGGAGGCACACAGTAGATGTTAGTTGGGGAGCTGGGGGACAGAGGGCAAGGGGCAAGGGGGCATCCTTGAGCAGGGGTCTGGAGTAGAGAGTGGGGGGAGCTGGAGGCATGGAAGGTCCCAGGAACCAGGGATTGACAGGAACAGATTCCTGCACCCACCCACTGGATAGAAGCTGCAGCAGCCAGAGCACCAGCCCTGGCTTGCCTAGGCCAATGGCACTGAATGAGTCCCGCTGAGGATGAGGCAGAGAAGGAGGAGGAGGTGGAGGAGGAGGAGGAGGAGGAGGAGGAGGAAGAGGAGAAGGAAGAAGAGGAGGAGGAAGAGGAGTAGGAGGAGGAGTAGGGGCAGGAGGGCAGCTATCAGTAGGCAATGGGATTAATAGAGGCCTCCATTACGGTGGCATGTGTCCAGGCAGGCACCCACCAATCCTCAGGGGCAGCTCAGGGCACCCAGGGACCTGGTGTGGGTATCTGTGGGGCGGGGACTGTCAGTCAGTCAGCAAGACTGTGTGTCAGTGCAAAAGGTGAGACAGGGGCCTGGCGGAACTTGGTCCCCAGCCCTGGGCTGTCAGATGCCAGCCCCATGCCCAGACACACACCAATCTGCCCATAGCCCCTTGGCCCGGCCGACCTGCACCTGCTTTGGCCTGGGGCTCTGGCTCTGGTGGCTGGCCACCAGCCCTCAAGGTCAAGTTCAGGGTGGGGGTCATGGCTGCTGGTCAACTGGATGGGCGGGGTCCCCGTGGCCTTGCAACCACAGGAGCCCTCTGTGATGTCCTAGCCCCTGGCATTCTGTGCTGGCCACACTGGCACTGGGCAGCCCAACTGCCCTGCCACTAGGTCAGCCAGCAGCGCCCAGACGCCTGGGCCCTGGCACAGAGGGACGGAAGGATGGGAAGCCAGTGCTGACCGACAAGGGACCTCAGGGCTGGCAGTCAAGAGAAGACAGGTGGAGGTGTGCCCGGGATCCAGGGAGCCCAGGCCAGAGCTGCCTGCATGCCTGCCTGCCTTGCTGGATGTCTGTATGCTGCCTTTGTCCAGGTAGGTTTCTCAGGTCCCCTCCACTCCTGTCCTCTCCTGTCCTCTCCTGTCCTCTCCTGCCCTCACCATCCTCTCCCCTCTCCTCTCCTCTGCACTTTGCTTCTCTCCTTTGTCTGTCTTCTCTTCCGGGTGCCCTGCTCAACAGCTCCAGCACTTGTGATGGTTCTCCAGTGACAGCTGTTCGCAACCCCTTCCACCCCCTCCTTGCCCCTGAAGTGACCCAACTCACAGGTCTCCGGCTCACCCCACCCACACCTACACCCCCCAACACATTCCCTGGTTCAGCCCCTCTGCCCTATTCAGCCGAACTCGCCCCTTTGCAACCTACCTATGCATCCTGGTTAGTCTTCACCATTCAAGGAGAGATCTCCTTTTATCCTTAGCTTGGTTCACTGGTGGATGGATGGATGGATGGATGGATGGATGGATGGATGCATGGATGGATGGATGGATGGATGTATAGATTGATGGGTGGATGGATGGATGCATGGACAGGTCAATGGATTGGTTTTGTAGAGGCAGAGTACCATCTAGGGGTACTTGAGACCGCTGGTGTCAGAGCCAGAGTCTATGTCAAATGTAAAACATTAATTCATCAATAACAAAAATGATTAAGTACCTATTAAAATAAATAAATAAATAAATATAAAAACTGGGTTAAAAAGTACATGGCGTCTTTGCCTTTCTGCATATGGTATGCTGTGAGGATCTTAACAAGGAAAGCATTGTCCTGAGTAGCCCCATTGAAGTAGTGGAATATTTCCTTTTTCTTTTTTTACTTTCAATTTTCTTGATTATTTATTGGAATAAATAGACAGGAATTGAGAGGGAAGGGAGGGATAGAGGGTTTGTGACACAGAGAGAGTCACCTTCAGCACTTCTGCACCACTTGTAAAGATTTCCCCCGGCAGGTGGGGACCAGGGTCTTGAAGCCCAGTCCCCCTGCATTGTAACATGAGTGCTTAACTGGGTGTGGCACCACCTGGTACCCTTGATGGGACACTTTTTTTTAGCAATGAAAAGAAATTCTCGTGGCAAGGTAATAAATAAATGAAGAAATAAACAAAAGTGCATTTACATGAACTCTGGAAACACACAGGGACATATACATCTCTGTAACCTGTATTACTTATTCGTTGATTGATTGATTGCCTCAAGGGGTTATTGCCTCAGCTCAGTGCCTGCGCCACGAATAATCCACAGCCCCTGCACTCCTTTTGTTCCCCTTTCGCTGCCCTTGTTGCTTGGTCACTGTGGTGGTTATTGTTGTGGTTGTTGTTGTTGTTTTGACCTTGCATCAGACAGAGAGAAAAGGAGAGAGCAGGGGAAAAACAGAGTGGGAGAGAAAGATAGAGCCCCTAAAGACCTGCTTCACCCCCTGTAAAGCGACTCCCCTGCAGGTGGGGTTCTGGGCGCCAGACCCCAGACCCTTCCACCTGTCCCCTCTTTTCGTGAGCGCCACAAGGCCTTAACCCTCTGACATACCGCCAAACCTCCCGGGATTTACTTTTGAAGGCAATATCACCTGCCTCATTTTGAATCTCATTATCCTGAGGGTCAGTCCTGGAGACAGCGTCATGACACGACACACGGAGATCTCTGGTATCAGACAGCACCTGGAACAGCAGCTGGGGCTCTAGTGCCAGGGCAGGAGCAACTCCCCATCCACCGTCCACGGAGTCCACCTGCCCTCATTTTGGTCCTTTTCCCTCCAAAAAAGATCTTTCCCTTTTTTCACTCAGAAACAAGCAGCAGACAGGTTACCCAGGCAGGGGGAAAAAAATAATTAAAAAGCCTTTTTTTTTTTTTTTTTTTTTTTAGGCGTAGCGAATGACCATCTTCTGGGAAGTACAGGTTTTGAACCAGAAAACACTGTCTGTCTGTGTCCTAGTCCACAGAAAGAGCCACTAGCCCAGCCAGATCTCACACTCAGATGGGGTGTTTTTGCCAGTCAAAAGTCTGCACAGCGCACTAGGGATTGGGCGGCCTGAGACCCAAATGTTACATTGTAGATGGACTGTTTGCAGTGCTTGCTCCCCAGGACATTGGACTTTCTCAACTCCCTCCCCTACAGCATGAAAAAAAAGGTTCTTGACCAACCATAGAGCAAATGGAGTAGGGGCGAGTGGAGCTTGTTGCATGTCTGTGCTGCTCATGCCCAGGTGTCTGTGGGGGGCCGTGGCAGAGGCTGTAAGGGGGCTAGGGGGCAGAAGGAGACTGTTTGAGAGCAGGCTGCAGGCAGGGGAGCCCGTGAGTGTGTGCAGGGCTGTGTGTGTGGGTGTGGTGGCAGGGGGTTAGGGCAGGTCCCCCTGCTGGATGGTGAGATGGCAGCTGGGCTGGCTCTGGGACCCCAGGGCTGAAGCGCAGAAGCAGGGTGGCAGGAAAGTAGTGCATGGAGGCACACAGTAGATGTTAGTTGGGGAGCTGGGGGACAGAGGGCAAGGGGCAAGGGGGCATCCTTGAGCAGGGGTCTGGAGTAGAGAGTGGGGGGAGCTGGAGGCATGGAAGGTCCCAGGAACCAGGGATTGACAGGAACAGATTCCTGCACCCACCCACTGGATAGAAGCTGCAGCAGCCAGAGCACCAGCCCTGGCTTGCCTAGGCCAATGGCACTGAATGAGTCCCGCTGAGGATGAGGCAGAGAAGGAGGAGGAGGTGGAGGAGGAGGAGGAGGAGGAGGAGGAGGAAGAGGAGAAGGAAGAAGAGGAGGAGGAAGAGGAGTAGGAGGAGGAGTAGGGGTAGGAGGGCAGCTATCAGTAGGCAATGGGATTAATAGAGGCCTCCATTACGGTGGCATGTGTCCAGGCAGGCACCCACCAATCCTCAGGGGCAGCTCAGGGCACCCAGGGACCTGGTGTGGGTATCTGTGGGGCGGGGACTGTCAGTCAGTCAGCAAGACTGTGTGTCAGTGCAAAAGGTGAGACAGGGGCCTGGCGGACCTTGGTCCCCAGCCCTGGGCTGTCAGATGCCAGCCCCATGCCCAGACACACACCAATCTGCCCATAGCCCCTTGGCCCGGCCGACCTGCACCTGCTTTGGCCTGGGGCTCTGGCTCTGGTGGCTGGCCACCTGCCCTCAAGGTCAAGTTCAGGGTGGGGGTCATGGCTGCTGGTCAACTGGATGGGCGGGGTCCCCGTGGCCTTGCAACCACAGGAGCCCTCTGTGATGTCCTAGCCCCTGGCATTCTGTGCTGGCCACACTGGCACTGGGCAGCCCAACTGCCCTGCCACTAGGTCAGCCAGCAGCGCCCAGACGCCTGGGCCCTGGCACAGAGGGACGGAAGGATGGGAAGCCAGTGCTGACCGACAAGGGACCTCAGGGCTGGCAGTCAAGAGAAGACAGGTGGAGGTGTGCCCGGGATCCAGGGAGCCCAGGCCAGAGCTGCCTGCATGCCTGCCTGCCTTGCTGGATGTCTGTATGCTGCCTTTGTCCAGGTAGGTTTCTCAGGTCCCCTCCACTCCTGTCCTCTCCTGTCCTCTCCTGTCCTCTCCTGCCCTCATCATCCTCTCCCCTCTCCTCTCCTCTGCACTTTGCTTCTCTCCTTTGTCTGTCTTCTCTTCCGGGTGCCCTGCTCAACAGCTCCAGCACTTGTGATGGTTCTCCAGTGACAGCTGTTCGCAACCCCTTCCACCCCCTCCTTGCCCCTGAAGTGACCCAACTCACAGGTCTCCGGCTCACCCCACCCACACCTACACCCCCCAACACATTCCCTGGTTCAGCCCCTCTGCCCTATTCAGCCGAACTCGCCCCTTTGCAACCTACCTATGCATCCTGGTTAGTCTTCACCATTCAAGGAGAGATCTCCTTTTATCCTTAGCTTGGTTCACTGGTGGATGGATGGATGGATGCATGGATGGATGGATGGATGGATGGATGCATGGATGGATGGATGGATGGATGTATAGATTGATGGGTGGATGGATGGATGCATGGACAGGTCAATGGATTGGTTTTGTAGAGGCAGAGTACCATCTAGGGGTACTTGAGACCGCTGGTGTCAGAGCCAGAGTCTATGTCAAATGTAAAACATTAATTCATCAATAACAAAAATGATTAAGTACCTATTAAAATAAATAAATAAATAAATATAAAAACTGGGTTAAAAAGTACATGGCGTCTTTGCCTTTCTGCATATGGTATGCTGTGAGGATCTTAACAAGGAAAGCATTGTCCTGAGTAGCCCCATTGAAGTAGTGGAATATTTCCTTTTTCTTTTTTTACTTTCAATTTTCTTGATTATTTATTGGAATAAATAGACAGGAATTGAGAGGGAAGGGAGGGATAGAGGGTTTGTGACACAGAGAGAGTCACCTTCAGCACTTCTGCACCACTTGTAAAGATTTCCCCCGGCAGGTGGGGACCAGGGTCTTGAAGCCCAGTCCCCCTGCATTGTAACATGAGTGCTTAACTGGGTGTGGCACCACCTGGTACCCTTGATGGGACACTTTTTTTTAGCAATGAAAAGAAATTCTCGTGGCAAGGTAATAAATAAATGAAGAAATAAACAAAAGTGCATTTACATGAACTCTGGAAACACACAGGGACATATACATCTCTGTAACCTGTATTATTCGTTGATTGATTGATTGCCTCAAGGGGTTATTGCCTCAGCTCAGTGCCTGCGCCACGAATAATCCACAGCCCCTGCACTCCTTTTGTTCCCCTTTCGCTGCCCTTGTTGCTTGGTCACTGTGGTGGTTATTGTTGTGGTTGTTGTTGTTGTTTTGACCTTGCATCAGACAGAGAGAAAAGGAGAGAGCAGGGGAAAAACAGAGTGGGAGAGAAAGATAGAGCCCCTAAAGACCTGCTTCACCCCCTGTAAAGCGACTCCCCTGCAGGTGGGGTTCTGGGCGCCAGACCCCAGACCCTTCCACCTGTCCCCTCTTTTCGTGAGCGCCACAAGGCCTTAACCCTCTGACATACCGCCAAACCTCCCGGGATTTACTTTTGAAGGCAATATCACCTGCCTCATTTTGAATCTCATTATCCTGAGGGTCAGTCCTGGAGACAGCGTCATGACACGACACACGGAGATCTCTGGTATCAGACAGCACCTGGAACAGCAGCTGGGGCTCTAGTGCCAGGGCAGGAGCAACTCCCCATCCACCGTCCACGGAGTCCACCTGCCCTCATTTTGGTCCTTTTCCCTCCAAAAAAGATCTTTCCCTTTTTTCACTCAGAAACAAGCAGCAGACAGGTTACCCAGGCAGGGGGAAAAAAATAATTAAAAAGCCTTTTTTTTTTTTTTTTTTTTTTTTAGGCGTAGCGAATGACCATCTTCTGGGAAGTACAGGTTTTGAACCAGAAAACACTGTCTGTCTGTGTCCTAGTCCACAGAAAGAGCCACTAGCCCAGCCAGATCTCACACTCAGATGGGGTGTTTTTGCCAGTCAAAAGTCTGCACAGCGCACTAGGGATTGGGCGGCCTGAGACCCAAATGTTACATTGTAGATGGACTGTTTGCAGTGCTTGCTCCCCAGGACATTGGACTTTCTCAACTCCCTCCCCTACAGCATGAAAAAAAAGGTTCTTGACCAACCATAGAGCAAATGGAGTAGGGGCGAGTGGAGCTTGTTGCATGTCTGTGCTGCTCATGCCCAGGTGTCTGTGGGGGGCCGTGGCAGAGGCTGTAAGGGGGCTAGGGGGCAGAAGGAGACTGTTTGAGAGCAGGCTGCAGGCAGGGGAGCCCGTGAGTGTGTGCAGGGCTGTGTGTGTGGGTGTGGTGGCAGGGGGTTAGGGCAGGTCCCCCTGCTGGATGGTGAGATGGCAGCTGGGCTGGCTCTGGGCCCCCAGGGCTGAAGCGCAGAAGCAGGGTGGCAGGAAAGTAGTGCATGGAGGCACACAGTAGATGTTAGTTGGGGAGCTGGGGGACAGAGGGCAAGGGGCAAGGGGGCATCCTTGAGCAGGGGTCTGGAGTAGAGAGTGGGGGGAGCTGGAGGCATGGAAGGTCCCAGGAACCAGGGATTGACAGGAACAGATTCCTGCACCCACCCACTGGATAGAAGCTGCAGCAGCCAGAGCACCAGCCCTGGCTTGCCTAGGCCAATGGCACTGAATGAGTCCCGCTGAGGATGAGGCAGAGAAGGAGGAGGAGGTGGAGGAGGAGGAGGAGGAGGAGGAAGAGGAGAAGGAAGAAGAGGAGGAGGAAGAGGAGTAGGAGGAGGAGTAGGGGTAGGAGGGCAGCTATCAGTAGGCAATGGGATTAATAGAGGCCTCCATTACGGTGGCATGTGTCCAGGCAGGCACCCACCAATCCTCAGGGGCAGCTCAGGGCACCCAGGGACCTGGTGTGGGTATCTGTGGGGCGGGGACTGTCAGTCAGTCAGCAAGACTGTGTGTCAGTGCAAAAGGTGAGACAGGGGCCTGGCGGACCTTGGTCCCCAGCCCTGGGCTGTCAGATGCCAGCCCCATGCCCAGACACACACCAATCTGCCCATAGCCCCTTGGCCCGGCCGACCTGCACCTGCTTTGGCCTGGGGCTCTGGCTCTGGTGGCTGGCCACCTGCCCTCAAGGTCAAGTTCAGGGTGGGGGTCATGGCTGCTGGTCAACTGGATGGGCGGGGTCCCCGTGGCCTTGCAACCACAGGAGCCCTCTGTGATGTCCTAGCCCCTGGCATTCTGTGCTGGCCACACTGGCACTGGGCAGCCCAACTGCCCTGCCACTAGGTCAGCCAGCAGCGCCCAGACGCCTGGGCCCTGGCACAGAGGGACGGAAGGATGGGAAGCCAGTGCTGACCGACAAGGGACCTCAGGGCTGGCAGTCAAGAGAAGACAGGTGGAGGTGTGCCCGGGATCCAGGGAGCCCAGGCCAGAGCTGCCTGCATGCCTGCCTGCCTTGCTGGATGTCTGTATGCTGCCTTTGTCCAGGTAGGTTTCTCAGGTCCCCTCCACTCCTGTCCTCTCCTGTCCTCTCCTGTCCTCTCCTGCCCTCATCATCCTCTCCCCTCTCCTCTCCTCTGCACTTTGCTTCTCTCCTTTGTCTGTCTTCTCTTCCGGGTGCCCTGCTCAACAGCTCCAGCACTTGTGATGGTTCTCCAGTGACAGCTGTTCGCAACCCCTTCCACCCCCTCCTTGCCCCTGAAGTGACCCAACTCACAGGTCTCCGGCTCACCCCACCCACACCTACACCCCCCAACACATTCCCTGGTTCAGCCCCTCTGCCCTATTCAGCCGAACTCGCCCCTTTGCAACCTACCTATGCATCCTGGTTAGTCTTCACCATTCAAGGAGAGATCTCCTTTTATCCTTAGCTTGGTTCACTGGTGGATGGATGGATGGATGCATGGATGGATGGATGGATGGATGGATGCATGGATGGATGGATGGATGGATGTATAGATTGATGGGTGGATGGATGGATGCATGGACAGGTCAATGGATTGGTTTTGTAGAGGCAGAGTACCATCTAGGGGTACTTGAGACCGCCGGTGTCAGAGCCAGAGTCTATGTCAAATGTAAAACATTAATTCATCAATAACAAAAATGATTAAGTACCTATTAAAATAAATAAATAAATAAATATAAAAACTGGGTTAAAAAGTACATGGCGTCTTTGCCTTTCTGCATATGGTATGCTGTGAGGATCTTAACAAGGAAAGCATTGTCCTGAGTAGCCCCATTGAAGTAGTGGAATATTTCCTTTTTCTTTTTTTACTTTCAATTTTCTTGATTATTTATTGGAATAAATAGACAGGAATTGAGAGGGAAGGGAGGGATAGAGGGTTTGTGACACAGAGAGAGTCACCTTCAGCACTTCTGCACCACTTGTAAAGATTTCCCCCGGCAGGTGGGGACCAGGGTCTTGAAGCCCAGTCCCCCTGCATTGTAACATGAGTGCTTAACTGGGTGTGGCACCACCTGGTACCCTTGATGGGACACTTTTTTTTAGCAATGAATAGAAATTCTCGTGGCAAGGTAATAAATAAATGAAGAAATAAACAAAAGTGCATTTACATGAACTCTGGAAACACACAGGGACATATACATCTCTGTAACCTGTATTACTTATTCGTTGATTGATTGATTGCCTCAAGGGGTTATTGCCTCAGCTCAGTGCCTGCGCCACGAATAATCCACAGCCCCTGCACTCCTTTTGTTCCCCTTTCACTGCCCTTGTTGCTTGGTCACTGTGGTGGTTATTGTTGTGGTTGTTGTTGTTGTTTTGACCTTGCATCAGACAGAGAGAAAAGGAGAGAGCAGGGGAAAAACAGAGTGGGAGAGAAAGATAGAGCCCCTAAAGACCTGCTTCACCCCCTGTAAAGCGACTCCCCTGCAGGTGGGGTTCTGGGCGCCAGACCCCAGACCCTTCCACCTGTCCCCTCTTTTCGTGAGCGCCACAAGGCCTTAACCCTCTGACATACCGCCAAAACTCCCGGGATTTACTTTTGAAGGCAATAATCACCTGCCTCATTTTGAATCTCATTATCCTGAGGGTCAGTCCTGGAGACAGCGTCATGACACGACACACGGAGATCTCTGGTATCAGACAGCACCAGAACAGCAGCTGGGGCTCTAGTGCCAGGGCAGGAGCAACTCCCCATCCACCGTCCACGGAGTCCTCCTGCCCTCATTTTGGTCCTTTTCCCTCCAAAAAAGATCTTTCCCTTTTTTCACTCAGAAACAAGCAGCAGACAGGTTACCCAGGCAGGGGGAAAAAAATAATTAAAAAGCCTTTTTTTTTTTTTAGGCGTAGCAAATGACCATCTTCTGGGAAGTACAGGTTTTGAACCAGAAAACTCTGTCTGTCTGTGTCCTAGTCCACAGAAAGAGCCACTAGCCCAGCCAGATCTCACACTCAGATGGGGTGTTTTTGCCAGTCAAATGTCTGCACAGCGCACTAGGGATTGGGCGGCCTGAGACCCAAATGTTACATTGTAGATGGACTGTTTGCAGTGCTTGCTCCCCAGGACATTGGACTTTCTCAACTCCCTCCCCTACAGCATGAAAAAAAAGGTTCTTGACCAACCATAGAGCAAATGGAGTAGGGGCGAGTGGAGCTTGTTGCATGTCTGTGCTGCTCATGCCCAGGTGTCTGTGGGGGGCCGTGGCAGAGGCTGTAAGGGGGCTAGGGGGCAGAAGGAGACTGTTTGAGAGCAGGCTGCAGGCAGGGGAGCCCGTGAGTGTGTGCAGGGCTGTGTGTGTGGGTGTGGTGGCAGGGGGTTAGGGCAGGTCCCCCTGCTGGATGGTGAGATGGCAGCTGGGCTGGCTCTGGGCCCCCAGGGCTGAAGCGCAGAAGCAGGGTGGCAGGAAAGTAGTGCATGGAGGCACACAGTAGATGTTAGTTGGGGAGCTGGGGGACAGAGGGCAAGGGGCAAGGGGGCATCCTTGAGCAGGGGTCTGGAGTAGAGAGTGGGGGGAGCTGGAGGCATGGAAGGTCCCAGGAACCAGGGATTGACAGGAACAGATTCCTGCACCCACCCACTGGATAGAAGCTGCAGCAGCCAGAGCACCAGCCCTGGCTTGCCTAGGCCAATGGCACTGAATGAGTCCCGCTGAGGATGAGGCAGAGAAGGAGGAGGAGGTGGAGGAGGAGGAGGAGGAGGAGGAGGAGGAGGAAGAGGAGAAGGAAGAAGAGGAGGAGGAAGAGGAGTAGGAGGAGGAGTAGGGGCAGGAGGGCAGCTATCAGTAGGCAATGGGATTAATAGAGGCCTCCATTACGGTGGCATGTGTCCAGGCAGGCACCCACCAATCCTCAGGGGCAGCTCAGGGCACCCAGGGACCTGGTGTGGGTATCTGTGGGGCGGGGACTGTCAGTCAGTCAGCAAGACTGTGTGTCAGTGCAAAAGGTGAGACAGGGGCCTGGCGGAACTTGGTCCCCAGCCCTGGGCTGTCAGATGCCAGCCCCATGCCCAGACACACACCAATCTGCCCATAGCCCCTTGGCCCGGCCGACCTGCACCTGCTTTGGCCTGGGGCTCTGGCTCTGGTGGCTGGCCACCTGCCCTCAAGGTCAAGTTCAGGGTGGGGGTCATGGCTGCTGGTCAACTGGATGGGCGGGGTCCCCGTGGCCTTGCAACCACAGGAGCCCTCTGTGATGTCCTAGCCCCTGGCATTCTGTGCTGGCCACACTGGCACTGGGCAGCCCAACTGCCCTGCCACTAGGTCAGCCAGCAGCGCCCAGACGCCTGGGCCCTGGCACAGAGGGACGGAAGGATGGGAAGCCAGTGCTGACCGACAAGGGACCTCAGGGCTGGCAGTCAAGAGAAGACAGGTGGAGGTGTGCCCGGGATCCAGGGAGCCCAGGCCAGAGCTGCCTGCATGCCTGCCTGCCTTGCTGGATGTCTGTATGCTGCCTTTGTCCAGGTAGGTTTCTCAGGTCCCCTCCACTCCTGTCCTCTCCTGTCCTCTCCTGTCCTCTCCTGCCCTCACCATCCTCTCCCCTCTCCTCTCCTCTGCACTTTGCTTCTCTCCTTTGTCTGTCTTCTCTTCCGGGTGCCCTGCTCAACAGCTCCAGCACTTGTGATGGTTCTCCAGTGACAGCTGTTCGCAACCCCTTCCACCCCCTCCTTGCCCCTGAAGTGACCCAACTCACAGGTCTCCGGCTCACCCCACCCACACCTACACCCCCCAACACATTCCCTGGTTCAGCCCCTCTGCCCTATTCAGCCGAACTCGCCCCTTTGCAACCTACCTATGCATCCTGGTTAGTCTTCACCATTCAAGGAGAGATCTCCTTTTATCCTTAGCTTGGTTCACTGGTGGATGGATGGATGGATGCATGGATGGATGGATGGATGGATGGATGCATGGATGGATGGATGGATGGATGTATAGATTGATGGGTGGATGGATGGATGCATGGACAGGTCAATGGATTGGTTTTGTAGAGGCAGAGTACCATCTAGGGGTACTTGAGACCGCTGGTGTCAGAGCCAGAGTCTATGTCAAATGTAAAACATTAATTCATCAATAACAAAAATGATTAAGTACCTATTAAAATAAATAAATAAATAAATATAAAAACTGGGTTAAAAAGTACATGGCGTCTTTGCCTTTCTGCATATGGTATGCTGTGAGGATCTTAACAAGGAAAGCATTGTCCTGAGTAGCCCCATTGAAGTAGTGGAATATTTCCTTTTTCTTTTTTTACTTTCAATTTTCTTGATTATTTATTGGAATAAATAGACAGGAATTGAGAGGGAAGGGAGGGATAGAGGGTTTGTGACACAGAGAGAGTCACCTTCAGCACTTCTGCACCACTTGTAAAGATTTCCCCCGGCAGGTGGGGACCAGGGTCTTGAAGCCCAGTCCCCCTGCATTGTAACATGAGTGCTTAACTGGGTGTGGCACCACCTGGTACCCTTGATGGGACACTTTTTTTTAGCAATGAAAAGAAATTCTCGTGGCAAGGTAATAAATAAATGAAGAAATAAACAAAAGTGCATTTACATGAACTCTGGAAACACACAGGGACATATACATCTCTGTAACCTGTATTACTTATTCGTTGATTGATTGATTGCCTCAAGGGGTTATTGCCTCAGCTCAGTGCCTGCGCCACGAATAATCCACAGCCCCTGCACTCCTTTTGTTCCCCTTTCGCTGCCCTTGTTGCTTGGTCACTGTGGTGGTTATTGTTGTGGTTGTTGTTGTTGTTTTGACCTTGCATCAGACAGAGAGAAAAGGAGAGAGCAGGGGAAAAACAGAGTGGGAGAGAAAGATAGAGCCCCTAAAGACCTGCTTCACCCCCTGTAAAGCGACTCCCCTGCAGGTGGGGTTCTGGGCGCCAGACCCCAGACCCTTCCACCTGTCCCCTCTTTTCGTGAGCGCCACAAGGCCTTAACCCTCTGACATACCGCCAAACCTCCCGGGATTTACTTTTGAAGGCAATATCACCTGCCTCATTTTGAATCTCATTATCCTGAGGGTCAGTCCTGGAGACAGCGTCATGACACGACACACGGAGATCTCTGGTATCAGACAGCACCTGGAACAGCAGCTGGGGCTCTAGTGCCAGGGCAGGAGCAACTCCCCATCCACCGTCCACGGAGTCCACCTGCCCTCATTTTGGTCCTTTTCCCTCCAAAAAAGATCTTTCCCTTTTTTCACTCAGAAACAAGCAGCAGACAGGTTACCCAGGCAGGGGGAAAAAAATAATTAAAAAGCCTTTTTTTTTTTTTTTTTTTTTTTTTTTAGGCGTAGCGAATGACCATCTTCTGGGAAGTACAGGTTTTGAACCAGAAAACACTGTCTGTCTGTGTCCTAGTCCACAGAAAGAGCCACTAGCCCAGCCAGATCTCACACTCAGATGGGGTGTTTTTGCCAGTCAAAAGTCTGCACAGCGCACTAGGGATTGGGCGGCCTGAGACCCAAATGTTACATTGTAGATGGACTGTTTGCAGTGCTTGCTCCCCAGGACATTGGACTTTCTCAACTCCCTCCCCTACAGCATGAAAAAAAAGGTTCTTGACCAACCATAGAGCAAATGGAGTAGGGGCGAGTGGAGCTTGTTGCATGTCTGTGCTGCTCATGCCCAGGTGTCTGTGGGGGGCCGTGGCAGAGGCTGTAAGGGGGCTAGGGGGCAGAAGGAGACTGTTTGAGAGCAGGCTGCAGGCAGGGGAGCCCGTGAGTGTGTGCAGGGCTGTGTGTGTGGGTGTGGTGGCAGGGGGTTAGGGCAGGTCCCCCTGCTGGATGGTGAGATGGCAGCTGGGCTGGCTCTGGGCCCCCAGGGCTGAAGCGCAGAAGCAGGGTGGCAGGAAAGTAGTGCATGGAGGCACACAGTAGATGTTAGTTGGGGAGCTGGGGGACAGAGGGCAAGGGGCAAGGGGGCATCCTTGAGCAGGGGTCTGGAGTAGAGAGTGGGGGGAGCTGGAGGCATGGAAGGTCCCAGGAACCAGGGATTGACAGGAACAGATTCCTGCACCCACCCACTGGATAGAAGCTGCAGCAGCCAGAGCACCAGCCCTGGCTTGCCTAGGCCAATGGCACTGAATGAGTCCCGCTGAGGATGAGGCAGAGAAGGAGGAGGAGGTGGAGGAGGAGGAGGAGGAGGAGGAGGAGGAAGAGGAGAAGGAAGAAGAGGAGGAGGAAGAGGAGTAGGAGGAGGAGTAGGGGTAGGAGGGCAGCTATCAGTAGGCAATGGGATTAATAGAGGCCTCCATTACGGTGGCATGTGTCCAGGCAGGCACCCACCAATCCTCAGGGGCAGCTCAGGGCACCCAGGGACCTGGTGTGGGTATCTGTGGGGCGGGGACTGTCAGTCAGTCAGCAAGACTGTGTGTCAGTGCAAAAGGTGAGACAGGGGCCTGGCGGACCTTGGTCCCCAGCCCTGGGCTGTCAGATGCCAGCCCCATGCCCAGACACACACCAATCTGCCCATAGCCCCTTGGCCCGGCCGACCTGCACCTGCTTTGGCCTGGGGCTCTGGCTCTGGTGGCTGGCCACCTGCCCTCAAGGTCAAGTTCAGGGTGGGGGTCATGGCTGCTGGTCAACTGGATGGGCGGGGTCCCCGTGGCCTTGCAACCACAGGAGCCCTCTGTGATGTCCTAGCCCCTGGCATTCTGTGCTGGCCACACTGGCACTGGGCAGCCCAACTGCCCTGCCACTAGGTCAGCCAGCAGCGCCCAGACGCCTGGGCCCTGGCACAGAGGGACGGAAGGATGGGAAGCCAGTGCTGACCGACAAGGGACCTCAGGGCTGGCAGTCAAGAGAAGACAGGTGGAGGTGTGCCCGGGATCCAGGGAGCCCAGGCCAGAGCTGCCTGCATGCCTGCCTGCCTTGCTGGATGTCTGTATGCTGCCTTTGTCCAGGTAGGTTTCTCAGGTCCCCTCCACTCCTGTCCTCTCCTGTCCTCTCCTGTCCTCTCCTGCCCTCACCATCCTCTCCCCTCTCCTCTCCTCTGCACTTTGCTTCTCTCCTTTGTCTGTCTTCTCTTCCGGGTGCCCTGCTCAACAGCTCCAGCACTTGTGATGGTTCTCCAGTGACAGCTGTTCGCAACCCCTTCCACCCCCTCCTTGCCCCTGAAGTGACCCAACTCACAGGTCTCCGGCTCACCCCACCCACACCTACACCCCCCAACACATTCCCTGGTTCAGCCCCTCTGCCCTATTCAGCCGAACTCGCCCCTTTGCAACCTACCTATGCATCCTGGTTAGTCTTCACCATTCAAGGAGAGATCTCCTTTTATCCTTAGCTTGGTTCACTGGTGGATGGATGGATGGATGCATGGATGGATGGATGGATGGATGGATGCATGGATGGATGGATGGATGGATGTATAGATTGATGGGTGGATGGATGGATGCATGGACAGGTCAATGGATTGGTTTTGTAGAGGCAGAGTACCATCTAGGGGTACTTGAGACCGCTGGTGTCAGAGCCAGAGTCTATGTCAAATGTAAAACATTAATTCATCAATAACAAAAATGATTAAGTACCTATTAAAATAAATAAATAAATAAATATAAAAACTGGGTTAAAAAGTACATGGCGTCTTTGCCTTTCTGCATATGGTATGCTGTGAGGATCTTAACAAGGAAAGCATTGTCCTGAGTAGCCCCATTGAAGTAGTGGAATATTTCCTTTTTCTTTTTTTACTTTCAATTTTCTTGATTATTTATTGGAATAAATAGACAGGAATTGAGAGGGAAGGGAGGGATAGAGGGTTTGTGACACAGAGAGAGTCACCTTCAGCACTTCTGCACCACTTGTAAAGATTTCCCCCGGCAGGTGGGGACCAGGGTCTTGAAGCCCAGTCCCCCTGCATTGTAACATGAGTGCTTAACTGGGTGTGGCACCACCTGGTACCCTTGATGGGACACTTTTTTTTAGCAATGAATAGAAATTCTCGTGGCAAGGTAATAAATAAATGAAGAAATAAACAAAAGTGCATTTACATGAACTCTGGAAACACACAGGGACATATACATCTCTGTAACCTGTATTACTTATTCGTTGATTGATTGATTGCCTCAAGGGGTTATTGCCTCAGCTCAGTGCCTGCGCCACGAATAATCCACAGCCCCTGCACTCCTTTTGTTCCCCTTTCACTGCCCTTGTTGCTTGGTCACTGTGGTGGTTATTGTTGTGGTTGTTGTTGTTGTTTTGACCTTGCATCAGACAGAGAGAAAAGGAGAGAGCAGGGGAAAAACAGAGTGGGAGAGAAAGATAGAGCCCCTAAAGACCTGCTTCAACCCCTGTAAAGCGACTCCCCTGCAGGTGGGGTTCTGGGCGCCAGACCCCAGACCCTTCCACCTGTCCCCTCTTTTCGTGAGCGCCACAAGGCCTTAACCCTCTGACATACCGCCAAAACTCCCGGGATTTACTTTTGAAGGCAATAATCACCTGCCTCATTTTGAATCTCATTATCCTGAGGGTCAGTCCTGGAGACAGCGTCATGACACGACACACGGAGATCTCTGGTATCAGACAGCACCTGGAACAGCAGCTGGGGCTCTAGTGCCAGGGCAGGAGCAACTCCCCATCCACCGTCCACGGAGTCCACCTGCCCTCATTTTGGTCCTTTTCCCTCCAAAAAAGATCTTTCCCTTTTTTCACTCAGAAACAAGCAGCAGACAGGTTACCCAGGCAGGGGGAAAAAATAATTAAAAAGCCTTTTTTTTTTTTTTTTTTTTTTTAGGCGTAGCAAATGACCATCTTCTGGGAAGTACAGGTTTTGAACCAGAAAACTCTGTCTGTCTGTGTCCTAGTCCACAGAAAGAGCCACTAGCCCAGCCAGATCTCACACTCAGATGGGGTGTTTTTGCCAGTCAAAAGTCTGCACAGCGCACTAGGGATTGGGCGGCCTGAGACCCAAATGTTACATTGTAGATGGACTGTTTGCAGTGCTTGCTCCCCAGGACATTGGACTTTCTCAACTCCCTCCCCTACAGCATGAAAAAAAAGGTTCTTGACCAACCATAGAGCAAATGGAGTAGGGGCGAGTGGAGCTTGTTGCATGTCTGTGCTGCTCATGCCCAGGTGTCTGTGGGGGGCCGTGGCAGAGGCTGTAAGGGGGCTAGGGGGCAGAAGGAGACTGTTTGAGAGCAGGCTGCAGGCAGGGGAGCCCGTGAGTGTGTGCAGGGCTGTGTGTGTGGGTGTGGTGGCAGGGGGTTAGGGCAGGTCCCCCTGCTGGATGGTGAGATGGCAGCTGGGCTGGCTCTGGGCCCCCAGGGCTGAAGCGCAGAAGCAGGGTGGCAGGAAAGTAGTGCATGGAGGCACACAGTAGATGTTAGTTGGGGAGCTGGGGGACAGAGGGCAAGGGGCAAGGGGGCATCCTTGAGCAGGGGTCTGGAGTAGAGAGTGGGGGGAGCTGGAGGCATGGAAGGTCCCAGGAACCAGGGATTGACAGGAACAGATTCCTGCACCCACCCACTGGATAGAAGCTGCAGCAGCCAGAGCACCAGCCCTGGCTTGCCTAGGCCAATGGCACTGAATGAGTCCCGCTGAGGATGAGGCAGAGAAGGAGGAGGAGGTGGAGGAGGAGGAGGAGGAGGAGGAGGAGGAGGAGGAAGAGGAGAAGGAAGAAGAGGAGGAGGAAGAGGAGTAGGAGGAGGAGTAGGGGCAGGAGGGCAGCTATCAGTAGGCAATGGGATTAATAGAGGCCTCCATTACGGTGGCATGTGTCCAGGCAGGCACCCACCAATCCTCAGGGGCAGCTCAGGGCACCCAGGGACCTGGTGTGGGTATCTGTGGGGCGGGGACTGTCAGTCAGTCAGCAAGACTGTGTGTCAGTGCAAAAGGTGAGACAGGGGCCTGGCGGAACTTGGTCCCCAGCCCTGGGCTGTCAGATGCCAGCCCCATGCCCAGACACACACCAATCTGCCCATAGCCCCTTGGCCCGGCCGACCTGCACCTGCTTTGGCCTGGGGCTCTGGCTCTGGTGGCTGGCCACCAGCCCTCAAGGTCAAGTTCAGGGTGGGGGTCATGGCTGCTGGTCAACTGGATGGGCGGGGTCCCCGTGGCCTTGCAACCACAGGAGCCCTCTGTGATGTCCTAGCCCCTGGCATTCTGTGCTGGCCACACTGGCACTGGGCAGCCCAACTGCCCTGCCACTAGGTCAGCCAGCAGCGCCCAGACGCCTGGGCCCTGGCACAGAGGGACGGAAGGATGGGAAGCCAGTGCTGACCGACAAGGGACCTCAGGGCTGGCAGTCAAGAGAAGACAGGTGGAGGTGTGCCCGGGATCCAGGGAGCCCAGGCCAGAGCTGCCTGCATGCCTGCCTGCCTTGCTGGATGTCTGTATGCTGCCTTTGTCCAGGTAGGTTTCTCAGGTCCCCTCCACTCCTGTCCTCTCCTGTCCTCTCCTGTCCTCTCCTGCCCTCACCATCCTCTCCCCTCTCCTCTCCTCTGCACTTTGCTTCTCTCCTTTGTCTGTCTTCTCTTCCGGGTGCCCTGCTCAACAGCTCCAGCACTTGTGATGGTTCTCCAGTGACAGCTGTTCGCAACCCCTTCCACCCCCTCCTTGCCCCTGAAGTGACCCAACTCACAGGTCTCCGGCTCACCCCACCCACACCTACAGCCCCCAACACATTCCCTGGTTCAGCCCCTCTGCCCTATTCAGCCGAACTCGCCCCTTTGCAACCTACCTATGCATCCTGGTTAGTCTTCACCATTCAAGGAGAGATCTCCTTTTATCCTTAGCTTGGTTCACTGGTGGATGGATGGATGGATGGATGGATGGATGGATGGATGGATGCATGGATGGATGGATGGATGGATGTATAGATTGATGGGTGGATGGATGGATGCATGGACAGGTCAATGGATTGGTTTTGTAGAGGCAGAGTACCATCTAGGGGTACTTGAGACCGCTGGTGTCAGAGCCAGAGTCTATGTCAAATGTAAAACATTAATTCATCAATAACAAAAATGATTAAGTACCTATTAAAATAAATAAATAAATAAATATAAAAACTTGGTTAAAAAGTACATGGCGTCTTTGCCTTTCTGCATATGGTATGCTGTGAGGATCTTAACAAGGAAAGCATTGTCCTGAGTAGCCCCATTGAAGTAGTGGAATATTTCCTTTTTCTTTTTTTACTTTCAATTTTCTTGATTATTTATTGGAATAAATAGACAGGAATTGAGAGGGAAGGGAGGGATAGAGGGTTTGTGACACAGAGAGAGTCACCTTCAGCACTTCTGCACCACTTGTAAAGATTTCCCCCGGCAGGTGGGGACCAGGGTCTTGAAGCCCAGTCCCCCTGCATTGTAACATGAGTGCTTAACTGGGTGTGGCACCACCTGGTACCCTTGATGGGACACTTTTTTTTAGCAATGAAAAGAAATTCTCGTGGCAAGGTAATAAATAAATGAAGAAATAAACAAAAGTGCATTTACATGAACTCTGGAAACACACAGGGACATATACATCTCTGTAACCTGTATTACTTATTCGTTGATTGATTGATTGCCTCAAGGGGTTATTGCCTCAGCTCAGTGCCTGCGCCACGAATAATCCACAGCCCCTGCACTCCTTTTGTTCCCCTTTCGCTGCCCTTGTTGCTTGGTCACTGTGGTGGTTATTGTTGTGGTTGTTGTTGTTGTTTTGACCTTGCATCAGACAGAGAGAAAAGGAGAGAGCAGGGGAAAAACAGAGTGGGAGAGAAAGATAGAGCCCCTAAAGACCTGCTTCACCCCCTGTAAAGCGACTCCCCTGCAGGTGGGGTTCTGGGCGCCAGACCCCAGACCCTTCCACCTGTCCCCTCTTTTCGTGAGCGCCACAAGGCCTTAACCCTCTGACATACCGCCAAAACTCCCGGGATTTACTTTTGAAGGCAATAATCACCTGCCTCATTTTGAATCTCATTATCCTGAGGGTCAGTCCTGGAGACAGCGTCATGACAGGACACACGGAGATCTCTGGTATCAGACAGCACCTGGAACAGCAGCTGGGGCTCTAGTGCCAGGGCAGGAGCAACTCCCCATCCACCGTCCACGGAGTCCACCTGCCCTCATTTTGGTCCTTTTCCCTCCAAAAAAGATCTTTCCCTTTTTTCACTCAGAAACAAGCAGCAGACAGGTTACCCAGGCAGGGGGAAAAAAATAATTAAAAAGCCTTTTTTTTTTTTTTTAGGCGTAGCGAATGACCATCTTCTGGGAAGTACAGGTTTTGAACCAGAAAACTCTGTCTGTCTGTGTCCTAGTCCACAGAAAGAGCCACTAGCCCAGCCAGATCTCACACTCAGATGGGGTGTTTTTGCCAGTCAAATGTCTGCACAGCGCACTAGGGATTGGGCGGCCTGAGACCCAAATGTTACATTGTAGATGGACTGTTTGCAGTGCTTGCTCCCCAGGACATTGGACTTTCTCAACTCCCTCCCCTACAGCATGAAAAAAAAGGTTCTTGACCAACCATAGAGCAAATGGAGTAGGGGCGAGTGGAGCTTGTTGCATGTCTGTGCTGCTCATGCCCAGGTGTCTGTGGGGGGCCGTGGCAGAGGCTGTAAGGGGGCTAGGGGGCAGAAGGAGACTGTTTGAGAGCAGGCTGCAGGCAGGGGAGCCCGTGAGTGTGTGCAGGGCTGTGTGTGTGGGTGTGGTGGCAGGGGGTTAGGGCAGGTCCCCCTGCTGGATGGTGAGATGGCAGCTGGGCTGGCTCTGGGCCCCCAGGGCTGAAGCGCAGAAGCAGGGTGGCAGGAAAGTAGTGCATGGAGGCACACAGTAGATGTTAGTTGGGGAGCTGGGGGACAGAGGGCAAGGGGCAAGGGGGCATCCTTGAGCAGGGGTCTGGAGTAGAGAGTGGGGGGAGCTGGAGGCATGGAAGGTCCCAGGAACCAGGGATTGACAGGAACAGATTCCTGCACCCACCCACTGGATAGAAGCTGCAGCAGCCAGAGCACCAGCCCTGGCTTGCCTAGGCCAATGGCACTGAATGAGTCCCGCTGAGGATGAGGCAGAGAAGGAGGAGGAGGTGGAGGAGGAGGAGGAGGAGGAGGAGGAGGAGGAGGAAGAGGAGAAGGAAGAAGAGGAGGAGGAAGAGGAGTAGGAGGAGGAGTAGGGGCAGGAGGGCAGCTATCAGTAGGCAATGGGATTAATAGAGGCCTCCATTACGGTGGCATGTGTCCAGGCAGGCACCCACCAATCCTCAGGGGCAGCTCAGGGCACCCAGGGACCTGGTGTGGGTATCTGTGGGGCGGGGACTGTCAGTCAGTCAGCAAGACTGTGTGTCAGTGCAAAAGGTGAGACAGGGGCCTGGCGGAACTTGTTCCCCAGCCCTGGGCTGTCAGATGCCAGCCCCATGCCCAGACACACACCAATCTGCCCATAGCCCCTTGGCCCGGCCGACCTGCACCTGCTTTGGCCTGGGGCTCTGGCTCTGGTGGCTGGCCACCAGCCCTCAAGGTCAAGTTCAGGGTGGGGGTCATGGCTGCTGGTCAACTGGATGGGCGGGGTCCCCGTGGCCTTGCAACCACAGGAGCCCTCTGTGATGTCCTAGCCCCTGGCATTCTGTGCTGGCCACACTGGCACTGGGCAGCCCAACTGCCCTGCCACTAGGTCAGCCAGCAGCGCCCAGACGCCTGGGCCCTGGCACAGAGGGACGGAAGGATGGGAAGCCAGTGCTGACCGACAAGGGACCTCAGGGCTGGCAGTCAAGAGAAGACAGGTGGAGGTGTGCCCGGGATCCAGGGAGCCCAGGCCAGAGCTGCCTGCATGCCTGCCTGCCTTGCTGGATGTCTGTATGCTGCCTTTGTCCAGGTAGGTTTCTCAGGTCCCCTCCACTCCTGTCCTCTCCTGTCCTCTCCTGTCCTCTCCTGCCCTCACCATCCTCTCCCCTCTCCTCTCCTCTGCACTTTGCTTCTCTCCTTTGTCTGTCTTCTCTTCCGGGTGCCCTGCTCAACAGCTCCAGCACTTGTGATGGTTCTCCAGTGACAGCTGTTCGCAACCCCTTCCACCCCCTCCTTGCCCCTGAAGTGACCCAACTCACAGGTCTCCGGCTCACCCCACCCACACCTACAGCCCCCAACACATTCCCTGGTTCAGCCCCTCTGCCCTATTCAGCCGAACTCGCCCCTTTGCAACCTACCTATGCATCCTGGTTAGTCTTCACCATTCAAGGAGAGATCTCCTTTTATCCTTAGCTTGGTTCACTGGTGGATGGATGGATGGATGGATGGATGGATGGATGGATGCATGGATGGATGGATGGATGGATGTATAGATTGATGGGTGGATGGATGGATGCATGGACAGGTCAATGGATTGGTTTTGTAGAGGCAGAGTACCATCTAGGGGTACTTGAGACCGCTGGTGTCAGAGCCAGAGTCTATGTCAAATGTAAAACATTAATTCATCAATAACAAAAATGATTAAGTACCTATTAAAATAAATAAATAAATAAATATAAAAACTGGGTTAAAAAGTACATGGCGTCTTTGCCTTTCTGCATATGGTATGCTGTGAGGATCTTAACAAGGAAAGCATTGTCCTGAGTAGCCCCATTGAAGTAGTGGAATATTTCCTTTTTCTTTTTTTACTTTCAATTTTCTTGATTATTTATTGGAATAAATAGACAGGAATTGAGAGGGAAGGGAGGGATAGAGGGTTTGTGACACAGAGAGAGTCACCTTCAGCACTTCTGCACCACTTGTAAAGATTTCCCCCGGCAGGTGGGGACCAGGGTCTTGAAGCCCAGTCCCCCTGCATTGTAACATGAGTGCTTAACTGGGTGTGGCACCACCTGGTACCCTTGATGGGACACTTTTTTTTAGCAATGAAAAGAAATTCTCGTGGCAAGGTAATAAATAAATGAAGAAATAAACAAAAGTGCATTTACATGAACTCTGGAAACACACAGGGACATATACATCTCTGTAACCTGTATTACTTATTCGTTGATTGATTGATTGCCTCAAGGGGTTATTGCCTCAGCTCAGTGCCTGCGCCACGAATAATCCACAGCCCCTGCACTCCTTTTGTTCCCCTTTCGCTGCCCTTGTTGCTTGGTCACTGTGGTGGTTATTGTTGTGGTTGTTGTTGTTGTTTTGACCTTGCATCAGACAGAGAGAAAAGGAGAGAGCAGGGGAAAAACAGAGTGGGAGAGAAAGATAGAGCCCCTAAAGACCTGCTTCACCCCCTGTAAAGCGACTCCCCTGCAGGTGGGGTTCTGGGTGCCAGACCTCAGACCCTTCCACCTGTCCCCTCTTTTCGTGAGTGCCACAAGGCCTTAACCCTCTGACATACCGCCAAACCTCCCGGGATTTACTTTTGAAGGCAATATCACCTGCCTCATTTTGAATCTCATTATCCTGAGGGTCAGTCCTGGAGACAGCGTCATGACATGACACACGGAGATCTCTGGTATCAGACAGCACCTGGAACAGCAGCTGGGGCTCTAGTGCCAGGGCAGGAGCAACTCCCCATCCACCGTCCACGGAGTCCACCTGCCCTCATTTTGGTCCTTTTCCCTCCAAAAAAGATCTTTCCCTTTTTTCACTCAGAAACAAGCAGCAGACAGGTTACCCAGGCAGGGGGAAAAAAATAATTAAAAAGCCTTTTTTTTTTTTTTTTTTTTTTTTTTAGGCGTAGCGAATGACCATCTTCTGGGAAGTACAGGTTTTGAACCAGAAAACTCTGTCTGTCTGTGTCCTAGTCCACAGAAAGAGCCACTAGCCCAGCCAGATCTCACACTCAGATGGGGTGTTTTTGCCAGTCAAAAGTCTGCACAGCGCACTAGGGATTGGGCGGCCTGAGACCCAAATGTTACATTGTAGATGGACTGTTTGCAGTGCTTGCTCCCCAGGACATTGGACTTTCTCAACTCCCTCCCCTACAGCATGAAAAAAAAGGTTCTTGACCAACCATAGAGCAAATGGAGTAGGGGCGAGTGGAGCTTGTTGCATGTCTGTGCTGCTCATGCCCAGGTGTCTGTGGGGGGCCGTGGCAGAGGCTGTAAGGGGGCTAGGGGGCAGAAGGAGACTGTTTGAGAGCAGGCTGCAGGCAGGGGAGCCCGTGAGTGTGTGCAGGGCTGTGTGTGTGGGTGTGGTGGCAGGGGGTTAGGGCAGGTCCCCCTGCTGGATGGTGAGATGGCAGCTGGGCTGGCTCTGGGCCCCCGGGCTGAAGCGCAGAAGCAGGGTGGCAGGAAAGTAGTGCATGGAGGCACACAGTAGATGTTAGTTGGGGAGCTGGGGGACAGAGGGCAAGGGGCAAGGGGGCATCCTTGAGCAGGGGTCTGGAGTAGAGAGTGGGGGGAGCTGGAGGCATGGAAGGTCCCAGGAACCAGGGATTGACAGGAACAGATTCCTGCACCCACCCACTGGATAGAAGCTGCAGCAGCCAGAGCACCAGCCCTGGCTTGCCTAGGCCAATGGCACTGAATGAGTCCCGCTGAGGATGAGGCAGAGAAGGAGGAGGAGGTGGAGGAGGAGGAGGAGGAGGAGGAGGAGGAAGAGGAGAAGGAAGAAGAGGAGGAGGAAGAGGAGTAGGAGGAGGAGTAGGGGCAGGAGGGCAGCTATCAGTAGGCAATGGGATTAATAGAGGCCTCCATTACGGTGGCATGTGTCCAGGCAGGCACCCACCAATCCTCAGGGGCAGCTCAGGGCACCCAGGGACCTGGTGTGGGTATCTGTGGGGCGGGGACTGTCAGTCAGTCAGCAAGACTGTGTGTCAGTGCAAAAGGTGAGACAGGGGCCTGGCGGACCTTGGTCCCCAGCCCTGGGCTGTCAGATGCCAGCCCCATGCCCAGACACACACCAATCTGCCCATAGCCCCTTGGCCCGGCCGACCTGCACCTGCTTTGGCCTGGGGCTCTGGCTCTGGTGGCTGGCCACCTGCCCTCAAGGTCAAGTTCAGGGTGGGGGTCATGGCTGCTGGTCAACTGGATGGGCGGGGTCCCCGTGGCCTTGCAACCACAGGAGCCCTCTGTGATGTCCTAGCCCCTGGCATTCTGTGCTGGCCACACTGGCACTGGGCAGCCCAACTGCCCTGCCACTAGGTCAGCCAGCAGCGCCCAGACGCCTGGGCCCTGGCACAGAGGGACGGAAGGATGGGAAGCCAGTGCTGACCGACAAGGGACCTCAGGGCTGGCAGTCAAGAGAAGACAGGTGGAGGTGTGCCCGGGATCCAGGGAGCCCAGGCCAGAGCTGCCTGCATGCCTGCCTGCCTTGCTGGATGTCTGTATGCTGCCTTTGTCCAGGTAGGTTTCTCAGGTCCCCTCCACTCCTGTCCTCTCCTGTCCTCTCCTGTCCTCTCCTGCCCTCATCATCCTCTCCCCTCTCCTCTCCTCTGCACTTTGCTTCTCTCCTTTGTCTGTCTTCTCTTCCGGGTGCCCTGCTCAACAGCTCCAGCACTTGTGATGGTTCTCCAGTGACAGCTGTTTGCAACCCCTTCCACCCCCTCCTTGCCCCTGAAGTGACCCAACTCACAGGTCTCCGGCTCACCCCACCCACACCTACACCCCCCAACACATTCCCTGGTTCAGCCCCTCTGCCCTATTCAGCCGAACTCGCCCCTTTGCAACCTACCTATGCATCCTGGTTAGTCTTCACCATTCAAGGAGAGATCTCCTTTTATCCTTAGCTTGGTTCACTGGTGGATGGATGGATGGATGCATGGATGGATGGATGGATGGATGGATGCATGGATGGATGGATGGATGGATGTATAGATTGATGGGTGGATGGATGGATGCATGGACAGGTCAATGGATTGGTTTTGTAGAGGCAGAGTACCATCTAGGGGTACTTGAGACCGCTGGTGTCAGAGCCAGAGTCTATGTCAAATGTAAAACATTAATTCATCAATAACAAAAATGATTAAGTACCTATTAAAATAAATAAATAAATAAATATAAAAACTGGGTTAAAAAGTACATGGCGTCTTTGCCTTTCTGCATATGGTATGCTGTGAGGATCTTAACAAGGAAAGCATTGTCCTGAGTAGCCCCATTGAAGTAGTGGAATATTTCCTTTTTCTTTTTTTACTTTCAATTTTCTTGATTATTTATTGGAATAAATAGACAGGAATTGAGAGGGAAGGGAGGGATAGAGGGTTTGTGACACAGAGAGAGTCACCTTCAGCACTTCTGCACCACTTGTAAAGATTTCCCCCGGCAGGTGGGGACCAGGGTCTTGAAGCCCAGTCCCCCTGCATTGTAACATGAGTGCTTAACTGGGTGTGGCACCACCTGGTACCCTTGATGGGACACTTTTTTTTAGCAATGAAAAGAAATTCTCGTGGCAAGGTAATAAATAAATGAAGAAATAAACAAAAGTGCATTTACATGAACTCTGGAAACACACAGGGACATATACATCTCTGTAACCTGTATTACTTATTCGTTGATTGATTGATTGCCTCAAGGGGTTATTGCCTCAGCTCAGTGCCTGCGCCACGAATAATCCACAGCCCCTGCACTCCTTTTGTTCCCCTTTCGCTGCCCTTGTTGCTTGGTCACTGTGGTGGTTATTGTTGTGGTTGTTGTTGTTGTTTTGACCTTGCATCAGACAGAGAGAAAAGGAGAGAGCAGGGGAAAAACAGAGTGGGAGAGAAAGATAGAGCCCCTAAAGACCTGCTTCACCCCCTGTAAAGCGACTCCCCTGCAGGTGGGGTTCTGGGTGCCAGACCTCAGACCCTTCCACCTGTCCCCTCTTTTCGTGAGTGCCACAAGGCCTTAACCCTCTGACATACCGCCAAACCTCCCGGGATTTACTTTTGAAGGCAATATCACCTGCCTCATTTTGAATCTCATTATCCTGAGGGTCAGTCCTGGAGACAGCGTCATGACATGACACACGGAGATCTCTGGTATCAGACAGCACCTGGAACAGCAGCTGGGGCTCTAGTGCCAGGGCAGGAGCAACTCCCCATCCACCGTCCACGGAGTCCACCTGCCCTCATTTTGGTCCTTTTCCCTCCAAAAAAGATCTTTCCCTTTTTTCACTCAGAAACAAGCAGCAGACAGGTTACCCAGGCAGGGGGAAAAAAATAATTAAAAAGCCTTTTTTTTTTTTTTTTTTTTTTTTTTTTAGGCGTAGCGAATGACCATCTTCTGGGAAGTACAGGTTTTGAACCAGAAAACTCTGTCTGTCTGTGTCCTAGTCCACAGAAAGAGCCACTAGCCCAGCCAGATCTCACACTCAGATGGGGTGTTTTTGCCAGTCAAAAGTCTGCACAGCGCACTAGGGATTGGGCGGCCTGAGACCCAAATGTTACATTGTAGATGGACTGTTTGCAGTGCTTGCTCCCCAGGACATTGGACTTTCTCAACTCCCTCCCCTACAGCATGAAAAAAAAGGTTCTTGACCAACCATAGAGCAAATGGAGTAGGGGCGAGTGGAGCTTGTTGCATGTCTGTGCTGCTCATGCCCAGGTGTCTGTGGGGGGCCGTGGCAGAGGCTGTAAGGGGGCTAGGGGGCAGAAGGAGACTGTTTGAGAGCAGGCTGCAGGCAGGGGAGCCCGTGAGTGTGTGCAGGGCTGTGTGTGTGGGTGTGGTGGCAGGGGGTTAGGGCAGGTCCCCCTGCTGGATGGTGAGATGGCAGCTGGGCTGGCTCTGGGCCCCCAGGGCTGAAGCGCAGAAGCAGGGTGGCAGGAAAGTAGTGCATGGAGGCACACAGTAGATGTTAGTTGGGGAGCTGGGGGACAGAGGGCAAGGGGCAAGGGGGCATCCTTGAGCAGGGGTCTGGAGTAGAGAGTGGGGGGAGCTGGAGGCATGGAAGGTCCCAGGAACCAGGGATTGACAGGAACAGATTCCTGCACCCACCCACTGGATAGAAGCTGCAGCAGCCAGAGCACCAGCCCTGGCTTGCCTAGGCCAATGGCACTGAATGAGTCCCGCTGAGGATGAGGCAGAGAAGGAGGAGGAGGTGGAGGAGGAGGAGGAGGAGGAGGAGGAGGAGGAGGAGGAAGAGGAGAAGGAAGAAGAGGAGGAGGAAGAGGAGTAGGAGGAGGAGTAGGGGCAGGAGGGCAGCTATCAGTAGGCAATGGGATTAATAGAGGCCTCCATTACGGTGGCATGTGTCCAGGCAGGCACCCACCAATCCTCAGGGGCAGCTCAGGGCACCCAGGGACCTGGTGTGGGTATCTGTGGGGCGGGGACTGTCAGTCAGTCAGCAAGACTGTGTGTCAGTGCAAAAGGTGAGACAGGGGCCTGGCGGAACTTGGTCCCCAGCCCTGGGCTGTCAGATGCCAGCCCCATGCCCAGACACACACCAATCTGCCCATAGCCCCTTGGCCCGGCCGACCTGCACCTGCTTTGGCCTGGGGCTCTGGCTCTGGTGGCTGGCCACCAGCCCTCAAGGTCAAGTTCAGGGTGGGGGTCATGGCTGCTGGTCAACTGGATGGGCGGGGTCCCCGTGGCCTTGCAACCACAGGAGCCCTCTGTGATGTCCTAGCCCCTGGCATTCTGTGCTGGCCACACTGGCACTGGGCAGCCCAACTGCCCTGCCACTAGGTCAGCCAGCAGCGCCCAGACGCCTGGGCCCTGGCACAGAGGGACGGAAGGATGGGAAGCCAGTGCTGACCGACAAGGGACCTCAGGGCTGGCAGTCAAGAGAAGACAGGTGGAGGTGTGCCCGGGATCCAGGGAGCCCAGGCCAGAGCTGCCTGCATGCCTGCCTGCCTTGCTGGATGTCTGTATGCTGCCTTTGTCCAGGTAGGTTTCTCAGGTCCCCTCCACTCCTGTCCTCTCCTGTCCTCTCCTGTCCTCTCCTGCCCTCACCATCCTCTCCCCTCTCCTCTCCTCTGCACTTTGCTTCTCTCCTTTGTCTGTCTTCTCTTCCGGGTGCCCTGCTCAACAGCTCCAGCACTTGTGATGGTTCTCCAGTGACAGCTGTTCGCAACCCCTTCCACCCCCTCCTTGCCCCTGAAGTGACCCAACTCACAGGTCTCCGGCTCACCCCACCCACACCTACACCCCCCAACACATTCCCTGGTTCAGCCCCTCTGCCCTATTCAGCCGAACTCGCCCCTTTGCAACCTACCTATGCATCCTGGTTAGTCTTCACCATTCAAGGAGAGATCTCCTTTTATCCTTAGCTTGGTTCACTGGTGGATGGATGGATGGATGGATGGATGGATGGATGGATGGATGCATGGATGGATGGATGGATGGATGTATAGATTGATGGGTGGATGGATGGATGCATGGACAGGTCAATGGATTGGTTTTGTAGAGGCAGAGTACCATCTAGGGGTACTTGAGACCGCTGGTGTCAGAGCCAGAGTCTATGTCAAATGTAAAACATTAATTCATCAATAACAAAAATGATTAAGTACCTATTAAAATAAATAAATAAATAAATATAAAAACTTGGTTAAAAAGTACATGGCGTCTTTGCCTTTCTGCATATGGTATGCTGTGAGGATCTTAACAAGGAAAGCATTGTCCTGAGTAGCCCCATTGAAGTAGTGGAATATTTCCTTTTTCTTTTTTTACTTTCAATTTTCTTGATTATTTATTGGAATAAATAGACAGGAATTGAGAGGGAAGGGAGGGATAGAGGGTTTGTGACACAGAGAGAGTCACCTTCAGCACTTCTGCACCACTTGTAAAGATTTCCCCCGGCAGGTGGGGACCAGGGTCTTGAAGCCCAGTCCCCCTGCATTGTAACATGAGTGCTTAACTGGGTGTGGCACCACCTGGTACCCTTGATGGGACACTTTTTTTTAGCAATGAAAAGAAATTCTCGTGGCAAGGTAATAAATAAATGAAGAAATAAACAAAAGTGCATTTACATGAACTCTGGAAACACACAGGGACATATACATCTCTGTAACCTGTATTACTTATTCGTTGATTGATTGATTGCCTCAAGGGGTTATTGCCTCAGCTCAGTGCCTGCGCCACGAATAATCCACAGCCCCTGCACTCCTTTTGTTCCCCTTTCGCTGCCCTTGTTGCTTGGTCACTGTGGTGGTTATTGTTGTGGTTGTTGTTGTTGTTTTGACCTTGCATCAGACAGAGAGAAAAGGAGAGAGCAGGGGAAAAACAGAGTGGGAGAGAAAGATAGAGCCCCTAAAGACCTGCTTCACCCCCTGTAAAGCGACTCCCCTGCAGGTGGGGTTCTGGGCGCCAGACCCCAGACCCTTCCACCTGTCCCCTCTTTTCGTGAGCGCCACAAGGCCTTAACCCTCTGACATACCGCCAAAACTCCCGGGATTTACTTTTGAAGGCAATAATCACCTGCCTCATTTTGAATCTCATTATCCTGAGGGTCAGTCCTGGAGACAGCGTCATGACAGGACACACGGAGATCTCTGGTATCAGACAGCACCTGGAACAGCAGCTGGGGCTCTAGTGCCAGGGCAGGAGCAACTCCCCATCCACCGTCCACGGAGTCCACCTGCCCTCATTTTGGTCCTTTTCCCTCCAAAAAAGATCTTTCCCTTTTTTCACTCAGAAACAAGCAGCAGACAGGTTACCCAGGCAGGGGGAAAAAAATAATTAAAAAGCCTTTTTTTTTTTTTTTAGGCGTAGCGAATGACCATCTTCTGGGAAGTACAGGTTTTGAACCAGAAAACTCTGTCTGTCTGTGTCCTAGTCCACAGAAAGAGCCACTAGCCCAGCCAGATCTCACACTCAGATGGGGTGTTTTTGCCAGTCAAATGTCTGCACAGCGCACTAGGGATTGGGCGGCCTGAGACCCAAATGTTACATTGTAGATGGACTGTTTGCAGTGCTTGCTCCCCAGGACATTGGACTTTCTCAACTCCCTCCCCTACAGCATGAAAAAAAAGGTTCTTGACCAACCATAGAGCAAATGGAGTAGGGGCGAGTGGAGCTTGTTGCATGTCTGTGCTGCTCATGCCCAGGTGTCTGTGGGGGGCCGTGGCAGAGGCTGTAAGGGGGCTAGGGGGCAGAAGGAGACTGTTTGAGAGCAGGCTGCAGGCAGGGGAGCCCGTGAGTGTGTGCAGGGCTGTGTGTGTGGGTGTGGTGGCAGGGGGTTAGGGCAGGTCCCCCTGCTGGATGGTGAGATGGCAGCTGGGCTGGCTCTGGGCCCCCAGGGCTGAAGCGCAGAAGCAGGGTGGCAGGAAAGTAGTGCATGGAGGCACACAGTAGATGTTAGTTGGGGAGCTGGGGGACAGAGGGCAAGGGGCAAGGGGGCATCCTTGAGCAGGGGTCTGGAGTAGAGAGTGGGGGGAGCTGGAGGCATGGAAGGTCCCAGGAACCAGGGATTGACAGGAACAGATTCCTGCACCCACCCACTGGATAGAAGCTGCAGCAGCCAGAGCACCAGCCCTGGCTTGCCTAGGCCAATGGCACTGAATGAGTCCCGCTGAGGATGAGGCAGAGAAGGAGGAGGAGGTGGAGGAGGAGGAGGAGGAGGAGGAGGAGGAGGAAGAGGAGAAGGAAGAAGAGGAGGAGGAAGAGGAGTAGGAGGAGGAGTAGGGGCAGGAGGGCAGCTATCAGTAGGCAATGGGATTAATAGAGGCCTCCATTACGGTGGCATGTGTCCAGGCAGGCACCCACCAATCCTCAGGGGCAGCTCAGGGCACCCAGGGACCTGGTGTGGGTATCTGTGGGGCGGGGACTGTCAGTCAGTCAGCAAGACTGTGTGTCAGTGCAAAAGGTGAGACAGGGGCCTGGCGGAACTTGTTCCCCAGCCCTGGGCTGTCAGATGCCAGCCCCATGCCCAGACACACACCAATCTGCCCATAGCCCCTTGGCCCGGCCGACCTGCACCTGCTTTGGCCTGGGGCTCTGGCTCTGGTGGCTGGCCACCAGCCCTCAAGGTCAAGTTCAGGGTGGGGGTCATGGCTGCTGGTCAACTGGATGGGCGGGGTCCCCGTGGCCTTGCAACCACAGGAGCCCTCTGTGATGTCCTAGCCCCTGGCATTCTGTGCTGGCCACACTGGCACTGGGCAGCCCAACTGCCCTGCCACTAGGTCAGCCAGCAGCGCCCAGACGCCTGGGCCCTGGCACAGAGGGACGGAAGGATGGGAAGCCAGTGCTGACCGACAAGGGACCTCAGGGCTGGCAGTCAAGAGAAGACAGGTGGAGGTGTGCCCGGGATCCAGGGAGCCCAGGCCAGAGCTGCCTGCATGCCTGCCTGCCTTGCTGGATGTCTGTATGCTGCCTTTGTCCAGGTAGGTTTCTCAGGTCCCCTCCACTCCTGTCCTCTCCTGTCCTCTCCTGTCCTCTCCTGCCCTCACCATCCTCTCCCCTCTCCTCTCCTCTGCACTTTGCTTCTCTCCTTTGTCTGTCTTCTCTTCCGGGTGCCCTGCTCAACAGCTCCAGCACTTGTGATGGTTCTCCAGTGACAGCTGTTCGCAACCCCTTCCACCCCCTCCTTGCCCCTGAAGTGACCCAACTCACAGGTCTCCGGCTCACCCCACCCACACCTACAGCCCCCAACACATTCCCTGGTTCAGCCCCTCTGCCCTATTCAGCCGAACTCGCCCCTTTGCAACCTACCTATGCATCCTGGTTAGTCTTCACCATTCAAGGAGAGATCTCCTTTTATCCTTAGCTTGGTTCACTGGTGGATGGATGGATGGATGGATGGATGGATGGATGGATGCATGGATGGATGGATGGATGGATGTATAGATTGATGGGTGGATGGATGGATGCATGGACAGGTCAATGGATTGGTTTTGTAGAGGCAGAGTACCATCTAGGGGTACTTGAGACCGCTGGTGTCAGAGCCAGAGTCTATGTCAAATGTAAAACATTAATTCATCAATAACAAAAATGATTAAGTACCTATTAAAATAAATAAATAAATAAATATAAAAACTGGGTTAAAAAGTACATGGCGTCTTTGCCTTTCTGCATATGGTATGCTGTGAGGATCTTAACAAGGAAAGCATTGTCCTGAGTAGCCCCATTGAAGTAGTGGAATATTTCCTTTTTCTTTTTTTACTTTCAATTTTCTTGATTATTTATTGGAATAAATAGACAGGAATTGAGAGGGAAGGGAGGGATAGAGGGTTTGTGACACAGAGAGAGTCACCTTCAGCACTTCTGCACCACTTGTAAAGATTTCCCCCGGCAGGTGGGGACCAGGGTCTTGAAGCCCAGTCCCCCTGCATTGTAACATGAGTGCTTAACTGGGTGTGGCACCACCTGGTACCCTTGATGGGACACTTTTTTTTAGCAATGAAAAGAAATTCTCGTGGCAAGGTAATAAATAAATGAAGAAATAAACAAAAGTGCATTTACATGAACTCTGGAAACACACAGGGACATATACATCTCTGTAACCTGTATTACTTATTCGTTGATTGATTGATTGCCTCAAGGGGTTATTGCCTCAGCTCAGTGCCTGCGCCACGAATAATCCACAGCCCCTGCACTCCTTTTGTTCCCCTTTCGCTGCCCTTGTTGCTTGGTCACTGTGGTGGTTATTGTTGTGGTTGTTGTTGTTGTTTTG
Organism: Erinaceus europaeus; assembly: GCF_950295315.1. Taxonomy (NCBI): domain Eukaryota; kingdom Metazoa; phylum Chordata; class Mammalia; order Eulipotyphla; family Erinaceidae; genus Erinaceus; species Erinaceus europaeus. The sequence continues at coordinate 95,174 of NW_026647120.1, read as the reverse complement.
ACCTTGCATCAGACAGAGAGAAAAGGAGAGAGCAGGGGAAAAACAGAGTGGGAGAGAAAGATAGAGCCCCTAAAGACCTGCTTCACCCCCTGTAAAGCGACTCCCCTGCAGGTGGGGTTCTGGGTGCCAGACCTCAGACCCTTCCACCTGTCCCCTCTTTTCGTGAGTGCCACAAGGCCTTAACCCTCTGACATACCGCCAAACCTCCCGGGATTTACTTTTGAAGGCAATATCACCTGCCTCATTTTGAATCTCATTATCCTGAGGGTCAGTCCTGGAGACAGCGTCATGACATGACACACGGAGATCTCTGGTATCAGACAGCACCTGGAACAGCAGCTGGGGCTCTAGTGCCAGGGCAGGAGCAACTCCCCATCCACCGTCCACGGAGTCCACCTGCCCTCATTTTGGTCCTTTTCCCTCCAAAAAAGATCTTTCCCTTTTTTCACTCAGAAACAAGCAGCAGACAGGTTACCCAGGCAGGGGGAAAAAAATAATTAAAAAGCCTTTTTTTTTTTTTTTTTTTTTTTTTTAGGCGTAGCGAATGACCATCTTCTGGGAAGTACAGGTTTTGAACCAGAAAACTCTGTCTGTCTGTGTCCTAGTCCACAGAAAGAGCCACTAGCCCAGCCAGATCTCACACTCAGATGGGGTGTTTTTGCCAGTCAAAAGTCTGCACAGCGCACTAGGGATTGGGCGGCCTGAGACCCAAATGTTACATTGTAGATGGACTGTTTGCAGTGCTTGCTCCCCAGGACATTGGACTTTCTCAACTCCCTCCCCTACAGCATGAAAAAAAAGGTTCTTGACCAACCATAGAGCAAATGGAGTAGGGGCGAGTGGAGCTTGTTGCATGTCTGTGCTGCTCATGCCCAGGTGTCTGTGGGGGGCCGTGGCAGAGGCTGTAAGGGGGCTAGGGGGCAGAAGGAGACTGTTTGAGAGCAGGCTGCAGGCAGGGGAGCCCGTGAGTGTGTGCAGGGCTGTGTGTGTGGGTGTGGTGGCAGGGGGTTAGGGCAGGTCCCCCTGCTGGATGGTGAGATGGCAGCTGGGCTGGCTCTGGGCCCCCAGGGCTGAAGCGCAGAAGCAGGGTGGCAGGAAAGTAGTGCATGGAGGCACACAGTAGATGTTAGTTGGGGAGCTGGGGGACAGAGGGCAAGGGGCAAGGGGGCATCCTTGAGCAGGGGTCTGGAGTAGAGAGTGGGGGGAGCTGGAGGCATGGAAGGTCCCAGGAACCAGGGATTGACAGGAACAGATTCCTGCACCCACCCACTGGATAGAAGCTGCAGCAGCCAGAGCACCAGCCCTGGCTTGCCTAGGCCAATGGCACTGAATGAGTCCCGCTGAGGATGAGGCAGAGAAGGAGGAGGAGGTGGAGGAGGAGGAGGAGGAGGAGGAGGAGGAAGAGGAGAAGGAAGAAGAGGAGGAGGAAGAGGAGTAGGAGGAGGAGTAGGGGCAGGAGGGCAGCTATCAGTAGGCAATGGGATTAATAGAGGCCTCCATTACGGTGGCATGTGTCCAGGCAGGCACCCACCAATCCTCAGGGGCAGCTCAGGGCACCCAGGGACCTGGTGTGGGTATCTGTGGGGCGGGGACTGTCAGTCAGTCAGCAAGACTGTGTGTCAGTGCAAAAGGTGAGACAGGGGCCTGGCGGACCTTGGTCCCCAGCCCTGGGCTGTCAGATGCCAGCCCCATGCCCAGACACACACCAATCTGCCCATAGCCCCTTGGCCCGGCCGACCTGCACCTGCTTTGGCCTGGGGCTCTGGCTCTGGTGGCTGGCCACCTGCCCTCAAGGTCAAGTTCAGGGTGGGGGTCATGGCTGCTGGTCAACTGGATGGGCGGGGTCCCCGTGGCCTTGCAACCACAGGAGCCCTCTGTGATGTCCTAGCCCCTGGCATTCTGTGCTGGCCACACTGGCACTGGGCAGCCCAACTGCCCTGCCACTAGGTCAGCCAGCAGCGCCCAGACGCCTGGGCCCTGGCACAGAGGGACGGAAGGATGGGAAGCCAGTGCTGACCGACAAGGGACCTCAGGGCTGGCAGTCAAGAGAAGACAGGTGGAGGTGTGCCCGGGATCCAGGGAGCCCAGGCCAGAGCTGCCTGCATGCCTGCCTGCCTTGCTGGATGTCTGTATGCTGCCTTTGTCCAGGTAGGTTTCTCAGGTCCCCTCCACTCCTGTCCTCTCCTGTCCTCTCCTGTCCTCTCCTGCCCTCATCATCCTCTCCCCTCTCCTCTCCTCTGCACTTTGCTTCTCTCCTTTGTCTGTCTTCTCTTCCGGGTGCCCTGCTCAACAGCTCCAGCACTTGTGATGGTTCTCCAGTGACAGCTGTTTGCAACCCCTTCCACCCCCTCCTTGCCCCTGAAGTGACCCAACTCACAGGTCTCCGGCTCACCCCACCCACACCTACACCCCCCAACACATTCCCTGGTTCAGCCCCTCTGCCCTATTCAGCCGAACTCGCCCCTTTGCAACCTACCTATGCATCCTGGTTAGTCTTCACCATTCAAGGAGAGATCTCCTTTTATCCTTAGCTTGGTTCACTGGTGGATGGATGGATGGATGCATGGATGGATGGATGGATGGATGGATGCATGGATGGATGGATGGATGGATGTATAGATTGATGGGTGGATGGATGGATGCATGGACAGGTCAATGGATTGGTTTTGTAGAGGCAGAGTACCATCTAGGGGTACTTGAGACCGCTGGTGTCAGAGCCAGAGTCTATGTCAAATGTAAAACATTAATTCATCAATAACAAAAATGATTAAGTACCTATTAAAATAAATAAATAAATAAATATAAAAACTGGGTTAAAAAGTACATGGCGTCTTTGCCTTTCTGCATATGGTATGCTGTGAGGATCTTAACAAGGAAAGCATTGTCCTGAGTAGCCCCATTGAAGTAGTGGAATATTTCCTTTTTCTTTTTTTACTTTCAATTTTCTTGATTATTTATTGGAATAAATAGACAGGAATTGAGAGGGAAGGGAGGGATAGAGGGTTTGTGACACAGAGAGAGTCACCTTCAGCACTTCTGCACCACTTGTAAAGATTTCCCCCGGCAGGTGGGGACCAGGGTCTTGAAGCCCAGTCCCCCTGCATTGTAACATGAGTGCTTAACTGGGTGTGGCACCACCTGGTACCCTTGATGGGACACTTTTTTTTAGCAATGAATAGAAATTCTCGTGGCAAGGTAATAAATAAATGAAGAAATAAACAAAAGTGCATTTACATGAACTCTGGAAACACACAGGGACATATACATCTCTGTAACCTGTATTACTTATTCGTTGATTGATTGATTGCCTCAAGGGGTTATTGCCTCAGCTCAGTGCCTGCGCCACGAATAATCCACAGCCCCTGCACTCCTTTTGTTCCCCTTTCACTGCCCTTGTTGCTTGGTCACTGTGGTGGTTATTGTTGTGGTTGTTGTTGTTGTTTTGACCTTGCATCAGACAGAGAGAAAAGGAGAGAGCAGGGGAAAAACAGAGTGGGAGAGAAAGATAGAGCCCCTAAAGACCTGCTTCACCCCCTGTAAAGCGACTCCCCTGCAGGTGGGGTTCTGGGCGCCAGACCCCAGACCCTTCCACCTGTCCCCTCTTTTCGTGAGCGCCACAAGGCCTTAACCCTCTGACATACCGCCAAAACTCCCGGGATTTACTTTTGAAGGCAATAATCACCTGCCTCATTTTGAATCTCATTATCCTGAGGGTCAGTCCTGGAGACAGCGTCATGACACGACACACGGAGATCTCTGGTATCAGACAGCACCTGGAACAGCAGCTGGGGCTCTAGTGCCAGGGCAGGAGCAACTCCCCATCCACCGTCCACGGAGTCCACCTGCCCTCATTTTGGTCCTTTTCCCTCCAAAAAAGATCTTTCCCTTTTTTCACTCAGAAACAAGCAGCAGACAGGTTACCCAGGCAGGGGGAAAAAATAATTAAAAAGCCTTTTTTTTTTTTTTTTTTTTTTTTAGGCGTAGCAAATGACCATCTTCTGGGAAGTACAGGTTTTGAACCAGAAAACTCTGTCTGTCTGTGTCCTAGTCCACAGAAAGAGCCACTAGCCCAGCCAGATCTCACACTCAGATGGGGTGTTTTTGCCAGTCAAATGTCTGCACAGCGCACTAGGGATTGGGCGGCCTGAGACCCAAATGTTACATTGTAGATGGACTGTTTGCAGTGCTTGCTCCCCAGGACATTGGACTTTCTCAACTCCCTCCCCTACAGCATGAAAAAAAAGGTTCTTGACCAACCATAGAGCAAATGGAGTAGGGGCGAGTGGAGCTTGTTGCATGTCTGTGCTGCTCATGCCCAGGTGTCTGTGGGGGGCCGTGGCAGAGGCTGTAAGGGGGCTAGGGGGCAGAAGGAGACTGTTTGAGAGCAGGCTGCAGGCAGGGGAGCCCGTGAGTGTGTGCAGGGCTGTGTGTGTGGGTGTGGTGGCAGGGGGTTAGGGCAGGTCCCCCTGCTGGATGGTGAGATGGCAGCTGGGCTGGCTCTGGGCCCCCAGGGCTGAAGCGCAGAAGCAGGGTGGCAGGAAAGTAGTGCATGGAGGCACACAGTAGATGTTAGTTGGGGAGCTGGGGGACAGAGGGCAAGGGGCAAGGGGGCATCCTTGAGCAGGGGTCTGGAGTAGAGAGTGGGGGGAGCTGGAGGCATGGAAGGTCCCAGGAACCAGGGATTGACAGGAACAGATTCCTGCACCCACCCACTGGATAGAAGCTGCAGCAGCCAGAGCACCAGCCCTGGCTTGCCTAGGCCAATGGCACTGAATGAGTCCCGCTGAGGATGAGGCAGAGAAGGAGGAGGAGGTGGAGGAGGAGGAGGAGGAGGAGGAGGAGGAGGAGGAAGAGGAGAAGGAAGAAGAGGAGGAGGAAGAGGAGTAGGAGGAGGAGTAGGGGCAGGAGGGCAGCTATCAGTAGGCAATGGGATTAATAGAGGCCTCCATTACGGTGGCATGTGTCCAGGCAGGCACCCACCAATCCTCAGGGGCAGCTCAGGGCACCCAGGGACCTGGTGTGGGTATCTGTGGGGCGGGGACTGTCAGTCAGTCAGCAAGACTGTGTGTCAGTGCAAAAGGTGAGACAGGGGCCTGGCGGAACTTGGTCCCCAGCCCTGGGCTGTCAGATGCCAGCCCCATGCCCAGACACACACCAATCTGCCCATAGCCCCTTGGCCCGGCCGACCTGCACCTGCTTTGGCCTGGGGCTCTGGCTCTGGTGGCTGGCCACCAGCCCTCAAGGTCAAGTTCAGGGTGGGGGTCATGGCTGCTGGTCAACTGGATGGGCGGGGTCCCCGTGGCCTTGCAACCACAGGAGCCCTCTGTGATGTCCTAGCCCCTGGCATTCTGTGCTGGCCACACTGGCACTGGGCAGCCCAACTGCCCTGCCACTAGGTCAGCCAGCAGCGCCCAGACGCCTGGGCCCTGGCACAGAGGGACGGAAGGATGGGAAGCCAGTGCTGACCGACAAGGGACCTCAGGGCTGGCAGTCAAGAGAAGACAGGTGGAGGTGTGCCCGGGATCCAGGGAGCCCAGGCCAGAGCTGCCTGCATGCCTGCCTGCCTTGCTGGATGTCTGTATGCTGCCTTTGTCCAGGTAGGTTTCTCAGGTCCCCTCCACTCCTGTCCTCTCCTGTCCTCTCCTGTCCTCTCCTGCCCTCACCATCCTCTCCCCTCTCCTCTCCTCTGCACTTTGCTTCTCTCCTTTGTCTGTCTTCTCTTCCGGGTGCCCTGCTCAACAGCTCCAGCACTTGTGATGGTTCTCCAGTGACAGCTGTTCGCAACCCCTTCCACCCCCTCCTTGCCCCTGAAGTGACCCAACTCACAGGTCTCCGGCTCACCCCACCCACACCTACAGCCCCCAACACATTCCCTGGTTCAGCCCCTCTGCCCTATTCAGCCGAACTCGCCCCTTTGCAACCTACCTATGCATCCTGGTTAGTCTTCACCATTCAAGGAGAGATCTCCTTTTATCCTTAGCTTGGTTCACTGGTGGATGGATGGATGGATGGATGGATGGATGGATGGATGCATGGATGGATGGATGGATGGATGTATAGATTGATGGGTGGATGGATGGATGCATGGACAGGTCAATGGATTGGTTTTGTAGAGGCAGAGTACCATCTAGGGGTACTTGAGACCGCTGGTGTCAGAGCCAGAGTCTATGTCAAATGTAAAACATTAATTCATCAATAACAAAAATGATTAAGTACCTATTAAAATAAATAAATAAATAAATATAAAAACTGGGTTAAAAAGTACATGGCGTCTTTGCCTTTCTGCATATGGTATGCTGTGAGGATCTTAACAAGGAAAGCATTGTCCTGAGTAGCCCCATTGAAGTAGTGGAATATTTCCTTTTTCTTTTTTTACTTTCAATTTTCTTGATTATTTATTGGAATAAATAGACAGGAATTGAGAGGGAAGGGAGGGATAGAGGGTTTGTGACACAGAGAGAGTCACCTTCAGCACTTCTGCACCACTTGTAAAGATTTCCCCCGGCAGGTGGGGACCAGGGTCTTGAAGCCCAGTCCCCCTGCATTGTAACATGAGTGCTTAACTGGGTGTGGCACCACCTGGTACCCTTGATGGGACACTTTTTTTTAGCAATGAAAAGAAATTCTCGTGGCAAGGTAATAAATAAATGAAGAAATAAACAAAAGTGCATTTACATGAACTCTGGAAACACACAGGGACATATACATCTCTGTAACCTGTATTACTTATTCGTTGATTGATTGATTGCCTCAAGGGGTTATTGCCTCAGCTCAGTGCCTGCGCCACGAATAATCCACAGCCCCTGCACTCCTTTTGTTCCCCTTTCGCTGCCCTTGTTGCTTGGTCACTGTGGTGGTTATTGTTGTGGTTGTTGTTGTTGTTTTGACCTTGCATCAGACAGAGAGAAAAGGAGAGAGCAGGGGAAAAACAGAGTGGGAGAGAAGTGGGAGAGAAAGATAGAGCCCCTAAAGACCTGCTTCACCCCCTGTAAAGCGACTCCCCTGCAGGTGGGGGTCTGGGCGCCAGACCCCAGACCCTTCCACCTGTCCCCTCTTTTCGTGAGCTCCACAAGGCCTTAACCCTCTGACATACCACCAAACCTCCCGGGATTTACTTTTGAAGGCAATATCACCTGCCTCATTTTGAATCTCATTATCCTGAGGGTCAGTCCTGGAGACAGCGTCATAACAGGACACACGGAGATCTCTGGTATCAGACAGCACCTGGAACAGCAGCTGGGGCTCTAGTGCCAGGGCAGGAGCAACTCCCCATCCACCGTCCACGGAGTCCACCTGCCTGCATTTTGGTCCTTTTCCCTCCAAAAAAGATCTTTCCCTTTTTTCACTGAGAAACAAGCAGCAGACAGGTTTCCCAGGCAAGGGGAAAAAAAAATAATTAAAAAGCCTTTTTTTTTTTTTTTTTTAGCCGTAGCAAATGACCATCTTCTGGGAAGTACAGGTTTTGAACCAGAAAACTCTGTCTGTCTGTGTCCTAGTCCACAGAAAGAGCCACTAGCCCAGCCAGATCTCACACTCAGATGGGGTGTTTTTGCCAGTCAAAAGTCTGCACAGCGCACTAGGGATTGGGCGGCCTGAGACCCAAATGTTACATTGTAGATGGACTGTTTGCAGTGCTTGCTCCCCAGGACATTGGACTTTCTCAACTCCCTCCCCTACAGCATGAAAAAAAGGTTCTTGACCAACCATAGAGCAAATGGAGTAGGGGCGAGTGGAGTTTGTTGCATGTCTGCGCTGCTCATGCCCAGGTGTCTGTGGGGGGCAGTGGCAGAGGCTGTAAGGGGGCTAGGGGGCAGAAGGAGACTGTTTGAGAGCAGGCTGCAGGCAGGGGAGCCCGTGAGTGTGTGCAGGGCTGTGTGTGTGGGTGTGGTGGCAGGGGGTTATGGCAGGTCCCCCTGCTGGATGGTGAGATGGCAGCTGGGCTGGCTCTGGGCCCCCAGGGCTGAAGCGCAGAAGCAGGGTGGCAGGAAAGTAGTGCATGGAGGCACACAGTAGATGTTAGTTTGGGAGCTGGGGGACAGAGGGCAAGGGGAAAGGGGGCATCCTTGAGCAGGGGTCTGGAGAAGAGAGTGGGGGGAGCTGGAGGCATGGAAGGTCCCAGGAACCAGGGATTGACAGGAACAGATTCCTGCACCCACCCACTGGATAGAAGCTGCAGCAGCCAGAGCACCAGCCCTGGCTTGCCTAGGCCAAGGGCACTGAATGAGTCCCGCTGAGGATGAGGAAGAGAAGGAGGAGGAGGTGGAGGAGGAGGAGGAGGAGGAGGAAGAGAAGAAGGAAGAAGAGGAGTAGGAAGAGGAGTAGGAGGAGGAGTAGGGGCAGGAGGGCAGCTATCAGTAGGTAATGGGATTAATAGAGGCCTCCATTACGGAGGCATGTGCCCAGGCAGACACCCACCAATCCTCAGGGGCAGCTCAGGGCACCCAGGGACCTGGTGTGGGTATCTCTGGGGCGGGGACTGTCAGTCAGTCAGCAAGACTGTGTGTCAGTGCAAATGGTGGGACAGGGGCCTGGCGGACCTTGGTCCCCAGCCCTGGGCTGTCAGATGCCAGCCCCATGCCCAGACACACACCAATCTGCCCATCGCCCCTTGGCCCGGCCGACCTGCACCTGCTTTGGCCTGGGGCTCTGGCTCTGGTGGCTGGCCACCAGCCCTCAAGGTCAAGTTCAGGGTGGGGGTCATGGCTGCTGGTCAACTGGATGGGCGGGGTCCCCGTGGCCTAGCAACCACAGGAGCCCTCTGTGATGTCCTAGCCCCTGGCATTCTGTGCAGGCCACACTGGCACTGGGCAGCCCAACTGCCCTGCCACTAGGTCAGCCAGCAGCGCCCAGACGCCTGGGCCCTGGCACAGAGGGACGGAAGGATGGGAAGCCAGTGCTGACCGACAAGGGACCTCAGGGCTGGCAGTCAAGAGAAGACAGGTGGAGGTGTGCCCGGGATCCAGGGAGCCCAGGCCAGAGTTGCCTGCATGCCTGCCTGCCTTGCTGGATGTCTGTATGCTGCCTTTGTCCAGGTAGGTTTCTCAGGTCCCCTACACTCCTGTGCTCTGCTGTCCTCCCCTGTCCTCTCCTGCCCTCACCATCCTCCCCCTCTCCTCTCCTCTGCACTTTGCTTCTCTCCTTTGTCTGTCTTCTCTTCCGGGTGCCCAGCTCAACAGCTCCAGCACTTGTGATGGTTCTCCAGTGACAGCTGTTCGCAACCCCTTCCACCCCCTCCCTGCCCCTGAAGTGACCCAACTCACAGGTCTCGGGCTCAACCCACCCACACCCACACCCCCCAACACATTCCCTGGTTCAGCCCCTCTGCACTATTCAGCCGAACTCGCCCCTTTGCAACCTACCTATGCATCCTGGTTTGTCTTCACCATTCAAGGAGAGATCTCCTTTTATACTTAGCTTGGTTGACTGGTGGATGGATGGATGGATGGATGGATGGATGGATGCATGCATGGATGGATGGATGGATGGATGTATAGATTGATGGGTGGATGGATGGATGCATGGACAGGTCAATGGATTGGTTTTGTAGAGGCAGAGTACCATCTAGGGGTACTTGAGACCGCTGGTGTCAGAGCCAGAGTCTATGTCAAATGTAAAACATTAATTCATCAATAACAAAAATGATTAAGCACCTAAATAAATAAATAAATAAATATAAAAACAGGGTTAAAAAGTACATGGCGTCTTTGCCTTTCTGCATATGGTATGCTGTGAGGATCTTAACAAGGAAAGCATTGTCCTGAGTTGCCCCATTGAAGTAGTGGAATATTTCCTTTTTCTTTTTTTACTTTCAATTTTCTTGATTATTTATTGGAATAAATAGACAGGAATTGAGAGGGAAGGGAGGGATAGAGAGTTTGTGACACAGAGAGAGTCACCTGCAGCACTTCTGCACCACTTGTAAAGATTTCCCCCGGCAGGTGGGGACCAGGGTCTTGAAGCCCAGTCCCCCTGCATTGTAACATGAGTGCTTAACTGGGTGTGGCACCACCTGGTACCCTTGATGGGAAACTTTTTTTTAGCAATGAAAAGAAATTCTCGTGGCAAGGTAATAAAAAAATGAAGAAATAAACAAAAGTGCATTTACATGAACTCTGGAAACACACAGGGACATATACATCTCTGTAACGTGTATTGCTTATTCTTTGATTGATTGATTGCCTCAAGGGGTTATTGCCTCAGCTCAGTGCCTGCGCCACGAATAATCCACAGCCCCTGCACTCCTTTTGTTCCCCTTTCGTTGCCCTTGTTGCTTGGTCACTGTGGTGGTTATTGTTGTGGTTGTTGTTGTTGTTTTGACCTTGCATCAGACAGAGAGAAAAGGAGAGAGCATGGGGAAATACAGAGTGGGAGAGAAAGATAGAGCCCCTAAAGACCTGCTTCACCCCCTGTAAAGCGACTCCCCTGCAGGTGGGGGTCTGGGCGCCAGACCCCAGACCCTTCCACCTGTCCCCTCTTTTCGTGAGCTCCACAAGGCCTTAACCCTCTGACATACCACCAAACCTCCCGGGATTTACTTTTGAAGGCAATATCACCTGCCTCATTTTGAATCTCATTATCCTGAGGGTCAGTCCTGGAGACAGCGTCATGACAGGACACCCGGAGATCTCTGGTATCAGACAGCACCTGGAACAGCAGCTGGGGCTCTAGTGCCAGGGCAGGAGCAACTCCCCATCCACCGTCCACGGAGTCCACCTGCCTGCATTTTGGTCCTTTTCCCTCCAAAAAAGATCTTTCCCTTTTTTCACTGAGAAACAAGCAGCAGACAGGTTTCCCAGGCAAGGGGAAAAAAAAATAATTAAAAAGCCTTTTTTTTTTTTTTAGCCGTAGCAAATGACCATCTTCTGGGAAGTACAGGTTTTGAACCAGAAAACTCTGTCTGTCTGTGTCCTAGTCCACAGAAAGAGCCACTAGCCCAGCCAGATCTCACACTCAGATGGGGTGTTTTTGCCAGTCAAAAGTCTGCACAGCGCACTAGGGATTGGGCGGCCTGAGACCCAAATGTTTCATTGTAGATGGACTGTTTGCAGTGCTTGCTCCCCAGGACATTGGACTTTCTCAACTCCCTCCCCTACAGCATGAAAAAAAGGTTCTTGACCAACCATAGAGCAACTGGAGTAGGGGCGAGTGGAGTTTGTTGCATGTCTGCACTGCTCATGCCCAGGTGTCTGTGGGGGGCAGTGGCAGAGGCTGTAAGGGGGCTAGGGGGCAGAAGGAGACTGTTTGAGAGCAGGCTGCAGGCAGGGGAGCCCGTGAGTGTGTGCAGGGCTGTGTGTGTGGGTGTGGTGGCAGGGGGTTATGGCAGGTCCCCCTGCTGGATGGTGAGATGGCAGCTGGGCTGGCTCTGGGCCCCCAGGGCTGAAGCGCAGAAGCAGGGTGGCAGGAAAGTAGTGCATGGAGGCACACAGTAGATGTTAGTTTGGGAGCTGGGGGACAGAGGGCAAGTGGAAAGGGGGCATCCTTGAGCAGGGGTCTGGAGTAGAGAGTCGGGGGAGCTGGAGGCATGGAAGGTCCCAGGAACCAGGGATTGACAGGAACAGATTCCTGCACCCACACACTGGATAGAAGCTGCAGCAGCCAGAGCACCAGCCCTGGCTTGCCTAGGCCAAGGGCACTGAATGAGTCCCGCTGAGGATGAGGAAGAGAAGGAGGAGGAGGTGGAGGAGGAGGAGGAGGAGGAGGAAGAGAAGAAGGAAGAAGAGGAGGAGGAAGAGGAGTAGGAGGAGGAGTAGGGGCAGGAGGGCAGCTATCAGTAGGTAATGGGATTATTAGAGGCCTCCATTATGGAGGCATGTGTCCAGGCAGGCACCCACCAATCCTCAGGGGCAGCTCAGGGCACCCAGGGACCTGGTGTGGGTATCTCTGGGGCGGGGACTGTCAGTCAGTCAGCAAGACTGTGTGTCAGTGCAAATGGTGGGACAGGGGCCTGGCGGACCTTGGTCCCCAGCCCTGGGCTGTCAGATGCCAGCCCCATGCCCAGACACACACCAATCTGCCCATCGCCCCTTGGCCCGGCCGAGCTGCACCTGCTTTGGCCTGGGGCTCTGGCTCTGGTGGCTGGCCACCAGCCCTCAAGGTCAAGTTCAGGGTGGGGGTCATGGCTGCTGGTCAACTGGATGGGCGGGGTCTCCGTGGCCTAGCAACCACAGGAGCCCTCTGTGATGTCCTAGCCCCTGGCATTCTGTGCAGGCCACACTGGCACTGGGCAGCCCAACTGCCCTGCCACTAGGTCAGCCAGCAGCGCCCAGACGCCTGGGCCCTGGCACAGAGGGACGGAAGGATGGGAAGCCAGTGCTGACCGACAAGGGACCTCAGGGCTGGCAGTCAAGAGAAGACAGGTGGAGGTGTGCCCGGGATCCAGGGAGCCCAGGCCAGAATTGCCTGCATGCCTGCCTGCCTTGCTGGATGTCTGTATGCTGCCTTTGTCCAGGTAGGTTTCTCAGGTCCCCTACACTCCTGTCCTCTCCTGTCCTCCCCTGTCCTCTCCTGCCCTCACCATCCTCCCCCTCTCCTCTCCTCTGCACTTTGCTTCTCTCCTTTGTCTTCTCTTCCGGGTGCCCTGCTCAACAGCTCCAGCACTTGTGATGGTTCTCCAGTGACAGCTGTTCGCAACCCCTTCCACCCCCTCCCTGCCCCTGAAGTGACCCAACTCACAGGTCTCGGGCTCAACACACCCACACCCACACCCCCCAACACATTCCCTGGTTCAGCCCCTCTGCACTATTCAGCCGAACTCGCCCCTTTGCAACCTACCTATGCATCCTGGTTTGTCTTCACCATTCAAGGAGAGATCTCCTTTTATACTTAGCTTGGTTGACTGGTGGATGGATGGATGGATGGATGGATGGATGGATGCATGCATGGATGGATGGATGGATGGATGTATAGATTGATGGGTGGATGGATGGATGCATGGACAGGTCAATGGATTGGTTTTGTAGAGGCAGAGTACCATCTAGGGGTACCTGAGACCGCTGGTGTCAGAGCCAGAGTCTATGTCAAATGTAAAACATTAATTCATCAATAACAAAAATGATTAAGCACCTAAATAAATAAATAAATAAATATAAAAACAGGGTTAAAAAGTACATGGCGTCTTTGCCTTTCTGCATATGGTATGCTGTGAGGATCTTAACAAGGAAAGCATTGTCCTGAGTTGCCCCATTGAAGTAGTGGAATATTTCCTTTTTCTTTTTTTACTTTCAATTTTCTTGATTATTTATTGGAATAAATAGACAGGAATTGAGAGGGAAGGGAGGGATAGAGAGTTTGTGACACAGAGAGAGTCACCTGCAGCACTTCTGCACCACTTGTAAAGATTTCCCCCGGCAGGTGGGGACCAGGGTCTTGAAGCCCAGTCCCCCTGCATTGTAACATGAGTGCTTAACTGGGTGTGGCACCACCTGGTACCCTTGATGGGAAACTTTTTTTTAGCAATGAAAAGAAATTCTCGTGGCAAGGTAATAAAAAAATGAAGAAATAAACAAAAGTGCATTTACATGAACTCTGGAAACACACAGGGACATATACATCTCTGTAACGTGTATTGCTTATTCTTTGATTGATTGATTGCCTCAAGGGGTTATTGCCTCAGCTCAGTGCCTGCGCCACTAATAATCCACAGCCCCTGCACTCCTTTTGTTCCCCTTTCGTTGCCCTTGTTGCTTGGTCACTGTGGTGGTTATTGTTGTGGTTGTTGTTGTTGTTTTGACCTTGCATCAGACAGAGAGAAAAGGAGAGAGCATGGGGAAATACAGAGTGGGAGAGAAAGATAGAGCCCCTAAAGACCTGCTTCACCCCCTGTAAAGCGACTCCCCTGCAGGTGGGGGTCTGGGCGCCAGACCCCAGACCCTTCCACCTGTCCCCTCTTTTCGTGAGCTCCACAAGGCCTTAACCCTCTGACATACCACCAAACCTCCCGGGATTTACTTTTGAAGGCAATATCACCTGCCTCATTTTGAATCTCATTATCCTGAGGGTCAGTCCTGGAGACAGCGTCATGACAGGACACACGGAGATCTCTGGTATCAGACAGCACCTGGAACAGCAGCTGGGGCTCTAGTGCCAGGGCAGGAGCAACTCCCCATCCACCGTCCACGGAGTCCACCTGCCTGCATTTTGGTCCTTTTCCCTCCAAAAAAGATCTTTCCCTTTTTTCACTGAGAAACAAGCAGCAGACAGGTTTCCCAGGCAAGGGGAAAAAAAAATAATTAAAAAGCCTTTTTTTTTTTTTTTTTTAGCCGTAGCAAATGACCATCTTCTGGGAAGTACAGGTTTTGAACCAGAAAACTCTGTCTGTCTGTGTCCTAGTCCACAGAAAGAGCCACTAGCCCAGCCAGATCTCACACTCAGATGGGGTGTTTTTGCCAGTCAAAAGTCTGCAAAGCGCACTAGGGATTGGGCGGCCTGAGACCCAAATGTTACATTGTAGATGGACTGTTTGCAGTGCTTGCTCCCCAGGACATTGGACTTTCTCAACTCCCTCCCCTACAGCATGAAAAAAAGGTTCTTGACCAACCATAGAGCAAATGGAGTAGGGGCGAGTGGAGTTTGTTGCATGTCTGCGCTGCTCATGCCCAGGTGTCTGTGGGGGGCAGTGGCAGAGGCTGTAAGGGGGCTAGGGGGCAGAAGGAGACTGTTTGAGAGCAGGCTGCAGGCAGGGGAGCCCGTGAGTGTGTGCAGGGCTGTGTGTGTGGGTGTGGTGGCAGGGGGTTATGGCAGGTCCCCCTGCTGGATGGTGAGATGGCAGCTGGGCTGGCTCTGGGCCCCCAGGGCTGAAGCGCAGAAGCAGGGTGGCAGGAAAGTAGTGCATGGAGGCACACAGTAGATGTTAGTTTGGGAGCTGGGGGACAGAGGGCAAGGGGAAAGGGGGCATCCTTGAGCAGGGGTCTGGAGAAGAGAGTGGGGGGAGCTGGAGGCATGGAAGGTCCCAGGAACCAGGGATTGACAGGAACAGATTCCTGCACCCACCCACTGGATAGAAGCTGCAGCAGCCAGAGCACCAGCCCTGGCTTGCCTAGGCCAAGGGCACTGAATGAGTCCCGCTGAGGATGAGGAAGAGAAGGAGGAGGAGGTGGAGGAGGAGGAGGAGGAGGAGGAAGAGAAGAAGGAAGAAGAGGAGTAGGAAGAGGAGTAGGAGGAGGAGTAGGGGCAGGAGGGCAGCTATCAGTAGGTAATGGGATTAATAGAGGCCTCCATTACGGAGGCATGTGCCCAGGCAGACACCCACCAATCCTCAGGGGCAGCTCAGGGCACCCAGGGACCTGGTGTGGGTATCTCTGGGGCGGGGACTGTCAGTCAGTCAGCAAGACTGTGTGTCAGTGCAAATGGTGGGACAGGGGCCTGGCGGACCTTGGTCCCCAGCCCTGGGCTGTCAGATGCCAGCCCCATGCCCAGACACACACCAATCTGCCCATCGCCCCTTGGCCCGGCCGACCTGCACCTGCTTTGGCCTGGGGCTCTGGCTCTGGTGGCTGGCCACCAGCCCTCAAGGTCAAGTTCAGGGTGGGG
Source organism: Erinaceus europaeus (assembly GCF_950295315.1). Lineage (NCBI taxonomy): Eukaryota > Metazoa > Chordata > Mammalia > Eulipotyphla > Erinaceidae > Erinaceus > Erinaceus europaeus. Next base: position 79,646 of record NW_026647120.1, on the reverse strand, counting down.
GTCATGGCTGCTGGTCAACTGGATGGGCGGGGTCCCCGTGGCCTAGCAACCACAGGAGCCCTCTGTGATGTCCTAGCCCCTGGCATTCTGTGCAGGCCACACTGGCACTGGGCAGCCCAACTGCCCTGCCACTAGGTCAGCCAGCAGCGCCCAGACGCCTGGGCCCTGGCACAGAGGGACGGAAGGATGGGAAGCCAGTGCTGACCGACAAGGGACCTCAGGGCTGGCAGTCAAGAGAAGACAGGTGGAGGTGTGCCCGGGATCCAGGGAGCCCAGGCCAGAGTTGCCTGCATGCCTGCCTGCCTTGCTGGATGTCTGTATGCTGCCTTTGTCCAGGTAGGTTTCTCAGGTCCCCTACACTCCTGTCCTCTGCTGTCCTCCCCTGTCCTCTCCTGCCCTCACCATCCTCCCCCTCTCCTCCCCTCTGCACTTTGCTTCTCTCCTTTGTCTGTCTTCTCTTCCGGGTGCCCAGCTCAACAGCTCCAGCACTTGTGATGGTTCTCCAGTGACAGCTGTTCGCAACCCCTTCCACCCCCTCCCTGCCCCTGAAGTGACCCAACTCACAGGTCTCGGGCTCAACACACCCACACCCCCCAACACATTCCCTGGTTCAGCCCCTCTGCACTATTCAGCCGAACTCGCCCCTTTGCAACCTACCTATGCATCCTGGTTTGTCTTCACCATTCAAGGAGAGATCTCCTTTTATACTTAGCTTGGTTGACTGGTGGATGGATGGATGGATGGATGGATGCATGCATGGATGGATGGATGGATGGATGTATAGATTGATGGGTGGATGGATGGATGCATGGACAGGTCAATGGATTGGTTTTGTAGAGGCAGAGTACCATCTAGGGGTACTTGAGACCGCTGGTGTCAGAGCCAGAGTCTATGTCAAATGTAAAACATTAATTCATCAATAACAAAAATGATTAAGCACCTAAATAAATAAATAAATAAATATAAAAACAGGGTTAAAAAGTACATGGCGTCTTTGCCTTTCTGCATATGGTATGCTGTGAGGATCTTAACAAGGAAAGCATTGTCCTGAGTTGCCCCATTGAAGTAGTGGAATATTTCCTTTTTCTTTTTTTACTTTCAATTTTCTTGATTATTTATTGGAATAAATAGACAGGAATTGAGAGGGAAGGGAGGGATAGAGAGTTTGTGACACAGAGAGAGTCACCTGCAGCACTTCTGCACCACTTGTAAAGATTTCCCCCGGCAGGTGGGGACCAGGGTCTTGAAGCCCAGTCCCCCTGCATTGTAACATGAGTGCTTAACTGGGTGTGGCACCACCTGCTACCCTTGATGGGAAACTTTTTTTTAGCAATGAAATGAAATTCTCGTGGCAAGGTAATAAAAAAATGAAGAAATAAACAAAAGTGCATTTACATGAACTCTGGAAACACACAGGGACATATACATCTCTGTAACGTGTATTGCTTATTCTTTGATTGATTGATTGCCTCAAGGGGTTATTGCCTCAGCTCAGTGCCTGCGCCACGAATAATCCACAGCCCCTGCACTCCTTTTGTTCCCCTTTCGTTGCCCTTGTTGCTTGGTCACTGTGGTGGTTATTGTTGTGGTTGTTGTTGTTGTTTTGACCTTGCATCAGACAGAGAGAAAAGGAGAGAGCATGGGGAAATACAGAGTGGGAGAGAAAGATAGAGCCCCTAAAGACTTGCTTCACCCCCTGTAAAGCGACTCCCCTGCAGGTGGGGGTCTGGGCGCCAGACCCCAGACCCTTCCACCTGTCCCCTCTTTTCGTGAGCTCCACAAGGCCTTAACCCTCTGACATACCACCAAACCTCCCGGGATTTACTTTTGAAGGCAATATCACCTGCCTCATTTTGAATCTCATTATCCTGAGGGTCAGTCCTGGAGACAGCGTCATGACAGGACACACGGAGATCTCTGGTATCAGACAGCACCTGGAACAGCAGCTGGGGCTCTAGTGCCAGGGCAGGAGCAACTCCCCATCCACCGTCCACGGAGTCCACCTGCCTGCATTTTGGTCCTTTTCCCTCCAAAAAAGATCTTTCCCTTTTTTCACTGAGAAACAAGCAGCAGACAGGTTTCCCAGGCAAGGGGAAAAAAAAAATAATTAAAAAGCCTTTTTTTTTTTTTTAGCCGTAGCAAATGACCATCTTCTGGGAAGTACAGGTTTTGAACCAGAAAACTCTGTCTGTCTGTGTCCTAGTCCACAGAAAGAGCCACTAGCCCAGCCAGATCTCACACTCAGATGGGGTGTTTTTGCCAGTCAAAAGTCTGCACAGCGCACTAGGGATTGGGCGGCCTGAGACCCAAATGTTTCATTGTAGATGGACTGTTTGCAGTGCTTGCTCCCCAGGACATTGGACTTTCTCAACTCCCTCCCCTACAGCATGAAAAAAAGGTTCTTGACCAACCATAGAGCAACTGGAGTAGGGGCGAGTGGAGTTTGTTGCATGTCTGCGCTGCTCATGCCCAGGTGTCTGTGGGGGGCAGTGGCAGAGGCTGTAAGGGGGCTAGGGGGCAGAAGGAGACTGTTTGAGAGCAGGCTGCAGGCAGGGGAGCCCGTGAGTGTGTGCAGGGCTGTGTGTGTGGGTGTGGTGGCAGGGGGTTATGGCAGGTCCCCCTGCTGGATGGTGAGATGGCAGCTGGGCTGGCTCTGGGCCCCCAGGGCTGAAGCGCAGAAGCAGGGTGGCAGGAAAGTAGTGCATGGAGGCACACAGTAGATGTTAGTTTGGGAGCTGGGGGACAGAGGGCAAGTGGAAAGGGGGCATCCTTGAGCAGGGGTCTGGAGTAGAGAGTCGGGGGAGCTGGAGGCATGGAAGGTCCCAGGAACCAGGGATTGACAGGAACAGATTCCTGCACCCACACACTGGATAGAAGCTGCAGCAGCCAGAGCACCAGCCCTGGCTTGCCTAGGCCAAGGGCACTGAATGAGTCCCGCTGAGGATGAGGAAGAGAAGGAGGAGGAGGTGGAGGAGGAGGAGGAGGAGGAGGAAGAGAAGAAGGAAGAAGAGGAGGAGGAAGAGGAGTAGGAGGAGGAGTAGGGGCAGGAGGGCAGCTATCAGTAGGTAATGGGATTAGTAGAGGCCTCCATTACGGAGGCATGTGTCCAGGCAGGCACCCTCCAATCCTCAGGGGCAGCTCAGGGCACCCAGGGACCTGGTGTGGGTATCTCTGGGGCGGGGACTGTCAGTCAGTCAGCAAGACTGTGTGTCAGTGCAAATGGTGGGACAGGGGCCTGGCGGACCTTGGTCCCCAGCCCTGGGCTGTCAGATGCCAGCCCCATGCCCAGACACACACCAATCTGCCCATCGCCCCTTGGCCCGGCCGACCTGCACCTGCTTTGGCCTGGGGCTATGGCTCTGGTGGCTGGCCACCAGCCCTCAAGGTCAAGTTCAGGGTGGGGGTCATGGCTGCTGGTCAACTGGATGGGCGGGGTCCCCGTGGCCTAGCAACCACAGGAGCCCTCTGTGATGTCCTAGCCCTTGGCATTCTGTGCAGGCCACACTGGCACTGGGCAGCCCAACTGCCCTGCCACTAGGTCAGCCAGCAGCGCCCAGACGCCTGGGCCCTGGCACAGAGGGACGGAAGGATGGGAAGCCAGTGCTGACCGACAAGGGACCTCAGGGCTGGCAGTCAAGAGAAGACAGGTGGAGGTGTGCCCGGGATCCAGGGAGCCCAGGCCAGAATTGCCTGCATGCCTGCCTGCCTTGCTGGATGTCTGTATGCTGCCTTTGTCCAGGTAGGTTTCTCAGGTCCCCTACACTCCTGTCCTCTCCTGTCCTCCCCTGTCCTCTCCTGCCCTCACCATCCTCCCCCTCTCCTCTCCTCTGCACTTTGCTTCTCTCCTTTGTCTTCTCTTCCGGGTGCCCTGCTCAACAGCTCCAGCACTTGTGATGGTTCTCCAGTGACAGCTGTTCGCAACCCCTTCCACCCCCTCCCTGCCCCTGAAGTGACCCAACTCACAGGTCTCGGGCTCAACACACCCACACCCACACCCCCCAACACATTCCCTGGTTCAGCCCCTCTGCACTATTCAGCCGAACTCGCCCCTTTGCAACCTACCTATGCATCCTGGTTTGTCTTCACCATTCAAGGAGAGATCTCCTTTTATACTTAGCTTGGTTGACTGGTGGATGGATGGATGGATGAATGGATGCATGCATGGATGGATGGATGGATGGATGTATAGATTGATGGGTGGATGGATGGATGCATGGACAGGTCAATGGATTGGTTTTGTAGAGGCAGAGTACCATCTAGGGGTACTTGAGACCGCTGGTGTCAGAGCCAGAGTCTATGTCAAATGTAAAACATTAATTCATCAATAACAAAAATGATTAAGCACCTAAATAAATAAATAAATAAATAAATATAAAAACAGGGTTAAAAAGTACATGGCGTCTTTGCCTTTCTGCATATGGTATGCTGTGAGGATCTTAACAAGGAAAGCATTGTCCTGAGTTGCCCCATTGAAGTAGTGGAATATTTCCTTTTTCTTTTTTTACTTTCAATTTTCTTGATTATTTATTGGAATAAATAGACAGGAATTGAGAGGGAAGGGAGGGATAGAGAGTTTGTGACACAGAGAGAGTCACCTGCAGCACTTCTGCACCACTTGTAAAGATTTCCCCCGGCAGGTGGGGACCAGGGTCTTGAAGCCCAGTCCCCCTGCATTGTAACATGAGTGCTTAACTGGGTGTGGCACCACCTGGTACCCTTGATGGGAAACTTTTTTTTAGCAATGAAAAGAAATTCTCGTGGCAAGGTAATAAAAAATGAAGAAATAAACAAAAGTGCATTTACATGAACTCTGGAAACACACAGGGACATATACATCTCTGTAACGTGTATTGCTTATTCTTTGATTGATTGATTGCCTCAAGGGGTTATTGCCTCAGCTCAGTGCCTGCGCCACTAATAATCCACAGCCCCTGCACTCCTTTTGTTCCCCTTTCGTTGCCCTTGTTGCTTGGTCACTGTGGTGGTTATTGTTGTGGTTGTTGTTGTTGTTTTGACCTTGCATCAGACAGAGAGAAAAGGAGAGAGCATGGGGAAATACAGAGTGGGAGAGAAAGATAGAGCCCCTAAAGACCTGCTTCACCCCCTGTAAAGCGACTCCCCTGCAGGTGGGGGTCTGGGCGCCAGACCCCAGACCCTTCCACCTGTCCCCTCTTTTCGTGAGCTCCACAAGGCCTTAACCCTCTGACATACCACCAAACCTCCCGGGATTTACTTTTGAAGGCAATATCACCTGCCTCATTTTGAATCTCATTATCCTGAGGGTCAGTCCTGGAGACAGCGTCATGACAGGACACCCGGAGATCTCTGGTATCAGACAGCACCTGGAACAGCAGCTGGGGCTCTAGTGCCAGGGCAGGAGCAACTCCCCATCCACCGTCCACGGAGTCCACCTGCCTGCATTTTGGTCCTTTTCCCTCCAAAAAAGATCTTTCCCTTTTTTCACTGAGAAACAAGCAGCAGACAGGTTTCCCAGGCAAGGGGAAAAAAAAATAATTAAAAAGCCTTTTTTTTTTTTTTTTTTTTTTTTTTAGCCGTAGCAAATGACCATCTTCTGGGAAGTACAGGTTTTGAACCAGAAAACTCTGTCTGTCTGTGTCCTAGTCCACAGAAAGAGCCACTAGCCCAGCCAGATCTCACACTCAGATGGGGTGTTTTTGCCAGTCAAAAGTCTGCACAGCGCACTAGGGATTGGGCGGCCTGAGACCCAAATGTTACATTGTAGATGGACTGTTTGCAGTGCTTGCTCCCCAGGACATTGGACTTTCTCAACTCCCTCCCCTACAGCATGAAAAAAAGTTTCTTGACCAACCATAGAGCAAATGGAGTAGGGGCGAGTGGAGTTTGTTGCATGTCTGCGCTGCTCATGCCCAGGTGTCTGTGGGGGGCAGTGGCAGAGGCTGTAAGGGGGCTAGGGGGCAGAAGGAGACTGTTTGAGAGCAGGCTGCAGGCAGGGGAGCCCGTGAGTGTGTGCAGGGCTGTGTGTGTGGGTGTGGTGGCAGGGGGTTATGGCAGGTCCCCCTGCTGGATGGTGAGATGGCAGCTGGGCTGGCTCTGGGCCCCCAGGGCTGAAGCGCAGAAGCAGGGTGGCAGGAAAGTAGTGCATGGAGGCACACAGTAGATGTTAGTTTGGGAGCTGGGGGACAGAGGGCAAGGGGAAAGGGGGCATCCTTGAGCAGGGGTCTGGAGAAGAGAGTGGGGTGAGCTGGAGGCATGGAAGGTCCCAGGAACCAGGGATTGACAGGAACAGATTCCTGCACCCACCCACTGGATAGAAGCTGCAGCAGCCAGAGCACCAGCCCTGGCTTGCCTAGGCCAAGGGCACTGAATGAGTCCCGCTGAGGATGAGGAAGAGAAGGAGGAGGAGGTGGAGGAGGAGGAGGAGGAGGAGGAAGAGAAGAAGGAAGAAGAGGAGGAGGAAGAGGAGTAGGAGGAGGAGTAGGGGCAGGAGGGCAGCTATCTGTAGGTAATGGGATTAATAGAGGCCTCCATTACGGAGGCATGTGCCCAGGCAGACACCCACCAATCCTCAGGGGCAGCTCAGGGCACCCAGGGACCTGGTGTGGGTATCTCTGGGGCGGGGACTGTCAGTCAGTCAGCAAGACTGTGTGTCAGTGCAAATGGTGGGACAGGGGCCTGGCGGACCTTGGTCCCCAGCCCTGGGCTGTCAGATGCCAGCCCCATGCCCAGACACACACCAATCTGCCCATCGCCCCTTGGCCCGGCCGACCTGCACCTGCTTTGGCCTGGGGCTCTGGCTCTGGTGGCTGGCCACCAGCCCTCAAGGTCAAGTTCAGGGTGGGGGTCATGGCTGCTGGTCAACTGGATGGGCGGGTTCCCCGTGGCCTAGCAACCACAGGAGCCCTCTGTGATGTCCTAGCCCCTGGCATTCTGTGCAGGCCACACTGGCACTGGGCAGCCCAACTGCCCTGCCACTAGGTCAGCCAGCAGCGCCCAGACGCCTGGGCCCTGGCACAGAGGGACGGAAGGATGGGAAGCCAGTGCTGACCGACAAGGGACCTCAGGGCTGGCAGTCAAGAGAAGACAGGTGGAGGTGTGCCCGGGATCCAGGGAGCCCAGGCCAGAGTTGCCTGCATGCCTGCCTGCCTTGCTGGATGTCTGTATGCTGCCTTTGTCCAGGTAGGTTTCTCAGGTCCCCTACACTCCTGTCCTCTGCTGTCCTCCCCTGTCCTCTCCTGCCCTCACCATCCTCCCCCTCTCCTCTCCTCTGCACTTTGCTTCTCTCCTTTGTCTGTCTTCTCTTCCGGGTGCCCAGCTCAACAGCTCCAGCACTTGTGATGGTTCTCCAGTGACAGCTGTTCGCAACCCCTTCCACCCCCTCCCTGCCCCTGAAGTGACCCAACTCACAGGTCTCGTGCTCAACCCACCCACACCCACACCCCCCAACACATTCCCTGGTTCAGCCCCTCTGCACTATTCAGCCGAACTCGCCCCTTTGCAACCTACCTATGCATCCTGGTTTGTCTTCACCATTCAAGGAGAGATCTCCTTTTATACTTAGCTTGGTTGACTGGTGGATGGATGGATGGATGGATGGATGGATGGATGGATGGATGCATGCATGGATGGATGGATGGATGGATGTATAGATTGATGGGTGGATGGATGGATGCATGGACAGGTCAATGGATTGGTTTTGTAGAGGCAGAGTACCATCTAGGGGTACTTGAGACCGCTGGTGTCAGAGCCAGAGTCTATGTCAAATGTAAAACATTAATTCATCAATAACAAAAATGATTAAGCACCTAAATAAATAAATAAATAAATATAAAAACAGGGTTAAAAAGTACATGGCGTCTTTGCCTTTCTGCATATGGTATGCTGTGAGGATCTTAACAAGGAAAGCATTGTCCTGAGTTGCCCCATTGAAGTAGTGGAATATTTCCTTTTTCTTTTTTTACTTTCAATTTTCTTGATTATTTATTGGAATAAATAGACAGGAATTGAGAGGGAAGGGAGGGATAGAGAGTTTGTGACACAGAGAGAGTCACCTGCAGCACTTCTGCACCACTTGTAAAGATTTCCCCCGGCAGGTGGGGACCAGGGTCTTGAAGCCCAGTCCCCCTGCATTGTAACATGAGTGCTTAACTGGGTGTGGCACCACCTGGTACCCTTGATGGGAAACTTTTTTTTAGCAATGAAATGAAATTCTCGTAGCAAGGTAATAAAAAAATGAAGAAATAAACAAAAGTGCATTTACATGAACTCTGGAAACACACAGGGACATATACATCTCTGTAACGTGTATTGCTTATTCTTTGATTGATTGATTGCCTCAAGGGGTTATTGCCTCAGCTCAGTGCCTGCGCCACGAATAATCCACAGCCCCTGCACTCCTTTTGTTCCCCTTTCGTTGCCCTTGTTGCTTGGTCACTGTGGTGGTTATTGTTGTGGTTGTTGTTGTTGTTTTGACCTTGCATCAGACAGAGAGAAAAGGAGAGAGCATGGGGAAATACAGAGTGGGAGAGAAAGATAGAGCCCCTAAAGACTTGCTTCACCCCCTGTAAAGCGACTCCCCTGCAGGTGGGGGTCTGGGCGCCAGACCCCAGACCCTTCCACCTGTCCCCTCTTTTCGTGAGCTCCACAAGGCCTTAACCCTCTGACATACCACCAAACCTCCCGGGATTTACTTTTGAAGGCAATATCACCTGCCTCATTTTGAATCTCATTATCCTGAGGGTCAGTCCTGGAGACAGCGTCATGACAGGACACACGGAGATCTCTGGTATCAGACAGCACCTGGAACAGCAGCTGGGGCTCTAGTGCCAGGGCAGGAGCAACTCCCCATCCACCGTCCACGGAGTCCACCTGCCTGCATTTTGGTCCTTTTCCCTCCAAAAAAGATCTTTCCCTTTTTTCACTGAGAAACAAGCAGCAGACAGGTTTCCCAGGCAAGGGGAAAAAAAAATAATTAAAAAGCCTTTTTTTTTTTTTTAGCCGTAGCAAATGACCATCTTCTGGGAAGTACAGGTTTTGAACCAGAAAACTCTGTCTGTCTGTGTCCTAGTCCACAGAAAGAGCCACTAGCCCAGCCAGATCTCACACTCAGATGGGGTGTTTTTGCCAGTCAAAAGTCTGCACAGCGCACTAGGGATTGGGCGGCCTGAGACCCAAATGTTTCATTGTAGATGGACTGTTTGCAGTGCTTGCTCCCCAGGACATTGGACTTTCTCAACTCCCTCCCCTACAGCATGAAAAAAAGGTTCTTGACCAACCATAGAGCAACTGGAGTAGGGGCGAGTGGAGTTTGTTGCATGTCTGCGCTGCTCATGCCCAGGTGTCTGTGGGGGGCAGTGGCAGAGGCTGTAAGGGGGCTAGGGGGCAGAAGGAGACTGTTTGAGAGCAGGCTGCAGGCAGGGGAGCCCGTGAGTGTGTGCAGGGCTGTGTGTGTGGGTGTGGTGGCAGGGGGTTATGGCAGGTCCCCCTGCTGGATGGTGAGATGGCAGCTGGGCTGGCTCTGGGCCCCCAGGGCTGAAGCGCAGAAGCAGGGTGGCAGGAAAGTAGTGCATGGAGGCACACAGTAGATGTTAGTTTGGGAGCTGGGGGACAGAGGGCAAGTGGAAAGGGGGCATCCTTGAGCAGGGGTCTGGAGTAGAGAGTCGGGGGAGCTGGAGGCATGGAAGGTCCCAGGAACCAGGGATTGACAGGAACAGATTCCTGCACCCACACACTGGATAGAAGCTGCAGCAGCCAGAGCACCAGCCCTGGCTTGCCTAGGCCAAGGGCACTGAATGAGTCCCGCTGAGGATGAGGAAGAGAAGGAGGAGGAGGTGGAGGAGGAGGAGGAGGAGGAGGAAGAGAAGAAGGAAGAAGAGGAGGAGGAAGAGGAGTAGGAGGAGGAGTAGGGGCAGGAGGGCAGCTATCAGTAGGTAATGGGATTAGTAGAGGCCTCCATTACGGAGGCATGTGTCCAGGCAGGCACCCTCCAATCCTCAGGGGCAGCTCAGGGCACCCAGGGACCTGGTGTGGGTATCTCTGGGGCGGGGACTGTCAGTCAGTCAGCAAGACTGTGTGTCAGTGCAAATGGTGGGACAGGGGCCTGGCGGACCTTGGTCCCCAGCCCTGGGCTGTCAGATGCCAGCCCCATGCCCAGACACACACCAATCTGCCCATCGCCCCTTGGCCCGGCCGACCTGCACCTGCTTTGGCCTGGGGCTATGGCTCTGGTGGCTGGCCACCAGCCCTCAAGGTCAAGTTCAGGGTGGGGGTCATGGCTGCTGGTCAACTGGATGGGCGGGGTCCCCGTGGCCTAGCAACCACAGGAGCCCTCTGTGATGTCCTAGCCCTTGGCATTCTGTGCAGGCCACACTGGCACTGGGCAGCCCAACTGCCCTGCCACTAGGTCAGCCAGCAGCGCCCAGACGCCTGGGCCCTGGCACAGAGGGACGGAAGGATGGGAAGCCAGTGCTGACCGACAAGGGACCTCAGGGCTGGCAGTCAAGAGAAGACAGGTGGAGGTGTGCCCGGGATCCAGGGAGCCCAGGCCAGAATTGCCTGCATGCCTGCCTGCCTTGCTGGATGTCTGTATGCTGCCTTTGTCCAGGTAGGTTTCTCAGGTCCCCTACACTCCTGTCCTCTCCTGTCCTCCCCTGTCCTCTCCTGCCCTCACCATCCTCCCCCTCTCCTCTCCTCTGCACTTTGCTTCTCTCCTTTGTCTTCTCTTCCGGGTGCCCTGCTCAACAGCTCCAGCACTTGTGATGGTTCTCCAGTGACAGCTGTTCGCAACCCCTTCCACCCCCTCCCTGCCCCTGAAGTGACCCAACTCACAGGTCTCGGGCTCAACACACCCACACCCACACCCCCCAACACATTCCCTGGTTCAGCCCCTCTGCACTATTCAGCCGAACTCGCCCCTTTGCAACCTACCTATGCATCCTGGTTTGTCTTCACCATTCAAGGAGAGATCTCCTTTTATACTTAGCTTGGTTGACTGGTGGATGGATGGATGGATGAATGGATGCATGCATGGATGGATGGATGGATGGATGTATAGATTGATGGGTGGATGGATGGATGCATGGACAGGTCAATGGATTGGTTTTGTAGAGGCAGAGTACCATCTAGGGGTACTTGAGACCGCTGGTGTCAGAGCCAGAGTCTATGTCAAATGTAAAACATTAATTCATCAATAACAAAAATGATTAAGCACCTAAATAAATAAATAAATAAATAAATATAAAAACAGGGTTAAAAAGTACATGGCGTCTTTGCCTTTCTGCATATGGTATGCTGTGAGGATCTTAACAAGGAAAGCATTGTCCTGAGTTGCCCCATTGAAGTAGTGGAATATTTCCTTTTTCTTTTTTTACTTTCAATTTTCTTGATTATTTATTGGAATAAATAGACAGGAATTGAGAGGGAAGGGAGGGATAGAGAGTTTGTGACACAGAGAGAGTCACCTGCAGCACTTCTGCACCACTTGTAAAGATTTCCCCCGGCAGGTGGGGACCAGGGTCTTGAAGCCCAGTCCCCCTGCATTGTAACATGAGTGCTTAACTGGGTGTGGCACCACCTGGTACCCTTGATGGGAAACTTTTTTTTAGCAATGAAAAGAAATTCTCGTGGCAAGGTAATAAAAAATGAAGAAATAAACAAAAGTGCATTTACATGAACTCTGGAAACACACAGGGACATATACATCTCTGTAACGTGTATTGCTTATTCTTTGATTGATTGATTGCCTCAAGGGGTTATTGCCTCAGCTCAGTGCCTGCGCCACTAATAATCCACAGCCCCTGCACTCCTTTTGTTCCCCTTTCGTTGCCCTTGTTGCTTGGTCACTGTGGTGGTTATTGTTGTGGTTGTTGTTGTTGTTTTGACCTTGCATCAGACAGAGAGAAAAGGAGAGAGCATGGGGAAATACAGAGTGGGAGAGAAAGATAGAGCCCCTAAAGACCTGCTTCACCCCCTGTAAAGCGACTCCCCTGCAGGTGGGGGTCTGGGCGCCAGACCCCAGACCCTTCCACCTGTCCCCTCTTTTCGTGAGCTCCACAAGGCCTTAACCCTCTGACATACCACCAAACCTCCCGGGATTTACTTTTGAAGGCAATATCACCTGCCTCATTTTGAATCTCATTATCCTGAGGGTCAGTCCTGGAGACAGCGTCATGACAGGACACCCGGAGATCTCTGGTATCAGACAGCACCTGGAACAGCAGCTGGGGCTCTAGTGCCAGGGCAGGAGCAACTCCCCATCCACCGTCCACGGAGTCCACCTGCCTGCATTTTGGTCCTTTTCCCTCCAAAAAAGATCTTTCCCTTTTTTCACTGAGAAACAAGCAGCAGACAGGTTTCCCAGGCAAGGGGAAAAAAAAATAATTAAAAAGCCTTTTTTTTTTTTTTTTTTTTTTTTTTTTAGCCGTAGCAAATGACCATCTTCTGGGAAGTACAGGTTTTGAACCAGAAAACTCTGTCTGTCTGTGTCCTAGTCCACAGAAAGAGCCACTAGCCCAGCCAGATCTCACACTCAGATGGGGTGTTTTTGCCAGTCAAAAGTCTGCACAGCGCACTAGGGATTGGGCGGCCTGAGACCCAAATGTTACATTGTAGATGGACTGTTTGCAGTGCTTGCTCCCCAGGACATTGGACTTTCTCAACTCCCTCCCCTACAGCATGAAAAAAAGTTTCTTGACCAACCATAGAGCAAATGGAGTAGGGGCGAGTGGAGTTTGTTGCATGTCTGCGCTGCTCATGCCCAGGTGTCTGTGGGGGGCAGTGGCAGAGGCTGTAAGGGGGCTAGGGGGCAGAAGGAGACTGTTTGAGAGCAGGCTGCAGGCAGGGGAGCCCGTGAGTGTGTGCAGGGCTGTGTGTGTGGGTGTGGTGGCAGGGGGTTATGGCAGGTCCCCCTGCTGGATGGTGAGATGGCAGCTGGGCTGGCTCTGGGCCCCCAGGGCTGAAGCGCAGAAGCAGGGTGGCAGGAAAGTAGTGCATGGAGGCACACAGTAGATGTTAGTTTGGGAGCTGGGGGACAGAGGGCAAGGGGAAAGGGGGCATCCTTGAGCAGGGGTCTGGAGAAGAGAGTGGGGTGAGCTGGAGGCATGGAAGGTCCCAGGAACCAGGGATTGACAGGAACAGATTCCTGCACCCACCCACTGGATAGAAGCTGCAGCAGCCAGAGCACCAGCCCTGGCTTGCCTAGGCCAAGGGCACTGAATGAGTCCCGCTGAGGATGAGGAAGAGAAGGAGGAGGAGGTGGAGGAGGAGGAGGAGGAGGAGGAAGAGAAGAAGGAAGAAGAGGAGGAGGAAGAGGAGTAGGAGGAGGAGTAGGGGCAGGAGGGCAGCTATCTGTAGGTAATGGGATTAATAGAGGCCTCCATTACGGAGGCATGTGCCCAGGCAGACACCCACCAATCCTCAGGGGCAGCTCAGGGCACCCAGGGACCTGGTGTGGGTATCTCTGGGGCGGGGACTGTCAGTCAGTCAGCAAGACTGTGTGTCAGTGCAAATGGTGGGACAGGGGCCTGGCGGACCTTGGTCCCCAGCCCTGGGCTGTCAGATGCCAGCCCCATGCCCAGACACACACCAATCTGCCCATCGCCCCTTGGCCCGGCCGACCTGCACCTGCTTTGGCCTGGGGCTCTGGCTCTGGTGGCTGGCCACCAGCCCTCAAGGTCAAGTTCAGGGTGGGGGTCATGGCTGCTGGTCAACTGGATGGGCGGGGTCCCCGTGGCCTAGCAACCACAGGAGCCCTCTGTGATGTCCTAGCCCCTGGCATTCTGTGCAGGCCACACTGGCACTGGGCAGCCCAACTGCCCTGCCACTAGGTCAGCCAGCAGCGCCCAGACGCCTGGGCCCTGGCACAGAGGGACGGAAGGATGGGAAGCCAGTGCTGACCGACAAGGGACCTCAGGGCTGGCAGTCAAGAGAAGACAGGTGGAGGTGTGCCCGGGATCCAGGGAGCCCAGGCCAGAGTTGCCTGCATGCCTGCCTGCCTTGCTGGATGTCTGTATGCTGCCTTTGTCCAGGTAGGTTTCTCAGGTCCCCTACACTCCTGTCCTCTGCTGTCCTCCCCTGTCCTCTCCTGCCCTCACCATCCTCCCCCTCTCCTCTCCTCTGCACTTTGCTTCTCTCCTTTGTCTGTCTTCTCTTCCGGGTGCCCAGCTCAACAGCTCCAGCACTTGTGATGGTTCTCCAGTGACAGCTGTTCGCAACCCCTTCCACCCCCTCCCTGCCCCTGAAGTGACCCAACTCACAGGTCTCGTGCTCAACCCACCCACACCCACACCCCCCAACACATTCCCTGGTTCAGCCCCTCTGCACTATTCAGCCGAACTCGCCCCTTTGCAACCTACCTATGCATCCTGGTTTGTCTTCACCATTCAAGGAGAGATCTCCTTTTATACTTAGCTTGGTTGACTGGTGGATGGATGGATGGATGGATGGATGGATGGATGGATGGATGCATGCATGGATGGATGGATGGATGGATGTATAGATTGATGGGTGGATGGATGGATGCATGGACAGGTCAATGGATTGGTTTTGTAGAGGCAGAGTACCATCTAGGGGTACTTGAGACCGCTGGTGTCAGAGCCAGAGTCTATGTCAAATGTAAAACATTAATTCATCAATAACAAAAATGATTAAGCACCTAAATAAATAAATAAATAAATATAAAAACAGGGTTAAAAAGTACATGGCGTCTTTGCCTTTCTGCATATGGTATGCTGTGAGGATCTTAACAAGGAAAGCATTGTCCTGAGTTGCCCCATTGAAGTAGTGGAATATTTCCTTTTTCTTTTTTTACTTTCAATTTTCTTGATTATTTATTGGAATAAATAGACAGGAATTGAGAGGGAAGGGAGGGATAGAGAGTTTGTGACACAGAGAGAGTCACCTGCAGCACTTCTGCACCACTTGTAAAGATTTCCCCCGGCAGGTGGGGACCAGGGTCTTGAAGCCCAGTCCCCCTGCATTGTAACATGAGTGCTTAACTGGGTGTGGCACCACCTGGTACCCTTGATGGGAAACTTTTTTTTAGCAATGAAATGAAATTCTCGTGGCAAGGTAATAAAAAAATGAAGAAATAAACAAAAGTGCATTTACATGAACTCTGGAAACACACAGGGACATATACATCTCTGTAACGTGTATTGCTTATTCTTTGATTGATTGATTGCCTCAAGGGGTTATTGCCTCAGCTCAGTGCCTGCGCCACGAATAATCCACAGCCCCTGCACTCCTTTTGTTCCCCTTTCGTTGCCCTTGTTGCTTGGTCACTGTGGTGGTTATTGTTGTGGTTGTTGTTGTTGTTTTGACCTTGCATCAGACAGAGAGAAAAGGAGAGAGCATGGGGAAATACAGAGTGGGAGAGAAAGATAGAGCCCCTAAAGACCTGCTTCACCCCCTGTAAAGCGACTCCCCTGCAGGTGGGGGTCTGGGCGCCAGACCCCAGACCCTTCCACCTGTCCCCTCTTTTCGTGAGCTCCACAAGGCCTTAACCCTCTGACATACCACCAAACCTCCCGGGATTTACTTTTGAAGGCAATATCACCTGCCTCATTTTGAATCTCATTATCCTGAGGGTCAGTCCTGGAGACAGCGTCATGACAGTACACCCGGAGATCTCTGGTATCAGACAGCACCTGGAACAGCAGCTGGGGCTCTAGTGCCAGGGCAGGAGCAACTCCCCATCCACCGTCCACGGAGTCCACCTGCCTGCATTTTGGTCCTTTTCCCTCCAAAAAAGATCTTTCCCTTTTTTCACTGAGAAACAAGCAGCAGACAGGTTTCCCAGGCAAGGGGAAAAAAAAATAATTAAAAAGCCTTTTTTTTTTTTTTTTTTTTTTTTTTAGCCGTAGCAAATGACCATCTTCTGGGAAGTACAGGTTTTGAACCAGAAAACTCTGTCTGTCTGTGTCCTAGTCCACAGAAAGAGCCACTAGCCCAGCCAGATCTCACACTCAGATGGGGTGTTTTTGCCAGTCAAAAGTCTGCACAGCGCACTAGGGATTGGGCGGCCTGAGACCCAAATGTTACATTGTAGATGGACTGTTTGCAGTGCTTGCTCCCCAGGACATTGGACTTTCTCAACTCCCTCCCCTACAGCATGAAAAAAAGTTTCTTGACCAACCATAGAGCAACTGGAGTAGGGGCGAGTGGAGTTTGTTGCATGTCTGCGCTGCTCATGCCCAGGTGTCTGTGGGGGGCAGTGGCAGAGGCTGTAAGGGGGCTAGGGGGCAGAAGGAGACTGTTTGAGAGCAGGCTGCAGGCAGGGGAGCCCGTGAGTGTGTGCAGGGCTGTGTGTGTGGGTGTGGTGGCAGGGGGTTATGGCAGGTCCCCCTGCTGGATGGTGAGATGGCAGCTGGGCTGGCTCTGGGCCCCCAGGGCTGAAGCGCAGAAGCAGGGTGGCAGGAAAGTAGTGCATGGAGGCACACAGTAGATGTTAGTTTGGGAGCTGGGGGACAGAGGGCAAGGGGAAAGGGGGCATCCTTGAGCAGGGGTCTGGAGAAGAGAGTGGGGTGAGCTGGAGGCATGGAAGGTCCCAGGAACCAGGGATTGACAGGAACAGATTCCTGCACCCACCCACTGGATAGAAGCTGCAGCAGCCAGAGCACCAGCCCTGGCTTGCCTAGGCCAAGGGCACTGAATGAGTCCCGCTGAGGATGAGGAAGAGAAGGAGGAGGAGGTGGAGGAGGAGGAGGAGGAGGAGGAAGAGAAGAAGGAAGAAGAGGAGGAGGAAGAGGAGTAGGAGGAGGAGTAGGGGCAGGAGGGCAGCTATCTGTAGGTAATGGGATTAATAGAGGCCTCCATTACGGAGGCATGTGCCCAGGCAGACACCCACCAATCCTCAGGGGCAGCTCAGGGCACCCAGGGACCTGGTGTGGGTATCTCTGGGGCGGGGACTGTCAGTCAGTCAGCAAGACTGTGTGTCAGTGCAAATGGTGGGACAGGGGCCTGGCGGACCTTGGTCCCCAGCCCTGGGCTGTCAGATGCCAGCCCCATGCCCAGACACACACCAATCTGCCCATCGCCCCTTGGCCCGGCCGACCTGCACCTGCTTTGGCCTGGGGCTCTGGCTCTGGTGGCTGGCCACCAGCCCTCAAGGTCAAGTTCAGGGTGGGGGTCATGGCTGCTGGTCAACTGGATGGGCGGGGTCCCCGTGGCCTAGCAACCACAGGAGCCCTCTGTGATGTCCTAGCCCCTGGCATTCTGTGCAGGCCACACTGGCACTGGGCAGCCCAACTGCCCTGCCACTAGGTCAGCCAGCAGCGCCCAGACGCCTGGGCCCTGGCACAGAGGGACGGAAGGATGGGAAGCCAGTGCTGACCGACAAGGGACCTCAGGGCTGGCAGTCAAGAGAAGACAGGTGGAGGTGTGCCCGGGATCCAGGGAGCCCAGGCCAGAGTTGCCTGCATGCCTGCATGCCTTGCTGGATGTCTGTATGCTGCCTTTGTCCAGGTAGGTTTCTCAGGTCCCCTACACTCCTGTCCTCTGCTGTCCTCCCCTGTCCTCTCCTGCCCTCACCATCCTCCCCCTCTCCTCTCCTCTGCACTTTGCTTCTCTCCTTTGTCTGTCTTCTCTTCCGGGTGCCCAGCTCAACAGCTCCAGCACTTGTGATGGTTCTCCAGTGACAGCTGTTCGCAACCCCTTCCACCCCCTCCCTGCCCCTGAAGTGACCCAACTCACAGGTCTCGGGCTCAACCCACCCACACCCACACCCCCCAACACATTCCCTGGTTCAGCCCCTCTGCACTATTCAGCCGAACTCGCCCCTTTGCAACCTACCTATGCATCCTGGTTTGTCTTCACCATTCAAGGAGAGATCTCCTTTTATACTTAGCTTGGTTGACTGGTGGATGGATGGATGGATGGATGGATGGATGGATGCATGCATGGATGGATGGATGGATGGATGTATAGATTGATGGGTGGATGGATGGATGCATGGACAGGTCAATGGATTGGTTTTGTAGAGGCAGAGTACCATCTAGGGGTACTTGAGACCGCTGGTGTCAGAGCCAGAGTCTATGTCAAATGTAAAACATTAATTCATCAATAACAAAAATGATTAAGCACCTAAATAAATAAATAAATAAATAAATAAATAAATATAAAAACTGGGTTAAAAAATACATGGCGTCTTTGCCTTTCTGCATATGGTATGCTGTGAGGATCTTAACAAGGAAAGCATTGTCCTGAGTAGCCCCATTGAAGTAGTGGAATATTTCCTTTTTCTTTTTTTACTTTCAATTTTCTTGATTATTTATTGGAATAAATAGACAGGAATTGAGAGGGAAGGGAGGGATAGAGAGTTTGTGACACAGAGAGGGTCACCTGCAGCACTTCTGCACCACTTGTAAAGATTTCCCCCGGCAGGTGGGGACCAGGGTCTTGAAGCCCAGTCCCCCTGCATTGTAACATGAGTGCTTAACTGGGTGTGGCACCACCTGCTACCCTTGATGGGAAACTTTTTTTTAGCAATGAAATGAAATTCTCGTGGCAAGGTAATAAAAAAATGAAGAAATAAACAAAAGTGCATTTACATGAACTCTGGAAACACACAGGGACATATACATCTCTGTAACGTGTATTGCTTATTCTTTGATTGATTGATTGCCTCAAGGGGTTATTGCCTCAGCTCAGTGCCTGCGCCACGAATAATCCACAGCCCCTGCACTCCTTTTGTTCCCCTTTCGTTGCCCTTGTTGCTTGGTCACTGTGGTGGTTATTGTTGTGGTTGTTGTTGTTGTTTTGACCTTGCATCAGACAGAGAGAAAAGGAGAGAGCATGGGGAAATACAGAGTGGGAGAGAAAGATAGAGCCCCTAAAGACCTGCTTCACCCCCTGTAAAGCGACTCCCCTGCAGGTGGGGGTCTGGGCGCCAGACCCCAGACCCTTCCACCTGTCCCCTCTTTTCGTGAGCTCCACAAGGCCTTAACCCTCTGACATACCACCAAACCTCCCGGGATTTACTTTTGAAGGCAATATCACCTGCCTCATTTTGAATCTCATTATCCTGAGGGTCAGTCCTGGAGACAGCGTCATGACAGGACACACGGAGATCTCTGGTATCAGACAGCACCTGGAACAGCAGCTGGGGCTCTAGTGCCAGGGCAGGAGCAACTCCCCATCCACCGTCCACGGAGTCCACCTGCCTGCATTTTGGTCCTTTTCCCTCCAAAAAAGATCTTTCCCTTTTTTCACTGAGAAACAAGCAGCAGACAGGTTTCCCAGGCAAGGGGAAAAAAAAATAATTAAAAAGCCTTTTTTTTTTTTTTTTTTTTTTTTTTTTTTTTAGCCGTAGCAAATGACCATCTTCTGGGAAGTACAGGTTTTGAACCAGAAAACTCTGTCTGTCTGTGTCCTAGTCCACAGAAAGAGCCACTAGCCCAGCCAGATCTCACACTCAGATGGGGTGTTTTTGCCAGTCAAAAGTCTGCACAGCGCACTAGGGATTGGGCGGCCTGAGACCCAAATGTTTCATTGTAGATGGACTGTTTGCAGTGCTTGCTCCCCAGGACATTGGACTTTCTCAACTCCCTCCCCTACAGCATGAAAAAAAGGTTCTTGACCAACCATAGAGCAACTGGAGTAGGGGCGAGTGGAGTTTGTTGCATGTCTGCGCTGCTCATGCCCAGGTGTCTGTGGGGGGCAGTGGCAGAGGCTGTAAGGGGGCTAGGGGGCAGAAGGAGACTGTTTGAGAGCAGGCTGCAGGCAGGGGAGCCCGTGAGTGTGTGCAGGGCTGTGTGTGTGGGTGTGGTGGCAGGGGGTTATGGCAGGTCCCCCTGCTGGATGGTGAGATGGCAGCTGGGCTGGCTCTGGGCCCCCAGGGCTGAAGCGCAGAAGCAGGGTGGCAGGAAAGTAGTGCATGGAGGCACACAGTAGATGTTAGTTTGGGAGCTGGGGGACAGAGGGCAAGTGGAAAGGGGGCATCCTTGAGCAGGGGTCTGGAGTAGAGAGTCGGGGGAGCTGGAGGCATGGAAGGTCCCAGGAACCAGGGATTGACAGGAACAGATTCCTGCACCCACACACTGGATAGAAGCTGCAGCAGCCAGAGCACCAGCCCTGGCTTGCCTAGGCCAAGGGCACTGAATGAGTCCCGCTGAGGATGAGGAAGAGAAGGAGGAGGAGGTGGAGGAGGAGGAGGAGGAGGAGGAAGAGAAGAAGGAAGAAGAGGAGGAGGAAGAGGAGTAGGAGGAGGAGTAGGGGCAGGAGGGCAGCTATCAGTAGGTAATGGGATTAATAGAGGCCTCCATTACGGAGGCATGTGTCCAGGCAGGCACCCACCAATCCTCAGGGGCAGCTCAGGGTGCCCAGGGACCTGGTGTGGGTATCTCTGGGGCGGGGACTGTCAGTCAGTCAGCAAGACTGTGTGTCAGTGCAAATGGTGGGACAGGGGCCTGGCGGACCTTGGTCCCCAGCCCTGGGCTGTCAGATGCCAGCCCCATGCCCAGACACACACCAATCTGCCCATCGCCCCTTGGCCCGGCCGACCTGCACCTGCTTTGGCCTGGGGCTCTGGCTCTGGTGGCTGGCCACCAGCCCTCAAGGTCAAGTTCAGGGTGGGGGTCATGGCTGCTGGTCAACTGGATGGGCGGGGTCCCCGTGGCCTAGCAACCACAGGAGCCCTCTGTGATGTCCTAGCCCCTGGCATTCTGTGCAGGCCACACTGGCACTGGGCAGCCCAACTGCCCTGCCACTAGGTCAGCCAGCAGCGCACAGACGCCTGGGCCCTGGCACAGAGGGACGGAAGGATGGGAAGCCAGTGCTGACCGACAAGGGACCTCAGGGCTGGCAGTCAAGAGAAGACAGGTGGAGGTGTGCCCGGGATCCAGGGAGCCCAGGCCAGAATTGCCTGCATGCCTGCCTGCCTTGCTGGATGTCTGTATGCTGCCTTTGTCCAGGTAGGTTTCTCAGGTCCCCTACACTCCTGTCCTCTCCTGTCCTCCCCTGTCCTCTCCTGCCCTCACCATCCTCCCCCTCTCCTATCCTCTGCACTTTGCTTCTCTCCTTTGTCTGTCTTCTCTTCCGGGTGCCCTGCTCAACAGCTCCAGCACTTGTGATGGTTCTCCAGTGACAGCTGTTCGCAACCCCTTCCACCCCCTCCCTGCCCCTGAAGTGACCCAACTCACAGGTCTCGGGCTCAACACACCCACACCCACACCCCCCAACACATTCCCTGGTTCAGCCCCTCTGCACTATTCAGCCGAACTCGCCCCTTTGCAACCTACCTATGCATCCTGGTTTGTCTTCACCATTCAAGGAGAGATCTCCTTTTATACTTAGCTTGGTTGACTGGTGGATGGATGGATGGATGGATGGATGCATGCATGGATGGATGGATGGATGGATGTATAGATTGATGGGTGGATGGATGGATGCATGGACAGGTCAATGGATTGGTTTTGTAGAGGCAGAGTACCATCTAGGGGTACTTGAGACCGCTGGTGTCAGAGCCAGAGTCTATGTCAAATGTAAAACATTAATTCATCAATAACAAAAATGATTAAGCACCTAAATAAATAAATAAATATAAAAACAGGGTTAAAAAATACATGGCGTCTTTGCCTTTCTGCATATGGTATGCTGTGAGGATCTTAACAAGGAAAGCATTGTCCTGAGTTGCCCCATTGAAGTAGTGGAATATTTCCTTTTTCTTTTTTTACTTTCAATTTTCTTGATTATTTATTGGAATAAATAGACAGGAATTGAGAGGGAAGGGAGGGATAGAGAGTTTGTGACACAGAGAGAGTCACCTGCAGCACTTCTGCACCACTTGTAAAGATTTCCCCCGGCAGGTGGGGACCAGGGTCTTGAAGCCCAGTCCCCCTGCATTGTAACATGAGTGCTTAACTGGGTGTGGCACCACCTGGTACCCTTGATGGGAAACTTTTTTTTAGCAATGAAAAGAAATTCTCGTGGCAAGGTAATAAAAAAATGAAGAAATAAACAAAAGTGCATTTACATGAACTCTGGAAACACACAGGGACATATACATCTCTGTAACGTGTATTGCTTATTCTTTGATTGATTGATTGCCTCAAGGGGTTATTGCCTCAGCTCAGTGCCTGCGCCACGAATAATCCACAGCCCCTGCACTCCTTTTGTTCCCCTTTCGTTGCCCTTGTTGCTTGGTCACTGTGGTGGTTATTGTTGTGGTTGTTGTTGTTGTTTTGACCTTGCATCAGACAGAGAGAAAAGGAGAGAGCATGGGGAAATACAGAGTGGGAGAGAAAGATAGAGCCCCTAAAGACCTGCTTCACCCCCTGTAAAGCGACTCCCCTGCAGGTGGGGGTCTGGGCGCCAGACCCCAGACCCTTCCACCTGTCCCCTCTTTTCGTGAGCTCCACAAGGCCTTAACCCTCTGACATACCACCAAACCTCCCGGGATTTACTTTTGAAGGCAATATCACCTGCCTCATTTTGAATCTCATTATCCTGAGGGTCAGTCCTGGAGACAGCGTCATGACACGACACACGGAGATCTCTGGTATCAGACAGCACCTGGAACAGCAGCTGGGGCTCTAGTGCCAGGGCAGGAGCAACTCCCCATCCACCGTCCACGGAGTCCACCTGCCTGCATTTTGGTCCTTTTCCCTCCAAAAAAGATCTTTCCCTTTTTTCACTGAGAAACAAGCAGCAGACAGGTTTCCCAGGCAAGGGGAAAAAAAAATAATTAAAAAGCCTTTTTTTTTTTTTTTTTTTTTTTTTTTAGCCGTAGCAAATGACCATCTTCTGGGAAGTACAGGTTTTGAACCAGAAAACTCTGTCTGTCTGTGTCCTAGTCCACAGAAAGAGCCACTAGCCCAGCCAGATCTCACACTCAGATGGGGTGTTTTTGCCAGTCAAAAGTCTGCACAGCGCACTAGGGATTGGGCGGCCTGAGACCCAAATGTTTCATTGTAGATGGACTGTTTGCAGTGCTTGCTCCCCAGGACATTGGACTTTCTCAACTCCCTCCCCTACAGCATGAAAAAAAGGTTCTTGACCAACCATAGAGCAACTGGAGTAGGGGCGAGTGGAGTTTGTTGCATGTCTGCGCTGCTCATGCCCAGGTGTCTGTGGGGGGCAGTGGCAGAGGCTGTAAGGGGGCTAGGGGGCAGAAGGAGACTGTTTGAGAGCAGGCTGCAGGCAGGGGAGCCCGTGAGTGTGTGCAGGGCTGTGTGTGTGGGTGTGGTGGCAGGGGGTTATGGCAGGTCCCCCTGCTGGATGGTGAGATGGCAGCTGGGCTGGCTCTGGGCCCCCAGGGCTGAAGCGCAGAAGCAGGGTGGCAGGAAAGTAGTGCATGGAGGCACACAGTAGATGTTAGTTTGGGAGCTGGGGGACAGAGGGCAAGGGGAAAGGGGGCATCCTTGAGCAGGGGTCTGGAGAAGAGAGTGGGGTGAGCTGGAGGCATGGAAGGTCCCAGGAACCAGGGATTGACAGGAACAGATTCCTGCACCCACCCACTGGATAGAAGCTGCAGCAGCCAGAGCACCAGCCCTGGCTTGCCTAGGCCAAGGGCACTGAATGAGTCCCGCTGAGGATGAGGAAGAGAAGGAGGAGGAGGTGGAGGAGGAGGAGGAGGAGGAGGAAGAGAAGAAGGAAGAAGAGGAGGAGGAAGAGGAGTAGGAGGAGGAGTAGGGGCAGGAGGGCAGCTATCTGTAGGTAATGGGATTAATAGAGGCCTCCATTACGGAGGCATGTGCCCAGGCAGACACCCACCAATCCTCAGGGGCAGCTCAGGGCACCCAGGGACCTGGTGTGGGTATCTCTGGGGCGGGGACTGTCAGTCAGTCAGCAAGACTGTGTGTCAGTGCAAATGGTGGGACAGGGGCCTGGCGGACCTTGGTCCCCAGCCCTGGGCTGTCAGATGCCAGCCCCATGCCCAGACACACACCAATCTGCCCATCGCCCCTTGGCCCGGCCGACCTGCACCTGCTTTGGCCTGGGGCTCTGGCTCTGGTGGCTGGCCACCAGCCCTCAAGGTCAAGTTCAGGGTGGGGGTCATGGCTGCTGGTCAACTGGATGGGCGGGGTCCCCGTGGCCTAGCAACCACAGGAGCCCTCTGTGATGTCCTAGCCCCTGGCATTCTGTGCAGGCCACACTGGCACTGGGCAGCCCAACTGCCCTGCCACTAGGTCAGCCAGCAGCGCCCAGACGCCTGGGCCCTGGCACAGAGGGACGGAAGGATGGGAAGCCAGTGCTGACCTACAAGGGACCTCAGGGCTGGCAGTCAAGAGAAGACAGGTGGAGGTGTGCCCGGGATCCAGGGAGCCCAGGCCAGAGTTGCCTGCATGCCTGCCTGCCTTGCTGGATGTCTGTATGCTGCCTTTGTCCAGGTAGGTTTCTCAGGTCCCCTACACTCCTGTGCTCTGCTGTCCTCCCCTGTCCTCTCCTGCCCTCACCATCCTCCCCCTCTCCTCTCCTCTGCACTTTGCTTCTCTCCTTTGTCTGTCTTCTCTTCCGGGTGCCCAGCTCAACAGCTCCAGCACTTGTGATGGTTCTCCAGTGACAGCTGTTCGCAACCCCTTCCACCCCCTCCCTGCCCCTGAAGTGACCCAACTCACAGGTCTCGGGCTCAACCCACCCACACCCACACCCCCCAACACATTCCCTGGTTCAGCCCCTCTGCACTATTCAGCCGAACTCGCCCCTTTGCAACCTACCTATGCATCCTGGTTTGTCTTCACCATTCAAGGAGAGATCTCCTTTTATACTTAGCTTGGTTGACTGGTGGATGGATGGATGGATGGATGGATGGATGGATGCATGCATGGATGGATGGATGGATGGATGTATAGATTGATGGGTGGATGGATGGATGCATGGACAGGTCAATGGATTGGTTTTGTAGAGGCAGAGTACCATCTAGGGGTACTTGAGACCGCTGGTGTCAGAGCCAGAGTCTATGTCAAATGTAAAACATTAATTCATCAATAACAAAAATGATTAAGCACCTAAATAAATAAATAAATAAATAAATAAATATAAAAACTGGGTTAAAAAATACATGGCGTCTTTGCCTTTCTGCATATGGTATGCTGTGAGGATCTTAACAAGGAAAGCATTGTCCTGAGTAGCCCCATTGAAGTAGTGGAATATTTCCTTTTTCTTTTTTTACTTTCAATTTTCTTGATTATTTATTGGAATAAATAGACAGGAATTGAGAGGGAAGGGAGGGATAGAGAGTTTGTGACACAGAGAGGGTCACCTGCAGCACTTCTGCACCACTTGTAAAGATTTCCCCCGGCAGGTGGGGACCAGGGTCTTGAAGCCCAGTCCCCCTGCATTGTAACATGAGTGCTTAACTGGGTGTGGCACCACCTGCTACCCTTGATGGGAAACTTTTTTTTAGCAATGAAATGAAATTCTCGTGGCAAGGTAATAAAAAAATGAAGAAATAAACAAAAGTGCATTTACATGAACTCTGGAAACACACAGGGACATATACATCTCTGTAACGTGTATTGCTTATTCTTTGATTGATTGATTGCCTCAAGGGGTTATTGCCTCAGCTCAGTGCCTGCGCCACGAATAATCCACAGCCCCTGCACTCCTTTTGTTCCCCTTTCGTTGCCCTTGTTGCTTGGTCACTGTGGTGGTTATTGTTGTGGTTGTTGTTGTTGTTTTGACCTTGCATCAGACAGAGAGAAAAGGAGAGAGCATGGGGAAATACAGAGTGGGAGAGAAAGATAGAGCCCCTAAAGACCTGCTTCACCCCCTGTAAAGCGACTCCCCTGCAGGTGGGGGTCTGGGCGCCAGACCCCAGACCCTTCCACCTGTCCCCTCTTTTCGTGAGCTCCACAAGGCCTTAACCCTCTGACATACCACCAAACCTCCCGGGATTTACTTTTGAAGGCAATATCACCTGCCTCATTTTGAATCTCATTATCCTGAGGGTCAGTCCTGGAGACAGCGTCATGACAGGACACACGGAGATCTCTGGTATCAGACAGCACCTGGAACAGCAGCTGGGGCTCTAGTGCCAGGGCAGGAGCAACTCCCCATCCACCGTCCACGGAGTCCACCTGCCTGCATTTTGGTCCTTTTCCCTCCAAAAAAGATCTTTCCCTTTTTTCACTGAGAAACAAGCAGCAGACAGGTTTCCCAGGCAAGGGGAAAAAAAAATAATTAAAAAGCCTTTTTTTTTTTTTTTTTTTTTTTTTTTTTTTTTAGCCGTAGCAAATGACCATCTTCTGGGAAGTACAGGTTTTGAACCAGAAAACTCTGTCTGTCTGTGTCCTAGTCCACAGAAAGAGCCACTAGCCCAGCCAGATCTCACACTCAGATGGGGTGTTTTTGCCAGTCAAAAGTCTGCACAGCGCACTAGGGATTGGGCGGCCTGAGACCCAAATGTTTCATTGTAGATGGACTGTTTGCAGTGCTTGCTCCCCAGGACATTGGACTTTCTCAACTCCCTCCCCTACAGCATGAAAAAAAGGTTCTTGACCAACCATAGAGCAACTGGAGTAGGGGCGAGTGGAGTTTGTTGCATGTCTGCGCTGCTCATGCCCAGGTGTCTGTGGGGGGCAGTGGCAGAGGCTGTAAGGGGGCTAGGGGGCAGAAGGAGACTGTTTGAGAGCAGGCTGCAGGCAGGGGAGCCCGTGAGTGTGTGCAGGGCTGTGTGTGTGGGTGTGGTGGCAGGGGGTTATGGCAGGTCCCCCTGCTGGATGGTGAGATGGCAGCTGGGCTGGCTCTGGGCCCCCAGGGCTGAAGCGCAGAAGCAGGGTGGCAGGAAAGTAGTGCATGGAGGCACACAGTAGATGTTAGTTTGGGAGCTGGGGGACAGAGGGCAAGTGGAAAGGGGGCATCCTTGAGCAGGGGTCTGGAGTAGAGAGTCGGGGGAGCTGGAGGCATGGAAGGTCCCAGGAACCAGGGATTGACAGGAACAGATTCCTGCACCCACACACTGGATAGAAGCTGCAGCAGCCAGAGCACCAGCCCTGGCTTGCCTAGGCCAAGGGCACTGAATGAGTCCCGCTGAGGATGAGGAAGAGAAGGAGGAGGAGGTGGAGGAGGAGGAGGAGGAGGAGGAAGAGAAGAAGGAATAAGAGGAGGAGGAAGAGGAGTAGGAGGAGGAGTAGGGGCAGGAGGGCAGCTATCAGTAGGTAATGGGATTAATAGAGGCCTCCATTACGGAGGCATGTGTCCAGGCAGGCACCCACCAATCCTCAGGGGCAGCTCAGGGTGCCCAGGGACCTGGTGTGGGTATCTCTGGGGCGGGGACTGTCAGTCAGTCAGCAAGACTGTGTGTCAGTGCAAATGGTGGGACAGGGGCCTGGCGGACCTTGGTCCCCAGCCCTGGGCTGTCAGATGCCAGCCCCATGCCCAGACACACACCAATCTGCCCATCGCCCCTTGGCCCGGCCGACCTGCACCTGCTTTGGCCTGGGGCTCTGGCTCTGGTGGCTGGCCACCAGCCCTCAAGGTCAAGTTCAGGGTGGGGGTCATGGCTGCTGGTCAACTGGATGGGCGGGGTCCCCGTGGCCTAGCAACCACAGGAGCCCTCTGTGATGTCCTAGCCCCTGGCATTCTGTGCAGGCCACACTGGCACTGGGCAGCCCAACTGCCCTGCCACTAGGTCAGCCAGCAGCGCACAGACGCCTGGGCCCTGGCACAGAGGGACGGAAGGATGGGAAGCCAGTGCTGACCGACAAGGGACCTCAGGGCTGGCAGTCAAGAGAAGACAGGTGGAGGTGTGCCCGGGATCCAGGGAGCCCAGGCCAGAATTGCCTGCATGCCTGCCTGCCTTGCTGGATGTCTGTATGCTGCCTTTGTCCAGGTAGGTTTCTCAGGTCCCCTACACTCCTGTCCTCTCCTGTCCTCCCCTGTCCTCTCCTGCCCTCACCATCCTCCCCCTCTCCTATCCTCTGCACTTTGCTTCTCTCCTTTGTCTGTCTTCTCTTCCGGGTGCCCTGCTCAACAGCTCCAGCACTTGTGATGGTTCTCCAGTGACAGCTGTTCGCAACCCCTTCCACCCCCTCCCTGCCCCTGAAGTGACCCAACTCACAGGTCTCGGGCTCAACACACCCACACCCACACCCCCCAACACATTCCCTGGTTCAGCCCCTCTGCACTATTCAGCCGAACTCGCCCCTTTGCAACCTACCTATGCATCCTGGTTTGTCTTCACCATTCAAGGAGAGATCTCCTTTTATACTTAGCTTGGTTGACTGGTGGATGGATGGATGGATGGATGGATGCATGCATGGATGGATGGATGGATGGATGTATAGATTGATGGGTGGATGGATGGATGCATGGACAGGTCAATGGATTGGTTTTGTAGAGGCAGAGTACCATCTAGGGGTACTTGAGACCGCTGGTGTCAGAGCCAGAGTCTATGTCAAATGTAAAACATTAATTCATCAATAACAAAAATGATTAAGCACCTAAATAAATAAATAAATAAATATAAAAACAGGGTTAAAAAATACATGGCGTCTTTGCCTTTCTGCATATGGTATGCTGTGAGGATCTTAACAAGGAAAGCATTGTCCTGAGTTGCCCCATTGAAGTAGTGGAATATTTCCTTTTTCTTTTTTTACTTTCAATTTTCTTGATTATTTATTGGAATAAATAGACAGGAATTGAGAGGGAAGGGAGGGATAGAGAGTTTGTGACACAGAGAGAGTCACCTGCAGCACTTCTGCACCACTTGTAAAGATTTCCCCCGGCAGGTGGGGACCAGGGTCTTGAAGCCCAGTCCCCCTGCATTGTAACATGAGTGCTTAACTGGGTGTGGCACCACCTGGTACCCTTGATGGGAAACTTTTTTTTAGCAATGAAAAGAAATTCTCGTGGCAAGGTAATAAAAAAATGAAGAAATAAACAAAAGTGCATTTACATGAACTCTGGAAACACACAGGGACATATACATCTCTGTAACGTGTATTGCTTATTCTTTGATTGATTGATTGCCTCAAGGGGTTATTGCCTCAGCTCAGTGCCTGCGCCACGAATAATCCACAGCCCCTGCACTCCTTTTGTTCCCCTTTCGTTGCCCTTGTTGCTTGGTCACTGTGGTGGTTATTGTTGTGGTTGTTGTTGTTGTTTTGACCTTGCATCAGACAGAGAGAAAAGGAGAGAGCATGGGGAAATACAGAGTGGGAGAGAAAGATAGAGCCCCTAAAGACCTGCTTCACCCCCTGTAAAGCGACTCCCCTGCAGGTGGGGGTCTGGGCGCCAGACCCCAGACCCTTCCACCTGTCCCCTCTTTTCGTGAGCTCCACAAGGCCTTAACCCTCTGACATACCACCAAACCTCCCGGGATTTACTTTTGAAGGCAATATCACCTGCCTCATTTTGAATCTCATTATCCTGAGGGTCAGTCCTGGAGACAGCGTCATAACAGGACACACGGAGATCTCTGGTATCAGACAGCACCTGGAACAGCAGCTGGGGCTCTAGTGCCAGGGCAGGAGCAACTCCCCATCCACCGTCCACGGAGTCCACCTGCCTGCATTTTGGTCCTTTTCCCTCCAAAAAAGATCTTTCCCTTTTTCCACTGAGAAACAAGCAGCAGACAGGTTTCCCAGGCAAGGGGAAAAAAAAATAATTAAAAAGCCTTTTTTTTTTTTTTTAGCCGTAGCAAATGACCATCTTCTGGGAAGTACAGGTTTTGAACCAGAAAACTCTGTCTGTCTGTGTCCTAGTCCACAGAAAGAGCCACTAGCCCAGCCAGATCTCACACTCAGATGGGGTGTTTTTGCCAGTCAAAAGTCTGCACAGCGCACTAGGGATTGGGCGGCCTGAGACCCAAATGTTTCATTGTAGATGGACTGTTTGCAGTGCTTGCTCCCCAGGACATTGGACTTTCTCAACTCCCTCCCCTACAGCATGAAAAAAAGGTTCTTGACCAACCATAGAGCAACTGGAGTAGGGGCGAGTGGAGTTTGTTGCATGTCTGCGCTGCTCATGCCCAGGTGTCTGTGGGGGGCAGTGGCAGAGGCTGTAAGGGGGCTAGGGGGCAGAAGGAGACTGTTTGAGAGCAGGCTGCAGGCAGGGGAGCCCGTGAGTGTGTGCAGGGCTGTGTGTGTGGGTGTGGTGGCAGGGGGTTATGGCAGGTCCCCCTGCTGGATGGTGAGATGGCAGCTGGGCTGGCTCTGGGCCCCCAGGGCTGAAGCGCAGAAGCAGGGTGGCAGGAAAGTAGTGCATGGAGGCACACAGTAGATGTTAGTTTGGGAGCTGGGGGACAGAGGGCAAGTGGAAAGGGGGCATCCTTGAGCAGGGGTCTGGAGTAGAGAGGCGGGGGAGCTGGAGGCATGGAAGGTCCCAGGAACCAGGGATTGACAGGAACAGATTCCTGCACCCACACACTGGATAGAAGCTGCAGCAGCCAGAGCACCAGCCCTGGCTTGCCTAGGCCAAGGGCACTGAATGAGTCCCGCTGAGGATGAGGAAGAGAAGGAGGAGGAGGTGGAGGAGGAGGAGGAGGAGGAGGAAGAGAAGAAGGAAGAAGAGGAGGAGGAAGAGGAGTAGGAGGAGGAGTAGGGGCAGGAGGGCAGCTATCAGTAGGTAATGGGATTAATAGAGGCCTCCATTACGGAGGCATGTGTCCAGGCAGGCACCCACCAATCCTCAGGGGCAGCTCAGGGCACCCAGGGACCTGGTGTGGGTATCTCTGGGGCGGGGACTGTCAGTCAGTCAGCAAGACTGTGTGTCAGTGCAAATGGTGGGACAGGGGCCTGGCGGACCTTGGTCCCCAGCCCTGGGCTGTCAGATGCCAGCCCCATGCCCAGACACACACCAATCTGCCCATCGCCCCTTGGCCCGGCCGACCTGCACCTGCTTTGGCCTGGGGCTCTGGCTCTGGTGGCTGGCCACCAGCCCTCAAGGTCAAGTTCAGGGTGGGGGTCATGGCTGCTGGTCAACTGGATGGGCGGGGTCCCCGTGGCCTAGCAACCACAGGAGCCCTCTGTGATGTCCTAGCCCCTGGCATTCTGTGCAGGCCACACTGGCACTGGGCAGCCCAACTGCCCTGCCACTAGGTCAGCCAGCAGCGCACAGACGCCTGGGCCCTGGCACAGAGGGACGGAAGGATGGGAAGCCAGTGCTGACCGACAAGGGACCTCAGGGCTGGCAGTCAAGAGAAGACAGGTGGAGGTGTGCCCGGGATCCAGGGAGCCCAGGCCAGAATTGCCTGCATGCCTGCCTGCCTTGCTGGATGTCTGTATGCTGCCTTTGTCCAGGTAGGTTTCTCAGGTCCCCTACACTCCTGTCCTCTCCTGTCCTCCCCTGTCCTCTCCTGCCCTCACCATCCTCCCCCTCTCCTCTCCTCTGCACTTTGCTTCTCTCTTTTGTCTGTCTTCTCTTCCGGGTGCCCTGCTCAACAGCTCCAGCACTTGTGATGGTTCTCCAGTGACAGCTGTTCGCAACCCCTTCCACCCCCTCCCTGCCCCTGAAGTGACCCAACTCACAGGTCTCGGGCTCAACACACCCACACCCACACCCCCCAACACATTCCCTGGTTCAGCCCCTCTGCACTATTCAGCCGAACTCGCCCCTTTGCAACCTACCTATGCATCCTGGTTTGTCTTCACCATTCAAGGAGAGATCTCCTTTTATACTTAGCTTGGTTGACTGGTGGATGGATGGATGGATGGATGCATGCATGGATGGATGGATGGATGGATGTATAGATTGATGGGTGGATGGATGGATGCATGGACAGGTCAATGGATTGGATTTGTAGAGGCAGAGTACCATCTAGGGGTACTTGAGACCGCTGGTGTCAGAGCCAGAGTCTATGTCAAATGTAAAACATTAATTCATCAATAACAAAAATGATTAAGCACCTAAATAAATAAATAAATAAATATAAAAACAGGGTTAAAAAATACATGGCGTCTTTGCCTTTCTGCATATGGTATGCTGTGAGGATCTTAACAAGGAAAGCATTGTCCTGAGTTGCCCCATTGAAGTAGTGGAATATTTCCTTTTTCTTTTTTTACTTTCAATTTTCTTGATTATTTATTGGAATAAATAGACAGGAATTGAGAGGGAAGGGAGGGATAGAGAGTTTGTGACACAGAGAGAGTCACCTGCAGCACTTCTGCACCACTTGTAAAGATTTCCCCCGGCAGGTGGGGACCAGGGTCTTGAAGCCCAGTCCCCCTGCATTGTAACATGAGTGCTTAACTGGGTGTGGCACCACCTGGTACCCTTGATGGGAAACTTTTTTTTAGCAATGAAAAGAAATTCTCGTGGCAAGGTAATAAAAAAATGAAGAAATAAACAAAAGTGCATTTACATGAACTCTGGAAACACACAGGGACATATACATCTCTGTAACGTGTATTGCATATTCTTTGATTGATTGATTGCCTCAAGGGGTTATTGCCTCAGCTCAGTGCCTGTGCCACGAATAATCCACAGCCCCTGCACTCCTTTTGTTCCCCTTTCGTTGCCCTTGTTGCTTGGTCACTGTGGTGGTTATTGTTGTGGTTGTTGTTGTTGTTTTGACCTTGCATCAGACAGAGAGAAAAGGAGAGAGCATGGGGAAATACAGAGTGGGAGAGAAAGATAGAGCCCCTAAAGACCTGCTTCACCCCCTGTAAAGCGACTCCCCTGCAGGTGGGGGTCTGGGCGCCAGACCCCAGACCCTTCCACCTGTCCCCTCTTTTCGTGAGCTCCACAAGGCCTTAACCCTCT
This sequence comes from Erinaceus europaeus, assembly GCF_950295315.1. Taxonomy (NCBI): domain Eukaryota; kingdom Metazoa; phylum Chordata; class Mammalia; order Eulipotyphla; family Erinaceidae; genus Erinaceus; species Erinaceus europaeus. The sequence goes on along the minus strand of NW_026647120.1, from coordinate 47,030 downwards.
GACATACCACCAAACCTCCCGGGATTTACTTTTGAAGGCAATATCACCTGCCTCATTTTGAATCTCATTATCCTGAGGGTCAGTCCTGGAGACAGCGTCATGACAGGACACCCGGAGATCTCTGGTATCAGACATCACCTGGAACAGCAGCTGGGGCTCTAGTGCCAGGGCAGGAGCAACTCCCCATCCACCGTCCACGGAGTCCACCTGCCTGCATTTTGGTCCTTTTCCCTCCAAAAAAGATCTTTCCCTTTTTTCACTGAGAAACAAGCAGCAGACAGGTTTCCCAGGCAAGGGGAAAAAAAATAATTAAAAAGCCTTTTTTTTTTTTTTTTTTTTTAGCCGTAGCAAATGACCATCTTCTGGGAAGTACAGGTTTTGAACCAGAAAACTCTGTCTGTCTGTGTCCTAGTCCACAGAAAGAGCCACTAGCCCAGCCAGATCTCACACTCAGATGGGGTGTTTTTGCCAGTCAAAAGTCTGCACAGCGCACTAGGGATTGGGCGGCCTGAGACCCAAATGTTACATTGTAGATGGACTGTTTGCAGTGCTTGCTCCCCAGGACATTGGACTTTCTCAACTCCCTCCCCTACAGCATGAAAAAAAGGTTCTTGACCAACCATAGAGCAAATGGAGTAGGGGCGAGTGGAGTTTGTTGCATGTCTGCGCTGCTCATGCCCAGGTGTCTGTGGGGGGCAGTGGCAGAGGCTGTAAGGGGGCTAGGGGGCAGAAGGAGACTGTTTGAGAGCAGGCTGCAGGCAGGGGAGCCCGTGAGTGTGTGCAGGGCTGTGTGTGTGGGTGTGGTGGCAGGGGGTTATGGCAGGTCCCCCTGCTGGATGGTGAGATGGCAGCTGGGCTGGCTCTGGGCCCCCAGGGCTGAAGCGCAGAAGCAGGGTGGCAGGAAAGTAGTGCATGGAGGCACACAGTAGATGTTAGTTTGGGAGCTGGGGGACAGAGGGCAAGGGGAAAGGGGGCATCCTTGAGCAGGGGTCTGGAGAAGAGAGTGGGGGGAGCTGGAGGCATGGAAGGTCCCAGGAACCAGGGATTGACAGGAACAGATTCCTGCACCCACCCACTGGATAGAAGCTGCAGCAGCCAGAGCACCAGCCCTGGCTTGCCTAGGCCAAGGGCACTGAATGAGTCCCGCTGAGGATGAGGAAGAGAAGGAGGAGGAGGTGGAGGAGGAGGAGGAGGAGGAGGAAGAGAAGAAGGAAGAAGAGGAGGAGGAAGAGGAGTAGGAGGAGGAGTAGGGGCAGGAGGGCAGCTATCAGTAGGTAATGGGATTAATAGAGGCCTCCATTACGGAGGCATGTGCCCAGGCAGACACCCACCAATCCTCAGGGGCAGCTCAGGGCACCCAGGGACCTGGTGTGGGTATCTCTGGGGCGGGGACTGTCAGTCAGTCAGCAAGACTGTGTGTCAGTGCAAATGGTGGGACAGGGGCCTGGCGGACCTTGGTCCACAGCCCTGGGCTGTCAGATGCCAGCCCCATGCCCAGACACACACCAATCTGCCCATCGCCCCTTGGCCCGGCCGACCTGCACCTGCTTTGGCCTGGGGCTCTGGCTCTGGTGGCTGGCCACCAGCCCTCAAGGTCAAGTTCAGGGTGGGGGTCATGGCTGCTGGTCAACTGGATGGGCGGGGTCCCCGTGGCCTAGCAACCACAGGAGCCCTCTGTGATGTCCTAGCCCCTGGCATTCTGTGCAGGCCACACTGGCACTGGGCAGCCCAACTGCCCTGCCACTAGGTCAGCCAGCAGCGCCCAGACGCCTGGGCCCTGGCACAGAGGGACGGAAGGATGGGAAGCCAGTGCTGACCGACAAGGGACCTCAGGGCTGGCAGTCAAGAGAAGACAGGTGGAGGTGTGCCCGGGATCCAGGGAGCCCAGGCCAGAGTTGCCTGCATGCCTGCCTGCCTTGCTGGATGTCTGTATGCTGCCTTTGTCCAGGTAGGTTTCTCAGGTCCCCTACACTCCTGTCCTCTGCTGTCCTCCCCTGTCCTCTCCTGCCCTCACCATCCTCCCCCTCTCCTCTCCTCTGCACTTTGCTTCTCTCCTTTGTCTGTCTTCTCTTCCGGGTGCCCAGCTCAACAGCTCCAGCACTTGTGATGGTTCTCCAGTGACAGCTGTTCGCAACCCCTTCCACCCCCTCCCTGCCCCTGAAGTGACCCAACTCACAGGTCTCGGGCTCAACACACCCACACCCACACCCCCCAACACATTCCCTGGTTCAGCCCCTCTGCACTATTCAGCCGAACTCGCCCCTTTGCAACCTACCTATGCATCCTGGTTTGTCTTCACCATTCAAGGAGAGATCTCCTTTTATACTTAGCTTGGTTGACTGGTGGATGGATGGATGGATGGATGGATGGATGGATGGATGGATGCATGCATGGATGGATGGATGGATGGATGTATAGATTGATGGGTGGATGGATGGATGCATGGACAGGTCAATGGATTGGTTTTGTAGAGGCAGAGTACCATCTAGGGGTACTTGAGACGGCTGGTGTCAGAGCCAGAGTCTATGTCAAATGTAAAACATTAATTCATCAATAACAAAAATGATTAAGCACCTAAATAAATAAATAAATAAATATAAAAACAGGGTTAAAAAATACATGGCGTCTTTGCCTTTCTGCATATGGTATGCTGTGAGGATCTTAACAAGGAAAGCATTGTCCTGAGTTGCCCCATTGAAGTAGTGGAATATTTCCTTTTTCTTTTTTTACTTTCAATTTTCTTGATTATTTATTGGAATAAATAGACAGGAATTGAGAGGGAAGGGAGGGATAGAGAGTTTCTGACACAGAGAGAGTCACCTGCAGCACTTCTGCACCACTTGTAAAGATTTCCCCCGGCAGGTGGGGACCAGGGTCTTGAAGCCCAGTCCCCCTGCATTGTAACATGAGTGCTTAAATGGGTGTGGCACCACCTGGTACCCTTGATGGGAAACTTTTTTTTAGCAATGAAAAGAAATTCTCGTGGCAAGGTAATAAAAAAATGAAGAAATAAACAAAAGTGCATTTACATGAACTCTGGAAACACACAGGGACATATACATCTCTGTAACGTGTATTGCTTATTCTTTGATTGATTGATTGCCTCAAGGGGTTATTGCCTCAGCTCAGTGCCTGCGCCACGAATAATCCACAGCCCCTACACTCCTTTTGTTCCCCTTTCGTTGCCCTTGTTGCTTGGTCACTGTGGTGGTTATTGTTGTGGTTGTTGTTGTTGTTTTGACCTTGCATCAGACAGAGAGAAAAGGAGAGAGCATGGGGAAATACAGAGTGGGAGAGAAAGATAGAGCCCCTAAAGACCTGCTTCACCCCCTGTAAAGCGACTCCCCTGCAGGTGGGGGTCTGGGCGCCAGAACCCAGACCCTTCCACCTGTCCCCTCTTTTCGTGAGCTCCACAAGGCCTTAACCCTCTGACATACCACCAAACCTCCCGGGATTTACTTTTGAAGGCAATATCACCTGCCTCATTTTGAATCTCATTATCCTGAGGGTCAGTCCTGGAGACAGCGTCATGACACGACACACGGAGATCTCTGGTATCAGACAGCACCTGGAACAGCAGCTGGGGCTCTAGTGCCAGGGCAGGAGCAACTCCCCATCCACCGTCCACGGAGTCCACCTGCCTGCATTTTGGTCCTTTTCCCTCCAAAAAAGATCTTTCCCTTTTTTCACTGAGAAACAAGCAGCAGACAGGTTTCCCAGGCAAGGGGAAAAAAAAATAATTAAAAAGCCTTTTTTTTTTTTTTTTTTTTTTTTTTTTTTAGCCGTAGCAAATGACCATCTTCTGGGAAGTACAGGTTTTGAACCAGAAAACTCTGTCTGTCTGTGTCCTAGTCCACAGAAAGAGCCACTAGCCCAGCCAGATCTCACACTCAGATGGGGTGTTTTTGCCAGTCAAAAGTCTGCACAGCGCACTAGGGATTGGGCGGCCTGAGACCCAAATGTTACATTGTAGATGGACTGTTTGCAGTGCTTGCTCCCCAGGACATTGGACTTTCTCAACTCCCTCCCCTACAGCATGAAAAAAAGGTTCTTGACCAACCATAGAGCAAATGGAGTAGGGGCGAGTGGAGTTTGTTGCATGTCTGCGCTGCTCATGCCCAGGTGTCTGTGGGGGGCAGTGGCAGAGGCTGTAAGGGGGCTAGGGGGCAGAAGGAGACTGTTTGAGAGCAGGCTGCAGGCAGGGGAGCCCGTGAGTGTGTGCAGGGCTGTGTGTGTGGGTGTGGTGGCAGGGGGTTATGGCAGGTCCCCCTGCTGGATGGTGAGATGGCAGCTGGGCTGGCTCTGGGCCCCCAGGGCTGAAGCGCAGAAGCAGGGTGGCAGGAAAGTAGTGCATGGAGGCACACAGTAGATGTTAGTTTGGGATCTGGGGGACAGAGGGCAAGGGGAAAGGGGGCATCCTTGAGCAGGGGTCTGGAGTAGAGAGTGGGGGGAGCTGGAGGCATGGAAGGTCCCAGGAACCAGGGATTGACAGGAACAGATTCCTGCACCCACCCACTGGATAGAAGCTGCAGCAGCCAGAGCACCAGCCCTGGCTTGCCTAGGCCAAGGGCACTGAATGAGTCCCGCTGAGGATGAGGAAGAGAAGGAGGAGGAGGTGGAGGAGGAGGAGGAGGAGGAGGAAGAGAAGAAGGAAGAAGAGGAGGAGGAAGAGGAGTAGGAGGAGGAGTAGGGGCAGGAGGGCAGCTATCAGTAGGTAATGGGATTAATAGAGGCCTCCATTACGGAGACATGTGTCCAGGCAGGCACCCACCAATCCTCAGGGGCAGCTCAGGGCACCCAGGGACCTGGTGTGGGTATCTCTGGGGCGGGGACTGTCAGTCAGTCAGCAAGACTGTGTGTCAGTGCAAATGGTGGGACAGGGGCCTGGCGGACCTTGGTCCCCAGCCCTGGGCTGTCAGATGCCAGCCCCATGCCCAGACACACACCAATCTGCCCATCGCCCCTTGGCCGGCCGACCTGCACCTGCTTTGGCCTGGGGCTCTGGCTCTGGTGGCTGGCCACCAGCCCTCAAGGTCAAGTTCAGGGTGGGGGTCATGGCTGCTGGTCAACTGGATGGGCGGGGTCCCCGTGGCCTAGCAACCACAGGAGCCCTCTGTGATGTCCTAGCCCCTGGCATTCTGTGCAGGCCACACTGGCACTGGGCAGCCCAACTGCCGTGCCACTAGGTCAGCCAGCAGCGCCCAGACGCCTGGGCCCTGGCACAGAGGGACGGAAGGATGGGAAGCCAGTGCTGACCGACAAGGGACCTCAGGGCTGGCAGTCAAGAGAAGACAGGTGGAGGTGTGCCCGGGATCCAGGGAGCCCAGGCCAGAGTTGCCTGCATGCCTGCCTGCCTTGCTGGATGTCTGTATGCTGCCTTTGTCCAGGTAGGTTTCTCAGGTCCCCTACACTCCTGTCCTCTCCTGTCCTCCCCTGTCCTCTCCTGCCCTCACCATCCTCCCCCTCTCCTCTCCTCTGCACTTTGCTTCTCTCCTTTGTCTGTCTTCTCTTCCGGGTGCCCTGCTCAACAGCTCCAGCACTTGTGATGGTTCTCCAGTGACAGCTGTTCGCAACCCCTTCTACCCCCTCCCTGCCCCTGAAGTGACCCAACTCACAGGTCTCCGGCTCAACCCACCCACACCCACACCCCCCAACACATTCCCTGGTTCAGCCCCTCTGCCCTATTCAGCCGAACTCGCCCCTTTGCAACCTACCTATGCAAACTGGTTTGTCTTCACCATTCAAGGAGAGATCTCCTTTTATACTTAGCTTGGTTGACTGGTGGATGGATGGATGGATGGATGGATGGATGCATGCATGGATGGATGGATGGATGGATGTATAGATTGATGGGTGGATGGATGGATGCATGGACAGGTCAATGGATTGGTTTTGTAGAGGCAGAGTACCATCTAGGGGTACTTGAGACCGCTGGTGTCAGAGCCAGAGTCTATGTCAAATGTAAAACATTAATTCATCAATAACAAAAATGATTAAGCACCTAAATAAATAAATAAATAAATATAAAAACAGGGTTAAAAAATACATGGCGTCTTTGCCTTTCTGCATATGGTATGCTGTGAGGATCTTAACAAGGAAAGCATTGTCCTGAGTTGCCCCATTGAAGTAGTGGAATATTTCCTTTTTCTTTTTTTACTTTCAATTTTCTTGATTATTTATTGGAATAAATTGACAGGAATTGAGAGGGAAGGGAGGGATAGAGAGTTTGTGACACAGAGAGAGTCACCTGCAGCACTTCTGCACCACTTGTAAAGATTTCCCCCGGCAGGTGGGGACCAGGGTCTTGAAGCCCAGTCCCCCTGCATTGTAACATGAGTGCTTAACTGGGTGTGGCACCACCTGGTACCCTTGATGAGAAACTTTTTTTAGCAATGAAAAGAAATTCTCGTGGCAAGGTAATAAAAAAATGAAGAAATAAACAAAAGTGCATTTACATGAACTCTGGAAACACACAGGGACATATACATCTCTGTAACGTGTATTGCTTATTCTTTGATTGATTGATTGCCTCAAGGGGTTATTGCCTCAGCTCAGTGCCTGCGCCACGAATAATCCACAGCCCCTGCACTCCTTTTGTTCCCCTTTCGTTGCCCTTGTTGCTTGGTCACTGTGGTGGTTATTGTTGTGGTTGTTGTTGTTGTTTTGACCTTGCATCAGACAGAGAGAAAAGGAGAGAGCATGGGGAAATACAGAGTGGGAGAGAAAGATAGAGCCCCTAAAGACCTGCTTCACCCCCTGTAAAGCGACTCCCCTGCAGGTGGGGGTCTGGGCGCCAGACCCCAGACCCTTCCACCTGTCCCCTCTTTTCGTGAGCTCCACAAGGCCTTAACCCTCTGACATACCACCAAACCTCCCGGGATTTACTTTTGAAGGCAATATCACCTGCCTCATTTTGAATCTCATTATCCTGAGGGTCAGTCCTGGAGACAGCGTCATGACACGACACACGGAGATCTCTGGTATCAGACAGCACCTTGAACAGCAGCTGGGGCTCTAGTGCCAGGGCAGGAGCAACTCCCCATCCACCGTCCACGGAGTCCACCTGCCTGCATTTTGGTCCTTTTCCCTCCAAAAAAGATCTTTCCCTTTTTTCACTGAGAAACAAGCAGCAGACCGGTTTCCCAGGCAAGGGGAAAAAAAAATAATTAAAAAGCCTTTTTTTTTTTTTTTAGCCGTAGCAAATGACCATCTTCTGGGAAGTACAGGTTTTGAACCAGAAAACTCTGTCTGTCTGTGTCCTAGTCCACAGAAAGAGCCACTAGCCCAGCCAGATCTCACACTCAGATGGGGTGTTTTTGCCAGTCAAAAGTCTGCACAGCGCACTAGGGATTGGGCGGCCTGAGACCCAAATGTTACATTGTAGATGGACTGTTTGCAGTGCTTGCTCCCCAGGACATTGGACTTTCTCAACTCCCTCCCCTACAGCATGAAAAAAAGGTTCTTGACCAACCATAGAGCAAATGGAGTAGGGGCGAGTGGAGTTTGTTGCATGTCTGCGCTGCTCATGCCCAGGTGTCTGTGGGGGGCAGTGGCAGAGGCTGTAAGGGGGCTAGGGGGCAGAAGGAGACTGTTTGAGAGCAGGCTGCAGGCAGGGGAGCCCGTGAGTGTGTGCAGGGCTGTGTGTGTGGGTGTGGTGGCAGGGGGTTATGGCAGGTCCCCCTGCTGGATGGTGAGATGGCAGCTGGGCTGGCTCTGGGCCCCCAGGGCTGAAGCGCAGAAGCAGGGTGGCAGGAAAGTAGTGCATGGAGGCACACAGTAGATGTTAGTTTGGGAGCTGGGGGACAGAGGGCAAGGGGAAAGGGGGCATCCTTGAGCAGGGGTCTGGAGTAGAGAGTGGGGGGAGCTGGAGGCATGGAAGGTCCCAGGAACCAGGGATTGACAGGAACAGATTCCTGCACCCACCCACTGGATAGAAGCTGCAGCAGCCAGAGCACCAGCCCTGGCTTGCCTAGGCCAAGGGCACTGAATGAGTCCCGCTGAGGATGAGGTAGAGAAGGAGGAGGAGGTGGAGGAGGAGGAGGAGGAGGAGGAAGAGAAGAAGGAAGAAGAGGAGGAGGAAGAGGAGTAGGAGGAGGAGTAGGGGCAGGAGGGCAGCTATCATTAGGTAATGGGATTAATAGATGCCTCCATTACGGAGGCATGTGTCCAGGCAGGCACCCACCAATCCTCAGGGGCAGCTCAGGGCACCCAGGGACCTGGTATGGGTATCTCTGGGGCAGGGACTCTCAGTCAGTCAGCAAGACTGTGTGTCAGTGCAAATGGTGGGACAGGGGCCTGGCGGACCTTGGTCCCAAGCCCTGGGCTGTCAGATGCCAGCCCCATGCCCAGACACACACCAATCTGCCCATCGCCCCTTGGCCCGGCCGACCTGCACCTGCTTTGGCCTGGGGCTCTGGCTCTGGTGGCTGGCCACCAGCCCTCAAGGTCAAGTTCAGGGTGGGGGTCATGGCTGCTGGTCAACTGGATGGGCGGGGTCCCCGTGGCCTAGCAACCACAGGAGCCCTCTGTGATGTCCTAGCCCCTGGCATTCTGTGCAGGCCACACTGGCACTGGGCAGCCCAACTGCCCTGCCACTAGGTCAGCCAGCAGCGCCCAGACGCCTGGGCCCTGGCACAGAGGGACGGAAGGATGGGAAGCCAGTGCTGACCGACAAGGGACCTCAGGGCTGGCAGTCAAGAGAAGACAGGTGGAGGTGTGCCCGGGGTCCAGGGAGCCCAGGCCAGAGTCGCCTGCATGCCTGCCTGCCTTGCTGGATGTCTGTATGCTGCCTTTGTCCAGGTAGGTTTCTCAGGTCCCCTACACTCCTGTCCTCTCCTGTCCTCCCCTGTCCTCTCCTGCCCTCACCATCCTCCCCCTCTCCTCTCCTCTGCACTTTGCTTCTCTCCTTTGTCTGTCTTCTCTTCCGGGTGCCCTGCTCAACAGCTCCAGCACTTGTGATGGTTCTCCAGTGACAGCTGTTCGCAACCCCTTCCACCCCCTCCCTGCCCCTGAAGTGACCCAACTCACAGGTCGCCGGCTCAACCCACCCACACCCACACCCCCCAACACATTCCCTGGTTCAGCCCCTCTGCCCTATTCAGCCGAACTCGCCTCTTTGCAACCTACCTATGCATCCTGGTTTGTCTTCACCATTCAAGGAGAGATCTCCTTTTATACTTAGCTTGGTTGACTGGTGGATGGATGGATGGATGGATGGAGGGATGGATGGATGCATGCATGGATGGATGGATGGATGGATGTATAGATTGATGGGTGGATGGATGGATGCATGGACAGGTCAATGGATTGGTTTTGTAGAGGCAGAGTACCATCTAGGGGTACTTGAGACCGCTGGTGTCAGAGCCAGAGTCTATGTCAAATGTAAAACATTAATTCATCAATAACAAAAATGATTAAGCACCTAAATAAATAAATAAATAAATAAATAAATATAAAAACAGGGTTAAAAAATACATGGCGTCTTTGCCTTTCTGCATATGGTATGCTGTGAGGATCTTAACAAGGAAAGCATTGTCCTGAGTTGCCCCATTGAAGTAGTGGAATATTTCCTTTTTCTTTTTTTACTTTCAATTTTCTTGATTATTTATTGGAATAAATAGACAGGAATTGAGAGGGAAGGGAGGGATAGAGAGTTTGTGACACAGAGAGAGTCACCTGCAGCACTTCTGGAACACTTGTAAAGATTTCCCCCGGCAGGTGGCGACCAGGGTCTTGAAGCCCAGTCCCCCTGCATTGTAACATGAGTGCTTAACTGGGTGTGGCACCACCTGGTACCCTTGATGGGAAACTTTTTTTTAGCAATGAAAAGAAATTCTCGTGGCAAGGTAATAAAAAAATGAAGAAATAAACAAAAGTGCATTTACATGAACTCTGGAAACACACAGGGACATATACATCTGTGTAACGTGTATTGCTTATTCTTTGATTGATTGATTGCCTCAAGGGGTTATTGCCTCAGCTCAGTGCCTGCGCCACGAATAATCCACAGCCCCTGCACTCCTTTTGTTCCCCTTTCGTTGCCCTTGTTGCTTGGTCACTGTGGTGGTTATTGTTGTGGTTGTTGTTGTTGTTTTGACCTTGCATCAGACAGAGAGAAAAGGAGAGAGCATGGGGAAATACAGAGTGGGAGAGAAAGATAGAGCCCCTAAAGACCTGCTTCACCCCCTGTAAAGCGACTCCCCTGCAGGTGGGGGTCTGGGCGCCAGACCCCAGACCCTTCCACCTGTCCCCTCTTTTCGTGAGCTCCACAAGGCCTTAACCCTCTGACATACCACCAAACCTCCCGGGATTTACTTTTGAAGGCAATATCACCTGCCTCATTTTGAATCTCATTATCCTTAGGGTCAGTCCTGGAGACAGCGTCATGACACGACACACGGAGATCTCTGGTATCAGACAGCACCTGGAACAGCAGCTGGGGCTCTAGTGCCAGGGCAGGAGCAACTCCCCATCCACCGTCCACGGAGTCCACCTGCCTGCATTTTGGTCCTTTTCCCTCCAAAAAAGATCTTTCCCTTTTTTCACTGAGAAACAAGCAGCAGACAGGTTTCCCAGGCAAGGGGAAAAAAATAATTTAAAAGCCTTTTTTTTTTTTTTTTTAGCCGTAGCAAATGACCATCTTCTGGGAAGTACAGGTTTTGAACCAGAAAACTCTGTCTGTCTGTGTCCTAGTCCACAGAAAGAGCCACTAGCCCAGCCAGATCTCACACTCAGATGGGGTGTTTTTGCCAGTCAAAAGTCTGCACAGCGCACTAGGGATTGGGCGGCCTGAGACCCAAATGTTACATTGTAGATGGACTGTTTGCAGTGCTTGCTCCCCAGGACATTGGACTTTCTCAACTCCCTCCCCTACAGCATGAAAAAAAGGTTCTTGACCAACCATAGAGCAAATGGAGTAGGGGCGAGTGGAGTTTGTTGCATGTCTGCGCTGCTCATGCCCAGGTGTCTGTGGGGGCAGTGGCAGAGGCTGTAAGGGGGCTAGGGGGCAGAAGGAGACTGTTTGAGAGCAGGCTGCAGGCAGGGGAGCCCGTGAGTGTGTGCAGGGCTGTGTGTGTGGGTGTGGTGGCAGGGGGTTATGGCAGGTCCCCCTGCTGGATGGTGAGATGGCAGCTGGGCTGGCTCTGGGCCCCCAGGGCTGAAGCGCAGAAGCAGGGTGGCAGGAAAGTAGTGCATGGAGGCACACAGTAGATGTTAGTTTGGGAGCTGGGGGACAGAGGGCAAGGGGAAAGGGGGCATCCTTGAGCAGGGGTCTGGAGTAGAGAGTGGGGGGAGCTGGAGGCATGGAAGGTCCCAGGAACCAGGGATTGACAGGAACAGATTCCTGCACCCACCCACTGGATAGAAGCTGCAGCAGCCAGAGCACCAGCCCTGGCTTGCCTAGGCCAAGGGCACTGAATGAGTCCCGCTGAGGATGAGGTAGAGAAGGAGGAGGAGGTGGAGGAGGAGGAGGAGGAGGAGGAGGAAGAGAAGAAGGAAGAAGAGGAGGAGGAAGAGGAGTAGGAGGAGGAGTAGGGGCCGGAGGGCAGCTATCATTAGGTAATGGGATTAATAGAGGCCTCCATTACGGAGGCATGTGTCCAGGCAGGCACCCACCAATCCTCAGGGGCAGCTCAGGGCACCCAGGGACCTGGTGTGGGTATCTCTGGGGCAGGGACTGTCAGTCAGTCAGCAAGACTGTGTGTCAGTGCAAATGGTGGGACAGGGGCCTGGCGGACCTTGGTCCCAAGCCCTGGGCTGTCAGATGCCAGCCCCATGCCCAGACACACACCAATCTGCCCATCGCCCCTTGGCCCGGCCGACCTGCACCTGCTTTGGCCTGGGGCTCTGGCTCTGGTGGCTGGCCACCAGCCCTCAAGGTCAAGTTCAGGGTGGGGGTCATGGCTGCTGGTCAACTGGATGGGCGGGGTCCCCGTGGCCTAGCAACCACAGGAGCCCTCTGTGATGTCCTAGCCCCTGGCATTCTGTGCAGGCCACACTGGCACTGGGCAGCCCAACTGCCCTGCCACTAGGTCAGCCAGCAGCGCCCAGACGCCTGGGCCCTGGCACAGAGGGACGGAAGGATGGGAAGCCAGTGCTGACCGACAAGGGACCTCAGGGCTGGCAGTCAAGAGAAGACAGGTGGAGGTGTGCCCGGGGTCCAGGGAGCCCAGGCCAGAGTCGCCTGCATGCCTGCCTGCCTTGCTGGATGTCTGTATGCTGCCTTTGTCCAGGTAGGTTTCTCAGGTCCCCTACACTCCTGTCCTCTCCTGTCCTCCCCTGTCCTCTCCTGCCCTCACCATCCTCCCCCTCTCCTCTCCTCTGCACTTTGCTTCTCTCCTTTGTCTGTCTTCTCTTCCGGGTGCCCTGCTCAACAGCTCCAGCACTTGTGATGGTTCTCCAGTGACAGCTGTTCGCAACCCCTTCCACCCCCTCCCTGCCCCTGAAGTGACCCAACTCACAGGTCGCCGGCTCAACCCACCCACACCCACACCCCCCAACACATTCCCTGGTTCAGCCCCTCTGCCCTATTCAGCCGAACTCGCCCCTTTGCAACCTACCTATGCATCCTGGTTTGTCTTCACCATTCAAGGAGAGATCTCCTTTTATACTTAGCTTGGTTGACTGGTGGATGGATGGATGGATGGATGGATGGATGGATGGATGGATGGATGCATGCATGGATGGATGGATGGATGGATGTATAGATTGATGGGTGGATGGATGGATGCATGGACAGGTCAATGGATTGGTTTTGTAGAGGCAGAGTACCATCTAGGGGTACTTGAGACCGCTGGTGTCAGAGCCAGAGTCTATGTCAAATGTAAAACATTAATTCATCAATAACAAAAATGATTAAGCACCTAAATAAATAAATAAATATAAAAACAGGGTTAAAAAATACATGGCGTCTTTGCCTTTCTGCATATGGTATGCTGTGAGGATCTTAACAAGGAAAGCATTGTCCTGAGTTGCCCCATTGAAGTAGTGGAATATTTCCTTTTTCTTTTTTTACTTTCAATTTTCTTGATTATTTATTGGAATAAATAGACAGGAATTGAGAGGGAAGGGAGGGATAGAGAGTTTGTGACACAGAGAGAGTCACCTGCAGCACTTCTGGAACACTTGTAAAGATTTCCCCCGGCAGGTGGCGACCAGGGTCTTGAAGCCCAGTCCCCCTGCATTGTAACATGAGTGCTTAACTGGGTGTGGCACCACCTGGTACCCTTGATGGGAAACTTTTTTTTAGCAATGAAAAGAAATTCTAGTGGCAAGGTAATAAAAAAATGAAGAAATAAACAAAAGTGCATTTACATGAACTCTGGAAACACACAGGGACATATACATCTGTGTAACGTGTATTGCTTATTCTTTGATTGATTGATTGCCTCAAGGGGTTATTGCCTCAGCTCAGTGCCTGCGCCACGAATAATCCACAGCCCCTGCACTCCTTTTGTTCCCCTTTAGTTGCCCTTGTTGCTTGGTCACTGTGGTGGTTATTGTTGTGGTTGTTGTTGTTGTTTTGACCTTGCATCAGACAGAGAGAAAAGGAGAGAGCATGGGGAAATACAGAGTGGGAGAGAAAGATAGAGCCCCTAAAGACCTGCTTCACCCCCTGTAAAGCGACTCCCCTGCAGGTGGGGGTCTGGGCGCCAGACCCCAGACCCTTCCACCTGTCCCCTCTTTTCGTGAGCTCCACAAGGCCTTAACCCTCTGACATACCACCAAACCTCCCGGGATTTACTTTTGAAGGCAATATCACCTGCCTCATTTTGAATCTCATTATCCTTAGGGTCAGTCCTGGAGACAGCGTCATGACACGACACACGGAGATCTCTGGTATCAGACAGCACCTGGAACAGCAGCTGGGGCTCTAGTGCCAGGGCAGGAGCAACTCCCCATCCACCGTCCACGGAGTCCACCTGCCTGCATTTTGGTCCTTTTCCCTCCAAAAAAGATCTTTCCCTTTTTTCACTGAGAAACAAGCAGCAGACAGGTTTCCCAGGCAAGGGGAAAAAAATAATTTAAAAGCCTTTTTTTTTTTTTTTTTTAGCCGTAGCAAATGACCATCTTCTGGGAAGTACAGGTTTTGAACCAGAAAACTCTGTCTGTCTGTGTCCTAGTCCACAGAAAGAGCCACTAGCCCAGCCAGATCTCACACTCAGATGGGGTGTTTTTGCCAGTCAAAAGTCTGCACAGCGCACTAGGGATTGGGCGGCCTGAGACCCAAATGTTACATTGTAGATGGACTGTTTGCAGTGCTTGCTCCCCAGGACATTGGACTTTCTCAACTCCCTCCCCTACAGCATGAAAAAAAGGTTCTTGACCAACCATAGAGCAAATGGAGTAGGGGCGAGTGGAGTTTGTTGCATGTCTGCGCTGCTCATGCCCAGGTGTCTGTGGGGGCAGTGGCAGAGGCTGTAAGGGGGCTAGGGGGCAGAAGGAGACTGTTTGAGAGCAGGCTGCAGGCAGGGGAGCCCGTGAGTGTGTGCAGGGCTGTGTGTGTGGGTGTGGTGGCAGGGGGTTATGGCAGGTCCCCCTGCTGGATGGTGAGATGGCAGCTGGGCTGGCTCTGGGCCCCCAGGGCTGAAGCGCAGAAGCAGGGTGGCAGGAAAGTAGTGCATGGAGGCACACAGTAGATGTTAGTTTGGGAGCTGGGGGACAGAGGGCAAGGGGAAAGGGGGCATCCTTGAGCAGGGGTCTGGAGTAGAGAGTGGGGGGAGCTGGAGGCATGGAAGGTCCCAGGAACCAGGGATTGACAGGAACAGATTCCTGCACCCACCCACTGGATAGAAGCTGCAGCAGCCAGAGCACCAGCCCTGGCTTGCCTAGGCCAAGGGCACTGAATGAGTCCCGCTGAGGATGAGGTAGAGAAGGAGGAGGAGGTGGAGGAGGAGGAGGAGGAGGAGGAGGAAGAGAAGAAGGAATAAGAGGAGGAGAAGAGGAGTAGGAGGAGGAGTAGGGGCAGGAGGGCAGCTATCATTAGGTAATGGGATTAATAGAGGCCTCCATTACGGAGGCATGTGTCCAGGCAGGCACCCACCAATCCTCAGGGGCAGCTCAGGGCACCCAGGGACCTGGTGTGGGTATCTCTGGGGCAGGGACTGTCAGTCAGTCAGCAAGACTGTGTGTCAGTGCAAATGGTGGGACAGGGGCCTGGCGGACCTTGGTCCCAAGCCCTGGGCTGTCAGATGCCAGCCCCATGCCCAGACACACACCAATCTGCCCATCGCCCCTTGGCCCGGCCGACCTGCACCTGCTTTGGCCTGGGGCTCTGGCTCTGGTGGCTGGCCACCAGCCCTCAAGGTCAAGTTCAGGGTGGGGGTCATGGCTGCTGGTCAACTGGATGGGCGGGGTCCCCGTGGCCTAGCAACCACAGGAGCCCTCTGTGATGTCCTAGCCCCTGGCATTCTGTGCAGGCCACACTGGCACTGGGCAGCCCAACTGCCCTGCCACTAGGTCAGCCAGCAGCGCCCAGACGCCTGGGCCCTGGCACAGAGGGACGGAAGGATGGGAAGCCAGTGCTGACCGACAAGGGACCTCAGGGCTGGCAGTCAAGAGAAGACAGGTGGAGGTGTGCCCGGGGTCCAGGGAGCCCAGGCCAGAGTCGCCTGCATGCCTGCCTGCCTTGCTGGATGTCTGTATGCTGCCTTTGTCCAGGTAGGTTTCTAAGGTCCCCTACACTCCTGTCCTCTCCTGTCCTCCCCTGTCCTCTCCTGCCCTCACCATCCTCCCCCTCTCCTCTCCTCTGCACTTTGCTTCTCTCCTTTGTCTGTCTTCTCTTCCGGGTGCCCTGCTCAACAGCTCCAGCACTTGTGATGGTTCTCCAGTGACAGCTGTTCGCAACCCCTTCCACCCCCTCCCTGCCCCTGAAGTGACCCAACTCACAGGTCGCCGGCTCAACCCACCCACACCCACACCCCCCAACACATTCCCTGGTTCAGCCCCTCTGCCCTATTCAGCCGAACTCGCCCCTTTGCAACCTACCTATGCATCCTGGTTTGTCTTCACCATTCAAGGAGAGATCTCCTTTTATACTTAGCTTGGTTGACTGGTGGATGGATGGATGGATGGATGGATGGATGGATGGATGCATGCATGGATGGATGGATGGATGGATGTATAGATTGATGGGTGGATGGATGGATGCATGGACAGGTCAATGGATTGGTTTTGTAGAGGCAGAGTACCATCTAGGGGTACTTGAGACCGCTGGTGTCAGAGCCAGAGTCTATGTCAAATGTAAAACATTAATTCATCAATAACAAAAATGATTAAGCACCTAAATAAATAAATAAATAAATAAATATAAAAACAGGGTTAAAAATACATGGCGTCTTTGCCTTTCTGCATATGGTATGCTGTGAGGATCTTAACAAGGAAAGCATTGTCCTGAGTTGCCCCATTGAAGTAGTGGAATATTTCCTTTTTCTTTTTTTACTTTCAATTTTCTTGATTATTTATTGGAATAAATAGACAGGAATTGAGAGGGAAGGGAGGGATAGAGAGTTTGTGACACAGAGAGAGTCACCTGCAGCACTTCTGGAACACTTGTAAAGATTTCCCCCGGCAGGTGGCGACCAGGGTCTTGAAGCCCAGTCCCCCTGCATTGTAACATGAGTGCTTAACTGGGTGTGGCACCACCTGGTACCCTTGATGGGAAACTTATTTTTAGCAATGAAAAGAAATTCTAGTGGCAAGGTAATAAAAAAATGAAGAAATAAACAAAAGTGCATTTACATGAACTCTGGAAACACACAGGGACATATACATCTGTGTAACGTGTATTGCTTATTCTTTGATTGATTGATTGCCTCAAGGGGTTATTGCCTCAGCTCAGTGCCTGCGCCACGAATAATCCACAGCCCCTGCACTCCTTTTGTTCCCCTTTCGTTGCCCTTGTTGCTTGGTCACTGTGGTGGTTATTGTTGTGGTTGTTGTTGTTGTTTTGACCTTGCATCAGACAGAGAGAAAAGGAGAGAGCATGGGGAAATACAGAGTGGGAGAGAAAGATAGAGCCCCTAAAGACCTGCTTCACCCCCTGTAAAGCGACTCCCCTGCAGGTGGGGGTCTGGGCGCCAGACCCCAGACCCTTCCACCTGTCCCCTCTTTTCGTGAGCTCCACAAGGCCTTAACCCTCTGACATACCACCAAACCTCCCGGGATTTACTTTTGAAGGCAATATCACCTGCCTCATTTTGAATCTCATTATCCTTAGGGTCAGTCCTGGAGACAGCGTCATGACACGACACACGGAGATCTCTGGTATCAGACAGCACCTGGAACAGCAGCTGGGGCTCTAGTGCCAGGGCAGGAGCAACTCCCCATCCACCGTCCACGGAGTCCACCTGCCTGCATTTTGGTCCTTTTCCCTCCAAAAAAGATCTTTCCCTTTTTTCACTGAGAAACAAGCAGCAGACAGGTTTCCCAGGCAAGGGGAAAAAAATAATTTAAAAGCCTTTTTTTTTTTTTTTTTTAGCCGTAGCAAATGACCATCTTCTGGGAAGTACAGGTTTTGAACCAGAAAACTCTGTCTGTCTGTGTCCTAGTCCACAGAAAGAGCCACTAGCCCAGCCAGATCTCACACTCAGATGGGGTGTTTTTGCCAGTCAAAAGTCTGCACAGCGCACTAGGGATTGGGCGGCCTGAGACCCAAATGTTACATTGTAGATGGACTGTTTGCAGTGCTTGCTCCCCAGGACATTGGACTTTCTCAACTCCCTCCCCTACAGCATGAAAAAAAGGTTCTTGACCAACCATAGAGCAAATGGAGTAGGGGCGAGTGGAGTTTGTTGCATGTCTGCGCTGCTCATGCCCAGGTGTCTGTGGGGGCAGTGGCAGAGGCTGTAAGGGGGCTAGGGGGCAGAAGGAGACTGTTTGAGAGCAGGCTGCAGGCAGGGGAGCCCGTGAGTGTGTGCAGGGCTGTGTGTGTGGGTGTGGTGGCAGGGGGTTATGGCAGGTCCCCCTGCTGGATGGTGAGATGGCAGCTGGGCTGGCTCTGGGCCCCCAGGGCTGAAGCGCAGAAGCAGGGTGGCAGGAAAGTAGTGCATGGAGGCACACAGTAGATGTTAGTTTGGGAGCTGGGGGACAGAGGGCAAGGGGAAAGGGGGCATCCTTGAGCAGGGGTCTGGAGTAGAGAGTGGGGGGAGCTGGAGGCATGGAAGGTCCCAGGAACCAGGGATTGACAGGAACAGATTCCTGCACCCACCCACTGGATAGAAGCTGCAGCAGCCAGAGCAGCAGCCCTGGCTTGCCTAGGCCAAGGGCACTGAATGAGTCCCGCTGAGGATGAGGTAGAGAAGGAGGAGGAGGTGGAGGAGGAGGAGGAGGAGGAGGAGGAAGAGAAGAAGGAAGAAGAGGAGGAGGAAGAGGAGTAGGAGGAGGAGTAGGGGCAGGAGGGCAGCTATCATTAGGTAATGGGATTAATAGAGGCCTCCATTACGGAGGCATGTGTCCAGGCAGGCACCCACCAATCCTCAGGGGCAGCTCAGGGCACCCAGGGACCTGGTGTGGGTATCTCTGGGGCAGGGACTGTCAGTCAGTCAGCAAGACTGTGTGTCAGTGCAAATGGTGGGACAGGGGCCTGGCGGACCTTGGTCCCAAGCCCTGGGCTGTCAGATGCCAGCCCCATGCCCAGACACACACCAATCTGCCCATCGCCCCTTGGCCCGGCCGACCTGCACCTGCTTTGGCCTGGGGCTCTGGCTCTGGTGGCTGGCCACCAGCCCTCAAGGTCAAGTTCAGGGTGGGGGTCATGGCTGCTGGTCAACTGGATGGGCGGGGTCCCCGTGGCCTAGCAACCACAGGAGCCCTCTGTGATGTCCTAGCCCCTGGCATTCTGTGCAGGCCACACTGGCACTGGGCAGCCCAACTGCCCTGCCACTAGGTCAGCCAGCAGCGCCCAGACGCCTGGGCCCTGGCACAGAGGGACGGAAGGATGGGAAGCCAGTGCTGACCGACAAGGGACCTCAGGGCTGGCAGTCAAGAGAAGACAGGTGGAGGTGTGCCCGGGGTCCAGGGAGCCCAGGCCAGAGTCGCCTGCATGCCTGCCTGCCTTGCTGGATGTCTGTATGCTGCCTTTGTCCAGGTAGGTTTCTCAGGTCCCCTACACTCCTGTCCTCTCCTGTCCTCCCCTGTCCTCTCCTGCCCTCACCATCCTCCCCCTCTCCTCTCCTCTGCACTTTGCTTCTCTCCTTTGTCTGTCTTCTCTTCCGGGTGCCCTGCTCAACAGCTCCAGCACTTGTGATGGTTCTCCAGTGACAGCTGTTCGCAACCCCTTCCACCCCCTCCCTGCCCCTGAAGTGACCCAACTCACAGGTCGCCGGCTCAACCCACCCACACCCACACCCCCCAACACATTCCCTGGTTCAGCCCCTCTGCCCTATTCAGCCGAACTCGCCCCTTTGCAACCTACCTATGCATCCTGGTTTGTCTTCACCATTCAAGGAGAGATCTCCTTTTATACTTAGCTTGGTTGACTGGTGGATGGATGGATGGATGGATGGATGGATGGATGGATGGATGGATGCATGCATGGATGGATGGATGGATGGATGTATAGATTGATGGGTGGATGGATGGATGCATGGACAGGTCAATGGATTGGTTTTGTAGAGGCAGAGTACCATCTAGGGGTACTTGAGACCGCTGGTGTCAGAGCCAGAGTCTATGTCAAATGTAAAACATTAATTCATCAATAACAAAAATGATTAAGCACCTAAATAAATAAATAAATAAATAAATATAAAAACAGGGTTAAAAAATACATGGCGTCTTTGCCTTTCTGCATATGGTATGCTGTGAGGATCTTAACAAGGAAAGCATTGTCCTGAGTTGCCCCATTGAAGTAGTGGAATATTTCCTTTTTCTTTTTTTACTTTCAATTTTCTTGATTATTTATTGGAATAAATAGACAGGAATTGAGAGGGAAGGGAGGGATAGAGAGTTTGTGACACAGAGAGAGTCACCTGCAGCACTTCTGGAACACTTGTAAAGATTTCCCCCGGCAGGTGGCGACCAGGGTCTTGAAGCCCAGTCCCCCTGCATTGTAACATGAGTGCTTAACTGGGTGTGGCACCACCTGGTACCCTTGATGGGAAACTTTTTTTTAGCAATGAAAAGAAATTCTCGTGGCAAGGTAATAAAAAAATGAAGAAATAAACAAAAGTGCATTTACATGAACTCTGGAAACACACAGGGACATATACATCTGTGTAACGTGTATTGCTTATTCTTTGATTGATTGATTGCCTCAAGGGGTTATTGCCTCAGCTCAGTGCCTGCGCCACGAATAATCCACAGCCCCTGCACTCCTTTTGTTCCCCTTTCGTTGCCCTTGTTGCTTGGTCACTGTGGTGGTTATTGTTGTGGTTGTTGTTGTTGTTTTGACCTTGCATCAGACAGAGAGAAAAGGAGAGAGCATGGGGAAATACAGAGTGGGAGAGAAAGATAGAGCCCCTAAAGACCTGCTTCACCCCCTGTAAAGCGACTCCCCTGCAGGTGGGGGTCTGGGCGCCAGACCCCAGACCCTTCCACCTGTCCCCTCTTTTCGTGAGCTCCACAAGGCCTTAACCCTCTGACATACCACCAAACCTCCCGGGATTTACTTTTGAAGGCAATATCACCTGCCTCATTTTGAATCTCATTATCCTTAGGGTCAGTCCTGGAGACAGCGTCATGACACGACACACGGAGATCTCTGGTATCAGACAGCACCTGGAACAGCAGCTGGGGCTCTAGTGCCAGGGCAGGAGCAACTCCCCATCCACCGTCCACGGAGTCCACCTGCCTGCATTTTGGTCCTTTTCCCTCCAAAAAAGATCTTTCCCTTTTTTCACTGAGAAACAAGCAGCAGACAGGTTTCCCAGGCAAGGGGAAAAAAATAATTTAAAAGCCTTTTTTTTTTTTTTTTTTAGCCGTAGCAAATGACCATCTTCTGGGAAGTACAGGTTTTGAACCAGAAAACTCTGTCTGTCTGTGTCCTAGTCCACAGAAAGAGCCACTAGCCCAGCCAGATCTCACACTCAGATGGGGTGTTTTTGCCAGTCAAAAGTCTGCACAGCGCACTAGGGATTGGGCGGCCTGAGACCCAAATGTTACATTGTAGATGGACTGTTTGCAGTGCTTGCTCCCCAGGACATTGGACTTTCTCAACTCCCTCCCCTACAGCATGAAAAAAAGGTTCTTGACCAACCATAGAGCAAATGGAGTAGGGGCGAGTGGAGTTTGTTGCATGTCTGCGCTGCTCATGCCCAGGTGTCTGTGGGGGCAGTGGCAGAGGCTGTAAGGGGGCTAGGGGGCAGAAGGAGACTGTTTGAGAGCAGGCTGCAGGCAGGGGAGCCCGTGAGTGTGTGCAGGGCTGTGTGTGTGGGTGTGGTGGCAGGGGGTTATGGCAGGTCCCCCTGCTGGATGGTGAGATGGCAGCTGGGCTGGCTCTGGGCCCCCAGGGCTGAAGCGCAGAAGCAGGGTGGCAGGAAAGTAGTGCATGGAGGCACACAGTAGATGTTAGTTTGGGAGCTGGGGGACAGAGGGCAAGGGGAAAGGGGGCATCCTTGAGCAGGGGTCTGGAGTAGAGAGTGGGGGGAGCTGGAGGCATGGAAGGTCCCAGGAACCAGGGATTGACAGGAACAGATTCCTGCACCCACCCACTGGATAGAAGCTGCAGCAGCCAGAGCACCAGCCCTGGCTTGCCTAGGCCAAGGGCACTGAATGAGTCCCGCTGAGGATGAGGTAGAGAAGGAGGAGGAGGTGGAGGAGGAGGAGGAGGAGGAGGAGGAAGAGAAGAAGGAAGAAGAGGAGGAGGAAGAGGAGTAGGAGGAGGAGTAGGGGCAGGAGGGCAGCTATCATTAGGTAATGGGATTAATAGAGGCCTCCATTACGGAGGCATGTGTCCAGGCAGGCACCCACCAATCCTCAGGGGCAGCTCAGGGCACCCAGGGACCTGGTGTGGGTATCTCTGGGGCAGGGACTGTCAGTCAGTCAGCAAGACTGTGTGTCAGTGCAAATGGTGGGACAGGGGCCTGGCGGACCTTGGTCCCAAGCCCTGGGCTGTCAGATGCCAGCCCCATGCCCAGACACACACCAATCTGCCCATCGCCCCTTGGCCCGGCCGACCTGCACCTGCTTTGGCCTGGGGCTCTGGCTCTGGTGGCTGGCCACCAGCCCTCAAGGTCAAGTTCAGGGTGGGGGTCATGGCTGCTGGTCAACTGGATGGGCGGGGTCCCCGTGGCCTAGCAACCACAGGAGCCCTCTGTGATGTCCTAGCCCCTGGCATTCTGTGCAGGCCACACTGGCACTGGGCAGCCCAACTGCCCTGCCACTAGGTCAGCCAGCAGCGCCCAGACGCCTGGGCCCTGGCACAGAGGGACGGAAGGATGGGAAGCCAGTGCTGACCGACAAGGGACCTCAGGGCTGGCAGTCAAGAGAAGACAGGTGGAGGTGTGCCCGGGGTCCAGGGAGCCCAGGCCAGAGTCGCCTGCATGCCTGCCTGCCTTGCTGGATGTCTGTATGCTGCCTTTGTCCAGGTAGGTTTCTCAGGTCCCCTACACTCCTGTCCTCTCCTGTCCTCCCCTGTCCTCTCCTGCCCTCACCATCCTCCCCCTCTCCTCTCCTCTGCACTTTGCTTCTCTCCTTTGTCTGTCTTCTCTTCCGGGTGCCCTGCTCAACAGCTCCAGCACTTGTGATGGTTCTCCAGTGACAGCTGTTCGCAACCCCTTCCACCCCCTCCCTGCCCCTGAAGTGACCCAACTCACAGGTCGCCGGCTCAACCCACCCACACCCACACCCCCCAACACATTCCCTGGTTCAGCCCCTCTGCCCTATTCAGCCGAACTCGCCCCTTTGCAACCTACCTATGCATCCTGGTTTGTCTTCACCATTCAAGGAGAGATCTCCTTTTATACTTAGCTTGGTTGACTGGTGGATGGATGGATGGATGGATGGATGGATGGATGGATGGATGGATGGATGCATGCATGGATGGATGGATGGATGGATGTATAGATTGATGGGTGGATGGATGGATGCATGGACAGGTCAATGGATTGGTTTTGTAGAGGCAGAGTACCATCTAGGGGTACTTGAGACCGCTGGTGTCAGAGCCAGAGTCTATGTCAAATGTAAAACATTAATTCATCAATAACAAAAATGATTAAGCACCTAAATAAATAAATAAATAAATAAATATAAAAACAGGGTTAAAAAATACATGGCGTCTTTGCCTTTCTGCATATGGTATGCTGTGAGGATCTTAACAAGGAAAGCATTGTCCTGAGTTGCCCCATTGAAGTAGTGGAATATTTCCTTTTTCTTTTTTTACTTTCAATTTTCTTGATTATTTATTGGAATAAATAGACAGGAATTGAGAGGGAAGGGAGGGATAGAGAGTTTGTGACACAGAGAGAGTCACCTGCAGCACTTCTGGAACACTTGTAAAGATTTCCCCCGGCAGGTGGCGACCAGGGTCTTGAAGCCCAGTCCCCCTGCATTGTAACATGAGTGCTTAACTGGGTGTGGCACCACCTGGTACCCTTGATGGGAAACTTATTTTTAGCAATGAAAAGAAATTCTAGTGGCAAGGTAATAAAAAAATGAAGAAATAAACAAAAGTGCATTTACATGAACTCTGGAAACACACAGGGACATATACATCTGTGTAACGTGTATTGCTTATTCTTTGATTGATTGATTGCCTCAAGGGGTTATTGCCTCAGCTCAGTGCCTGCGCCACGAATAATCCACAGCCCCTGCACTCCTTTTGTTCCCCTTTCGTTGCCCTTGTTGCTTGGTCACTGTGGTGGTTATTGTTGTGGTTGTTGTTGTTGTTTTGACCTTGCATCAGACAGAGAGAAAAGGAGAGAGCATGGGGAAATACAGAGTGGGAGAGAAAGATAGAGCCCCTAAAGACCTGCTTCACCCCCTGTAAAGCGACTCCCCTGCAGGTGGGGGTCTGGGTGCCAGACCCCAGACCCTTCCACCTGTCCCCTCTTTTCGTGAGCTCCACAAGGCCTTAACCCTCTGACATACCACCAAACCTCCCGGGATTTACTTTTGAAGGCAATATCACCTGCCTCATTTTGAATCTCATTATCCTTAGGGTCAGTCCTGGAGACAGCGTCATGACACGACACACGGAGATCTCTGGTATCAGACAGCACCTGGAACAGCAGCTGGGGCTCTAGTGCCAGGGCAGGAGCAACTCCCCATCCACCGTCCACGGAGTCCACCTGCCTGCATTTTGGTCCTTTTCCCTCCAAAAAAGATCTTTCCCTTTTTTCACTGAGAAACAAGCAGCAGACAGGTTTCCCAGGCAAGGGGAAAAAAATAATTTAAAAGCCTTTTTTTTTTTTTTTTTTAGCCGTAGCAAATGACCATCTTCTGGGAAGTACAGGTTTTGAACCAGAAAACTCTGTCTGTCTGTGTCCTAGTCCACAGAAAGAGCCACTAGCCCAGCCAGATCTCACACTCAGATGGGGTGTTTTTGCCAGTCAAAAGTCTGCACAGCGCACTAGGGATTGGGCGGCCTGAGACCCAAATGTTACATTGTAGATGGACTGTTTGCAGTGCTTGCTCCCCAGGACATTGGACTTTCTCAACTCCCTCCCCTACAGCATGAAAAAAAGGTTCTTGACCAACCATAGAGCAAATGGAGTAGGGGCGAGTGGAGTTTGTTGCATGTCTGCGCTGCTCATGCCCAGGTGTCTGTGGGGGCAGTGGCAGAGGCTGTAAGGGGGCTAGGGGGCAGAAGGAGACTGTTTGAGAGCAGGCTGCAGGCAGGGGAGCCCGTGAGTGTGTGCAGGGCTGTGTGTGTGGGTGTGGTGGCAGGGGGTTATGGCAGGTCCCCCTGCTGGATGGTGAGATGGCAGCTGGGCTGGCTCTGGGCCCCCAGGGCTGAAGCGCAGAAGCAGGGTGGCAGGAAAGTAGTGCATGGAGGCACACAGTAGATGTTAGTTTGGGAGCTGGGGGACAGAGGGCAAGGGGAAAGGGGGCATCCTTGAGCAGGGGTCTGGAGTAGAGAGTGGGGGGAGCTGGAGGCATGGAAGGTCCCAGGAACCAGGGATTGACAGGAACAGATTCCTGCACCCACCCACTGGATAGAAGCTGCAGCAGCCAGAGCACCAGCCCTGGCTTGCCTAGGCCAAGGGCACTGAATGAGTCCCGCTGAGGATGAGGTAGAGAAGGAGGAGGAGGTGGAGGAGGAGGAGGAGGAGGAGGAGGAAGAGAAGAAGGAAGAAGAGGAGGAGGAAGAGGAGTAGGAGGAGGAGTAGGGGCAGGAGGGCAGCTATCATTAGGTAATGGGATTAATAGAGGCCTCCATTACGGAGGCATGTGTCCAGGCAGGCACCCACCAATCCTCAGGGGCAGCTCAGGGCACCCAGGGACCTGGTGTGGGTATCTCTGGGGCAGGGACTGTCAGTCAGTCAGCAAGACTGTGTGTCAGTGCAAATGGTGGGACAGGGGCCTGGCGGACCTTGGTCCCAAGCCCTGGGCTGTCAGATGCCAGCCCCATGCCCAGACACACACCAATCTGCCCATCGCCCCTTGGCCCGGCCGACCTGCACCTGCTTTGGCCTGGGGCTCTGGCTCTGGTGGCTGGCCACCAGCCCTCAAGGTCAAGTTCAGGGTGGGGGTCATGGCTGCTGGTCAACTGGATGGGCGGGGTCCCCGTGGCCTAGCAACCACAGGAGCCCTCTGTGATGTCCTAGCCCCTGGCATTCTGTGCAGGCCACACTGGCACTGGGCAGCCCAACTGCCCTGCCACTAGGTCAGCCAGCAGCGCCCAGACGCCTGGGCCCTGGCACAGAGGGACGGAAGGATGGGAAGCCAGTGCTGACCGACAAGGGACCTCAGGGCTGGCAGTCAAGAGAAGACAGGTGGAGGTGTGCCCGGGGTCCAGGGAGCCCAGGCCAGAGTCGCCTGCATGCCTGCCTGCCTTGCTGGATGTCTGTATGCTGCCTTTGTCCAGGTAGGTTTCTCAGGTCCCCTACACTCCTGTCCTCTCCTGTCCTCCCCTGTCCTCTCCTGCCCTCACCATCCTCCCCCTCTCCTCTCCTCTGCACTTTGCTTCTCTCCTTTGTCTGTCTTCTCTTCCGGGTGCCCTGCTCAACAGCTCCAGCACTTGTGATGGTTCTCCAGTGACAGCTGTTCGCAACCCCTTCCACCCCCTCCCTGCCCCTGAAGTGACCCAACTCACAGGTCGCCGGCTCAACCCACCCACACCCACACCCCCCAACACATTCCCTGGTTCAGCCCCTCTGCCCTATTCAGCCGAACTCGCCCCTTTGCAACCTACCTATGCATCCTGGTTTGTCTTCACCATTCAAGGAGAGATCTCCTTTTATACTTAGCTTGGTTGACTGGTGGATGGATGGATGGATGGATGGATGGATGGATGCATGCATGGATGGATGGATGGATGGATGTATAGATTGATGGGTGGATGGATGGATGCATGGACAGGTCAATGGATTGGTTTTGTAGAGGCAGAGTACCATCTAGGGGTACTTGAGACCGCTGGTGTCAGAGCCAGAGTCTATGTCAAATGTAAAACATTAATTCATCAATAACAAAAATGATTAAGCACCTAAATAAATAAATAAATAAATAAATATAAAAACAGGGTTAAAAAATACATGGCGTCTTTGCCTTTCTGCATATGGTATGCTGTGAGGATCTTAACAAGGAAAGCATTGTCCTGAGTTGCCCCATTGAAGTAGTGGAATATTTCCTTTTTCTTTTTTTACTTTCAATTTTCTTGATTATTTATTGGAATAAATAGACAGGAATTGAGAGGGAAGGGAGGGATAGAGAGTTTGTGACACAGAGAGAGTCACCTGCAGCACTTCTGGAACACTTGTAAAGATTTCCCCCGGCAGGTGGCGACCAGGGTCTTGAAGCCCAGTCCCCCTGCATTGTAACATGAGTGCTTAACTGGGTGTGGCACCACCTGGTACCCTTGATGGGAAACTTATTTTTAGCAATGAAAAGAAATTCTAGTGGCAAGGTAATAAAAAAATGAAGAAATAAACAAAAGTGCATTTACATGAACTCTGGAAACACACAGGGACATATACATCTGTGTAACGTGTATTGCTTATTCTTTGATTGATTGATTGCCTCAAGGGGTTATTGCCTCAGCTCAGTGCCTGCGCCACGAATAATCCACAGCCCCTGCACTCCTTTTGTTCCCCTTTCGTTGCCCTTGTTGCTTGGTCACTGTGGTGGTTATTGTTGTGGTTGTTGTTGTTGTTTTGACCTTGCATCAGACAGAGAGAAAAGGAGAGAGCATGGGGAAATACAGAGTGGGAGAGAAAGATAGAGCCCCTAAAGACCTGCTTCACCCCCTGTAAAGCGACTCCCCTGCAGGTGGGGGTCTGGGCGCCAGACCCCAGACCCTTCCACCTGTCCCCTCTTTTCATGAGCTCCACAAGGCCTTAACCCTCTGACATACCACCAAACCTCCCGGGATTTACTTTTGAAGGCAATATCACCTGCCTCATTTTGAATCTCATTATCCTTAGGGTCAGTCCTGGAGACAGCGTCATGACACGACACACGGAGATCTCTGGTATCAGACAGCACCTGGAACAGCAGCTGGGGCTCTAGTGCCAGGGCAGGAGCAACTCCCCATCCACCGTCCACGGAGTCCACCTGCCTGCATTTTGGTCCTTTTCCCTCCAAAAAAGATCTTTCCCTTTTTTCACTGAGAAACAAGCAGCAGACAGGTTTCCCAGGCAAGGGGAAAAAAATAATTTAAAAGCCTTTTTTTTTTTTTTTTTAGCCGTAGCAAATGACCATCTTCTGGGAAGTACAGGTTTTGAACCAGAAAACTCTGTCTGTCTGTGTCCTAGTCCACAGAAAGAGCCACTAGCCCAGCCAGATCTCACACTCAGATGGGGTGTTTTTGCCAGTCAAAAGTCTGCACAGCGCACTAGGGATTGGGCGGCCTGAGACCCAAATGTTACATTGTAGATGGACTGTTTGCAGTGCTTGCTCCCCAGGACATTGGACTTTCTCAACTCCCTCCCCTACAGCATGAAAAAAAGGTTCTTGACCAACCATAGAGCAAATGGAGTAGGGGCGAGTGGAGTTTGTTGCATGTCTGCGCTGCTCATGCCCAGGTGTCTGTGGGGGCAGTGGCAGAGGCTGTAAGGGGGCTAGGGGGCAGAAGGAGACTGTTTGAGAGCAGGCTGCAGGCAGGGGAGCCCGTGAGTGTGTGCAGGGCTGTGTGTGTGGGTGTGGTGGCAGGGGGTTATGGCAGGTCCCCCTGCTGGATGGTGAGATGGCAGCTGGGCTGGCTCTGGGCCCCCAGGGCTGAAGCGCAGAAGCAGGGTGGCAGGAAAGTAGTGCATGGAGGCACACAGTAGATGTTAGTTTGGGAGCTGGGGGACAGAGGGCAAGGGGAAAGGGGGCATCCTTGAGCAGGGGTCTGGAGTAGAGAGTGGGGGGAGCTGGAGGCATGGAAGGTCCCAGGAACCAGGGATTGACAGGAACAGATTCCTGCACCCACCCACTGGATAGAAGCTGCAGCAGCCAGAGCACCAGCCCTGGCTTGCCTAGGCCAAGGGCACTGAATGAGTCCCGCTGAGGATGAGGTAGAGAAGGAGGAGGAGGTGGAGGAGGAGGAGGAGGAGGAGGAGGAAGAGAAGAAGGAAGAAGAGGAGGAGGAAGAGGAGTAGGAGGAGGAGTAGGGGCAGGAGGGCAGCTATCATTAGGTAATGGGATTAATAGAGGCCTCCATTACGGAGGCATGTGTCCAGGCAGGCACCCACCAATCCTCAGGGGCAGCTCAGGGCACCCAGGGACCTGGTGTGGGTATCTCTGGGGCAGGGACTGTCAGTCAGTCAGCAAGACTGTGTGTCAGTGCAAATGGTGGGACAGGGGCCTGGCGGACCTTGGTCCCAAGCCCTGGGCTGTCAGATGCCAGCCCCATGCCCAGACACACACCAATCTGCCCATCGCCCCTTGGCCCGGCCGACCTGCACCTGCTTTGGCCTGGGGCTCTGGCTCTGGTGGCTGGCCACCAGCCCTCAAGGTCAAGTTCAGGGTGGGGGTCATGGCTGCTGGTCAACTGGATGGGCGGGGTCCCCGTGGCCTAGCAACCACAGGAGCCCTCTGTGATGTCCTAGCCCCTGGCATTCTGTGCAGGCCACACTGGCACTGGGCAGCCCAACTGCCCTGCCACTAGGTCAGCCAGCAGCGCCCAGACGCCTGGGCCCTGGCACAGAGGGACGGAAGGATGGGAAGCCAGTGCTGACCGACAAGGGACCTCAGGGCTGGCAGTCAAGAGAAGACAGGTGGAGGTGTGCCCGGGGTCCAGGGAGCCCAGGCCAGAGTCGCCTGCATGCCTGCCTGCCTTGCTGGATGTCTGTATGCTGCCTTTGTCCAGGTAGGTTTCTCAGGTCCCCTACACTCCTGTCCTCTCCTGTCCTCCCCTGTCCTCTCCTGCCCTCACCATCCTCCCCCTCTCCTCTCCTCTGCACTTTGCTTCTCTCCTTTGTCTGTCTTCTCTTCCGGGTGCCCTGCTCAACAGCTCCAGCACTTGTGATGGTTCTCCAGTGACAGCTGTTCGCAACCCCTTCCAACCCCTCCCTGCCCCTGAAGTGACCCAACTCACAGGTCGCCGGCTCAACCCACCCACACCCACACCCCCCAACACATTCCCTGGTTCAGCCCCTCTGCCCTATTCAGCCGAACTCGCCCCTTTGCAACCTACCTATGCATCCTGGTTTGTCTTCACCATTCAAGGAGAGATCTCCTTTTATACTTAGCTTGGTTGACTGGTGGATGGATGGATGGATGGATGGATGGATGGATGCATGCATGGATGGATGGATGGATGGATGTATAGATTGATGGGTGGATGGATGGATGCATGGACAGGTCAATGGATTGGTTTTGTAGAGGCAGAGTACCATCTAGGGGTACTTGAGACCGCTGGTGTCAGAGCCAGAGTCTATGTCAAATGTAAAACATTAATTCATCAATAACAAAAATGATTAAGCACCTAAATAAATAAATAAATATAAAAACAGGGTTAAAAAATACATGGCGTCTTTGCCTTTCTGCATATGGTATGCTGTGAGGATCTTAACAAGGAAAGCATTGTCCTGAGTTGCCCCATTGAAGTAGTGGAATATTTCCTTTTTCTTTTTTTACTTTCAATTTTCTTGATTATTTATTGGAATAAATAGACAGGAATTGAGAGGGAAGGGAGGGATAGAGAGTTTGTGACACAGAGAGAGTCACCTGCAGCACTTCTGGAACACTTGTAAAGATTTCCCCCGGCAGGTGGCGACCAGGGTCTTGAAGCCCAGTCCCCCTGCATTGTAACATGAGTGCTTAACTGGGTGTGGCACCACCTGGTACCCTTGATGGGAAACTTTTTTTTAGCAATGAAAAGAAATTCTAGTGGCAAGGTAATAAAAAAATGAAGAAATAAACAAAAGTGCATTTACATGAACTCTGGAAACACACAGGGACATATACATCTGTGTAACGTGTATTGCTTATTCTTTGATTGATTGATTGCCTCAAGGGGTTATTGCCTCAGCTCAGTGCCTGCGCCACGAATAATCCACAGCCCCTGCACTCCTTTTGTTCCCCTTTCGTTGCCCTTGTTGCTTGGTCACTGTGGTGGTTATTGTTGTGGTTGTTGTTGTTGTTTTGACCTTGCATCAGACAGAGAGAAAAGGAGAGAGCATGGGGAAATACAGAGTGGGAGAGAAAGATAGAGCCCCTAAAGACCTGCTTCACCCCCTGTAAAGCGACTCCCCTGCAGGTGGGGGTCTGGGCGCCAGACCCCAGACCCTTCCACCTGTCCCCTCTTTTCGTGAGCTCCACAAGGCCTTAACCCTCTGACATACCACCAAACCTCCCGGGATTTACTTTTGAAGGCAATATCACCTGCCTCATTTTGAATCTCATTATCCTTAGGGTCAGTCCTGGAGACAGCGTCATGACACGACACACGGAGATCTCTGGTATCAGACAGCACCTGGAACAGCAGCTGGGGCTCTAGTGCCAGGGCAGGAGCAACTCCCCATCCACCGTCCACGGAGTCCACCTGCCTGCATTTTGGTCCTTTTCCCTCCAAAAAAGATCTTTCCCTTTTTTCACTGAGAAACAAGCAGCAGACAGGTTTCCCAGGCAAGGGGAAAAAAATAATTTAAAAGCCTTTTTTTTTTTTTTTTTTAGCCGTAGCAAATGACCATCTTCTGGGAAGTACAGGTTTTGAACCAGAAAACTCTGTCTGTCTGTGTCCTAGTCCACAGAAAGAGCCACTAGCCCAGCCAGATCTCACACTCAGATGGGGTGTTTTTGCCAGTCAAAAGTCTGCACAGCGCACTAGGGATTGGGCGGCCTGAGACCCAAATGTTACATTGTAGATGGACTGTTTGCAGTGCTTGCTCCCCAGGACATTGGACTTTCTCAACTCCCTCCCCTACAGCATGAAAAAAAGGTTCTTGACCAACCATAGAGCAAATGGAGTAGGGGCGAGTGGAGTTTGTTGCATGTCTGCGCTGCTCATGCCCAGGTGTCTGTGGGGGCAGTGGCAGAGGCTGTAAGGGGGCTAGGGGGCAGAAGGAGACTGTTTGAGAGCAGGCTGCAGGCAGGGGAGCCCGTGAGTGTGTGCAGGGCTGTGTGTGTGGGTGTGGTGGCAGGGGGTTATGGCAGGTCCCCCTGCTGGATGGTGAGATGGCAGCTGGGCTGGCTCTGGGCCCCCAGGGCTGAAGCGCAGAAGCAGGGTGGCAGGAAAGTAGTGCACGGACGCACACAGTAGATGTTAGTTTGGGAGCTGGGGGACAGAGGGCAAGGGGAAAGGGGGCATCCTTGAGCAGGGGTCTGGAGTAGAGAGTGGGGGGAGCTGGAGGCATGGAAGGTCCCAGGAACCAGGGATTGACAGGAACAGATTCCTGCACCCACCCACTGGATAGAAGCTGCAGCAGCCAGAGCACCAGCCCTGGCTTGCCTAGGCCAAGGGCACTGAATGAGTCCCGCTGAGGATGAGGAAGAGAAGGAGGAGGAGGTGGAGGAGGAGGAGGAGGAGGAGGAGGAGGAAGAGAAGAAGGAAGAAGAGGAGGAGGAAGAGGAGTAGGAGGAGGAGTAGGGGCAGGAGGGCAGCTATCAGTAGGTAATGGGATTAATAGAGGCCTCCATTACGGAGGCATGTGTCCAGGCAGGCACCCACCAATCCTCAGGGGCAGCTCAGGGCACCCAGGGACCTGGTGTGGGTATCTCTGGGGCAGGGACTGTCAGTCAGTCAGCAAGACTGTGTGTCAGTGCAAATGGTGGGACAGGGGCCTGGCGGACCTTGGTCCCCAGCCCTGGGCTGTCAGATGCCAGCCCCATGCCCAGACACACACCAATCTGCCCATCGCCCCTTGGCCCGGCCGACCTGCACCTGCTTTGGCCTGGGGCTCTGGCTCTGGTGGCTGACCACCAGCCCTCAAGGTCAAGTTCAGGGTGGGGGTCATGGCTGCTGGTCAACTGGATGGGCGGGGTCCCCGTGGCCTAGCAACCACAGGAGCCCTCTGTGATGTCCTAGCCCCTGGCATTCTGTGCAGGCCACACTGGCACTGGGCAGCCCAACTGCCCTGCCACTAGGTCAGCCAGCAGCGCCCAGACGCCTGGGCCCTGGCACAGAGGGACGGAAGGATGGGAAGCCAGTGCTGACCGACAAGGGACCTCAGGGCTGGCAGTCAAGAGAAGACAGGTGGAGGTGTGCCCGGGGTCCAGGGAGCCCAGGCCAGAGTCGCCTGCATGCCTGCCTGCCTTGCTGGATGTCTGTATGCTGCCTTTGTCCAGGTAGGTTTCTCAGGTCCCCTACACTCCTGTCCTCTCCTGTCCTCCCCTGTCCTCTCCTGCCCTCACCATCCTCCCCCTCTCCTCTCCTCTGCACTTTGCTTCTCTCCTTTGTCTGTCTTCTCTTCCGGGTGCCCTGCTCAACAGCTCCAGCACTTGTGATGGTTCTCCAGTGACAGCTGTTCGCAACCCCTGCCACCCCCTCCCTGCCCCTGAAGTGACCCAACTCACAGGTCTCCGGCTCAACCCACCCACACCCACACCCCCCAACACATTCCCTGTTTCAGCCCCTCTGCCCTATTCAGCCGAACTCGCCCCTTTGCAACCTACCTATGCATCCTGGTTTGTCTTCACCATTCAAGGAGAGATCTCCTTTTATACTTAGCTTGGTTGACTGGTGGATGGATGGATGGATGGATGGATGCATGCATGGATGGATGGATGGATGGATGTATAGATTGATGAGTGGATGGATGGATGCATGGACAGGTCAATGGATTGGTTTTGTAGAGGCAGAGTACCATCTAGGGGTACTTGAGACCGCTGGTGTCAGAGCCAGAGTCTATGTCAAATGTAAAACATTAATTCATCAATAACAAAAATGATTAAGCACCTAAATAAATAAATAAATAAATAAATATAAAAACAGGGTTAAAAAATACATGGCGTCTTTGCCTTTCTGCATATGGTATGCTGTGAGGATCTTAACAAGGAAAGCATTGTCCTGAGTTGCCCCATTGAAGTAGTGGAATATTTCCTTTTTCTTTTTTTACTTTCAATTTTCTTGATTATTTATTGGAATAAATAGACAGGAATTGAGAGGGAAGGGAGGGATAGAGAGTTTGTGACACAGAGAGAGTCACCTGCAGCACTTCTGGAACACTTGTAAAGATTTCCCCCGGCAGGTGGCGACCAGGGTCTTGAAGCCCAGTCCCCCTGCATTGTAACATGAGTGCTTAACTGGGTGTGGCACCACCTGCTACCCTTGATGGGAAACTTTTTTTTAGCAATGAAAAGAAATTCTAGTGGCAAGGTAATAAAAAAATGAAGAAATAAACAAAAGTGCATTTACATGAACTCTGGAAACACACAGGGACATATACATCTGTGTAACGTGTATTGCTTATTCTTTGATTGATTGATTGCCTCAAGGGGTTATTGCCTCAGCTCAGTGCCTGCGCCACGAATAATCCACAGCCCCTGCACTCCTTTTGTTCCCCTTTCGTTGCCCTTGTTGCTTGGTCACTGTGGTGGTTATTGTTGTGGTTGTTGTTGTTGTTTTGACCTTGCATCAGACAGAGAGAAAAGGAGAGAGCATGGGGAAATACAGAGTGGGAGAGAAAGATAGAGCCCCTAAAGACCTGCTTCACCCCCTGTAAAGCGACTCCCCTGCAGGTGGGGGTCTGGGCGCCAGACCCCAGACCCTTCCACCTGTCCCCTCTTTTCGTGAGCTCCACAAGGCCTTAACCCTCTGACATACCACCAAACCTCCCGGGATTTACTTTTGAAGGCAATATCACCTGCCTCATTTTGTATCTCATTATCCTTAGGGTCAGTCCTGGAGACAGCGTCATGACACGACACACGGAGATCTCTGGTATCAGACAGCACCTGGAACAGCAGCTGGGGCTCTAGTGCCAGGGCAGGAGCAACTCCCCATCCACCGTCCACGGAGTCCACCTGCCTGCATTTTGGTCCTTTTCCCTCCAAAAAAGATCTTTCCCTTTTTTCACTGAGAAACAAGCAGCAGACAGGTTTCCCAGGCAAGGGGAAAAAAATAATTTAAAAGCCTTTTTTTTTTTTTTTTTAGCCGTAGCAAATGACCATCTTCTGGGAAGTACAGGTTTTGAACCAGAAAACTCTGTCTGTCTGTGTCCTAGTCCACAGAAAGAGCCACTAGCCCAACCAGATCTCACACTCAGATGGGGTGTTTTTGCCAGTCAAAAGTCTGCACAGCGCACTAGGGATTGGGCGGCCTGAGACCCAAATGTTACATTGTAGATGGACTGTTTGCAGTGCTTGCTCCCCAGGACATTGGACTTTCTCAACTCCCTCCCCTACAGCATGAAAAAAAGGTTCTTGACCAACCATAGAGCAAATGGAGTAGGGGCGAGTGGAGTTTGTTGCATGTCTGCGCTGCTCATGCCCAGGTGTCTGTGGGGGGCAGTGGCAGAGGCTGTAAGGGGGCTAGGGGGCATAAGGAGACTGTTTGAGAGCAGGCTGCAGGCAGGGGAGCCCGTGAGTGTGTGCAGGGCTGTGTGTGTGGGTGTGGTGGCAGGGGGTTATGGCAGGTCCCCCTGCTGGATGGTGAGATGGCAGCTGGGATGGCTCTGGGCCCCCAGGGCTGAAGCACAGAAGCAGGGTGGCAGGAAAGTAGTGCATGGAGGCACACAGTAGATGTTAGTTTGGGAGCTGGGGGACAGAGGGCAAGGGGAAAGGGGGCATCCTTGAGCAGGGGTCTGGAGTAGAGAGTGGGGGGATCTGGAGGCATGGAAGGTCCCAGGAACCAGGGATTGACAGGAACAGATTCCTGCACCCACCCACTGGATAGAAGCTGCAGCAGCCAGAGCACCAGCCCTGGCTTGCCTAGGCCAAGGGCACTGAATGAGTCCCGCTGAGGATGAGGAAGAGAAGGAGGAGGAGGTGGAGGAGGAGGAGGAGGAGGAGGAAGAGAAGAAGGAAGAAGAGGAGGAGGAAGAGGAGTAGGAGGAGGAGTAGGGGCAGGAGGGCAGCTATCAGTAGGTAATGGGATTAATAGAGGCCTCCATTACGGAGGCATGTGTCCAGGCAGGCACCCACCAATCCTCAGGGGCAGCTCAGGGCACCCAGGGACCTGGTGTGGGTATCTCTGGGGCGGGGACTGTCAGTCAGTCAGCAAGACTGTGTGTCAGTGCAAATGGTGGGACAGGGGCCTGGCGGACCTTGGTCCCCAGCCCTGGGCTGTCAGATGCCAGCCCCATGCCCAGACACACACCAATCTGCCCATCGCCCCTTGGCCCGGCCGACCTGCACCTGCTTTGGCCTGGGGCTCTGGCTCTGGTGGCTGGCCACCAGCCCTCAAGGTCAAGTTCAGGGTGGGGGTCATGGCTGCTGGTCAACTGGATGGGCGGGGTCCCCGTGGCCTAGCAACCACAGGAGCCCTCTGTGATGTCCTAGCCCCTGGCATTCTGTGCAGGCCACACTGGCACTGGGCAGCCCAACTGCCCTGCCACTAGGTCAGCCAGCAGCGCCCAGACGCCTGGGCCCTGGCACAGGGGACGGAAGGATGGGAAGCCAGTGCTGACCGACAAGGGACCTCAGGGCTGGCAGTCAAGAGAAGACAGGTGGAGGTGTGCCCGGGATCCAGGGAGCCCAGGCCAGAGTTGCCTGCATGCCTGCCTGCCTTGCTGGATGTCTGTATGCTGCCTTTGTCCAGGTAGGTTTCTCAGGTCCCCTACACTCCTGTCCTCTCCTGTCCTCCCCTGTCCTCTCCTGCCCTCACCATCCTCCCCCTCTCCTCTCCTCTGCACTTTGCTTCTCTCTTTTGTCTGTCTTCTCTTCCGGGTGCCCTGCTCAACAGCTCCAGCACTTGTGATGGTTCTCCAGTGACAGCTGTTCGCAACCCCTTCCACCCCCTCCCTGCCCCTGAAGTGACCCAACTCACAGGTCTCCGGCTCAACCCACCCACACCCACACCCCCCAACACATTCCCTGGTTCAGCCCCTCTGCCCTATTCAGCCGAACTCGCCCCTTTGCAACCTACCTATGCATCCTGGTTTGTCTTCACCATTCAAGGAGAGATCTCCTTTTATACTTAGCTTGGTTGACTGGTGGATGGATGGATGGATGGATGGATGGATGGATGGATGGATGCATGCATGGATGGATGGATGGATGGATGGATGTATAGATTGATGGGTGGATGGATGGATGCATGGACAGGTCAATGGATTGGTTTTGTAGAGGCAGAGTACCATCTAGGGGTACTTGAGACCACTGGTGTCAGAGCCAGAGTCTATGTCAAATGGAAAACATTAATTCGTCAATAACAAAAATGATTAAGCACCTAAATAAATAAATAAATAAATATAAAAACAGGGTTAAAAAATACATGGCGTATTTGCCTTTCTGCATATGGTATGCTGTGAGGATCTTAACAAGGAAAGCATTGTCCTGAGTTGCCCCATTGAAGTAGTGGAATATTTCCTTTTTCTTTTTTTACTTTCAATTTTCTTGATTATTTATTGGAATAAATAGACAGGAATTGAGAGGGAAGGGAGGGATAGAGAGTTTGTGACACAGAGAGAGTCACCTGCAGCACTTCTGCACCACTTGTAAAGATTTCCCCCTGCAGGTGGGGACCAGGGTCTTGAAGCCCAGTCCCCCTGCATTGTAACATGAGTGCTTAACTGGGTGTGGCACCACCTGGTACCCTTGATGGGAAACTTTTTTTTAGCAATGAAAAGAAATTCTCGTGGCAAGGTAATAAAAAAATGAAGAAATAAACAAAAGTGCATTTACATGAACTCTGGAAACACACAGGGACATATACATCTGTGTAACGTGTATTGCTTATTCTTTGATTGATTGATTGCCTCAAGGGGTTATTGCCTCAGCTCAGTGCCTGCGCCACGAATAATCCACAGCCCCTGCACTCCTTTTGTTCCCCTTTAGTTGCGCTTGTTGCTTGGTCACTGTGGTGGTTATTGTTGTGGTTGTTGTTGTTGTTTTGACCTTGCATCAGACAGAGAGAAAATGAGAGAGCATGGGGAAATACAGAGTGGGAGAGAAAGATAGAGCCCCTAAAGACCTGCTTCACCCCCTGTAAAGCGACTCCCCTGCAGCTGGGGGTCTGGGCGCCAGACCCCAGACCCTTCCACCTGTCCCCTCTTTTCGTGAGCTCCACAAGGCCTTAACCCTCTGACATACCACCAAACCTCCCGGGATTTACTTTTGAAGGCAATATCACCTGCCTCATTTTGAATCTCATTATCCTGAGGGTCAGTCCTGGAGACAGCGTCATGACAGGACACACGGAGATCTCTGGTATCAGACAGCACCTGGAACAGCAGCTGGGGCTCTAGTGCCAGGGCAGGAGCAACTCCCCATCCACCATCCACGGAGTCCACCTGCCTGCATTTTGGTCCTTTTCCCTCCAAAAAAGATCTTTCCCTTTTTTCACTGAGAAACAAGCAGCAGACAGGTTTCCCAGGCAAGGGGAAAAAAAAATAATTAAAAAGCCTTTTTTTTTTTTTTTTTTTTTTTTTTTTTTTAGCCTTAGCAAATGACCATCTTCAGGGAAGTACAGATTTTGAACCAGAAAACTCTGTCTGTCTGTGTCCTAGTCCACAGAAAGAGCCACTAGCCCAGCCAGATCTCACACTCAGATGGGGTGTTTTTGCCAGTCAAAAGTCTGCACAGCGCACTAGGGATTGGGTGGCCTGAGACCCAAATGTTACATTGTAGATGGACTGTTTGCAGTGCTTGCTCCCCAGGACATTGGACTTTCTCAACTCCCTCCCCTACAGCATGAAAAAAAGGTTCTTGACCAACCATAGAGCAAATGGAGTAGGGGCGAGTGGAGTTTGTTGCATGTCTGCGCAGCTCATGCCCAGGTGTCTGTGGGGGGCAGTGGCAGAGGCTGTAAGGGGGCTAGGGGGCAGAAGGAGACTGTTTGAGAGCAGGCTGCAGGCAGGGGAGCCCGTGAGTGTGTGCAGGGCCGTGTGTGTGGGTGTGGTGGCAGGGGGTTAGGGCAGGTCCCCCTGCTGGATGGTGAGATGGCACTAGGCTGGCCCTGGGCCCTCAGGGCTGAAGGGCAGAAGCTTGGTGGCAGTAAAGTTGCACAGGGAGGCACACAGTATATGTTAGTTGGGAACCTGGGCGAAAGAGGGCAAGGGGAAAGGGGGCATACTTGAGGAGGGGTCTGGAATAGAGAGTGGGGGGAGCTGGAGGCATGGAAGGTCGCAGGAATCAGGGACTGACAGGAACAGATTCCTGCACCCACCCACTGGCTATTACCTGCAGCAGCCAGAGCAGCAGCCTTGGCTTGCCTAGGCAAAGGGCCCTGATTGAGTCCATCTGAGGATGAGGAAGAGGAGGTGGAGGTGAAGGTGGAGGTAGAAGTGGAGGAGGAGGAGGAGAAGGAGGAGGAGGAGGAAGAGGAGGAGGAAGAAGAAGAGGAGGAGGAGGGGCAGGAGGGCAGCTGTCAGTAGGCTACAGGATTAATAGAGTCCTCCATTACGGAGGCAGGTGTCCAGGCAGGCACCCACCAACCCTCAGGGGCAGCTCAGGGCACCCAGGGAACTAGTGCGGGTATCTCTGCGGCGGGGACTGTCAGTCAGTCAGCAAGACTGTGTGTCAGTGCACATGGTGGGACAGGGGCCTGGCGGAACTTGGTCCCCAGCCCTGGGCTGTCAGATGCCAGCCCCATGCCCAGACACACACCAATCTGCCCATAGCCCCTTGGCCCGGCCAACCAGCACCTGCTTTGGCATGGGGCTCTGGCTCTGGTGGCTGGCCACCATCCCTCAGGTCAAGTTCAGTGTGGGGGTCATGGCTGCTGGTCAACTGGATGGGCAGGGTCCCCATGGCCTAGCAACCACAGGTGCCCACTGTGATGTCCTAGCCCCTTGCATTCTGTGCTGGCGACACTGGCACTGGGCAGCACAACTGCACTGCCACTATGTCAGGCAACAGCGCCAGACGCCTGGGCCCTGGCACAGAGGGACTGAAGGTGGGAAGACAGTGCTGACCTACGAGGGACCTAAGGGCTGGCAGCCAAGAGAAGACAGGTGGAGGTGTGCCCGGGATCCAGGGAGCCAAGGCCAGAGCTGCCTGCATGCCTGCCTGCCTTGCTGGATGTCTGTATGCTGCCTTTGTCCAGGTAGGTTTCTCAGGTCCCCTCCACTCCTGTCCTCTCCTGTCCTCTCATGTCCTCACCATCCTCTCCCCTCTCCTCTCCTCCGCACTTTGCTTCTCTCCTTTGTCTGTCCTCTCTTCCAGGTGCCCTGCTCACCAGCTCCAGCACTTGTGATGGTTCTTCAGTGACAGCTGTTCACAACCCCTTCCACCCCTGCCTGCCCCTAATGTGACCAGGCTCACAGGGTCTCCGGCTCACCCCACCCAAACCCACACGCCCCAACACATTCCCTGGTTCAGCCCCTCTGCCCTATTCAGCCAAAGTGGCCCCTTTGCAACCTACCTGTGCATCATTGATTGTATTCACCATTCAAGGAGAGATCTCCTTTTGTACTTAGCTTGGTTGACTAGTGGATGGATGGATGGATGGATGGATGGATGGATGGATGGGTGGATGGATGGATGGACAGGTCAATGGATCGATTTTGTAGAGGGAGAGTACCATCTAGGGGTACTGGAGACCGCTGGTGTCAGATCATTAGTCAATGTCAAATGTAAAACATTAATTCATCAATAACAAAAATGAGTAAGCACCTCAATAAATAAATAAATAAATAAATATAAAAACAGGGTTTAAAAATACATGGCGTCTTTGCCTTTCTGCATATGGAGTGCTGTGAGCATCCTAACAAGGAAAGCATTGTCCTGAGTAGCCCATTTTTAAGTCGTGGAATATTTCCTTTTCCTTTTTCTTTTTCACTTTCTATATTCTTGATTATTCACTGGAATAAATAGACAGCAATAGAGAGGGAATGGAGGGAGAGAGAGTTTGAGATACAGAGAGAAACACCTGCAGCACTTCTGCACCACTTGTAAAGATTTCCCCTGGCAGATGGGGACCAAGGTGTTAAAGCCCAGCCCTCCTGCATTGTAACATGAGTGCTTCACTGGGTGTGGCCCCACCTGGTACCCTTGATGGGACACTTCTTTTAGCAATGAAAAGAAATTCTCGTGGCAAGGTAATAAATAAATGATGTAAATAAAAGTGCATTTACATTAACTCAGTGGAAACACACAGGGACATATACGTCTCTGTTACCTGTATTACTTCTTTATGTATGGATTGATTGCCTCAAGGGGTTATTGCCACAGCTGAGTGCCAGCGCCAGGAATAATCCACAGCTCCTGCACTCCATTTGTTCCCCTTTCGCTGCCCTTGTTGCTTGGTCACTGTGGTGGTTATTGTTTATGTTGTTGTTGTTACTGACCTTGCATCTGACAGACACAAAAGGAGAGAGCAGAGGAAATACAGGGTGGGAGAGAAAGATAGAGCTCCTAAAGACCTGCATCATCCCCTGTAAAGCGACTCCCCTGCAGGTGGCGGTCTGGGGCCAGACCCCAGATCCTTCCACCTGTCCCCTCTTTTCGTGAGCACCACAAGCCCTTAACCCTCCGACATACCGCCAAAACCCCCTGGATTTACTTTTGAAGGCAGTATGACCTGCCTCGTTTTGAACCCGCATTATCCTGTGGGTCAGTCCTTGAGACAGTGTCATGACACGACACACAGAGATCTCTGGTATCAGAGAGCACCTGGAACAGCAGCTGGGCCTCTAGTGCCAGGGCAGGAGCAACTCCCCATCCACCCTCCACGGAGTCCACCTGCCTGCAT
Source organism: Erinaceus europaeus (assembly GCF_950295315.1). Lineage (NCBI taxonomy): Eukaryota > Metazoa > Chordata > Mammalia > Eulipotyphla > Erinaceidae > Erinaceus > Erinaceus europaeus. The sequence goes on along the minus strand of NW_026647120.1, from coordinate 5,722 downwards.
TTTGGTCCCTTTCCCTCCAAAAAAGATTTTTCCCTTTTTTCACTTTGAAACAGGCAGCAGACAGGTTACCCAGGCAGGGGAAAAAAAATAAAAAGCATTTTTTTTTTTTTTACCGAAGTGTATAAGCATCTTCTGGGAAGTATAGGTTTTGAATCTGAAAACTCTGTCTGTCTGTCTATCAGTCCTCAGAAAGAGCCACTAGCCCAGCAAGATCTCACGCTCAGATGGGGTGTTTTTGCCAGTCAAAAGTCTGCACAGTGCACTAGGGATTGGGGGGCCTGAGACCCAAATGTTACATTGTAGATGGACTGTCTGCTGTTCTTGCTCCCCAGGACATTGGACTGTCTCTACTCCCTCCCCTACAGCATGAAAAAAAGACTCTTGACAACCTTGGAGCAAATTGAGTGGGGGCGAGGGGAGCTGTTTGCATGTCTGCGCTACTGATGCCCAGGTGACTGTGGGGGCCGTGGCAGAGGCTGTAAGGGGGCTAGGGGGCAGAAGGAGACTGTTTGAGAGGCTACTGGCAGAGGAGCCAGTGAGTGTGTGCAGGGCCGTGTGTGTGGGTGTGGTGGCAGGGGGTTAGGGCAGGTCCCCCTGCTGGATGGTGAGATGGCAGCTGGGCTGGCCCTGAGCCCTCAGGGCTGAAGGGCAGAAGCTTGGTGGCAGTAAAGTTGCACAGGGAGGCACACAGTAGATGTTAGTTGGGGAGCTGGGGGACAGAGGGCAAGGGGAAAGGGGGCATCCTTGAGGAGGGGTCTAGACTAGAGAGTGGCGGGAGCTGGAGGCATGGAAGGTCCCAGGAATCAGGGACTGACAGGAACAGATTCCTGCACCCACCCACTGGATAGAAGCTGCAGCAGCCAGAGCAGCAGCCCAGGCTTGCCTAGGCAAAGGGCCCTGATTGAGTCCATATGAGGATGAGGAAGAGATGGTGGAGGTGGAGGTGGAGGTGGAGGAGGAGGAGGAGAAGGAGGAGGAGGAGGAAGAGGAGGAGGAAGAAGAAGAGGAGGAGGAGGGGCAGGAGGGCAGCTCTCAGTAGGCAACGGGATTAATAGAGGCTTCCATTACGGAGGCATGTGTCCAGGCAGGCACCCACCAACCCTCAGGGGCAGCTCAGGGAACCCAGGGACCTGGTGTGGGTATCTCTGGGGCGGGGACTGTCAGTCAGTCATCAAGAATGAGTGTCAGTGCACATGGTGGGACAGGGGCCTGGCGGAACTTGGTCCCCAGCCCTGGGCTGTCAGATGCCAGCCCCATGCCCAGACACACACCAATCTGCCCATAGACCCTTGGCCCGGCCGACCAGCACCTGCTTTGCCCTGGGGCTCTGGCTCTGGTATCTGGCCACCACCCCTCATTCAAGTTCAGTGTGGGGGTCATGGCTGCTGGTCAACTGTATGGGCAGGGTCCCCGTGGCCTAGCAACCACAGGAGCCCTCTGTGATGTCATAGCCCCTGGCATTCTGTGCTGGCCACACTTGCACGGGGCAGCCCAACTGCCCTGCCACTAGGTCAGGCAACAGCGCCAGACGCCTGGGCCATGGCACAGAGGGACGGAAGGATGGGAAGACATTACTGACCAACGAGGGACCTCAGGACTAGCAGCCAAGAGAAGACAGGTGGATGTGTGCCAGGGATCCAGGGAGCCCAGGCCAGAGCTGCCTGCATGCCTACCTGCCTTCCTGGATGTCTGTATGCTGCCTTTGTCCAGGTAGGTTTCTCAGGTCCCCTCCCCTCCTGTCCTCTCCTGTCCTCTCCTGTCCTCACCATCCTCTCCCCTCTCCTCTCCTCCGCACTTTGCTTCTCTCCTTTGTCTGTCCTCTCTTCCAGGTGCCCTGCTCACCAGCTCCAGCACTTGTGATGGTTCTCCAGTGACAGCTGTTCGCAACCCCTTCCACCCCCTCCCTGCCCCTAATGTGACCCGGCTCACAGGGTCTCCGGCTCAACCCACCCAAACCCACACGCCCCAACACATTCCCTGGTTCAGCCCCTCTGCCCTATACAGCCAAACTGGCCCCTTTGCAACCTACCTGTGCATCGCTGATTGTCTTCACCATTCAAGGAGAGATCTCCTTTTGTACATAACTTGGTTGACTGGTGGATGGATGGAGGGATGGATGGATGGATGGGTGGATGGATGGATGGACAGGTCAATGGATCGATTTTGTAGAGGTAGAGTAACATCTAGGGGTACTGGAGACCGCTGGTGTCAGATCCTTAGTCAATGTCAAATGTAAAACATTAATTCATCAATAACAAAAATGAGTAAGCACCTAAATAAATAAATAAATAAATAAATAAATATAAAAACTGGGTTTAAACATACATGGTGTCTTTGCCTTTCTGCATATGGAATGCTGTGAGCATCCTAACAAGGAAAGCATTGTCCTGAGTAGCCCATTTGAAGTCGTGGAATGTTTCCTTTTCCTTTTTCTTTTTTTACTTTCTATTTTCTTGATTATTCATTGGAATAAATAGACAGCAATTGAGAGCGAAGGGAGGGAGAGAGAGTTTGAGACACAGAGAGAAACACCTGCAGCACTTCTGCACCACTTGTAAAGATTTCCCCTGGCAGGTGGGGACCAGGGTGTTGAAGCCCAGTCCTCCTGCATTGTAACATGAGTGCTTCACTGGGTGTGGCACCACCTTGTACCCTTGATGGGACACTTTTTTTTAGCAATGAAAAGAAATTCTCGTGGCAAGGTAATAAATAAATGAAGAAGTCAATAAAAGTGCATTTGCATTAACTCAGTGGAAACACACAGGGACATATACGTCTCTGTTACCTGTATTACTTCTTCATGTATGGATTGATTGCCTCAAGGGGTTATTGCCACAGCTGAGTGCCTGTGCCACGAATAATCCACAGCTCCTGCACTCCATTTGTTCCCCTTTCGCTGCCCTTGTTGCTTGGTCACTGTGGTGGTTATTGTTTATGTTGTTGTTGTTGTTACTGACCTTGCATCTGTCAGACACAAAAGGAGAGTGCAGAGGAAATACAGGGTGGGAGAGAAAGATAGAGCTCCTCAAGACCTGCTTCACCCCCTGTAAAGCAACTCCCCTGCAGGTGGCGGTCTGGGGGCCAGACCCCAGATCCTTCCACCTGTCCCCTCTTTTCGTGAGCGCCACAATCCCTTAACCCTCAGACATACCGCCAAAACTCCCTGGATTTACTTTTGAAGGCATTATGACCTGAGTCGTTTTGAACCCGCATTATCCTGTGGGTCAGTCCTGGAGACAGTGTCATGACACGACACACGGAGATCTCTGGTATCAGAGAGCACCTGGAAGAGCAGCTGGGGGCTCTAGTGCCAGGGCAGGAGCAACTCCCCATCCACCCTCCACGGAGTCCACCTGCCTGCATTTTGGTCCTTTTCCCTCCAAAAAAGATTTTTCCCTTTTTTCACTTTGAAACAGGCAGCAGACAGGTTACCCAGGCAGGGGAAAAAAAAATAAAAAGCCTTTTTTTTTTTTTTTTTTTACCGAAGTGAATGACCATCTTCTGGGAAGTATAGGTTTTGAACCTGAAAACTCTGTCTGTCTGTCTCTTAGTCCACAGAAAGAGCCACTAGCCCAACCAGATCTCACGCTCAGATGGGGTGTTTTTGCCAGTCAAAGGTCTGCACAGCGCACTAGGGATTGGGCGACCTGAGACCCAAATGTTACATTGTAGATGGACTGTTTGCAGTTCTTGCTCCCCAGGACATCGGAGTGTCTCAACGCCCTCCCCTACAGCATGAAAAAAAGGCTCTTGACAACCTTGGAGCAAATGGAGTTGGGGCGAGGGGAGCTGTTTGCATGTCTGCACTACTGATGCCCAGGTGTCTGTTGGGACCCTGGCAGAGGCTGTAAGGGGGCAAGGGGGCAGAAGGAGACTATTTGAGAGGCTACTGGCAGGGGAGCCCGTGAGTGTGTGCAGGGCCGTGTGTGGGTGTGGTGGCAGGGGGTTAGGGCAGGTCCCCCTGATGGATGGTGAGATGGCAGCTGGGCTGGCCCTGGGCCCTCAGGGCTGAAGGGCAGAAGCAGGGTGGCAGTAAAGTTGCACAGGGAGGCACACAGTAGAAGTTAGTTGGGAACCTGGGGGACAGAGGGCAAGGGGAAAGGGGGCATCCTTGAGGAGGGGTCTGGACTAGAGAGTGGGGGGAGCTGGAGGCCTGGAAGGTCCCAGGAATCAGGGGACTGACAGGAACAGATTCCTGCAACCACCCACTGGATAGAAGTTGCAGCAGCTAGAACAGCAGCCCTGGCTTGCCTAGGCAAAGGGCCCTGATTGAGTCCATCTGAGGATGAGGAAGAGGAGGTGGAGGTGGAGGTGGAGGTGGAGGAGGAGGAGGAGGAGAGAAGGAGGAGGAGGAGGAGGGAAAAAGGAGGAGGAAGAAGAAGAGGGCGGAGGAGGGGCAGGAGGGCAGCTCTGAGTAGGCAACGGGATTAATAGAGTCCTCCATTATGGAGGCATGTGTCCAGGCAGGCACCCACCAACCCTCAGGGGCAGCTCAGGGCACGCAGGGACCTGGTGTGGGTATCTCTGGGGCGGAGACTGTCAGTCAGTCAGCAAGACTGTGTGTCAGTGCACATGGTGGGACAGGGGTCCTGGCGGACCTTGGTCCCCAGCCCTGGGCTGTCAGATGCCAGCCCCATGCCCAGACACACACCAATCTGCCCATAGCCCCTTGGCCCGGCCGACCAGCACCTGCTTTGCCCTGGGGCTCTGGCTCTGGTGGCTGGCCACCACCCCTCAGATCAATTTCACTGTGGGGGTCATGGCTGCTGGTCAACTGGATGGGCAGGGTCCCCGTTGCCTAGCAACCACAGGAGCCCTCTGTGATGTCCTAGCCCCTGGCATTCTGTGCTGGCCACACTGGCACGGGGCAACCCAACTGCCCTGCCACTAGGTCAGGCAACAGCGCCAGACGCCTGGGCCCTGGCACAGAGGGACGGAAGGATGGGAAGACAGTGCTGACCGACGAGGGACCTCAGGGCTGGCAGCCAAGAGAAGACAGGTGGAGGTGCGCCCGGGATCCAGGGAGCCCAGGCCAGAGCTGCCTGCATGCCTGATTGCCTTCCTGGATGTCTGTATGCTGCCTTTGTCCAGGTAGGTTTCTCAGGTCCCCTCCCCTCCTGTCCTCTCCTTCCTCTCCTGTCCTCACCTTCCTCTCCCCTCGCCTCTCCTCCGCACTTTGCTTCTCTCCTTTGTCTGTCCTCTCTTCCAGGTGCCCTTCTCACCAGCTCCAGCACTTGTGATGGTTCTCCAGTGACAGCTGTTCGCAACCCCTTCCACCCCCTGCCTGCCCCTAATGTGACCCAGCTCACAGGGTCTCTGGCTCACCCCACCCAAGCCCACACGCCCCAACACATTCCCTGGTTCAGCCTCTGCCCTATTCAGCCAAACTGGCCCTTTGCATCCTACCTGTGCATCATTGATTGTCTTCACCATTCAAGGAGAGATCTCCTTTTGTACTTAGCTTGGTTGACTGGTGGATGGATGGATGGATGGATAGCTGGATGGATAGCTGGATGGATAGCTGGATGGATAGCTGGATGGATAGCTGGATGGATAGTTGGATGGGTGGATGGATGGATGTACAGGTCAATGGATTGGTTTTGTAATGGCAGAGTACCGTCTAGGGGTTCTTGAGACTGCTGGTGTCAGAGCCATAGTCTATGTCAAATTTAAAACATGAATTCATCAATAACAAAAATGAATAAGCACCTAAATAAACAAA